>NW_026688628.1:669700-1339400 GCF_030445035.2 Dasypus novemcinctus
CTGAATCTTTTAAATTCCTCCCTAAACTAGCCTAACAAAAGAAATTAATTTAGCCACAAAATAAATAACAAAATGGACCATGATGGATAGTAGATTTCAAATGACAGCTGTCATTTTAGAAGATAGTCCCCACTGAAGAATTTGAGATTCTGTATTAGTGAATAGGTTTCACGTGAAAATGAAGTCCAAAATTCTCATAAGTCAAAACTCAGGTAAGAGTTTTATACAGTATATATTACGGTATAAAAGTAATATTTTTGGAATTATAGCAGAATTTTAAAGGTTAAGAATGTATATACACACTAATGCAATATGGATATCAAGATAAACACTTGCACTGACACTGGTGCTACCTGTTGGGAAAGCCCTTTGGATGATAAGCCAGTGTGCACTTTGAAATCAAAGCCCCTTTGTGGCCTGAAAAGCTGTAGGTGGAAAAATTAGCATTAAGTGATTCTGACTTCCGAAGGGTAAAACAATTTCAAATGTAAATCCTCTCTTTTCCACCAAGACCTCCAAGAATTCACACAAATATGGGCCCAACAAATGAACTTAACACAATCTTAAATACAGATAAACACTAAGAAAACAAGTTACCATGACTAAGAGCCAGAAGAAAAGCAAACAGTGGGAAAAAGCCTTTAACTGTTTCAGAGTTTGAAATTGTTCAGACACAGTATATGAAACAACACTTTTTAATGAGTTTTATAAAATTAAAAAGAGTATTGCAAATATATAAAATGGCATAAACATATTTCAATAATGAAATAAATAGAACCTCTAAAGCTGAAATATACAATGCTGAAAATTTAAAATTTCTATGCAGTTGAACTGTGAGAAATTTAGCTACCATGAAAACCAAAGTCCCCTGCAACCTCAGAGAGGAATCAGGAGAAAAAAACAAATTTATATCTGTGAACTTTTACACCTGAGGCTTTTTCTGTATCCCTGCAGTTACTGCCAGTAAAGCATTCCCTCCCATGATATTATCTTCCCACAGCAAAACAGAAATTCTGTGCCTCATTCCAGTGATTTTTTTGTTCCACTGGTGATTTCATCCTTGGATAATGAATAAATACAAAATGTCTTTATTCTGGAAACTCCAGGAGATGAAATATATGAACCACACTTAGGATGATGTATCTCAGAGCTCTTAATATGTGGGTGCTTCCAGTTCTTCTGAGAAGGGTGATCTGATATTGAGGAGAAATGGAAAGAGTGGCATTGGTGAAAGACACTAGGAGGTGAAATGCAGGACCTTCTTATTCAGTACTGTTACCCTAGAATTTGCTTCTATTGGAAACTCAGCTCCTGGCAGTGGAGGAAGGAATCATTGTTGCCATGTTTGAAATATTGTCACTTAGACACTGGCTACATTATTACAGTAAATTATAAGAGGCAAAGACTCCATTATAGTTTTCTACTGTGTCTTAGTTTAAATGATGTTCCCTGGACCTGAGCGTGTTCATTCAATTTCCCCCACTCTGGACAGTTAATCTTCAATTGACAGTGTTCATCTTCTCTAAATTTCTCATGGTACGGTCCCAGTAGATAATTATTTTACACACACAACATAATACAATTGAAGAGAACAGAGCTCACTCACAATGAGTCTTCACCTACTTCTGTCTAAAAAACACTTCATGGTTTACAGGCAGCAACCAAGTCTCCCACTTCTCCAGGAAAAAATATTGTTTCCCTCTGTAACCTGGTGTTTATCTCTCACTCAATTTATTGAAGTTTCTTTAGTTGAATGCCAAATTTTAAGGCTGTTCTTCAAGGTTTCCCATTTTTAAAAAACCCTAAAATGCAGTTTAGTTTCATCAATAACACACAATATGATTTTTTTTCTTGTATCTTGATGTTTGTATTTTTTTGGTACAGATTCTTAAGGAATAAATTTAGTTTTCCATGAGAGCAAAATTTATGTCCTAGTTTAGAGTGAATCATTGTTTCCACATATTTTAGTGTCCTGGATAAGGCTAAAAATCTACTGATAAAACCAGGAATATATTTTTTTGAGAGAAAAATTGAAGATGCAGGAATAGGGGAGTGAGTAAAGGTCTAGGTAAGTAGGTACATTCTAGGAAAAGATAACAGAGTTGAAATCCTCTTTATATTTCACTAATGGTGTACTTTAAAAAATCTAATTTTTAAAAATTTTTATGCAACCACAGTAAGTCTCCATAAAAACCTAAAATTGTGTCCTAATATCTGGGTTTAATATTTGAGAAAAAGTATCATAGCAAATAGGGAAAACATGCACCTTATTTTTGTGATCTGTAAATATGAATTATTATTGTAGGAAGGGCTTAGTGAAATTTCCAGAAAAAATGTCCTTAACTATGAAAATAAGTTTTAAGGGGTAACCTTACATCACTGGGGAGAAATACAGAAATTATTGAGACCATCAGTGTTTGAAGGATCAAAGATTGTGCTCTTGATTACAACCTCACATAACTTATGATTTAGAATGTGCAGGAGAAGGGATTATATCAGAGATGGAATTTGAATTATTGTAAACCAATTAGATGATGTCTCCAGATCAGGATGTGACATCTTTCTGGAGTCAATGAATAAAAACCCTGATAGCTGGTACACAGCCTTTGCTAAGAGAGATTATTTTCACCAAAGCCATTAAACACAAGTGCTGGCAGTGACTGCAGTACACCTTCATCACTCCAGCACCTGCTTTAATTTTATATATACAGAATTACCTGTGTGAAATATTTCACTATTGAAAATCCTGGCAGCAGTTTCTACCTTCAATACTGATTTCAGGGAATACAATAAGAAAGACCACAAGATGTAAAATAATACAAAAGAAACAGGTGTCTTTGATATAAAAAAAATTAAAGAAATAGAGTTCTGATATTAGACAAATAACAGCTTATCTTTCTATATACTTATAAAGAATAAATTTAGATCTCCCAGTGTTTGATCTCTATTAGTCATGAGCAATTTTCTAAACTTGAGACAGGAATCCTTTTATAGAGAGAATGTGTCTCAGTGTTTTTAAAGGCCTGCTTTGTGTCCTTGTTTCTAAGACTATAGATAAAGGGAGTCAGCATAAGAATGACCACCATGTACATCACTGAGACTAATGCACTTGTCCTTGAGTTTTCAGGAGCAGTAGAGCTAAGATGCACTCTGAGACTTGTACCATAAAACAGGGTGACAACTGAGATGTGAGACCAACAAGTAAAAAATGATTTATACTTGCCCTCAGTTCATGAAATTCTGAAAATGGAGGCTACAAACTTGGAGAAAAAGAAAAGGATCCCACTGAGTGGAATAAAACCCAGAAGTCTAGGTGCAAAATACATCACAACGTCATTGAGAAAGGTATCAAGAAGAAGCAAGTCGACTACCTGATTAAGTTCACAGAAAAAGTAGGGCAATTCCAACTCTGAACAAAAAAGTAATTGCTAAACCATTAAGCATTATAAAAGGGAGTATAAACACTCAATAAGCAGGATGTCAGCAGCAGGAGGACACAGAGCTGGGGTTTCATGATGACCATGTAGTGCAGGGGGTCACAGATGGCCACAAAGTGGTCTTAGGGCATCACAGTTAAGAGGGAGTTATCTAATTGTCCAGAAAGTATGAAAAAATATATCTGTCTGAAGCAACTTTCAAAAGTTATGATTTTCCTTTCTGTCTAGATGTTCAGCAGCATCTTTGGGACTGTGGTGGAGGTGAAACAGATATCTTTAAAAGACAAGTTGGAGAGGAAGGAGTATATAGATGTGTGGAGGTGGGAGTCCAAGATGATGGCCAGGATGATGAGCAGATTCCCAGGAAGGTGACCAGTTATATCAACAGGAATAGCCCAAAGAGGAGAGGCTGCACTCCCGTATCATCTGAGAGACCCAGGAGGGCAAAATCTAAGACACATGTTTGGTTTTCTGTTTCCATGTAGAGGATGAAATTCCTAGAAGAGATAACAGAGCAATGCAAATTTAGCCACACACAGTAATCATAAAAAATATAATACATGGTGTGATTAGTTTTAAAAGCACATTAAATTTATATTTTTATAGATTTTATATAGATTTAATTCCCTTATCTAAAAATGTCAGGGAAATCAAATGCTCCTGTTTCTCCTTTATAATTTCTGACTAGCCATACTTATCCAAAATGAAAAACACTATGCCACTACAAATTATCTCAGACTTTATTTTAATCAACAAACCTAATGACCAGTCTTTTTGTACCTGAGACAAAATAGTGAAGAAGAAGAACAAAGTTGTAGTAACTACATAACCTAATAGCAACACAATATAAAAACACAATAATTAAACAGTATCCTGTTGACAAATAAACAAATAGAATAAAACACCCTGCAAATGTGTTCAATGGGTGTTTCACAGAGGCAATTTAATGTAGACAGCTTGGTCTTCGTGACAAATGGTATTGGAACAATAAGTTATATTCAGGCCAAACAAAAAGGAACTTAAGCACAGATTGTAAATATTTTATAAAAATTAAATAAAAATGAATCATATCACTTAAAAGTAAAATGCAGCATAACACTTCTAGAATAAACATATAGGAAATATAGGGGCCCAGGGTGCAGAAATGCATTTTTAGATAAAGCACCCAAAGCATGAGCTATGAGAAATGAAAATTTATAAGTTGTTTCTATTCAATGTAAATTTCTGCTCTATGCAGGACATTGATAAAGGATTGAAGAGAAAATCTACAGATTTGGAAAAAAATATTAACAAAACACACCTGTTAAATGATTTACATCCAAATTTACAAAGAAGCCTTAACACCCCAAAATAAGAAAGCAAATGCTGATTTAAAAAATGGTCAAAAGATCTGAACAGAATCCTAAGCTAAGAATATATACCCTTCCAAGTAAGCATTCTGTGGGAGGAGTGGAGGGGTGGGGGGTGGGTTATGTGGGAACCTCATAATTTTTAACGTAACATTTTTTTTGTGATCCATGTATCTTCAAATAACACAATAAAAAATAAACGCTAAAAAACGTTGGGTTAGCCAAGCTCAGTATTTCTTAAGTAGTTTGGGATAATAAGCACAAATCCTGATTTGCCTAGACTTTGTTCATTTATCTGAGCAATGCTGGCATATAGCAAACTCCAGATACAGCTAGAATGTGATATTTTAGGCATTGGCACTTCTGGTTTAAAGGTTCCTGCATATTTTGAATCATGTGAAGTTGCACTTTCACAATAAAATCCCACTTTATTTTACCAATTCTATTTCCCTAGGTGTCAGTGTCTATGGCAAATGCTATATTTTAAATATAACAGATATTGCTTTAACAGTGCAATATGTTATTCTCACTCATACCAAGTTCGGCTTTTACAAGTAGAAGTCACCCTTCAGTTAAGCCTGTTTTGTTTACCTCAATGAGACCTCAGAATATATTGGCAAAAGCTACATTTTAGACATAAAAATACTATTTCCCAGGACTGGTAATTTTTAGTTGTAGCAAGATCTGCTTTAGAAATAGAAACAAGAAACAGCCTGGTGGTTCAAAGGAGAGGCACTGGCATCCAAACACATTCAATCTGGCACCAACGCTGGTTCTTTCATGGAAAAAACTGGTCACTGGGTAGTTTAGCAGAGCTAAGCCAGTACTTGTCCATTTAAATTGGGAATTTCTATGGCTGAGAAATCACATTCACCACTCTGCCCTGAATTCTACAAGATTTCCAAGAAATCACAAGAACTCCAAAAACAAATGGAAATGCAGCTATTCATCTGAAAGACTATTACGTACGGTGCTAAATCTTGCAGTCAGAAGAATAGATTATCAGAAAGACTGACAACAGAGCAACACATTAATAAGAAGTCCTAAGAAAAGATGACCAAAGCTGTCCTGAGCATCGCAGGTTTATGACAAAGAAATAGCAAAAATTGATAAACCATGCTGCCTCATGCAAATAAAATTCACAAGTGTAAAACACAATGAAATACTATTCTTATAAATAAAGGCAGATGTTAACAATGAGCTAAATTAATGTGAAATCACACATTATAAAAATGTATATGGGGTGATATTTTCTAAAGTATTATTTTTTTCCAAAAATATAATAAAGAGCTCTCATCTGCTTCTGGGTTGGTAGAGACTAACTGGGAAGGAAGGTGATGCTCCACCACCAGATGGTTCTGTTTTTATTAAACTCCGATGAAGGAAAATGCATAGCATGAATTATTTGAATCTGTCTTTTTTATTATCATTTAAAGGTTTAGACATAGGGATATTTATTCTAGAGAAACAGGGCAAAACTGCTTTTTGTAAGATAAGACTTTCAGATGAAGCATATAAATCTAAATGGTAGCATTATTGTATAGTTTTTGACTATGCTTTGAAAAGTTATGGTTTATGGTTAAGATTAGAATTCTGAGTGAAGTGTTTTTGATGGCCAAATTTAATTTAATCTAAGTATATGGGTGGATACATATTAAAGGTACAAATTAAAATGCAAATTCTTGAATAGTAAATAACTTGATTACTGTTATTAAAATGTTGACTCACTGACTTTTGTTTTTTGATAAAGGAAATAATTGATTGAATTTTATCCTAGAAATATACTGCTGTTAAATTTCCACTCTCTTTTCCTTGCTTCTATAGAGTAATTTTGTCACAAGTCTTAAATGTTTTGATTCAATGTTGTGGTTTTATTATATGTGGAATTTTTGAAAGTTCAGCTAAAAATACATGCAAATGTGAAAATTCTGTAGTTTCTCTTAATTCTGATTTGTGCTCAAGATTTTGGTTTTAAAATGGTTATAACAATAGCAGTTGCCTCTTTCAGTATTTGTTAGATGGGTGAAGTGGTGATAAATGTCACAATGATGCTTTCATTTTTTAGATTATTGCTATAAGTAGGTTAGTCTTTACCACAAGAGAGTCATTTTTTTCAAATGTGCATTTTTTAATGAATGGCTTTTACAAATAGAACATCATAAATGTTACAGCTACCTTGAAAAAGGGAGGGTGGTATGGGGGATGGAGAGCTTACATTGCAATCTCTCATACATTTTCTCTCTCTTTATTTTTTTTTAAATGTTACATTAAAAATATATATATAAGAGGACCCAATATATACCCCACACCCACACCCCACTCCTCCCATATCAACAACCTCTTTCATCATGGCACATTCATTGCATTTGGTGAATACATTTTGGAGTACTGCTGCACCACATGGGTAATGGTTTACATGGTTTACATGGGAAGAGTTTAAACTCTTCCCTAGTCCACCCAGTGGGCCATGGCAGATCACACAATGTCCAGCAACTATACCTGCAGTACCACCCAGGACAACTCCAAGTCCTGAAAATGCCCCCACATCATATCCTCTCTTCCCTCTCCTTACCGTCAGTAGTTACCATGGCCACTTTCTCCACATCAGTGCTACAATTTCTTCCATTACTAATCACAATAGTTCCATAGTAGATTATCACTAAGTCCACTATAAACCATACCCTATTCCTCCATCCTGTGGACCCTGGGATGGTTATGTCCACTCCAAATCTGTATCAAGAGGGGACTTAGATTCCACATGGATGATAGATGCAATTCTCCTGCTTGCAGTTGTAGGCACTCTTGGCTCCCTGGTGTGGTCGTTGACCTTCACCTCCCTGTTAGCTGGCCAGGGTAAGTCCAATAAACCAGAGGGTAGGAGTTGCAAGTCTGCTGAGGCTCAGGGCATGGCTGTCACATGGACGGTCCAGAGATTCAGGTCTCCTGAGTATACAACAACCTGAGTGCCAACTACAGGTTCAGAAAAAGTGACAGAAGAAGCTTGTGTAGAAAGGTCACATCTGAGTCCAACTCCATCACACTCAGGAACACAAACTCCAAAGTAGGGCCAGTTGACATGGCTCTGAACTCCAGAGCCATCTGCCATAACCATAAAACCTGTGGGTCTCTGTAGCCCTCATGAGAACCAGTACTTGGGGTTGTATCTACTTTGGCTGTTTCTGGGACCCTGCCGAGGTGTGCATAAGCAATACTCTTCTGATAACCTCCCGACTCTTTTCTGGAGACTCATACCATATAAACTCATTTGTCCATTCCATTTCTCCCTTTTATTCAAGGTCAAAAAGCAGTTTTTAACACCTGATACTTTCGATATAACTTTTCTGTAATCTAAAGCAACAAAATTAAAAATAATTATAAATAAAACCTCTTTTAAAATAAAGCCCATTATATTAAAAAAATTTTAAATAATAATAGACAGTCATCTTTTTAAAACACATTTATTTATTTATTTCTCCTTCCTCCCCCATTGTCTGTTATCTGTATCCAGTCACTGTGTGTTCTTCTATGTCCACTTGTATTCTCATCAGGTGGCACTGGAGATCTGTCTCTTTTTGTTGTGTCATCTTGCTGCATCAGCTCTGTGTGTGTGTGTCACCACTCCTCGGTGGGCTACAGTTTTGCATGGGACAGCTCTCCTTGTGCAGGGGCCACTCCTTGCATTGGGGGGCACCCTTACACAGGGTCATCCCTGTGTGGGCTGGCACTCCTTGCATGCATCAACACTGCTCATGGGCCAGCTCACCACATGAGCCAGGAAGCCCTGGGTGTTGAACCCTGGTCCTCCCATATGGTAGGTGGATGCTCTATCTGTTGAACCACATTCACTTCCTGACAGTCACTTTTGACTGCTATTTCAAGAAGTTAGTTTTGCCTGTTTTTTAAATATTATTTGCATGGCATTATACAATAACTATTCATTTGTGCCTGGCTTCTTTGCTCCTCATTATGCCCATAAGGACATTCATTCATTTGTCCCAAATATTAGTAGTTTAAGTTTTTCATGCCTATGTGGTATTCCATTGCATTAACATACCATAATTTGTGCATCTGTTCTACTGTAGATAGATATTTGGTTTGTTTTAAGTGTTGGGTGTTACAAATAATTCTGCTTTCAATATTCCCAAACATATCTCTTGGCATACACACACACATACACACACACACACGTATATATATTCCTTTTCTTGGATATATAACCAGAGTGGAAATTCTGAATAAGAGAGTATTACTATATTAAGCTTTAGTAGATTCTACCAGACAGCTTTCCATAGTAGTTGCACAAATTTATTCCCTCATCAGCAATTTATGAGAGTGCCATTCCTTCTATTCCTCACTAGTACTTGGTGTTGTCAAACCTTTCTAAGTCTTGCCATTCCAGTATAAATGATTCTGGTGCAAATATACCAGGAAAATGCATAAGTTTGTTATATTTTAAACAGAAGGGATACCTTTAAATGGGAGACATGCTGAAAAGAGTTTTGTTGCTTGTTTGAAAAGCTACTTGAGTGCTGAAAATTATACACACTGACACTATGGCCTTTAATATTTTTTTAATTTATTTTTTTAATGTTACATTAAAAAAATATGAGGTCCCCATATAGCCCCACCCCCTCACCCCACTCCCCCCATACCGATATCCTCTTTCATCACTGTTGCACATTCATTGCATTTGGTGAATACATTTTGGAGCACTGCTGTACCGCATGAATAGTGGTTTACATTGTAGTTTACACTCTCCCCAGTCCACCCAGTGGGCCATAGCAGGACCTACCATGTCTAGCAACTATCCCTGCAGTACCACCCAGGACAACTCCAAGTCCTGAAAATGCCCCCAAATCACATCTCTTCTTCTCTCTCCCTACCCTTAGCAGCTACCATGGCCGCTTTCTCCACATTAATGCTACATTTTCTTCCATTACTAATCACAATAGTTCCAGAATAGAATATCAGTAAGTCCGCTCTAATACATACTCTATTCCTCCATCCTGTGGACCCTGGGATGGTGATGTCCACTCTACATCTATATCAAGTGGGGGCTTAGATTCCACATGGATGATGGATGCAATTCTCCTGCTTACAGTTGTAGGCACTCCTGGCTCCCTGGTGTGGTGGTCGACCTTCTTCACCTCCCTGTTAGCTGGCTGGAGTAAGTTCATTAAACCAGAGGGTAGGAGTTCCAGGTCTGTTGAGGCTCAGGGCCTGGCTATCACATGGACAGTCCAGAGATTCATCTCCCCTGAGCATACACCAAACCACAGTACCAACCACAGGTTTGGTAAAAGTGACAGGAGAGGCTGGTGAACAAAGATCACATTTGAGTTCAACTCCATCACACTCAGAAACACAACTCCAAAGCAGGGCCAACTTACATGGCACCAAACTCCATCTGGCATGACCATAGAACCTGTGGGTCTCTGTAACTCTCAGAAGAACCAATACCTGGACTTGTATCTACTTTGGCTGTCTCTGGCACCCTGCTGAGGCATGCATAAGAGTGACCCCTCTGATGACCTCCCAACTCTTTTTTGGAAACTCATAGCCATATAAACTCATTTGTCCTTTCCATTTCCCCCTACTGTTTTCATACTATGTGAAGAATTCCCAGAATATAGCTGTAAATTAATTAAATTTGATATTTTTTATATTTAAATCATAACTTAAAAATTCAATACATTTTAAAAATCCCACAATAATATATCTTCATCCACTTATTAAAATAGACAAAAACCTAAAATCTTACACTACCAATTTTTATTAGGAATGTGGAACAATAAAACTTGCATTCAGTGCTAGTGAGAACACAAAATTGTGCAACCAGAATATACTTTAGCTGTTTCTTATACAAATAAACATAGTATTACAGTATGTAGAATTTTTATGTATTATTAATGAATTCCAAAATACATATTGAATTGTGTTTGTAAGCTCTATTCCTCTGGGCATATTAGATTACATTAGATTCAGAGGTTTCACTTTTAATTTATTAAATCAAGATCAGGGGTTTTATTTGACCAGTCATTAGAGCATACGTGATTCAGTCACCAACCCTTTGGTGGGGGTAAAACAGACTCTCACACTCTAGTAAACATATGGTGAAGGAGAAAACAGAGAAGAACACAGAGAAGAGAAACAGGTCTTCAGACAGGATTTGTGAGTCCCTGAAGAAAGCTGAGTCTGATAGTCTGCAGCTGACCTTGTGAAGAGACCAGAGAAGCTGAGACCAGAAAGGAATGAGCCGCATGAAGAGAGAAAGACCTTTTGCCAGTTTACAGCTTAGATCAGAAGAAGCTGGAGCCTTGGAGCCTTAAGAAGAGGGAGGAAGGCTGAGCCCTTGCAGAAAGTGCCCGCCATGTTGTATCAACATGTGGCAACAGACATTGGGTGAGAAAGTACCTTTTACTGTACATTGAATTGGACTGTTTAGAGCCTATAACTGATAGCCTATACCCCAAATAAATACTCTTTATAAAAGCCAACAGAGTTCTGGTACTTTGCATGAGCACCCCTTTGGTTGACTAACACACCATACAATCCAGCAATTGTGCTTCTAAGCATACATATGAAAATTTCTAGGCATAGATATGAAAATTTAATTTCATACATAAACACACACATGAATGTCTATAGCACCTGTATTTGTAATTTCAAAACCTGAAAGCAATGAAGATGTTCAATAGGATAAAAGTTAAATTCACTGTGCTATATCTATAAAAAGGAACATTACCGAGAAAAATGAAATATTCCATCCAGTCATAAAATGTATTGATCGTGTCTTAAGTGATTATTCCTAACTTAAAGAAACCAATTTTAAAATGCTGCATATGTTGATATCAATTATATCACTTTCTGGATATGGCAAAACAATCAGACAATAGAATATTCACTAGTTGCCTGAGTAGAGAGTAATGTTGAATAGGTGAAGCACAGGGGGCTTTTTAGAAAACTGAATTTATCCTGTATTAGTATAATTATAGATACATGTTATTGTATATTTGTTAAAAGACAATTAACTTGTCAACACAAAGAATGTACCTTAATTATGCTAATTAAAAATCAATTACAAGGTCAAGGGAATCTCAGATAGAATAAATCTCTTGCAAATCAAACTTTATAAAAAATGTATAATTTGCCCTGACAGGAGGGGCTGAAGGCAAAGGTGCTGGAGACTAGTACTGGAAATGAATATATTTTTTTGTTTTGTTTTTGTTATTGTTTGCTTGTAAGATTGTTTTCCAACTATTCACTTTCAGCCTCCATGAATCCCTGGGTCTAAGATGTGTTTCTTGTAGACAGCATATAGATGGGTCATATTTCCTTATCCAATGTCTCAGTCTGAATCTTTTGATAGGTGAGCTTAATCCATTGACATTCAGTGTTATTACTTTCAAGGAATTATTTATGTTAGCCATATTTTGATTGGACTTGTGTTTGTCATATTTTGTTTGTTTTTTTCCTTCTCTTTTTGTCTTTTTTGTTGCTCTTACACTCTCCTCAAACTCTGTCTCTCCTGTATTTTCCTTTCTTCCTGCAGAGCTCCCTTTAGTATTTCTTGAAGGGGAGGTTTCTTGTTGGTATACTCTTTCAATTTCTGTTTATCTGTGAATATTTTGAACTCTCCATCATTTTTGAATGCTAGTTTAGCTTGGTAGAGTATTCTGGGTTGGAATTTTTTCTTTTAGTACGTTGACTATAGCAGACCATTGCCTTCTTGTCTCCATGGTTTCAGATGAGAAATCAGCACTTAATCTTATGGACCCTCCTTGTATGTGATCATTTTCTTTTCTCTTAATGCTTTTAGAATTTTCTCTTTGTCTTGAGCATTGGATAATATGACAAGTATATGCCCTGGGGTGGGCCTGTTGGGATTTATGATGTTTGGGGTGCATTGTGCTTCCTGGATATGTACATCTGTCTCTCTCAGTAGATTTGGGAAATTTTCAGCCATTATTTCCTGCAACACCCCTTCTGACCCCTCTCCCTTCTCTACTCCTTCTGGGATGTCTATAATACGTATGTTTGTGCATTTTGCATTGTCATTCAGGTCCCTAAGTCCTAGCTGGATTTTTTCTATCTTTTTATCGATGAATTCTAATATCTGTTTGATTTCCGATGTACTGCCTTCCACGTTGCTAATTCTCTCCTCTGCCTCTTCTAATCTGCTATTTGCTGCGGGTGTATTTTTGATTTCTTGAACTGTGGTGTTCATTCCCATCATATCTGTTATCTTTTTGTGTATGTCTGCAATTTCCTTTCCAAGTGCTTTCTTCATATTTTTATACTCTTCCTTTACTTCATTAAGTTGGTCTCTAATATATGTTCTGAGATCTTTAATTACTTGTCCAATGGTCTGCCCCTTCCTGGTTTTTAGTTTGTTCATTGGATTCAGCATGTTTTCCTGATTATTCTTTTGGTTTGTAGCTTTTTTTCGCTGTCTGGCCATCGTTTTAAATTCATGAGTTTAATCATCCTTAGTTTCTTTGTCTAGTCTAGGGGATTAATTAGTTGATGTTCTTGCATAAGTGTCATATCTTCTCTTTGTAACTTTGTTCTTCTTATTCTAATTTCTTCTTGCTGGATGAGTTCACTTTGAAGGAAAATATTAGGGCCAGGGAAAGGAAATTGTATAAGAAGAGAAAATGTTTAAAGTAGTATTGGTAATAAATGTTAACAGAGCTACAATATGAGATCTGGGAGAATGGATATTAGATTCATGTAAGTTGTGTAGAGTTATAGCAGTAATTAAAGTATCTGTAATGAGACAGTCAACTGATTATGGGAAGAATATAGTATGAATTAAAAGGCCAGTGTTTTCATGAGAGAGGAAAGAGAAAAGAAAGACAATAGTATCAAGAGTGGATAAAAGACAGAAAACAGAACAAAGGTATTAGAAAATAAAAGTTAGACAATTTGGGGACCAAAGAAATGGAGGTGGAATGTAAGAAAAACAGTAGATGGTGGTGGATAGAAAGATGTGGGGGAAAGAGGTTAGTGTAGGTGACCAAAATCAATTCACACAGAACTGAGTAAATGGAGGATGAGGAAACACAGCAAATGTGAGGTGCTCCCTGCAGCACCTATTGTATAAATAAAATAATATAAAATAGGAAGAAAAAGAGAGAAAAGATAAAAAAAGAGAAGGAAAAAAGGGGGTGGGCAAAGAAAAGAGAGGGAAACAAGCAAGGAAAAGAAAAGAAGAAAGAAAAAAAAACCCAATAAACAAAAAAGGACCTTGGGGGATACAATGGGAGAAAAGACCAGGAGATAATGCAATATTAGTAACCAAGACAGTTAAAAAAAAAAAAGGAAAAAAAAACCCACAAATGCCAAGGGCTAGGACAGTCAAGGACCTTGATGGACCTCAGGGCATGGAGGATTCAGGGATAGGAAGTCTGTGATATTGCAGACTCAAGAGGTGTGAGTCTCTGGGGTGTAAGCCACCAGGGTTTATGGGACACAGACCTGGGAACCACAAATCCAGTTAACAGGGAGCCTGGGAGCAACACAGTGCAACTCAGCCTTCAGGGATTCCCACAGCTGGGCACCAGCCCTATGGGGAGGGGTCACGCCCACAAACTCTGACCTCTATGTCAGAAACCCAAAATTCCCCCTCTCACAAGAGTCTCTTCTGTCACTGTCTCACCAAGTCAACTTCAGGACACCTCCTGCCCTGCAAGCCCCTGAAACAGCCTGCTGGGGATGCCACTGTACTATAGACAATTCAGGGACTGCTGCAGATGGGCCGCCAGCCCTATGAGAAGGGGCTCTAGCCAGAAGCTCTGAGCTCCATCTCAGAAATCCAAAATTCCACATCTCGCAAAAATCTCCGTCTTTGTCTAATTGGCTTCCAGACACCTCCCATCCTGCAAGTCCCTGAAACAGCCTGCTGGGGGCACCGCTGTACTACAAGCAGTTTGGGGATGCGGTAGATGGGCTGTCTGCTCTAGTGGGAGGGGCTCTAGCTGGAAGCTCTGATCTCTGTGTCAGAAACCAAAAATTACATGTCTCGCAAGAATGCCTCCATCTCTGTCTCACCAAATCGATTTCCAGACACCTCCCACCCTGCAAGCCCCCAAATAGCCCACTCAGGTCTTGGGAATTCCCTGGTTCAGCAAAGTCTCCAGGACTGCCCACCCCAGGGGGAAGCTTCGTATGAGCAGCTCCAATCTCCATGAAAGAGACCCAAAATTCTACATTATACACGAATCTTCTTTTTCACCATGCCACTAATTTGATACCCAGACACCTCCTGCCCTGCAAATGCCTGAAACAGCCCAGTCCAGCAACATTCCAACCCTATTCAGCTGCTTCTTTGCAGGAGAGGTTATAAGGTGCACTCACTCAGATGCCATCTTGCCTGAGTATAGCCTTGCTTTGTGTTTTAAAAGCAACATCCTTTGTGAAACAAGAACTCCCTTGAGAAATGGTAATAATGAAATACCAATAAACCCAGAAGCTCCGTTTTGTGGTAGCATCTAAATTTGGATCAATTTTATTAATGACATTCTGCTTCAATCCATAAAGTAGTGAAAGAAAGAAAAAAGAGGAAAGAAGAAAAATTGATGACACAAATCAAGGAAAAGCAGATTTTTCAGTTTGATTAGTTGTTGGAAATGGATAACCATGTTATTAACTGAGGTTGACTGGTGATGAATATTATTTTCTTTATTTTTCTGTGATAAAAAAATTTCATTTTGTTCTGCAAAAGTTCTGAAGACACGAAATCCCCACAAAGAAGAGCTGTCTAAGATTCTGATAACATGCACCAGCATTGTTAAGGAAGGTTATTCTGAGCTATGATAGGCTCCTGGTAACTAATCCAGGGTTTGGGAGGCAGGCATTGCTGCTTTCTTATCATTCGTACATTAAAGAGAGTTTTAGAACTAATTAGAAGGAGAAGAAATGGGCATTTTTCTGTCATGTTGCATATCATACTCTATTATGCTGATTTTCTCCAGCTTAGGGAACAAAATAAAGTGCCATTTGCCCTCACATTCAGTGTAGGGTGATTGCATGTTCTGTTCTTGAGTCCCTTCTTCCCCTTTAGGATCTTCCCCTCAGAATAAGAACCCTAGGGACTTACTCAGCCTAGAAGGATCAGAGGAAAGCACAAGCCCAGCCTCTTCCATGAGGATCTTCCCTTTCCCTGTTCACTGCTGTTAGTGTTGCCCCCAGCTGGCTGACCTACTGCCCTATACACTTTGCCACCAGGCTTTCAGGTGTGAGAGAAGAAGGTGCCTCCCACCTCTCCACCAGGTATCTGGAGGCCTGGTCTATGTGTTCTCCAGCCACATATGTGTTCCACGGGTGGGCTGGCCAGGAGTGACTTAAGCCACAGAATGACCAGGAACCCAGCTCCCTTCTAAGTCCTTAATTTACTGGGCATATGGGAGTGGTGTGAGTGATGGAGAGCATGTTATCTTTCTTTCTTGCCAGCTGGCCTCAAGTGGGCTGGGCAGTAACTCTGAACCTCTGGATTCCAGAACTTTGCCTGACAGGAGACCAAGTTCCTTCTTTGGAGAATTGACATTCCAACATCCCAGGAGTGTGGGTGGGGTGCTTGAGCTTCCTTGGGTTCCTGAAGGGCCTTCTGGTCTAGGGGCTTACCTACAAAGTTTCCTTCTAGAGGACATAACACTGCTAGCTAGAGGTGACTCTCAGCCAATCAACATCCTACGTTATGTATTTTAAAGATAATGTGATCTCTCCATGGTGCATTACGTTTTTTAAACTGTTGGATTTTATTTGATTTAATTCAAATATCTTTAATTTTTATATAGTGTAGCCATTTGATATTGTTTATGAATTCCAAACATAGGTATTGGATTATGTTTGTAAACTGGTCTGTTCCTCTGGGCATGATAGATTGTATTAACTTCATAGGTTTAATTTTTACGTATTAAATTATGATCAGGGGTTTGAATGGCCCATGTCAGTAGGACATTGAGTCTTCACCCCCTTGGTGGGCAGGGACTCAGCAAGAAAAAGACATGGCAAAGGATGTAGTTGGAGTTTTGATGCTGGAACTTGGGGAAGTAAACACACAGGAGAAGAACACAGAGAAATAGAGATGGCTCCTTAGACATGGCAGAGGCCTGGGAAGAGAGATAACCTGAAGGTCTACGGCTGACCTTGTGGAGAGACCAGAGAAGCCAAGCCCATAAAGTAACAAGTGCCAGACAGAGAGACAAGCCTTATGTCAGTCTACATCTGAGACCAGAAGAAGCTGGGACCATGGAGTGTGAAGAAGAAGCCTGAATCCTCACAGAGACCAGCAGCCATCTTGCTCCAACATGTGGCAACAGACTTTGGTAAGGGAAGTAACTTACACTTTATGATCATGTGACTGTAAGCTTCTACCCAAAATAAACCCTCTTTGTAAATACCAACAGCTTTCTGGTACTTTGCATCAGTACCCCTTTAGTTGACTAATACATATAGTCAAAGTGGTTGATTTTTTTTGTGATTTCTCCCCATTGCTTTGATGATTAGAAGACCCTTAGAGCTGTTTTTCACCTTTTAAAATCCATCCAGAATTTTCTATTGTCTACAATGAAGTGGGAAGATACCAGTTTATTTTTAACCTAAAGAGCTATCCAACTTTCACAGTACCAAACACTGAAAACTTTATCACTGGCCATTGTTTGGGCTTCTTGTTAACCTAGGAGTGTAGGAGCCATACTGGAGGTGATGCTTTCCACAGAAGTGAAGGCCACAGTGGACCAGGGCACCCTGTGACCATCCCAGAAGTGGACAAGCTTGAAGGCAGCTGTGGGAGGAAGCTCGGGTATGGGGGGCTGGTTCTGGCTAGCCGTGGTGTGGGAGCAGGAGCCCTGATCCCATGCTGGGAGGTTTTCTGTCCTCCCCATCCTGTAAAGTGACTTGGAGCACAGGCACACCAGGATTTCCAGCAGCCGTGGGACAAGTTCCTTTAGTATGGCACCCCTGGAATTCTCAAGAACTTTAAGACAATACTAAGGATTGCCTTGTTGGCCTTAACAGGTGGCTGTGGACAACAACCAGGCTGACTTATCTTCACACCACTCCCAGAATGACCAGGTGTCTTGCACAGGATGGAAGGTGTGTGAAGGGTCTGTAGAGACTCAATTGAAGCTCAGTCTGAGTTCCTGGAGTCAGTGAGCTTGGGGATTACTGGGTTTTCCAACATACTCTGCATATGTGCTGCATTCTCTTCACTGTACTTTCTGCCTTGTGCCTTGCAGTTGGTAGAAATGCTTCCTAGCATTACTACCCAGAGGAAAAAAGTAATGCAAAAACAAACTTAGGTAACCTGGCATCGAGACCTGATACTTCCCAAATCCAGCAAGAACAAGTGTCTGAGTTCACTGTTGGGAGTATCTAAGCAGCCAGAGTGATATACATGGCTAACCAGGAGAGGATTAAAGAACAGCTAGCATATGCATTTCTTCATCTTTTATTAGATAATGAGGCAGATGTACTTTCCCTTTAAGGACAAGCTGGGGTGAACAAATGGAGATATTAAAAGATGATAGCTGATGGGTGGGGCAAGATGGCATCTGAGTGAATGCACTTCATAATTGCGCCCTAGAAGAGCAGCTGAGTAGGGTTGGAATCTTGCTGCAGTGGGCTGTTTTGGGAACTTGCAAGGCAGGAGGTGTTTGGACATTGATTTGGAGAGACAGAAATCATGCTTGCTAAGGTAGAATTGTAGGTTTCTAGCACCGAGGTCGGAAGTTGTGGAGAGGTGGGACTCTTCCCCCTTAGGCATTCCCTGGACTGTCAGTAGTGTGGTGGCATTCCTAGGCCCTGTGTTCCCCAGAAGCATGGTCTCCAGATCCATGTCCCCTAAGCCACCACAGCGGACGTTCCACAGACCTACATACCCTAAGTCTACAATATCCCAGACTTCCCACTCCCAAATCCAGAGCTCCCTGCAGTAAAAGAACACACTAGCCATTCAGTTTTGGACTGACTCTGTGAGTTGGAGGGTTTGGGTGGGAGGTGCAGAGGGGCAAAATGAGTGCGGGTTCATTTTCAGGTCCTGACCCACCTTTTTTTTTTTGAACTTGGAGGAGCATACCAGCTGGCTTGGGGAAAGCTGGGGAAGAAAGGAGAGGCAAATCTGCCGAGAAAGCCCTATTTACCTAAAAATGCTGGGTTAGGAAACTTGGTCTGGAAGAAGGTGGAGTCAGAAAATCAACTAGCCCTCCTGTAGCACACCTAAGGGAGATAGCTGTAAGATGTGTTTTGAAAACTTCCATTAGCATATTTGGGGTTCCTGGTGAGGTGGGGGCACTCTGTCTTTGGAAATTAAGACACATTGTTTTCTCTGGTGATTTGGTACACCAAGGACCCACTTGAATCTCCTACTGGACACCTCACACAGCTTCTCTGCTGCCCTGGGAGAGAGGGAAGTGAGAAAGGGAGAAAGGGGGAAGGTCAGACTCCTAAGCATTTTATTTAAATACAGAAAGGATTCCTTGCTTGAAATTTTGGTCATTTTTATTGGTTTATTTTCTTATTTTTTCCTTCCTCTTTATACCCCCACAGCCCTTTCCTCCTCCTCCTCCTCCTCCTCCTCCTCCTCCTCCTCCTCCTCCTCCTCCTCCTCCTCTTCTTCTTTTTCTGCATCTTCCTGTTTTTCTTGCTTGCATTTCCACCCCCGTTTCCCCCCCTTCCCTCCCTTTTTTCCTTCTCTTCTTTTTTTAATATTAGGTGTTCCAGGAAGTGATTCACATTTGCTGTGTTTCCTCATCCTCGATTTCCTCTTTTCTGTTTGTACTGATTTTGACTACCAATGCTAACCCCTTTCCTCAACATCTTTTTATCCTCCATCATTTAGTGTCTCTCTTACATTCCACTGCTCTTAATTTAGCCCTCAATTTTCATTTCTAATACCTTTGTGTGGTTTTGTCTTTTATTCGCTCTCCATATTATTGTCTTTTCCTTTCTCTTTCCCACTTTCCTGACCACACTGGTCTTTTAATTCATACCATATTCCTCCCCATATTCAGTTTACTGTCTCATTATAGATACTCCATTTTTCTTACTGTTCTAACTCTACACAGCTTACATGAGTCTAATACCCATTGTCCTAGATCTCACATGGTTCTTCTGCTAACATTTACTATCAATACTACTATTCTACTTTTTTCTTTTCTTACTTGTTTTGTTTTCACTTGCCCTAATATTTTACTTCAAGTGAACTTAGCCAACAGCAAGGAAATAGAATAAGAACAAAGTGGCAAAGAGAAGACTTAACACACACGCAAAAACAACTAGTTATCCCTGAGACTAGACAAAGAAGTTAATCAAGCCAGCAAGATAAAATGATGACCAGACAGCAACAAGAAACTATAAGCCAAACCAATAATCAGGAAAACATGACCCAATCCAGTGAACAAACTAAAATTAGGAAGAAGAGCAGAACATCAAGCAAGTAATTAAACCTCTCAAAACATTTAATAAGGGCCAATTTAATGTAAGAAGTAAGAGATAAGAATATGAAGAAAACACTTGGAGAGCATGCACGAGAAATTGCAATCATGCAAAAAAAAAAAAAAGACAACGGATATGATGGGAAGGAACAGCATAATCCAAGAAATCAAAAATACACTCTCAGCAAATAACAGTACATTTGAAGAGGGAGAGGAACTAGTGATGTGGAAGACAGTACATCTGAAATCAAACAGTAGAATTGATAGATAAAAAGAGAGAAAAAATTCAACAGGGGCTTTGGGACCTGAATGACAATGCAAAATGTGAAAACA
The DNA here is from genome assembly GCF_030445035.2 of Dasypus novemcinctus. NCBI lineage: Eukaryota > Metazoa > Chordata > Mammalia > Cingulata > Dasypodidae > Dasypus > Dasypus novemcinctus. Next base: position 690,257 of record NW_026688628.1, read on the forward strand.
TATGCATTATAAGCATCCCAGAAAAAGAAGAGAAGGGAAAGGGAACAGAAGGGGTGTTGGAGGAAATAATGGATAAAAACTTCCCACACCTAGTGAGGGAGATAAACATCCACATCCAGGAAGCACAATGCACCCTAAATAGCATAAATCCCAACAGGTCTACCCAAAGACATATACTTGTCAAATTATCCAATGCTCAAGACAAAGAGAAAATTCTAAAAGCAGCAAGAGAAAAAAACCACACATACAAAGGAGGCTTCATAAGATTGAGGGCTGATTTCTAATCTGAAACCATGGAGGCAAGAAGGCAGTCTTACGACATAGTCAAGATACTAAATGAAAAAAAAATTTCCGAAAAAGAATACTCTTTCCAGCTAAACTAACAATCAAATATGATAGAGAGTTCAAATACTCACAGATAAACAGAAATTAATAGAGTATGCCAACAAGAATCCTGCCCTTCAAGAAATACTAAAGGAAATTCTATAGGAGGAAAGAAAAAAACAGGAGAGACAGAGTTGGAGGAGAGTGTAAGAACAACTAAAAAGACTAAAAAACTGAACAAAATATAACAAACACAAATCCAAAGAAAAAATTGCTAATATAAATAATTCCTTGAAAGTGATAATACTGAATGTCAATGAATTAAACTCACCTGTCCAGAGTCTCAGACTGGAAAATTGGATAAGAAAGTATGATCCATCTATATGTTGTCTACATGAAAAACATCTTAGACCCAGGGATTCAAGGAGGTTGAAAATGAATGGCTGGAAAAGAATCTTACAAGCAAATAATAACCAAAAAAGGGCAGGAGTAAATATGTTAATATCAGACAAAACAGACTTTAAATGCAAAACATTTGTGAGAGACAAATATGGACACTACATATTAGTGAAAGGGATAATCATTCAAACAGAAAGAACAGTTATAAACATTTATGCTCCTAACAAGGGTACCTCCAAATATCTGAGGCAAACACTGGAGAAACTAAGGGAAGGAATAGATGTCTCTACAATTATAGTGGGGGACTTTAATACACCACTATCAAGCTGAAAATCTGCAAGGGCCAGAGGCCCAGATTTCACACCAAGATATGGAAATTAAACAGCACACTCTTAGAAATACAGTGGGTCAAAGAGGAAATCTCAAAAGAAATTAATAACTGCCTTGAAACTAATGAAAATGATAACACAACATACCAAAACTTATGGGATGCAGCAAAGCAGTACTGAGAGTGAAACTTAGAACCATAAATTCATACATCAAAAAAGAAGAAAGAGGAAAAATTGAGGAACTAACTGCACATTTGGAGGAATTAGGAAAAAAACAACAAATAACCCTGCCAGAAGAAGAAAGAAAGAAATAACAAAGATAAGAGCAGAACTAAGTGAAATAGAAAATAAGAAAGCACTTGAAAAGATAAACAAAACCAAGAGATGGGTCTTTGAGAAGATCAATAAAATTGACAAACACTTAGCTAGACTAACAAAGAAAAAAATAGAGAAGATGCAAATACACAAAATAAGAAATAACAAAGGAGATATCACCACTGGCCCCACAGAAATAAAGACTATCATAAGAGGATACTTTGAAAAACTATATTCCAACAAAAATGACAATTCAGAGGAAATGGACAAATTTTTAGAAATACATAACCAGCCTATATTGATGAAAGAAGAAATTGATGATCTCAACAAACTAATCACAAGTAAAGAGATAGAATCAGTCATTAAAAACCTCCCAACTAAGAGCCCTGGGCCAAATGGCTTCACAGGTGAATTCTACCAAACTTTCCATAAAGAACTAACACGAATCTTGCTGAAACTCTTCCAAAAATTTGAAACAGAAGAACATTGCATAACTCATACTATGATGCCAAAATTACCCTAATATGAAAGCCAAACAAAGACACCACAGGAAAGGAAAATTACAGACCAATCTCTCTAATGAACATAGATGTGGAAATCCTCAACAAAATGCTTACTAATCATATTCAACAGCACCATAAATCAATTATACTCCATGACCAGGTGGAATTCATTCCTGGTGTGCAAGGATTGGTCACCATAAGAAAATTCATTAATGTAAAAACCACATAAACAGATTGAAGGAAAAAATTCACATGATCATATCTATAGATGCAGAAACAGCATTTGACAAAATACAGCACTATTTCTTAATAAAAACACTGCAAAAATTGGAGTAGAGGGAAACTTTCTGAACATAATAAAAGATATATATGAAAACCTCCAGTTAACATCATTTACAATTTTGAAATCTGAAAATCTTTCCCTCTAAAATCAGGGACAAGGAAGGAACCCATTATCACCTCTTCTATTTAATATTTGTTAGAAGTACTTGGGTGAGCATTGAAGCAAGAATCAGACATAAAAGGCATTCAAATTGGAAAGGAAGAAGTCAAAATTTACTATTTGCAGATGATATGATCCTATACATAGAAAACCCTGAGAAGTCTACAACGAAACTTCTAAAACTTATATATGAGTTCAGTAATGTTGAAGGTTATAAAATCAATGTGCAAAAATCAGGAGCATGTCTGTACACCAATAATGAAAAATGTGAGGAGGCAATCAAGAAAAAAATACCATTTACAATAGTAAATTTAAAAATCAAATACCTAGGATTAAATTTAACTAAAGATGTAAAAAATTTATACACAGAAAACTACACAACACTATTCAACGAAACCAAAGAAAACTTAAACAAGAGGAAGAATACTCCCCGTTCATGGATAGGAAGGCTAAATATTCGTATGATGTCTATCCTACCAAAACTGATCTACACATTCAATACAATCCCAATAAAAATCAACACAGCATTCTTTAAGGAACTAGAAAAACTAGCTATGAAATTTATTTGGAAATGAAAGAGGCCACGAATATCCAAAGATATATTGAAAAAGAAAAATGAAATAGGAGGAATCACACTACCTGACTTCAAAACATAGTACACTAGTGAAAACAGCATGGTATTGGCACAAGGAGAGGTACACTGATCAATGGAACCAATTTGAAAATTCTGATATAGATCCTCATAGATACAGACACATGATATTCTGAAGGCCACCAAACACACTGAAAGGGAATTACCAATTCACACCTTATACAAAAACCAACTCAAGGTGAATCAAAGACCTAAATATAAGAGCCAAGACTATAAGGACCTTAGAAAGCAATGTAGGGAAACATCTACAGGACCTTGTAATAGGAAATGACTTCATGAATTTCACACCCAAAACACGAGCAGCAAAAGAACAAATAGATAAATGAGACTTCTTCAAAATTAGAGCCTTTTGAACCTCAAAAGACTTTGTCAAGAAAATGAAAAGAGAGCCAACCCAATGGGAAAAAAATATTTGGTAACCATGTATATGATAGGAGACTAATATCCTTCAAATATAAAGAACTTCTATATCTCAAAAAATAAAAAGACAACCTACACATCTTAAAAAGTGGCAAGACTTAAACAGACACTTCTCCAAATAAAAAATACAAATGGCTAAAAAGCACATGAAAAATACTCAAAATCACTAGATGTTAGGGAAACGCAAATCAAAATTACAATGAGATATCGTCTTACTCCCATGAGACTGGCAGCTATCAAAAACACAGAGGACTACAAGTGCTGGAGAGGATGTGAAGGAATGGGAACACTCAGCCATTGCTGGTGGAAATGCAGAAGGTTCCAGCCATTCTGGAGGACAGTTTGGCAGTTTCTCAAAAAACTAGCTATAGATTTGCCATATGACCCAGCAATTCCACTGCTGGGTATATACCCAGTAGAACTGAAAACAAGGACACAAACCGATATATGCACACCAATGTTCATAGCAGCATCTTTCACTATTGCCAAAAGTTGGAATCAACCCAAATGCCCACCAACAGATGAATGGATAAATAAATAAATAAAATGTGGTATATCCATACAATGGAATGCTACTCTGCTTTAAGAATGAATACACTACAAACACAAGTGATAACATGGATGAATCTTGAGACCCTTATACTAAGTGAAACAACCCAAGCATTGAAGGACAAATACTACATGATCTCAATGATATGAAATAAATAAACCAAGCTGCCTCAGAGAGCTAGAGACTGGATGATAGGTTTAAAGAATATTGAGGGGTAGAGGAAAGATGTAAGCTGACACCTACATGGGAGAAATCTATATAAGCTGAAGGTATTTGCACAAAGAAGGGGTAAAATGGGACATAGGGCTAAATTTGGGTAGGGCTTTGTGGACTTGAGGGGGGCTAGCAATGGGAGGATGGTTAATATTGCCCAAGAAATTAGGAGGACGGTGGGGGAACATAGGAACATAGGAGATTCTCAGGTATTTGGTTGAGAATACAATGCTGAGAAAACTTTTTCAAAAATATAAGGAAAGTTACCTATTTAAGATGCTCAAAGGTAATAATCTGATGCAGAACAGGCTTATAGGGAGTGTGTGAGTGCTCATTTTGCCATAGCGGGTTATATAATTGGATAGAGACCCATATAATGAGAGCAAAGTTATACCCATTTCCTGGGGAGGACTGATGTTCTCAATTAGAGGAAATTGTATCTCTTGAGAGAAATGGTGGCACCCAATGCATTAGGGCAGTTGACCATGTCAAGCCCTCAACACTGTTGCAAGTATCTCTGTACATGGCCCTTCAAGCAGTGAAGATTGGCTGTCACTGTGGGCCCTGATGGGAGGGGGAAAGAAGTATTGAATAGATGGAACCAGTATAACTGTGTGGGCAATAGAAGTGTTCCACAAGGTTTTGCAAGGATGGATATAAGACATGTTAAATTACACCAAAAATGTATAGGGGCTGATAGGCTAAAATGTAAATCATAATGTAAAACATAAGATAACTAAAAATTTAGAAAATTGTATAGTCTAAAATATAAACCACAATGTAAACAGAAATGTTACCTTGTTTGAAAGCTATTGTGTCAATATCTACACATCAGTTTCAGTAAATATAGTATGAATATGTAAAAAAATTATTGCTGTGGAAGGGAAAAGAGTTTAATGTTGGATATGTGAGAGTACTGTATATTGTATATGTGAATTACAGTGCCCTAAAACTTTTGTGAAGGTAAGCTTAATAATTAGGAAATAAAAGAAAAAAAAGGACATAGACAGTGAGGAAAAGACGGAAGAAGTTGCCTTGCCAATGTGCATACAGGGCAACATTTATTGCAGTAATGGAAGACAGTGCATCAAAAACAAAGCTTTGAATTTTTTAATTTTTTGATTCCCCAATTTATTTGTACGTTATTTTTTCTAAATTAATATGTATTCTATATCTAACCTTTACACTCATCACTATGTTCCTTTTTACTATTAATGGACCTGGCAATATATTTGACTTCATTTTTGAAGAAGTTTTGGATCACAGAGAAGCTCAACAATGGCAGGGTAGGAATACTGGTGTGGGATGTTATGGACAGGTGATGCACGTTTGGGAGGGAGTTTTCTAGGGCATATATCCAGGGTACATAAAAATGTTTGGATATTTTCATAGTGCTTACAATTAAAAACAACTAAGAGAGTGCTGAGTTCCTAGCCAGGGGAGCTCTATCACAATCCTGAAACGAACAGTAACAATCCCCCAAGTGCAATGGCAAAGACCAAAAAAGAAGGAAGGTCCAACAATGAGCCCTTGAAACTAATAACTATGCTCTTAAGCCTGTGCACCTGAAATAAAAACAAGGCCTAGAGCTGCAGGGTGCCTAAGAGTTACCTCCTGAGAGCCTCCGTGTTGCTACAATGTGGCCAGTCTCAAAGCCAAACTCAGCACGTAAATGTGTTGTCTTCCCCCCAGCGAGGGAAATGACTCCTGGGGATGAGCCTTCCTGGCACCGAGGGATTACTACCAAGTACCAGCTGATGATGTAACTAGAAAATGACCTTGAATAAAAGGGTCAACTCAGACCAGCAGAATATCTCAGTCTACATAGAATACCAGGAGTTAAAATGTTTTTTGACCTGAATAAAAGGGGAAAATTGAAAGGACAAATGAGTTTATATGGCTTTGAGTCTCCAAAATAGCTGAGAGCTTATTAGAGGGGTTGCCCTTACACACACCTCAGCAGAGTCCCAGAGACAGATAAAGTAGATACAACCCCAGGTATTGGTTCTTCTGAGGGCTACAGAGACCCACAGGTTTTATGGTAATGGAAGATGGAGTTCAGTGCCATGTCAGATGGCCCTACTTTGGAGTTTGTGTTTCTGTGTGATGGAGCTGACCTCAGATGTGTTCTTTGTCCACAAGCCTCTCCTGTTGCTTTTACTGGATCTATAGTTGGTGCTACAGTTTAGTGTATACCCAGAGGACCTGAATCTCTGGACTGATTATCTGATAGCCAGTCCCTGAGCCCCAACAGACTTGCAACTCCTGTACTCTGGTTTATTGGACTTACCCCACTCAGATAACATGAAGGTCAAGAAGGTCAACCACCACACCAGGAAGCCAAGAGAGCCTACAACTGAAAGCAGGAGAAGTGCATCTGGCATCTATGTGGACTCTAAGTCCCCTCTTGATATATATGTGGAGTGGACACAACCATTCTAAGGTCCACAGGATGGAGGAATATAGTATGGATTAGAGTGGACTTACTGATATTCTATTCATGAACTATTGTGATTAGTAATCAAAGAAAATATGGCATTGGTGTGGAGAAAGTGGCCATGGTCGCTTCTGGGGGTAGGGAGTGGGAGGAGATGAGATGTGGGGGCGATTTTGGGGCTTGGAGTTGTCCTGGATGGTGCTGCAGGGACAGTTACCAGACATTGTATGTCCTCCCATTGCCCACTGGGTGGAATGTGGGAGTGTGCGCTATGGTGTGGACCACTGACCATGAGGTGCAGTGGTGCTCAGAGATGTATTCATCAAATGCAATGAATGTCTCATGATGATGGAGGAGATTGTTGTTATGGAGGGAGGAGTGTGGTGAGGGTGTGGGGGGTATATGGAGACCTCATATAGAGGGGGTATATGAGGACCTCATATAAAGAAAACAAAAATGAAAATTTTTATAATTTTTTTTAAGGTTTTGCCTTTTATCACTCTAATAGGTGTTGTCTTGTATATATAGTGGCAAGGCAATCTCTTTCTTTTCTTCCTCAGTGTCTTGCCTTTTTTATTTTTCATTATGTCTTCAAAAAAGTTTAAGGTCACAGTAAAATCATGCACAGAATATAGGTATCTCCCATATACCCAACATCATCCCTCTTCCTCACCAATGATGTTTTTACTTGTGGATGTTACATTTGCTACAACTGATGTACAAATATTGGATAGCTACCAAACATGCTCAGTAGTACACAATATGGTTTACAATTTAGACCATATGCTTTTATAAATTTTTTTTGAAATTTATCATGGCCTGTATCCATCATTGAAAGATCATACAGAACACTTCCATTTACCCCCATTTACCCCCTCTTCCATCTATTTTCTCTCTCTCTCCCTCTCCTTGGGGCCCACATTGGCAACCAAGCTTCATTGCTTGAAGGACAAGATTCATAGATACTTGCAACAATGCTGAGGGCTTGACAAACTGGTCTATCCTCTCCCATTAGGAGCAAGCCTTGCTCTTGAGAGATACTCTCCCCTCTATTTGAGAACATCTAAGTGTCCTCTCCATTATCGGTGTACAACAATTCTTGCTCATTGTATTGTTCTACACTCACGAATATAACACATGGGTCAGTTGGTCCATGGAATTGTGGGTATGTTCGGTGTGGAAAGGTGAACACACAGGATTGATGTGTGCGTGGTTGAAATTATAATGTTGAGAAAACACTTTTTTTTTTCACTATAATCCTGATTCTGCATCTTTATTTTATTTCCACTTTTTTGGTCTTTATTCATTTTTTTATTATTACATTCAAAAAATACGAGGTCCCCATATATCCCCTACTCCCCTCACCCCACTACTCCCCCCATAGCAACATTCTCCTCCATCATCATGACACGTTCATTGCATTTGGTGAATACATGTCTGAGCATCGCTGCACCTCATGGTGAATGGTCCACATCATAGCCCACACTCACCCATGTTCCATCCAGTGGGCCATGGGAGGACCTACAATGTCCACTAATTGTCCCTGCAGCACCACCCAGGACAACTCCAAGTCCCCAAAAACGCATCCACAGCTCATCTCTTCATCCCATTCCCCACACCCAGGAGGCACCATGGCCAATTTCTCCACACCAATGCCACATTTTCTTCGATTACTGATCACAATAGTTCATGAGTAGAATATCAGTAAGTCCACTCTAATCCATATTCTATTCCTACATCCTGTGGACCTTGGATTGGTTGTGTCCATTCCACATCTATGTCAACTGGGGGCTTAGATTCCACATGGATGCTGGATGCAATTCTCCTGCTTTCAGTTGTAGGCACTCTTGACTCCATGGTGTGGTGGTTGACCTTCTTCAACTCCATGTTCTCTGAGTGGGGTAAGTCCAATAAACCAGTGTAGGAGCTGAAGTCTGTTGAGGCTCAGGGCCTGGCTATCATATGGTCAGTCCAGAGATTCAGATCCCCTGGGTATATATTAATCCCCATCACCAACTACAATTCTGGTAAAGTAACAGGAAAGACTTGTGAAAAGTGATCACATCTGAGTCCAGCTCCATCACACAGAAACACAAACTCCAAAGAAGGGCCAACTGACATGGCACTGAACTCCATCTGCCATGACCATAAAACCTGTGGGTCTCTGTAGCCCTCAGAAGAACAAATACCTGGGGTTGTATCTACTTTATCTGTCTCTAAGACTCTGCTGAGTTGTGCATGAGGGCAACCCCTCTGATAAACTCCCAGCTCTTTTTTGGACTCATAGCCATATAAACTCATTTGCCTTTTCCATTTGCCCCTTGATTTAGGTCAAAAAGCATTTAGACAGAGATATTCTGCTAGTCCGAGTTGAACCTTTTATTCAAGGTCATTTTCTAGTTAAATCATCAGCTGGTACTTGCTATTAATCCCTCAGCACCAGGGAGGCTTATCCCTGGGATTCATGTCCCATGCTGGGGGGAAGGCAACAAATTTACATGCTGAGTTTGGCTTCAAGACTGGCCATATTTGCGTAACACGGAGGCTCTCAGGAGGTAACTTTAAGGCACATTGCTGCTCTAGCCCTTGTTCTTATTTCAGGTGCACAGGCTCACAAGCATAGTCATTAGTATCAGGGGCTCATTGTTGGACCTTCATTCTTATTTGTCTTTGTTGTTGCACTTGGGGGATTGTTGCTATTCCTTTAGGGACTGTGATAGAGCTTCCCTGGCTAGGAACTCAGCACTCCCTCAGTTGTTTTTAATTGTTTCCACTATGAAAATATCCAAACATTTTTATGTACCTTGGATATATGCCCTGTAGAACTCCCTGTCAACCATGTGTCCCCTGTCAATAACATCCCACACCAGTATTCCTCCCCTGCCATTGTTGAACCTCTCTGTGATCCAAAACTTCCTGAAAAGTGAAGCCCAATATATTGCCAGGTTCCCTTAATAGTAAAATGGAATATAGCAATGAGTTTAAAGGTTAGATATACAGTATATATTAGTTTGGAAAAATTCAACATCCTATCTTTTACTTTTCTTTTTTCTAATTATTAAGCTTATCTTCACAAGAGTTTTAGATCACAGTAATTCATATAAACAATATACAGTAATCCCACATATCCAACATAATATCTTTTCCCTTCCACAGCAGTAATCTTTTTACATTCATACCATATTTACTAAAACTGATGTACAGATATGAGACAATAGCTTTCAAATAAGATAACATTTGTGTTTACATTGTGGTTTATTTTTTAGACTATACAATTTTCTATATTTTTAGTTATCTTATGTTTTAAATTATGATTTATATTTAGCTTATCAGCCCCTATATATTTTTTGTGTAATTTTAAATGTCTTATATCCATCCTTGAGAAAACACTGTTGATGATATAATAAGGAAGGGTTACTGTTTTAGGGTATTGGATGGTGGACATCTGGCACAAGGTGCACCAGGGGCAGGCTTCTAAGGATTGTGTGAGTGCTCATTTCTTGGCTTTTTAAAACTGTGAACAGTTTGTTAGGAAACACAGTACCTTTGTCTTCTCTTCATTCCCAGAATGTACTTTAGGATTTACCATACAGTATTGCTGAATAAATATTGTTGAATGACTGAGAAACCAGATGGTTGTGTGGGTGGAACAGATATTGCTAATTATGGGGGAGAAAGGAGAAGCAGTGAGACAAGAGGAAATTCACTTGTGAGTGGGTGTCTCCATTCATGACAGCCAACTCCAAAGGAGAAAAATTGGGAAATAAGATAGTTTAGTGTATTCAGAATCTTACTCCAGAAGCATCAAGAGGGAAATCAGTATGGGAAACCTTACAAGACTAGAGCCCACACCTTAATAAGGGTGACCTCCTCCTGGGAGGTAGGTGTCCACAGGGATAAGAGATGAACATGGAGCTCCAAAGCTGTCACAAGGGACTAAACTGGTGCAAATTTGCATTGTGTTTTCCTTTCTTATCTCCAGAGAAATAATTATCTCAGGGAGATTGATACAAAAGAATACTTCATTAATGTGGTTCAGGGGAATGGAATCCCTAATTGCTCAGATACTCTATGTGCTTCTCCTTCACTGTATCAAAGAAAACACAATTTGTCTTCTACAGACCTTATGACTCATTCCATCTCACTTCACTTCTTGGGAACAGAGTTTCCAACTTCATTAATCTGTCAAGGAAGAACCTGCATTGGTGAACTTAGACCCTGACTTGATAATTTCAGAGCGACTTACAGAATCTTCACAGGTACTGGGGGAATATATTTTTGACTCCATGGACACCTTTTATTGGTAGAAGCTTTAAGGAAGTCAGCAGATTATGACCACAGAGAAAGCTTAAAACACAAAGTTCTGTCTTATTAAAAAGCCTGAGTGAAAATAGCAGATAAACTAAAATAGATTTTTTTCCCAATCTGCTTCCTCTGATCTCTTACTCTTGGGTCTTCCCTCTCTCAGAAGCATTGTTTCCTTGTTTCACTCATTCTTCTTTCTCTATACTTGTAGAAATTATCTGTTTACCTGTGTTTATTCATTTTTTTTTCTTTTAGTCATTCAATATATGTGGCTCTGGAATTCTGGTGAAGTGGATCAGAAATTACCGACTCATCCTGGGGAGGTTAGTAAAGGCATCACAAGGGAGATTTTAATTGCAATAAGGCTTGAAGGAGGATTTAGAGTAATTTCAGAAGGAGAAAAGGCTAGAAGTACATGAAGAAGAGATGACATGGACACAAATATGGAGTCAATAATTATATGGTGTGGTGAGGTTTTAAAAATAGTTCTTTTTAAAAAAGAAATCAACTTTATTGATACATATTAAAAAGCATACAATTCCTGTGACATGTAAAATTTGTTGTATTTGCCTTAATGACATAATTGTGCATTTATTACTTCAGTCATTATTAGAGTATGTTCACTGAGATGTAAAGATTTTTCTTGTTTGTTTTTATAAATTCGCTATGAGATTTCTTTAGCAAAAAATATTATGGTCTTTTTTTAAGATACATAGATCACACTAAATTTTACATTTTAAAATATGACATTCCCATATACCCCACTCCCTAAATTCCCCATCCTCCCACATTAACAACCTTTCATCAGTGTGGCACAATCCTTTTATTTAATGAATACATTTTGGATCATTGCTACAAAGCTTGGATTATTGTTTACATGTTAGTTTACACTCTCTTCCAGTCCATTCAGTGTGATATGGTAGGATATATAATATCCTGCATCTGTCCATGAGATATATTTCAGGACAACTCCAAGTCCCCAAAAAAGCCACCACATCACACCCTCTTCTTCCCTCTCCCTGCACTCAACAACTCCAGTGGTCACTGTCTCCATGACAGTGACACAATTTCTTCCATTGCTAGAGTCACAATAAGCCTATAGTAGAATACCACTAAGCCCACTCTAATTCTTATTTTATTCCTCTATCTTGAGGATCCTGGGATGGTGATGACCACTCCACCTCTAAATCAAGAGGGGCCTTAGATCCCACATGTTTGATGGATGGAATTCTGCTTGCAGTTGTGGACTCTCTGTTCCCTGGTGTGGTGGTTGGCCAACATTTTGTTTGCTTTCAGATTTGGAGTTTAAAAATATAGCTGCTGTAAAAGTTCATGTGTGGACTTTTGTGTGGACTCTAATTTTCATATCATATATATATATATATATATGATATGGTGTGTATATATATATACCTAAAAGCAAAACTGCTGGATTGTATGGTAAGACAATGTTTAGTTTTAAAAGAAACTGTCTTCTGGATGAACCATTTTGTGTTCTCACTAGCAGTGAATGAGAGATGTATTGCTCCATATACTCAACAGCAATTGGTATTCTCAGTTTTTAGGTTTTTATTTCTTCTAATAAACATGTGGTCATATATTATTGTGTTCATAGTATTCCAAGTCCCTAATGACAGATGATGTTTAATTTTTACAAGAGTTTTAATGAGTTTATTTATTCATTTATTTATTTAAATTTTAAAAATTTTAAAACAGGTTTAGATTACATAAATGTTACATAAAATATAGAGGGGACCCATATGCCCCACCCCTTCACCCTCCCACTCTTTCCCATAGTAACAACAACTTTCATTAGTATAGTACATTTGCTACAATTGATGAATGCATATAGAAACAATGCTGCTAACCATGAATTATAGTTTATATTATAGTTAAGAGCCTGTCCTGCACAATTTTAGGTAATGATAAAACATATAATGGCCTGTATCCGACATTGCAATGTCATGCAGAACAATCCCAATGTCCTGAAAATGCCCTGATATAACACCTATTCTGCCTGCTCCCTCCTCTCAGAATCTCTGGTGGCCATGGCCTTTATATCAATGATAAACATTCTTCCATTGCTAGAATAGTAAGTCTATAATATAAAAATAATGTCTACTTTAGTCCATTGTTCATTCCCCAATCTTCAGGATTTTGTGATGGTGATGCCCACTGTTTCTAATTGAGAAGGGGCTTAGATCCCTTGGGATATATGGGTGGAACTAGCTTGCTTAGAGGTGCAGACATTCTTTGCTCCTTGGGATAGGTGTTGTCCATTACCATCTCCTTATTAGTTGTTCTACATAGGTCCAATGAACTGGAGAGTAAGTGTTGAAACTCTGCTTAGATTAAGGGTTCAACTGGCACATGAACAGACCAAAAATATAATGCTCTGGCTCATGTATTTAACAAGGATAGTGCCAACACATGGCTTTATGTAAATAACATTTAGAGAAGAGCCACATGTTGGGAATCTACAAATGAGGCTAACTCTTTTACACTGGGGAGCATAAATTCCAAAGTAAGGTCTACTGACAGGGTGCCAAATTCCTGAGATTCCCTGCACTATTTACAGTGTCTAGATATCTCTAGAACCATCAGGATCCCTACTGTTTGAGGCACTGTTTACTGTAACAGATAGTGAGATTCTGCTGAGATGAGCATAAGCATAACCTCTGGAATGACCACCAAACTCACTTTAAAATCTCTTAATCATAAAATTTAATCTGCACTGAATATTTCCCCTTTTTTGGCCAAGGTCTTTTTTAGAGACATTGCTAGTTGGCATTTGGTCATAATACCTAGGTGCCAGTGAAGTTGAATTTCTTTTTATATATTGTATTTTGTATTTGTATTTTGAATTTCTTCCTAAGTTAGGATTCTGTTTATATCTTTTGCAGATTTTTAAATTCAGCTTATGCTTTCTTATTTTGTGGTGTTAATATTAATTTCTACATTTGTATACAAATCTTTTATCAGATGTGTTTTGTAAGTATTTTTCCAAATCTGCATGTTTTCTTACAACCCCTTATCAATGTCTTTCACAGAGTAGATATTTTACATTTGAATAAAAACTGACTTATAAATTTTAATCTCTCATGAATCATGCTTCCATGACTATATCTAAAAACTCTTTTCCAACCTATGGGCCCTTAGATTTTCTTCACATTTTAGTCTAGCACTTTCACAATGCCTTTTACTTTAAAATGGTATGATTCATTTTGATTTAATTTTTGTGAAATGAATTCAATCAGTGCCTAAGTTCCTTTTTTATTTGGCATGAGTGCATCCTATTGTTACCATATTCTAACTAAGTTCTTGGCTATGCTGCAGAAGTGAATTTCAAGAACACGCCAGGTGAGTTAGGCCAGTAATTAATTCAGGTAGGAAGGGAAGAGAAATGGGAGAAAATAACAGAGCAGGGCCCCAGCAGGTAGTGAGGAAGGGGCTGAAAAGGGATGAAGAGGGCTAATTTACAAGCTACAATTCCCCATTATAGATTATAAGTCCCGAGGGTAACTTGCATGGTCACATGGCAGAGGAAAAATGATGAAAGTGACATGCAGAAGGCAAGACGGGTCAATAGGCAAAAAGCTAGGCAAGAGCAAGCTCAAACCTCATGGTTTGCTTTTAAACTTCTTGTTATTCACCCCTTTGCTAATGGCAGGGGAGGGGATTTCAGCTGTTTGCTCTTTGGAATGTTTACCCTGCCCATCAATTCCTTAGTGAGGACCCAGTGATAAAGTTCCTAGGGAAGATCCAGGCTTTTCCATATTCTCAGGAAGGAGGCTTTGTTCTGGGTAGCAAATCCCAGGGTGAGATTCCTCCAGCAGCCATCATTAGGGGGTTTTGATGTCCATGTGGACTCTGTCAGGTTCTACATCCATCTATTCCCTATCTTACTAGCCTGCTTCACTTTTGTTCCAACACCACTTCTTGAAAAGATCATACTTTCTACACTGAATTACCCTTTTCCTCTGTGAAACATCAGTGGAACACATTTGTGTGGGGTCATTTGTCCATTTCACCAAAAAGATTTTTTAAATTATTGTGTTTTTATAATAACTGTTACAACCAAATAACATGGTTCCTACTACTTTGTTCTTCTTTTCTATTTTGTCACAGGGTACAAAAACATGGTCATAATGTTTGTTGCTTAAAATAAAGTCTGAGAGAATTTATCATGGAAATTATTGCCTTGGCAAAGTGTATTCTATTATGACCAAGGGTTTCTAGCCATCACAACTATCAAGGAGAAACAGGAACATATGTTTTCCCTATTTTCAGAAAAGGGTACTAGATCTCTATAAAATCCATAAAAATATTAACTTAATGTAATTACAATACAAACAGTACCATTTATTATATTTTTCTGATTATGGCTTGAGGCTAAATTGCATTGTATTGAAAATCTCCTCAGGAAATTCATCATCCATATGGAAACAGAAAACCAAACATATGCTTTAGAATTCATCCTCCTGGGGCTCTCAGAAAATACAGAGGTGCAGCCCTTCCTCTTTGGAATGTTCCTGTCCATGTACCTGGTTACATTCATTGGCAGCCTGCTCATCATCCTGGCCATCATCTTGGACTCCCATCTCCACACACCCATGTACTTCTTCCTCTCCAACCTGTCTTTTACTGATATCTGTTTCACCTCCACCACGAAACCAAAGATGCTGCTGAACATTCAGACAGGCAACAAAATCATAACTTTTGAAAACCGTCTCACCCAGATGTATTTTTTCATGCTTTTTGGACAATTAGATAACTCCTTCTTGACTGCAATGGCCTATGGCCACTTCGTGGCCATCTGTCACCCCCTGCACTACACAGTCATCATGAACCCCTGGCTCTGTGGCCTCCTACTGCTGGTATCCTGGTTATTGAGTGTTTTGGACTCTCTTTTGCATAACTTAATGGTTTTACAATTGTCTTTTTGTACAGAGATGGAAATGCCCTACTTTTTCTGTGAACTTAATCAGGTAGTCAGACATGCTTGTTCTGACACCTTCCTCAATGACCTTGTGATGTATTTTGCAGGTGGACTTCTGGGGGTTATACCACTCACTGGGATCTTTTTCTCTTACTATAAAATTATATCCTCAATTTTGAGAATCTCAACAGCTCGTGGTAAATATAAAGCATTTTCTACTTGTGGTTCTCACCTTTCAGTAGTGACCTTGTTTTATGGTACAGGTCTTGGAGTGTATCTTAGCTCTGCTGCTACTCAAAACTCAAGGGCAAATGCAATAGCCTCAGTGATGTACACGGCAGTCACTCCCATGTTGAATCCCTTTATATACAGTCTTAGAAACAAGGACATAAAGCAGGCCTTTAAAAAGCTGGGAAACATTCTGTCTATAAAAGGATACTTTGTCTCAAGTTTACAAAAGTGCTCATGATTAACAGAGATCAAACACTAGAAGATTCTTTTTTTGAAAATGAAATATTTTGTTGTCTTATTTTGAAGATACATAGATAATGCAAAATGTAACATTAAAAATATGAGGTTCCCATATATACCACTCCCCACCCCACCCCCACTCCTCTCACACCAACAACTTATGGTTGTGTGGATTATCATTTGCATTGTAGTTTGCAACACCCCACAGTCCATTCAATGGCTTATGGCATGATATGTAATGTCCTTCATCTATCCGTACTATATCATTCAGGACAACTTCAAGTCATAAACATGCCTCCATGTCACACATCTTCCCTCTCCCAGCACTCAGCAACTCCCACAGCCACTGTCTCCAGACAGACTAGTGTGTCAAATCCTCAGCATTGTTGCAAGTATCTGTGAATCGTGTATTTCAGGCAGTGAAGCTTGGTTGTCACTGTGGGCCCCAAGGGGTGGGGGAGAGAGGAATAGAATAGATGGAAGATGGGACAACTGGGGGCAGTGGAAGTGTTCCACAAATTATGCAGTGATGGATGTAGGCCTTGTTAAATTTCACCAAAAAATTAAATGTAAACCATAGTACAACCAAATTTTTATAAAATTGTACAATCTAAAATATAAACCATAATGTAAACCATAGTGAAACCATGGTTTGTATCTATGTTTCAATATCTGTTCATCAGCTATAGCAAATATACGCACATTAAAAAGATAATTGCAGGGCGAAGAGAGAAAAGTGTTTGATGTTGGCATATCAGATTCCCTTATATTGTATATGTGACTTTATTGTGATCTAAAACTTTTTTGAAGACATTATAATTTTTTTAAACGAAGGATGAAGACCCTGAGAAAAGAATGGGAGAGTGAGCTTTTCTACTGTACATACACAGCAACACCTATTACAGTGATGAAGGCAAAATGTAAAATATATTTTATGATATTTTGCATTTTAATACCCTGATTTATTTTTTACTTTTAGTTTTTCTTAAATATAGAATAAAAATATTCTATTTTTTATCTTTAAACCTATCACTGATATTTCATTTTCCTGTTAATTGAGTTTAGAAATATATTAGCATATAGTTTTGAAGAAGTTTTGGATCACAGAGTGTTTCAACAATTGCAGGGCAGGAGCACTGGTGTGGGATGTCATTGATGGGGGATGCATGGGCAGGGGGCAGTTCTCCAGGGCATTCATGCAGGGTATATAAATATATTTTGGATATTAATTGTCATATTAGGTAGAGTTTGACATGACAACTGAGGAAGTGCTGAGGTCCTATTCTGGGAAACTATGTTGCACTCCCCAGTTGAGGAGCAACTATCCCCCAAGTGCAAGAACAAAGACCAGTGAAGAAGGATGGTCCAATGATGGGCCCTTGATACTGATGACAATGCTTATGAGCCTGTGTGCTTGAAATTTCAATTAGGTCTAGAGATGCAAGGTGCCTAAGAGTAACCTCCTGAGAGCCTCCATGTTGCTCAAATGTGGCCACTCCCTAAGTCAACTCAACATTACTTTCCCTCCAGCATGGGACATATCCGCTGGGTTGAGAATCCCTGGTGCTGAAGAATTACTACCAACCACCAGCTCGTGATACAATTAGAAAAATACCTTGAATAAAAAGGGGAAATGGGAATGACAAATGAGTTCATATGGCTAAGAGACTTCAAAATGAGTCAGGTCTTCAGATGAGTTGGGCTTATGCACCTTTCAGCAGGATCTCAGAAACAGCCTAAGTAGGTACTACCCCAGGTAGTGGTTCTCCTGAGGACTACAGAGACACCTCATTCCTATGGTCATGGCAGATGATTCTGGAGTTCGGTGCCTTGCCAGAAGATACTACTTTGGAACTTGTACCCTGAAGTGTGATGGAGTTGGACTCAGATGTGATCTTTCTACATGTGCCTCTCTGTCACTTTTACTCAACCTTTTGTTGGTGCTGGGGTTGTTGTATGGTCAGGAGACTTGAATGAGCTTCAGGAGAGTTGCAACACCTGCTCTCCAATTCATTGGATTTGCCAGTGTCAGCTAACAGGGAGGTGAGGATGGTCAACCACCATACCAGGGAACCGAGAGAGTCTACAAGTGCAAGCAGGAGAATTCCACCCATCAGCCATGTGGGATCTAAGCCAACTTTCAATTTAGAGGTGGAGTGGACATCACCATCCCAGGGTACACAAGGTGGAGGAATAAAATATGGATTAGAGGAGATCTTAATCTAGGTACTTTGTAAGTGTATAGAGAGATAATCTTGCATTTGCCTAATAAAAACTTACATTTGTTTCATTTTGGTATATCACGGATTCCTATTTCTTTTGTATTATTTTATATTTTACATCATGTGTTCCCTCATTGTATTCCTGGATTCAGGATTGAAGATAGAAACTGCTGCCTGGATTTTCAGCAGTAAAATATTTCATTCAGTTTATTCTGTATATATAAAATTATAGCAGGTGCTGGAGGGATGAAAGTGTATTGCAGTCACTCCCAGATGAAAGAAACTGCTTGTTTTTTATGGTGTTAGTGAAAAATAAGCTCTCCTAGCAAAGGCTCTGTACCAGCTACCAGGGCTTGTTCATTAGTTCCTGAAAGAGGTCACATCCTGAACTGGAGATGTCATCTGACTGCTTTATAGTAATCCACATTCTATCTCCAATATGTGCCTTTCTCCTGCACCTTCAAAATCATAATTCAAGTGAGGTTGTAATCAACAACACATTCCCTGATTTTTCAAACAATGATGGTTTCAATAATTTCTATCATTCTTCCAGCGATGTAAGTTTGCCCTTTAAAAAATATTTCCATATTGAAGGATATTTTCTGGAAATTTCTTTCAGCACTCCCTACAATAATAGTCCTCATGTATGGGTCATAAAAAGCAAATATGTGTTTTTCTGCCTTTCCTACTATATCTTATTCTTATATTAAACCCAGATATTAAGACATAATTTCAGACTTTTATGTAAGCTTGCTGTTTTCTTCTGGGTAGACTAAGGTGACTGCTTCATTCGTCAACTGGTTTCCTTGCCATCACTACAAATGGCAAACCAGAGTGGCATTTTGGAGGTAATGATTTCTCTGAGCTAATGGTCATATTTGAAGATGTTAATAATTGCTTACATATTTGTATTCACTTCAAATTCTTTGGCAAAGCTGTGAATTCATTTTCACTTGTAATTTATTGACACACAGGTTCAGTCTCTGATGTGAGTCATACACTTATCAGAACTGAAATTTTCAGGAAAAGATATTTCATTCATGCAGTTTTATAAAATGTCTATGTTTTGATTACACCTTAATCTGAAATTTAAAAATCCTCACCTTGTCACTTTTTTCTGGAATTCTCCCCAGTGCAAGTAAGAGCCCCACCTTATTCCACATTAACTTGAAGTAGGATTCTCAGTAAAATCAGTTTTCACATAAACCAGTTTGTCAATACCTTTCCAAGGTGCTTTCTTTAAATGTTACTGCAAACAATATACTGTGAATCATTTTTTCCAAGCTATACAAGAGCAATTATGTACATTTACCACATGGAAATAGTGTCAGTGGTCTTCTCACTCCCAACAATTTGATGTATCAGTTCCCAATTGCTACCCTGCAAGACTGCTATTTTGTAATCAGTTCTGGTACAAAATAGTTTACATGAAAGGCTTATTTTTGAGCAGAAATCTCTTTCCAAATAAAAGCTTTTAAGAATTTTTACTTTAGTCTATTGTACATTATAATAACTAGATATTATTATTCTATTATAGATGTGTTATTATAGTAATTAAAGAATTTTATCATTGAAATAAAGGCATTGGCCACCAGAGGTTCTGAGGGGAGGGAAGGGAAGAATAAGGAGTAATATGGAGACATTTTGGAGACATAAGAATTCTCCTACATGACCTTTCAATGATGGAAACAAGGCCATTATACATTTTGTCACAGCCTATAAAATTGTCTGAGACTGAGGGTAAACTATAATCTACAGTGTAGTCCATGGTTAGTACCAATGCTTCAATATGTGTCCTTCAAAGTTAACAAATGTACAACTCTAATGAAACAAGTTGTTAATGTGGTAAAGTGTGGGATCTTGAGGGGCTGGAGCATATGGGAATCTCCTGTATTTTTAATGTAACATTTATGTAATCTAAAGCTTCTTTAAAAATAAAAACATTAAGAAAATTTTGAAAAAGAATCTTGAGAAAAAACGTGGTAGTCATGAACACTCATGTTACTGAAGAAACTAGAGTTATGTCTTTCAATATTTGGAAGTATGGAAAAGAGTGAAAAACAGTCCAGCTAAGAAAGGTGGTACTTCTGTTATAATCAGGAACACTGTATAATCAAGAAGACTCCACTGGAATTATTGACCACACAAATATGCCCCCTTTCTGCAGTCAGGGAGAAGGAGGCTCATGTCTTCAGTATTGATTAAATAGGCACCACCACCTGCAGTTTCCCCATCTGGAGGACAGGAATACAAACCAGAAAGAGGGAGAAAAGACTGCTAAGAATCACCTACCCTACTGAAGTCACACCCTAAGAAGACTCAGTTGCGGAGGCCAAACTTACTTACACTTTGATTGTATTTATGAAGAGAGGGTGATTGGTATCTTTCAAAATCCCCTAAGAAACTTCCTGTTTCCTTTCTAAATATTTAGCTGGTACACTGATTCATAAGGTAACATTTTTATTAAGCAAATATCATATGTGAGTGATGGAGACCTTTTCAACTCTATTATATTCTCCTCGAACTTATGTTATTACAAAGATCTTTTCTTATTTCCCCATTCCTGCATCTTCTCTTTTCCTTTAAAATAAAAAAGTATTCCTGGTTTTGTCAGTAGAAATTTTTTCTTCTCCAGGATCCTAAAATATGTGAAAACAATGATTCACTCTAAACTGAGGGTAAAATTTGTTCTCATGTAAAACAAAGTTTATTCCTTAAGAGTCTATAAATGGCTATAAGGGGAAAAAAGCATCATATTGTCTTTTATCAGTGAAACTTAAGTACAGTTAGGTTTTTTTAAAAAGGGAAACCTTGCAGAGAGTTCCTAAAATATAGATTTCATTGAAAGACACTTCCATAATTTCAGTGAGAGATAAACACCAAGTTACAGAGGGAAAAACTGTTTTTTTTTCCTGGATAAGTGGGGGATTTATTTGCTGTCTGAAAACCATGAAATATATGTTACATAGAAGGAGGGCAAGATACATTTTGAGTGATCTGTGTTCTGTTTAATTGAATGTTTTATGAGTAGAATAAGTACTTTGGGACCCTAACATGAGAAATTTAGAAAAGATGAATACTGCCAATTGAAGATTTACTGTCCAGAGTGGGGAAGTGAGAATAAACACACCCAGGTCCAAGGAACATCATTTAAACCAAGAGAAAGTAGAAAACTGTAACAGAACGCTTACCTATTATAATGCATTGTAATAAGGTAGCCCATGCCTAAGTGAGTATATTTCAAACATAGGAGCAATTACTCCTCCCTCCACTGCCAAGAACTGAGTTTGCAAGAGAAGCAAATTCTAGAGTAACAGTATTGAATGAGAAGGTCCTGGATTTCACATTCTAATGTCTTTCCCCAATGTCACACTTCCCATTTCTCCTCATTTCCAGATAATCCCTCTCAGAAGAATTGGAAGCACCTGCATATTAATAGCTCTGAGATACATCACCCTAAGTGTGGTAATATATATTTTTTCATTTCCTGAAGTTTCCTGAATGAAAATATTTTGTATTTATTTATTATCCAAGAAGGAAAACATCAGTGGAACAATAAATCACTGAAATCAACCTGTAGATCTGTTTCACTGTGCAAAGAAAATATGAAAGGGAATGTTTTACTGGCAGTAAATGGAGGGACATGGATAAAATGTCAAGTGTAGAAGGTCCACAGATATAAATTTGGTTTATTTTCCATTTCTGTTTCAGGATTAGTGGGTCTTTGATTTCCATTGTAGATAAATTTCTCCCATTCCTACTTGGAAATTTTACATTTTCATCATTGTACATTTTAGCTTCAGAGGTTCTATTTATTTAATTATTGAAATATACCATTTTATATAATTGCAATATTCTTTTTAATCTTCTAAAACTCATTAAAAAGTGTTGTTTCATATTCTCTGAATATTTTCAAAATCTGAAAAACTTAAAAGCTTTTATTCCTATTGTCTGTCTTTTTTTCTGTCTTTTAGTCATGATAACTTGCTTTCTTAGGGTCTGTATAGATATTTTGAATTTTTAAAAAGATACTTAGATTACACAAATATCATATGAAAAAGATAGGGGATTCTAATATGCCTCACTCCCCACACTTCCCACGTTTTCCCACATGAACAACATCTTTCATCAGTGAGGTACATTCATTGCAATTGATGAAAAAATTGTGGAGCATTGCCACTAAGCATGGACAAATGTTTACATTGCAGTTTACACTCTCTTCAACACAATTCCGTAGGTTATGGGGAGATATATAATGGTTTGCATCTTTTATTGCAATGTCTTTTAGGACAATTCCCAATTCCAAAAAATGCCCCTGTCTTATAACAGTTTTTCCTGTTTCCTACCCTCAGAACCTCCAGTGACCACTACCCTCAGATTCCCTACATGTGGCTTTTCTGTCCTTTCATTTGTACTTGTAATTAGTACTAGAGTTTGTAGGTTTATGTACAAGTGACTTAAGTTTGGGGGCTGCCCATGTGCCAGCTGGGCCCTGAACCTCAATAGATTTGCAACACTTACTCTCCAGTTCATTGCTTTCACCCAAGACAACAGGCAAGGGGGTGATGATGGACAACTACATACCAAGTAACAAAGAAAGCCTAAAACTGCAAGCAACATAGTCCCATCCATCAGCTCTAAAGGATCACAGCCCCTCTCTATGAGATGTGGAGTAGACATCACCATCCCAGAATCCTCTGGTTTGGGGAATGAAATTTGGACTAGAGTAGACTTACTGGTATCTTACTATGGACTTATTGTGATTCTAGCAATGTAAGAATTTATCCATTGATATACTGAGTTTTAAAGTTCTGCTGTTTAATTTGAGGACATATTTGTGTGAATTCTTGGAGGTCTCAGTGGAAAAGAGAGGATTCACGTTTTACATTATTTGGAAATTAGCAAGCTAAAACAATTTAATGTTAAGTTGTGCACCTTGAGCCTTTAAGGTCACAAAGCTTCTGTGATTTCAGACTGCATGCTGGATCCTCATTCAGAGAGCTTTGGCACTTGTAGCACCATGGTCAGGAGAAGTGTGTCTCTTCATACACATACTTGATTAATGTATTTATACTTTGTTAACCTTTACAATGCAACTATAATTCTAAGGATCCATCTTTTATACAGGAATCTCTTACCAGAGTTCCCACTTAGGATAATTTTCTAATTCATTTTCATATAGAACATATTTAGTAATATGGAATCTCAAATTCCTTAATGTGGACAGTCTCTCAAAACTGCAGCTGGCATTTGAAATCCACTACACATCACAGTCCATTTTATTATTTATTTTGTGGCTAAACTAATTCATTCTGTTAGGCCAGATTTGGGATGAATTTGAAATATTCAGGGAAATTTGTAGGTGTGAATCCTCATATTTTAAAAAATTACACATCAAAAACCTATCTACAGGGAAGCAGACTTCGCCCAGTGGATAGGGCATCTGTCTACCACATGGGAGGTCCCCATGGGAGGTCTGCGGTTCAAATCAGGGCCTCCTTGACCTGTGTCCAGTTGGCCACGCACAGTGCTATTGCATGCAAGGAGTACCATTCCACGCAGGGGTGTCCCTGCATAGGGGAGGCCCATGCGCAAGGAGTGCACCCCATAAAGAGAGCCACCCAGTGTGAAAGAAAGTTCAGCCCGCCCAGGAATGGCACCGCACACACGGAGAGCTCACGCAGCAAGATGACACAACAAAAAAGAAACACAGATTCCCATGCTGCTGACAACAACAGAAGCGGACAAAGAACATGCTGCAAATAGACACAGGGAACAGACAACTGGGGGGTGGGGGCAGGGAGTAAGGGGAGAGAAATTTTTTTTTAAAAAGCCTAACTACAGATTTGTGGGAAATAGAAAAAAAGGGCAAACTGTACCTAAATCTAGAAGAAGGAGAAAAACAATATAGATTTCAGTGAAGAGAAATGAACTAGAGTATAGAAAAAACAATTGTGTGAACCAATGAAATTGTTTCTTGGAAAAGATCAATAAAATAGAAAAGGTTTATTTAGATTGAAAAAGAAACAAGAAAGAGGATGTAAATTACCAAAATAAAAAATGTAATCAGGGATGTTGCTAAATATTGCTGACATTAAAGGGATTATGAATTAAATCTATGAATAATTGTCTACCGAAATCTAGAAAATAGAAGAAATGGACCAATTCGTAAAAACATGCAATTTATCTAAATTCACTGAAAAGAAATAGATCTCAACAAAAACATAATGAGTAAAGAAATTCAATTAGTTATCAAAAACTTCTCAAAACTAGAAGTCTAGGATCAGACATCTTCCAAAATGAAATCTATGAAATATTCAAAGAAGAATTAATGACAATATTTTTCATAACCTTCCAACTTGAAGTCAAGATACATATAGCTTCCAAACTCATTCTATGAGACTAAAGTTATTTTGATGCCAAAACTACATCAAGCATATCAAAGAAAGTAAAGCAAGGAGCAATTTCTCTCATAAATATAGATGCAAAGCACTTAACAAATACTAGCATGTCAAATCCAAGAGAATATTACAAGAATTACCCACTAAGACAAAATGGGATTCAAAATAAATGTTCAACTTAAGAAAATCAATGTAATATACCCATTAACCTAATGAAAAGGAAATCACATGAAAATCTAATTGATGCAGAAAATGTGAATGATAAATTCCAACACCTTTTCATGATAAAAATACTTAGAAAAATAAGAATATAAATAACTCCCTAAACAGAATAAACAAAATATATAAGAAAACACAGGTAATCTTATCCTCAATCCTGAAAGAGTGGAAGTTATCTCTTTGAGATCTGGAACAAAACAAGGATGACTGCTTTCAATATTGCTATTCAGTATTATACTGGAAGTTAAGAAATTAGGCCATAAAACTAAATAAAGTCTACCCAATTTAGAAAGAAAAAGTAAAATCATCTGTTTTAAGAAATGTGGTGATCCTTATCTATATCATGACAAGCTGCCCCAAGAAAACCCTAGAGATCATAAATGAATTCAACCAAATGAAACCTATCAGGTTTACATGAAAAAAAAAAGTTTTATATTATACAACAGAAAGAACATTCTTAAATGGACAATAAAAAAATCCACTCACCATACCATCTAAAAGAAGAAAATGCATAGGAATAACTTTAACTAAAAAGGATGCACAATGAAAACTTCAAAAAAAAAAGTTGAATGAAATAATAAAAGAACTAAGTAAATGGCAAGGTATTCTGTGTTCATGAATAGGGAGAATTAATATTGTTAAGATGTCAGTACTACCCAAAGTTATCTACAGCTTCGATGTAATTCCCATCTAAATCCTAAGAGCCTTTTTAGCAGAAATGGAAAAGCTGATCCTGATATACAGAAATATACTCCAGGAGGATTCCAGTACCATCTTATTATGTTGCATTTACTTATTTGCTTATCTCATGCCTTCTAAAGTCTGTGAGCTGTTTGAGCAGAAGCAAAATATCTCACTCTTCTATTCATTCCCAGAATATAACTTACTATTTACCATACAGTATTGTTGAATAAATATTTGTCAAATGATTAAGAAATAAATCATTGAGTGAGTTGCACATATATTGCTAAGTTTTGGGGGAGAATGGAAAAGCAGGGAGAGAAAAGGAAATCTTGTTGAGAGAGGGAAGTCCCATGACTCCAAAGGAGACAGATTGGAAACAAGATATTTTAGTGTACCCAGAATCTTTTTTACTATCAGTGATAGAGAAACCATTTTGGGAAACCTTGTAATATTAGAGTTCACATCTAAAGAAAGGTGACTTCCTACAGGGAAGGAAGGTGTTCAGTGGGATAAGAGATGGACATGATTCTCCTTATCTGTCTTCTGAGGGTCAAAACTGGCACGAGTTTGCTTTGTGGTTTTCTTTCTTACCTCCAGAGAAGTATGTATCTTATCAAGAAGAGAGACAAAAGAATAATTCATTAATGAGTTTCATGGGAATGAAATCCCTAAAGGTCTCTGTGGCAGGTTGATACTATTTATGAATTCCAAGAAGAGATTTCAATTATGTTTGTAAACTGGTCTGTTCCTCTGTATATGATACCCTTTGATTGATTTAAATTCATTTTTTTACATTTACTTAATTAAATCAAGATTAGAGCTTTGATTTGATCATATCACTGGCGGTACTCATGGTTGAGTCCCTGCCCCCTTGGTGTCCTATATAAATGAACACTCACTCATGAAGATACACTGGAGAAGACACACAGCAGAACATAATTTCATAGATAGAGATTTTTGTTTCACTGCTTTTTCTTTTTCTAAAATTTTGGGAAGAATCCGGTTCAACACATGACATTTAGTCATCAAACAATATGAAGAACTAAATATGAATTTGGGAATGAAGAATTGAGTGACACATTGTTTCTTTTATAAAAGATTATATCTAAACAATTTAAGAGACATAGAAATGAGTACATGCAATATCCTGAGCTGGCTCTGAATTCCTAGTGAAGAGGGTCTAGAACTTTGGACTCATCCTGTGTTGTGTGAGTTAATGAAGGCATCATATGGGACCTCATGATTGAACTGAGCCTTGAAGGAGGAATTGGAATAATTCCATGAGGATGTGGAGGTAGAAGCACAACAAAAAGAGATAAGAGGGACACAAATGTGAGTTCAGTATAACCATAGGATGTGGTGCAGTTTTAGAAATAATTCTGAATATCTGATGAACAATGATGGGCATTCATGAAAAGTTGAAAATGAGCCTTGTAAAAGAGAGTCTTGTATTCTGTCCACAAATTGGATCTTTATGTTTGAGGTTATTGGAGACTGTGTATGGTTTAGAGAGAGTGATGTTCATGAAAACCCTTGCCAAGTAGAAAGATTTCTCTGGGTTAATATGACTCTATCTGTTGTAAAAACTTTGGAAAGATGATGAGGGATGAAAATAGAAGAGTGGATGCATGGAAGGAGGTGTGATGAGTTAGCATATGTGGGGTTGAATCATAAAGTTTTCACTATTAATGCTTGGCATAATGTCAGTCATTTCATGTTTATCATTTTATTTAGTTATTCCAATTACTCTGTGAAATCGGAGTAATTTTCCAATGCATATAATTGTGTCGGTATTGAATCTTGGAGTTTTATGATCCCAGGAATTTGCATTTCACCAAAAATTTTACTTCTTAATAAACTTAATATTTAGACAGTTTTAGAGTTGCAGAAATCCTGTAAGGATGTTATAAATAGTTTCCAAGAATCTCTTACCCCCTTTCCCCTGTTTGTACCATCTGCCATCCAAAATAACACCTTTTATTTATTTGTCATAACTTCTTAGTCACTTTGTGATTGTGGCAGCTTCTCAGACTCTTCTTGGTTTTGATAACCTGGATACTTTCGAGGAGTGTAGGTAAGATATATTGTAAAGTTTCCCTCAGTTTGAATTTTCTGATGTTCTTCTCATGATTAGACTGAGCTTATGGGTTTTTGGAAGAATGCACCAGAAATAAAGTATCATTTTCATACCATCATAACTAGGGTGCATCCTATCAACATGACTTATCATTGTTGATATTGACTTCTTTCAGCAGTGTTTTGTGGTTCCCCAGCATAAAGTTCCTCATATCTCTAACCTGCCTTATATCACCTTTGGGAAGAAGTCACTAAGTGAAACCCATACTTCAAGAGTGGGATTTTTCTCCATGGCCTTGAAAAAGTAATATCTCCATAAATTATTTATTTTTTTCCTGCAAGAGAGATTTGTCTCTTCTTATTTATTTAATCAATTATTTATTAATATCAGGATGAACTCATGAAATTTATATGATACTTTTAGTAGTGATACAATATTACTTTTCTTGTTTAATTTGTTCCACTTTTGGCCATGGGGGTAAAATGTCAGCTGTACTCTTTATCTGTAGTATAACCCCATCATTGAGAGTTTTATTTTAGCACATATTTACTCTATGGTACTATAAATTGTGCCAGTCATTTCTTGCATGTTTCTCTCCTAGAGTCAACAATTTCTCCAAGAAGACACTTATTGGATAATGGTGATAAATTCCATGTTCTGAGTTCCATGGTACTGTGCCTTCTAAGGCCTCTCTGAAGAGAGTGTGAGGAAACATATGTGTGTATATACATGTTTATAAATATGCCTACATACAACACTCTATATTTACTGATACATGAGTTAATAAATTAAACTATTAACATATAGAACATTCTAGTCTCCTCCCTTGCTTATCTATAATCACCTATTTCACAGTGTGGAAAATATTCCCTCATCTGTCAACTATCTATGAAACTTGATTCCAGTGCAAATGCATAGAAGTATTAGAATTGTTAATCCATACATGGTGGGTTGGTACATTGTTAATTATAGAACTGTACTTTCATAGTTTCTTTAGGCTTTATTTTACAGAGTCCATTCATATCCAATATTACTTCTTTTTTTAAAGTTTAAAACATATCATTGAAAATGTCTTTAAGGATAATTAATTATGAAAATAATACACATTTATAGGGAATGAGTAGATTTTTTTCCAAAATGTTACACTGAAAAAATATAAGTTCCTTTACACCCCACTCCCCACCCCCAATTGCATCATTTTTAAGTGTATTGATACATAGATCACAAATTACATCAAAAAAATAAGAGGTTCCCATAAACCCCCTACCCCACTCTTCCCACATCAACAACCTCATTCATCATTGTGGTTCATTTGTTGCATTTGGTGAATACATTTTGGAGCGCTGCTGCACCACGTGGATTATAGTTTACATTTTAGTTTACACTCTCCCCCAGTCCATTCCGTAGGTTATGGCAGGATATATAATGTCCAGCATCTGTCCTTGCAATATCATTTAGGACAACTCCAAGTCCCAAAATTGTCCCCACATCACCTCTTTTCTTCCCTCTCCCTGCCCTCAGCAACTACTGTGGCCACTTACTCCACATCAATGCTCAATTTCTTCCATTGCCAGTCACAACAATGTGTGCGTAAGTGGCTCTCTGAATCTTGAAGTTTCAGAATCAGCAAGGCCAACTCTTTCATCATCATCTCTGAACACTCTATTCTTAAAAAAACTTTTTATATTTTATGGAAGTATATCATTCATACATTGACATGCACACTAAAGATTGTGATCTTACAAAATATACATACATAACATCACACAGGTGTCTCATACATCACCGTTTCACCAACTCTTTGCATTGTGAAACATTTGTTACAAACTGTGCATGAACATCATCACAATATTACTACCAACTATAGTTCCTATCTTACATTTGGTGTATTTTTTCCCCAACCCATATTATTTTTTAAATATATATTTTTATTACAAATATTGTGAACTTGCAAAACAATCATACAGATGTGTAAATTTCCCATACAATTCCACACCCTTGTTGAACATTTGTTACAGATTATGAGACACTATGACGAGACTATTACTACCAATCATGGTCCACTAGCATGCTTTTTTTTTAGAGTCATGCAAACCTTTATCTTTCTTTTTTTTTTTAAGATTTATTTATTTATTTATTTCTCTACCCTTCCCCAGCCCGACCCCAGTTGTCTGTTCTCTGTGTCTATTTGCTGTGTCTTCTTTGTCCGCTTCTGTTATTGTCAGCAGCACAGGAATCTGTGTTTCTTTTTGTTGTGTCATCTTATTGTGTCAGCTCTCTGTGTGTGTGGCACTATTCCTGGGCAGGCTGCACTTTCTTTCACGCTGGGCAGCTCTCCTTCTGGGGTGCTCTCCTTGTGCATGGGGCTCCCCTATGTAGGAGACACCCCTGCATGGCAGGGCACTCCTTGTGTGCATCAGGACTGCACATGGGCCAGCTGCACATGGGTCAACGAGGCCCAGGGTTTGAACTGCGGACCTCCCATGTGGTAGATGGATGCCCTAACCACTGGGCCACGTCCTCTGCCCATAGCATACATTTAGCACACTTTTTCCATACACCTCCTTTATCAACACAGTACAGTTTGATATTTATGCAAGAATATTATAGTATTGCTGTTAACCACAGTCTATAGGTCACACTAATTGTAGTTTTCCATGTATATACAATAGTGATATACATCTGCTCTAGTTCACAGAAGAACTTGCTTGTATTTGCACCCTTAACCACAATTCTCAACTGCCTCTGGGTTTACTGTGTATTTCAGTCCTTCAGGTATTCTTTTATTTTTTATAAGATTTATTTATTTATTTCTCCCCCCCACCCTGCCCCAGTTGTCTGTTCTCTGTGTCTATCTCCTGTGTGCTCTTCTTTGTCCGCTTCTGTTGTTGTTAGTGGCATGGGAATCTGTGTTTCTTTTTGTTGCGTCATCTTGCTGTGTGCTGCCTGCCATTCCTGGGCAGGCTGAAATTTCTTTTGCACTGGACGGCTCTCCTTATGGGGCTCACTCCTTGCGCATGGAGCTCCCTTATGCGGGGACACCCCTGCGTGGCAGGGCACTCCTTGTGTGCATCAGCACTGCACATGGGCCAGCTCCACATGGGTCAAGGAGGCCTGGGGTTTGAACTGCGGACCTCCTATGTGGTAGATGGATGCCCTATCCACTGGGTCAAGTCTGCTTCCCTCTCAGTTATTCTTTAGCTTTCTTTCTATTGACATTTACTTCCCCAGACTAACTTTTTCAGCCACAATCCCATTTATAATCCAGTTACTACTCACTATAATGTGTTATTATCAGCTCTATCCATCACTACACTTTTAAGTCCAGTTAATTAAAACTTCTACAGGAGGAGGCAGGGCAAGGTGGTGTCTGAGTGAGTGCAACTGCAAAGAAGAAGCAAAGTGGTGTTGGAATCTTGCCGGAGCAGAATGTTTCAGGACCTTGCAAGGCAGGTGGTGTATGGACGTCTGTTTTTTAGAGACAGTGAAAGAAGTAGTGCTTGCTAAAGGTAGAATTGCAGGTTACAAGCACAGAGGTTGAAAGCTGTGGGGAGGCGGGACCCTTCCACTTATGGCTGGTGGCCACAATGTTCCCTGAGAACTGTCAGTTGTGTGGTGGTGTCCCTGGGCACCATGATCCCCAGATACGTGGTCCCCAGGTCTGTGTCCCCTAAGCTCCATAGCCCGCATTCCACACACCTACATACTCTGAGTCTGCAGTGTCCTGGGCTTCCGTTTCCCAAGTCCAGCACTTCTGGAGGTCCGGGATTGCCCAAGTCCTCCAGTTTTGGACTGACTCCATGAGTGGGAGGGATTCGGTAGAAGGTGCAGCAAAGGGGCCAAGCGAGTGAAGGTTCAATTTTCTGGTTCTCCCTCCCTCCTTTTTCTGTGTATCTGTGCTTCGAGGAGCATACCAGCTGGCTTGGGGAGAGCCTGGGAAGAAAGGAGTAGTGAATCTGCTGACAAAACCCAATTCACCTAAATACCCTGTGATATGAAACTTGGTCTGGGAGAAGGTGGAGTCGGAAAATCAACTAGCCCTCTCATAGCACACCTAAAAGAGAGGGACTGTAGGAGGTGCTTTCCAAGCTTCCAATAGCATACTTGGGGTTCCTGGTGAGCTGTGGGTGCTCTCTCTCTGGAAAACAAACGTCACTGTTTTCTGTGCAGAGCTGGTTCAACAAGGACCCACTTGAATCTCCTACTGGACCTCTCAGGCAGCTTTCCTGCTGCCCTGGGTGACAGGGAAGTAAGGAGGGGAAAAGAGGAGAATGTCAAATCCCTAAGCATTTTATTTAACTGCAAAGAGATACCTTGCTTGAAACTTTGTCTGGCATTTTATTGGGTTGTCTTCTTGTTTTCTTTCTCTTAATCCCCCAAGGTCCTTTTTCTCTTTCTTTTTCTTTTTTCTCTTTTTCTTTTTCTTGCATACTTACCCCCTCCTTTTTGTCCCTTTTTTCCTTTTCTTTCTTTCATCTCCTTTTTAAAATTTATTAAAATATTAGGTGCTGCAGGGACTGCTTCACATTTGCTGTATTTCCTCATCCTCCATTCCACTTTTGTGTGTATATTGATTTTGGTCACCAACACTATCCCCTTTCCTCTACATCTTTCTATCCTCCATCATTTATTGTTTCTCTTACATTACACATCTCTTTGTTTGCCCCCCTATTTTTCTGAATTTATTTCTAATACCTTTGCTCTGTTTTCTGTCTTATATTTACTCTTTATATTACTGTCCTTTTTTTACTCTTTCCCTCTCTCCTGAACACACTGGCCTTTTAATTCACACTATATTCCTCCCCATATTTAGTTTACTGTCTCATTATATATACACTACTTTTCATACTGTTATAAGTATACATACCTTACATGAGTCAAATATCCATTCTCCTAGATCACACATGGTTCCTCTTAATATTTATTATCAATGCTACTATTGTTCATTTTTCTTCTCTTACTCTTTTGGCTTTCCCTGACCTTAATATTTTCCTTCAAGTGAACTTAGCCAACAACAAGGAAATAGAATAAGAAGAACAAAGTGACAAAGAGAAGAATTAACACACATGCAAAAACAACTAATTAAACACCAAACTAGACAAAGAAGATAAGCAACTGATTAAAACCATCAATATAAAATGATGACAAGACAGCAACAAAAAATTACAAACCAAAATAACAATCAGGAAAACATGCTCCAATCCAATGAACAAACTAAAATCAGGAAGAGTAACAGAACATCAAACAAGTAATTAAAGTTCTCAAAACATATATTAGGGACAAATTTGATGAGGTGGAGGAAGAGATTAAGAATATGAAGAAAAAAACACTTAGAGAGAATACAGAAGAAATTGCAATCATACACAAAAAGATAAAAGATGTGATGGTGATGAACAGCACAATTCTAGAAATCAAAAATACACTCTCAGCAAATAACAGCAGACTCAAAGAGGCACAGAAAAGAATTAGTGGTGTGGAAGACACTATATCTGAAATCAAACAGATAGTAGAAGTGATCGATAAAAAGAAAGAAAAATTCCAGCATGGATTTCGGGATCTGAATGACAATGGAAAACACACAAACATATACATTACAGGCATCCCAGAAGGAGAAGAGAAGGGAAAAGGGACAGAAGGGGTGTTGGAGGAAATAATGGCTGAAAACTTCCCAAATCTACTGAGGGAGATGGATGTACATGTCCAGGAAGCACAATGCACTCCAAACAGCATAAATTCCAACAGGCCTACCCAAGACATATACTTGTACAATTACATGCTAGGCCACAGAAAAAGTCTCAATGAATTCAGAAAGACTGAAATCATACAAAATAATTTCTCTGACCACAGTAGAATGAAGCTGGAAATCTTCAAGGGACAGAGACCAAGATTTGGCACCAAGATTTGGAAGTTAAATAGCACTCTTAGAAAAACAGTGGGTCAAGGAGGAAATGACAAAAGAAATTAATAACTACCTTAAAACTAATGAAAATTATAACACAACATATCCAAACTTATGGGATGCAGCAAATCAATACCGATAGGGAAATTTATAGCCATAAATTCATACATCAAAAAAGAAGAAAGAGCTAAAATTGAATAACTAATTGTACAATTGGAGGAATTAGTGAAAAAAACAACAAACTAAATACAAAGGAAGAAGAAAGAAAGAAATAACAAAGATCAGCACAGAACTAAATGAAATAGAAAAAAAGAAAGCACTTGAAAAAATGAGCAAAACCAAGAGCTGGTTTTTTGAGATCAATAAAATTGACAAACCGTTACCTAGACTAACAAAGAAAAAAAGAAGGAAGATGATGCAAATATGCAAAATAAGTAATGAGAAAGGAGATATCAACATTGACCCCACAGAAATAAAGACTATTATAAAAGGATACTTTGAAAAACTATACTCCAAGAAAAAGGACAATTTAGAGGAAATGGACAAATTCCTAGAAACACATAAGCAGCTTACATTGATGAAAGAAGAAACTGATGATCTCAACAAACCAATCACAAGTAAAGAGATAGAATCAGTCATTAAAACCTCTCAACTAAGAAGAGCCCTGGGCCAGACAGCTTCACAGGTGAATTCTACCAAGCATTCGAGAAAAAACTAACACCAATCATGCTTAAACTCTTCCAAAAAATAAAAATACAAGGAACATTGCCTAACTCATTCTATGATGCCAACATTACTCTAATACCAAAGCCAAAGACACCACAAGAAGGGAAAATTACAGACCAATCCCTCTAATGAACTTAGACATGAAAATCCTCAAAGAAATACTTGCTAATCATATTCAACAATACACTAAATAAATTATACACCATGCCCAAGCGAGATTCATTCCAGGTATGCAAGGATGGGTCAACATAGGAAAATCAATTAATGTAATACACCATATAAACAGACTGAAGGAAAAAGAATCACATGATCATATCTATAGATGCAGAAAAAGCATTTGACAAAATACAGCACACTTTCCTAATAAAAACAATGCAAAAGATCAGAATAGAGGGAAATTTTCTCAACATGATAAAGAGCATATATGAAAAACCCACAGCTAACATCATTTACAATGTTGAAAATATAAAATCTTTCTCTCTAAGATCAAGAAA
This sequence comes from Dasypus novemcinctus, assembly GCF_030445035.2. Lineage (NCBI taxonomy): Eukaryota > Metazoa > Chordata > Mammalia > Cingulata > Dasypodidae > Dasypus > Dasypus novemcinctus. The sequence continues at coordinate 725,278 of NW_026688628.1, forward strand.
AAAAGAAGGATGCCCACTATCAGCCCTTCTATTTAACATTGTCTTAGAACTACTTGCTCAAGCGCTGAGGGAAGAACCAGACATAAGAGCCATCCAAATTGGAAAGGAAGAAGTGAAAATTTCACTATTTGCAGATGATATGATCCTATTCATAGAAAACCCTGGGAAGTCTACAAGAAATCTTCTAGAACTCATAAATGAGTTCAGTAAAGTCACAGGTTACAAAATCAATATGCAATAATCAATACCATTTCTGTATACCAATAATGATCAATCTGAGGATGAAATCAGAAATCAAATACCATTTCCAATAGTAAATAAAAAAAATAAAATACCTAGGAATAAATTTAAATAAAGATGTAAAGGACTTATACACAGAAAACTACAAACACTGCTCAAGGAAATCAAAGACGACCTAAATAAATGGAAGAATATTCCCTGCCCATGGATAGGAAGACTAAATATCATTAAAATGTCTATCCTACCAAAACTGATCTATGGATTCAATGCAATCCCAATAAAAATCCACGCAGCATTCTTTAATGAACTAGATAAGCTTACTATGATATTTATTTGAAAAGGAAAGTGGTCCCAAATAGCCAAAGACATATTGAAAAAGAAAAATGAAATTGGAGGAATCACACTACCTGACCCCAAAACGTACTACAAAGCTACAGTTGTGAAAATGGCATCGTATTGACAGAAGGATAGACATACTGACCAATGGACTTGAAATGAGAGTTCTGATATAGATCCTCAAATAAACAGCCATATGGTATTCAACAAGGCCACCAAACCTCTCAACTGTGAGAGAATGGCCTCTTCAACAAATGGTGCCTGGAGAACTGGATATCCATTTTTAAAAGAATGAAAGAGGATTACCAATTCACACCTTTTACAAAAATCAACTCAAGATGGATGAAAGATCTAATATAAGAGCCAAGACAATAAAGACTTTGGAAAGCAATGTAGGGAAGCATCTACAGGACCTTGTAATAGGAAACGGCTTCATGAACTTCACACACAAAGCATGAGCAGCCAAAGAACAAATAGATAAATGGGCTTCCTCAAAATTAAAGCCTTCTGCACCTCAAAGGATTTTGTTCAAGAAAGTGAAAAGAGTCTACACATTGGGAGAAAATATTTGGTAACCATATACCTTATGGGAGAAATATCCTGCATTTATAAAGAATTCCTATATCTTGAAAATAAAAAGACAAGCAACCCATTTAAAAAATGGGAAAAAGATTTGAACAGATGCTTCTCAAAAGAAGTTTTACAAATAGCTAAAAGGCACATGAAAAAATGCTCCAAATCACTAGCTACTAGGGAAATGCAAGTCAAAACACAATGAGATACCATATTACTCCCATAATTCTGGCAGCTATCAAAAAATCAGAGATCTACAGGTGCTGGAGAGAATGTGGAGGAATGAGAACTCTCATCCACTGCTGGTTGGAATGCAGAAGGACCCAGCCATTCTGGAGGACAGTTTGGTAGTTTCTCAAAAAACTAGGTACAGATTTACCATATGAACCAGCAATTCCACTGCTGGGTATATACCCAGAAGATCTGAAAACAAGGACACAAGCTGATATACACACACCAATGTTCATAGCAGCACTATCCACTGTTGGCAAAAGTTGGAATCAATCCAAATGCCATCAAGAGATGAATGGATAAATAAAATGTGTATACATACAATGGAATACTACTCAGCTATAAGAACAAATACACTACAAACATATATGATAACATGGATGAATCTTGAGAACTTTATATTGAGTGAAGTAACCCAGGCATTGAAGGACAAATACTACATGACCTCTCTGATAAGAAATAAGTAAACCAAGCTGTTTCAGAGAGATAGAAACAGCTTCAGAGTGACTGGATGATATGCTTAAAGGAAGTTGGGGAGTAGAGAAAGGGTGCAAGCTGACACCTGCATGGGTGAAAGCTATGATAAGCTGAATATAAGTATTTGTACAGAGGAGGGATAAAATGGGGGCATAAGGATACCTCGAGGCAGGGCTTTGTGAGCATGAGGGGCCTGGAGATGAAAGGATGGATCAGATGGCCCAATTTTTGGGGGGGACGGTGGGCAGAACATTTGAACATAGGAAACTGTCAGGTATGTGGTTGAAATTATAAATTAGAGAAAACTCTAGAAAATATAGTATGGAAGGTTACCTGTTTTAAGATGCTTAAAGGGGGGGGTCTGACACACGGAAAGCTTCTAGGGAGAGTGTCATAATGGGTTATACTATTGGGTGGAGACCCATACAATGAGGGTGAAAGTATACCCACATCCTGGGGAGAACTGATGTTCTCAAATACAGGGAATTTTACCTCTTGAGAGAATTGGTGGCTCCCAGTGGGTTAGGGCAGTCGAGTACGTCAAGCTCTCAACATTGTTGCAAGTCTCTCTGAATATGGTCCTTCATGTAATGAAGATTGAATGTCACAGTGGGCCCTGAGAGGATGGGGAAAAAGGTGTTGAATAGATGGAATCAGTGTAACTGTGGGTCAATGGAAGTATTCCATAAGATCATGCAATGATGGATATAGGACATGTTAAATTACACCAAAAATGTATTAAAGTCTATAGGCTAAAATATAAATGATAATGTAAAACATAAGATAACTAAAAATTTAGAAAATTGTATAGTCTAAAATATAAACCATAATGGAAACTCAAATGGAATCATGTTTGAAAGCTATTGTTTCAATATCTGTACATGAACTGCAGCAAATAGAATATGAACATGTAGAAAGATCAATGTTTGAGAACGGACAAAGGGTTTGATGTTGGATATGTGGGAGTACCATATATTGTATATGTGAATTATTGTGATCTAAAACTTATGTGAAGATAAACTTAATAGTTGGAAGAAGAAAAAAAAAGAAAGTATGTAGACACTGAGGAAGAAATGGAAGAAATTGCCTTGCCACGGCAATACCTACAGCAGGGCAACACCTACAGCAGTGATGAAAGGCAAAATGTTAAAACAGAACTTTCAGTTTTTCATTTTTTGATACTCCAATTTATTTTTCCTTTTTTAAATTTTTCTAAATTAGTATATATTCTGTATCTAACCTTTAAACCCATCATTATACACCATTTTGCGCTTTATGGAATCTGGCAATATATTAGGCTTCCTTTCTAAAGAAGTTTTGGAGTACAGAAGGGTTCAACTATGGCAGGGGAGGAATACTGGTGTGGTGTGTTATTGAAAGGGGGCACATAATTGGGAGGGAGTTCTCCACGGTCTGTACACAGGGTACATGAAAATGTTTGGGTATTTTCATAGTGGTTTCAGTTAAAAATGACAACTGAGGGAGTGCTGAGTTCCAATCCAGGGGAGCTCTATCACATTCCCAAATGAACAGCAACAATACCCCAAGTGCAATGTCAAAAACCAATAAAGATGGGCGGCCCAGCAATGAGCCCTTGATACTGATGGCTACGATTATGAGCTTGTGTGCCTGAAATATGAACTAGGCGTAGAGCTGCCAGGTGCTGAAGAGTTACCTCCTGAGGACCTCCATGTTGCTCAAATGTGGTCACTAAGCCAAACTTAGCATGTAAATGCATTACCTTCCCCCCAGCATGGAACATGACTTCTGGGGATGAACCTCCCTGGTGCCAAGGCATTACTACCAAGCACCATTTGATGATGTAATTAGAAAAAGACCTTGAATATAAGGGCCAACTCAGACCAGCAGAATATCTCAGCCTACATGTAATATCAAGTGTTTAAAACTGCTTTTTGTCTTGGACAAAAGGGGGAAATGGAAAGGACAAATGAGTTTGTATGGCTATGATTCTCCAAAAACAGTTGGGAGGTCATCAATGGAGTAACGTTTATGCACATCTCAGCAGGGTCCCAGAGACAACCAAAGTAGATAGAAACCCAGGTACTGGTTCTCCTGAGGGCTGCAGAGACCCTATGTTCATGGCAGATGGCTCTGCAGTTCAGTGCCATGTCAGTTGGCCCTGCTTTGAGTTTGCATTCCTGAGTGAGATGGAGTTAGACTCAGATGTGATCTTTCTACACATGCCTCTTCTATTACTTTTACCAGACCTGTAGTTGGCTTTGGGTTTCGGGTATACTCAGGAGGCCTAAATCTCTGGACTGTCCATGTGACAGCCAGGCCCTGAGCCTCAGCAGGCTTGCAACTCCTACCCTCTGGTTTATTGCTTTTATCCTGGCCAGCTAACAGGGAGGTGAAGAAGGTCAACCACCACACCAGGGAGCCAAGAGTGCCTACAACTGCAAGCAGGAGAATTGCATCCATCATCCATGTGGAATGTTAGTCCCTTCTTGATGTAGAGGTGGACTGGACAGAACCATCCCAGGGTCTACAGGATGGAGGAGTAGGATATAGATTAGAGTTGACTTACTGGTGTTCTGCTGGGGAACTATTGTGATTAGTAAGGGAAGAAATTGTAGTAGTGATGTGAAGAAAGTGGTCACGGTAGCTGCTGATGTTAGGGAGAAGGAAGAAAAGATATGATGTGGGTGCATTTTCAGGATTTGAAGTTGTCCTGGGTGATGATGCAGGACAGCTGCCGGACATTGTGTTTCCTGCCATGACCCACTGGGTGGACTGGAGAAGAGTGTAGATTACTATGTACATGCGGGACTGCAGTGCTCCAAAATGTATTTACCAGGTGCAGTGAATGTGCCATGATGATGCAAGAGATTGTTGTTGTGGGAGGAGTGGGGTGAGGGTGGTGGGAGGTATAAAGTGGCCTGTTATTTTTTTAATGTAACATTTAAAAGAAAATAAAGGAAAAAACTTCTACATACATTAAGCATCTTTATTCTCAAAAATCCTCTTATCTCCTAATAACATATACAATTCCATGTGTTTATTATTTGTATTTAGTTTATATTAATGAGACCATGCAATATTTGTCCTTTTGTGTCTGGCTTACTTCACTTAGTATAATGTCTTCAAGACTCATCCATGTTATCACATATGTCCCAATTTCATTTCTTTTTACTGCAGCATAATATTCCTTTGTATAGACCACATTTGTTTATACATTCAATCATGAAGGGACACTTGAGATTTTCCATCTTTGGCAATTGTGAACAACTTCGTTATGAACATTGGTGTGCAGATGTCTGTTTATGGCCTAGTTTTTAGTTCATCTGGATATATTCCTTGTAGAGGAATTGCTGGATCATGTGACAGTTCTATATTTAGCTTCCTCAGGAACCTCCAAACTGTATTCCATGAAGGCTGCACCATTTTACACTCCCACCAACAGTGAAGGAGTGTTCCTGTTTCTCCACATCCTCTCCAGCACATATTGTTGTCTCTTTATTTTTTTTAATAATGGCCGTTCTATGTGGTGTTAAATGATATCTTATTGTTGTTTTAATTTGCATTTCCCTAATAGCTAGTGATATGAAACATTTATTCATGTGCTTTTTGGCCATTTGTATTTCCTCTTTGGAGAAATGTCTATTTAAATCTTTGGTCCATTTTTAAATTTATTGCTTGCTTTTTTATTGTTGTGTTGTATGATCTCTTTATATAGCATGGAAATCAAACCCTTATCAGATAATTTGTTTCCAAATATTTTCTCCCATTGTCTTGATGCCTTTTCACCTTCTTGAAGAAGCCCTTTGATTCATAGAAATGTTTAAGTTTGAGGAGGTCCCATTTATCCATGTATTCTTTTTTTGCTCGTGCTTTTGGTGTAAGGTTTATGAATCCTTCACCTACCACCAGGTCTTGAAGATGTTTTCCTACATATTCCTCTAGAGGCTTTATTGTACTTCCTTTTATATTCAGGTCTTTGGTCGACTTTGAGTTTATTTTTGTATAATATGTGAGATAGGGGTCTTTTTTCTTTCTTTTGGCTATGGATATCCAGTTCTCCCAACAAAATTTTTTGAATAAGCTTTTCTTCCCCAACTGGGAGGGCTTGACAGGATTGTCAAAAATCACTTGGCCATAGATGTGAGTGTCTGTTTATGAACCATCAATTTGGTTCCATTGGTCTATGTGTCTATGTTTATGACAAAACCATGTTGTTTTTACCACTGTAGCTAATTATATGAATTAAAGTCTGTAAGTGAGAGTCCTCCAACTTCACTTTTCCTTTTGAAAATGTTTTTGGTCTTTTGGGGACTCTTACACTTCCATATAGACTTGATAATTGTGTTTTCCATTTGCTAAAAAAAATACTGGTGGAATTTTTATTTGAATTGCATTGAATCTGTATATCAATTTGGGTAGAATTGACTTCTTAATGATATTTAGTCTTCCAACCCATGAGCAAGAAATGTCATTCCAATTATTTAGGTGTTTTAAATTCCTTTTTGCAATGCATTATAGTTTTCTGAATACAAGTGTTTTGCATCCTAGGTTAAGTTTATTCCTAAATATTTGATTCTTTTTGTTGCTATTGTACATGGAGTGTTTTTCTTGACTTCCTCCTCAGATTGTGCATTTTTCATGTAAAGAAACACTACTGATTTTTGCTTATTGATCTTGAATACTGACACTCTACTGAAATAATTTATTAGCTCTAGCAGCATTGTTGTAGATTTTTCAGGACTTTCTAGATATATAATCATCATCTGCGAATAGTGAAAATTTTAATTCTTCTTTTCCAATTTGCATGCCTTTTATTTCTTTTTCTTGTCTAATTGCTTTAGCTAGAAACTCTACCACTACATTGAAGAACAATGTGGTTAGTGAGCATCCTTGTCCTTTCCCTGATGTCAATCAGAAAGTTTTCAGTCTTTCACCATTGAATACAATGTTAGCTGTGGGTTTTTCTTATATGGCTTTTATCATGTCGAGAAGTTTCCTTCAATTCCTATTTCTTTGCGTATTTTTCTCAAGAAAGGATACTGTATTTTGTCAGATGCCTTTTCTGTGTCAATTGATAAGCTCATGTGATTTTATTTCTTTGACTTATTAATGTGGTGTATTACGCTGATTGATTTTCTTGTGTTGAACCAGCCTTACATGCCTTGTATATAATCCAATTGATAAAGAAGGATAATTCTTTTAATGTGTTGTTCAATTTGATTAACAAGTATTTTATTGAGGATTTTTGCATCTATATTCATTAGAGAAATGGGCCTATAACAATTTTTTTTGTAATAGCTTTATTTGGCTTTAGTGTTAGGGTGATATTGGTTTCATAGAATGAGTTTTGTAGCATTCCTTCTTGTTCAATTTTTTGGAAGAACTTGAGTCACATTGGTATTAAATCTTCTTTGAATGCTTGGTAGTACTCACCTGTGAAACTGTCTGGTCAAGGGCTTTTCAGTTTGGGGAACTGTTAAATGACTGTTTCAATCTCTTTACTTGTGATTGGTTTGTTGAGTCTTCTATTTCTTTGAGCATCAGTGTAGGTTGTTTGTACATTCTTAGGAAGTTTTCTAATTTATCTACATTGTCTAGTTTTTTAGCATAAAAGTAGCATAAAATTGTTCATACTCCCCCTAAAATGAACTACAAAAACCATACAGTCTGACTCATGCCTATCTATTCTCACTTCTCCCTCCTCATTGGATTCCAGAGCCTCTGTCTTCTTCAGTGCACCTGTCAAACTTGGGGTCTATGCTCAGCTTGTCCCCATGCTTGTAATATCATTTTCTACATCTATGTCCCCTTTCCCTGCCTAGTCTCAATTCCTACTCCTCCTCAAGGTATCTTCTCTAATTTCCTTACCATGGAAGGGTTTTTCTTATTGCCATATCCAGATTAGGGCATCCCATTCTATTTTCTCATTGCATCCTGAATCTCCCTTCAAAGGCCAATGCCAACAATTGAACTTTTCAGTTAGTCTAATGAGGACAGTTTCTGGCTCTATGGTATTCAATTTTGTATCTTCATGGAATAAATACTTAAGGTGTATTAATGCAGACATGTTGAATGAATGAACATAAACACACAAATGAAATGCACACATAGTATCACACTTTTATACATTCACAAAATTTATTCAATTAACATATTGATGTCTAGTGTGCACAAGGTGTTGTGCACAGGAAACATTTCCTCTGAAGGCTTAAAGAGTAAAACGCATAATGTCATTTCAACGTCAGGGTAAATTCAGGTCCAGTAATTCAGTACTAGTGACTATAAATTATACCAGTTTAAATGTGATTCAGAAGTAGAGTGATTAAAAATCTGATCCCATCTTCCACTTTAGTACTTCCAGTAAGCAAGTATATTCATTTTTAATGCATTCAGGTGAAAGAGGGGTACAAAAATTGTTTTAATATGATACCTAAAATGACTGGGCAAGAGGTATACAATGGTCCATTCCACCATTCATACACCACATGGTTTTCACACCTGGTCCATGCTATTTCCTCAATAAACTACTTGTCTGTGCCTGCCATTGTTTCTGCAGCCTCTAGTAATGGAAAAATGCTGTGTTTCTTGGTACAGAAGTCAGTTAAAGTTTACGTATCAGCTTGGTCTCCATGTCTTGACTGCGAGCACCTCTAGGGCTAGGGGCAACAGGGTATTCATCTGTGCACTGTTTGCACTGCAAACTATTCTGATGTTGGGGAATTATTGGTTTCTGAGTCCAAAAGCTGGAATCTCAGAAACCAAAGTTATGGACACCCAGTGTGCTACAGATGTGGCCCGATCAAAGCTTTGCTTATTATTCAATCAAGTAAAAGTGAAACCTCTGAATCAATTTAATCTAATATGCCCAGAGGAGCTGACCAGTTCACAAACAAAATCTAACATCTATTTTTGGAATTCATAATCAATATCAAACTGCTACAGAGTGTGTCCAGAAACAGAACTTATAGGTAGGTATTTATTATCCTCAATATATAGCAATTCAAATATGTGGAAAAATAAGGAATATTCCCAAAATGTTGTTGGATCTTTAAAATAACCACAGACAGAGGAAAGGAGGGAAACCTTTATCATGCATTCCACGATAATTAGGAAAAAAAGAAATTTATAAACAAAAAACTGAAAACCAAAGTGGAAGTCTATTCAAATGTATTCTAAACATACAAAACTAACTAAAATATGAGTATTCAATATTAGATTTAATGTAATGAAAAAGGACAAAAAAATGTAATTTAATGTTGAAAAGTTGGATGATGTGACTGTCATTCTCCTGACATTATTAGAGAAAAAATGTGATTCACTTCTTAATCGGTGAAGGTAAATGCAAGCATGGTGTTGATTTTCTTCAGGCATTCTATTTATTGCAGGACAATATTCAGTTACAACTTAAGAAGTCTTATTGTCCACAGAATATGTTCTATACCATAATCCATGGTGAGTGTTCCTATCTGGTCTTAATAAAATAATATAGCACCTAGGAGCAAAGATGTAGCCTAGTAATCCAGCACTGGAAGCCAAGCTGGAGAAGATTTCAATGGCTGCCATTACCTTCCCCTTGGTGCTGTGGTAGACAGAGAGGAAACTGACCCAAACCCTGCAGAACACCAGCTAGGTGTCAAGCAGGTTCCTGGCCATGAAAGCTACATTGAAGCTGCAGAGGGCCAAGCAGCCCAGGTATCCCAGGACACAGTAGAAGGCAGTAGCTGAGCCCTTAAGACACTCAATGGTAATATAACCAGGCTCAGTGTGTGCATCTTTATCAATGAATGAGGGAGAGGTTCTGAACCAGATTCCAGAGAGTATCATCTGGATTAGGGAGCAAATGGAAATAGCAAAGTTAGGTGGCCCTGATTCCAAACACTGCCTCATCCTTCTCCCTAGAGCAGGGACCTTGAATTCCAGAACCACAGTGATTGTTTTGGCCAAAACAGTGGGCACAGCCACTGCAAAAACAATTCTAAATGTGATTTGTCAGAGGATGCAGATGGCTGTGTTGGGATAAATGATGAAGAGCAAGGAGCATAGGAAACACAGGGTAAGGGAGATGAGCGGGATGTAGCTGAGGATCCATTTATTGGCCTTGACGGTGGGAGTGTCTTGGTGCTTCACAAAGACCCCAAGAATAACAGTAGTGAGGAAAGAGAAGCAAAGAGCTGTGCAGACCAGAGTCAACCCCAATGGGTCTTTTGGAGGGAATGAGTTCTCTCATTGTTTGCATTCTGATGATCTGGACACTTCACACAGTGTTCTACATCTGGTGAGAAATGCAAAGTGTCATCAGCCCATGTTCAGTAATTCTCACTTATTCACTTGACCCAAAAGAATAACATTGGACAATTTCAGCCAAATTTGTCCAGCTTGTGATGATTTTAAATAACCCTGTGCTTTAATGTGCTTGTTGTTCCTTCCCTAAACTTTCTCTTAGACCTCTGGCTTTCTTTTAAACATTCAGTCCATCAATTTGATAACAGTGTAATTTATTTACTGTTGAGCTTCCATTCTTTTCTTGTCCACACATCATACTTTTTCTAGTGGATTTTCTGCTTGTTTCTGTAGATGGTCCCTGTATAATTTTGATGTAATTCACTATTGACCAGATCTATGTTAAATAATTTATTCCACTTGTGGCTTGACCATTCATTGCCAAACAGAAAATATCAGTATTAATGTAATTAACATTCATTAAACTTTTCCTTTAAGGTTGATGATATATGATGATACATGTCTTATTAAACAAATTTTCTCCTTTGAAAATGAAAACATTCTTCTCCTTTTTGTTTCTTTAAGGTTTTTATTTTTACATTTAGAATTACAATTTTCCTGATATTGATGAATCTGCATGTGACCAATTTGTTTCTAGATGTGTCATTTGGTTCCTTTTATTTCCTTTTTATCCTTATGATGAAACAACATTATAGTGACTTAAAAAAAGAAACAGGTAGAATATGCATTCCCATTTCACTCCTTGTTTTAAAGTTTGCCTTAGCAAAGCTTTTTGAAAATGATCTCATAGGAATGATTTAATAAGTTGTAATTGCCCCATAAAGTTGTGATTGTGATAACAACTGCATTGACTCAGTCAATCAATTTGGAGAATAATGATATCTTTACAATATTGAGTCCTTTCAATTATGAACATGGTTCATCCCTCCATTTATTTAGTTTTCTTTAAATTTTTCTTGATACCTTTATTATACAGATGTCTTTCCAAACTTTCCTAAATATTATTTTTAGGCATTTAATACTTTCAAGATATTTTAAATATCATCTTTGGAAGTTTCATTTTATAAAGCCCTATGAGTTGCATATATAAGAAGCTTTTATATTACCCTTGTATTCAGACCACTAATCTGAGTGTATAAAATCTTCCAGATCTTCAACTTATGCAATAAACTCCTTTCCAAATTATGTCAATTTTACTTTATCCTTTCAAATAATTATTCCTTCCAATCTTTTTCTTGCCAATATTGCTTTGGGAAGGATCTCCAGTGCATTGTTAGATGTGTTAATATTGAAAATTTTTGTTTTGTTATTGATCTCCCAGGCATGAAATACTTCAATATGATGTGAAATTTGTGTTAGTTTTCAGGAAGTATCTTTAAAAGGATGAAGATGGTTCTTCTGAATTTTTATTTGATAAGTTATGCTTTTGTTGTTTGTTCTAAAATCACTGGTGGGTGTTGAATTTTATTAAGTATTTTCCTTCATTCACTGAGATGACAGTTTCTACTTTTCAGGGGGTACATATACTGAATTACCTTGCTTTGCCATGATAAATCCTCTTTACAAAATATTGCTGGAATTAGACTGCAGATTATTTTTTTATGATATGTGAGCTTATGTTTAAAAAAGCTAGAAACCTGTAAATTTCCTATTTTTAATGGCCTTATAAGATTTTGATACAAATGTTAAGCCGTAATCATAAATGGAGATATTTTCCCATTTTTTTCCTATTCCTTGGAAAAGTTTGAGTAAATAAGTATAATTTTTCCTTGAAAGTTTAGTGGAATTCCCCAATAAGGCCATTGGTCAATATGAAAATTTATGAGAATGTTTTAATCTATAGATTCAATCACTGAAGAAGATATGAATCTTTTCAGATTTTTTATTTTGGGGGCCTATTTTTTGGCAACTTTTATTTTTCTAGGAATAGGTGAATATCATTTATTTTTTGTCTTTATTTTTTAATATTACATTAAAAAATATGAGGTCCCCATACACCCCCCAACCCCCTCACCCCACTTCCCCCCCTAACAACAACCTCCTCCATCATCATGATACATTCATTGCATTTGGTGAATACATCTCTGAGCACCACTGCACCTCATGGTCAATGGTCCACATCATAGCTCACACTCTCCCATATTCCACCCACTGGGCCATGGGGGGACATACAATGTCTGGTAACTGTCCATGCAGCACCACCCAGGACAACCTCAAGTCCTGAAAATGCCCCCACATCTCATCTCTTCCTCCCATTCCCTACCCCCAGCAGCCACCATGGCCGCTTTCTCTACACCAATGACACATTTTCTTCCATTACTAATCACAATATTTCATGAATAGAATATCAGTAAGTCCACTCTAATCCATACTCTATTCGTCCATCCTGTGGACCTTGGAATGGTTGTGTCCACTCCACATCTATATCAACAGGAGAGGCTTGTGAACAAAGATCACATCTGAGTCCAGCTCCATCACACTGAAACACAAACTCCAAAGTAGGGCCAACTGACATGGCACTGAACTCCAAGTGCCATGACCATAGGACCTGTGGATCTCTGTAGCCCTCCAAAGAACCAATACCCGGGGTTGTATCTACTTTATCTGTCACTGGAACTCTGCTGAGGAATGCATAAGGGCAACCCCTTTGATAATCTCCTGGATCTTTTTGGAGACTCACAGCCATATAGACTAATTTGTCCTTTCCATTTCCCCCTTTGATTCAGGTCACACAGCATTTTTAACTCCTGGTATTATATGTAGATTGAGATATTTTGCTGGTGCGAGTTGACCTTTTATTCAAGGTCATTTTCTAGTTACATCATCAGCTGGTACTTGGTAGTAATCCCTCCATGCCAGGGAGGCTCATTCCTGGGAGTCATGTCCCAATCTAAGGGGGAGGCAACACATTTACATGCTGAGTTTGGCTTCAAGACTGGCCACATTTGAGCAACACGAAGGCTCTCAGGAGGTAACTCTTAGGCACCCTGCAGCTCTAGGCCTTATTCTTATTTCAGGTGCACAGGCTCACAAGCATACTCATTAGTATCAAGGGCTCATTGTTGGACCTTACTTATTTTTTGGTCTTTGCTATTGCACTTGGGGGATTGTTACTGTTCGTTTAGGGGCTGTGTTAGAGCTCCCCTGGCTAGGAACTCAGCACTCCCTCAGTTGTTTTTAATTGTATCCACTATGAAAATATCCAAACATTTTTATGTACCCTGGATATATGCCCTGTAGAACATCCTGCCAACCATGTGTCCCCTGTCAATAACATCCCACACCAGTATTCCTCTCCTGCCATTGATGAATCTCTCTGTGATCCAAAACATCATGAAAAGTGAAACCCAATATATTGCCAGGTTCCATTAATAGTAAAATGGAATATAGTGATGAGTTTAAAGGTTAGATATAGAATACATATTAACTTGGAAAAATTAAGTTAAAAATAAATTGGGGTATCAAAAAATTTAAAAATGCAAAAGCTTTGTTTTGGATGTTTTACCTTCCGTCACTGCAATAAGTGTTGCCCTGTATGCAAAAGGCAAGGCAAGTACTTCCGTCTTTTCCTCAGTGTCTATGTCCTCCCTTTTTCTTTTCTTTTCTCCTAACTATTGAGCTTCTCTTCACAAGAGCCCTAGATCACAGTAATTCATATATACATTATATACAGTACTCCCACACATCCACCATAAAACCTTTTCCCTTCCATAGTGATATTCTAATAACTTATTCATATCATATTTACTGAAACTGATGTACAGACTCTGAGACAATAGCTTTCAAACAAGGTGACATCTGTGCTTACATCGTGGTTCATACTTTAGGATACACAGATTTCTAAATTTTTAGTTATCCTATGTTTTACATTATGGTTTACATTATTAGTCTGTCATCCCCTATATGTTTATGGTGTAATATTACATGTTTTATATCCATCCTTGTGTACTCTCGTGAACTCCTCTCTTATCCCTACATTTACCTTGGTTCTATCCATTCAACATCCATTTTCCCCTCCCCTTGTGGCCCAAAGTGACAGTCAACCTCCATTTCCCAAGGAGCCACGTACAGAGATACTTGCAACAGTGTTCAGGGCCTGACTTGCTCAGCTGCCCTAATGCCCTGGGAGCCACCCTTTCTCTCAAGAGATACAGTTCCCACTATTTGATGGCATTAGTCCTCCCCAGGATGTGGGTCCACCCTCACTCTCACTCCTTGGGTCTCTACCCAATGGTGCAACCCACCCTGGCAAAATGAGCATTCAGACATTCCCCAGGAGTCCATCCCGCATCAGACCATCCCCTCCGAGCATCCTAAACAGATAAGACTCCTGATTATATTTTGATATGATTTTCTCAGTATTTTACTCTTAACCAACACCTGACTCTCTCCTATGTTCATATGTTGCCCCTTCCTCCTCCCAATTTTTGGGCAATATTACCCAACCACCCATCCCTAGCCCCCCTCAAATCTGCAAAGCCCAACCCAAAGGCAACCCCTTGCCCCCATTTTATCTCTTCTTTGTGCTCATACTTACCATCAGCTCATCATAGATTTCACACCTGCAGACATGGGCTCACATCCTTCCTCCACCCCCCGATTTCCTGTAAGCCTATCTTCCAGTCTCTAGCTCTTTGAGGCAGCTTGCTTATTTCATATCATTGAGGTCATGTAGTATTTGTCCTTCAATGCCTGGGTTGCTTCACTCAACATAGGTTCTCAAGATTCATCCATGTTATCACGTGTGTTTGTAGTGTATTTGTTCTTACAGCTGCGTAGTATTCCATTGTATGTATATACCTCATTTTATTGATCCACTCGTCTGTTGATGGGCATTTGGGTTGATTCCAACTTTTGGCGATAGTGAACAATACTGCTATGAACATTGGTGTGCATATATTGGTTTGTGTCCTTGTTTTCAGTTCTCCTGGGTATATACCCAGGAGTGGTTTTGCTGGGTCATATGGCAAATCTATGGTTAGTTTTTTGAGAAACCACCAAACTGTCATCCAGAATGGCTGGATCCTTCTGCATTTCCACCAGCAGTGGATGAGTGTTCCCCTTTCTTCACATCCTCTCCAGCACTTGTAGTCTTCTGTTTTTTTCATAGCTGCCAATCTTATGGGAATAAGATGGTATCTCATTGTAATTTTGATTTGCATTTCCCTGATAGCTAGAGATTTGGAGCATTTTTTCATGTGCTTTTTAGCCATTTGTATTTCTTCTATGGAAAAGTTCTGTTTAAATCTTTTTCCCATTTCTTAACGGGTTGTTTATCTTTTTATTTTCAAGATATATGAGTTCTTTATATATGCAAGTTATAAGTCTCTTATCAGATATATGGTTACCAAATATTTTCTCCCATTGTGTGGGTTCCCTTTTTACTTTCTTGACAAACTCCTTTGAGGTGCAGAAGGCTTTAATTTTGAGGAAGTCCCATTTATCTATTAGTTCTTTTGCTGCTCGTACTTTTGGTGTGATATTCATGAAGCCATTTTCTATTACAAGGTCCTGTAGATGTTTCCCTACACTGCTTTCCAAGGTCTTTATGGTCTTGGCTCTTATATTTAGGTCTTTGATCGATCTTGAGTTGATCTTTGTATAAGGTGTGAGATGGTAATCCTCTTTCATTCTTCTACATCTGGAGATCCAGTACTCCAGACACCATTTGTTGAATAGGCCATTCTCTCCCAGTTGAGAGGGTTTGGTGGCTTTATCACATATTATATGGCTATATATATGAGGTTCTATATCATAACTTTCAATTCGATTCCATTGGTCTGTGTATCTCTCCTTATGCCAATACCATGCTGTTTTCACTACTGTTCCTTTGTAGTATGTTTTGAAGTCAGGTAGTGTGATTCCACCAATTTCGTTTTTCATTTTCAATATGTCCTTGGCTATTTGGGCCTCTTTCCTTTCTAAATAAATTTCATAGTTAGTTTTCCTAGTTCCTTAAAGAAGGCTGTTTTTTTTTATTGGGATTGCATTGAATGTGTAGATCAGTTTTGGTAGAATAGACATCTTAGTAATATTTAGTCTTCCTATCCATGAACAGGGAATATTCTTCCATTTATTCAGGTCTTCTTTGATTTCCTTGAACAGTCTTTTATAGTTCTCAGTGTATAAGTTTTTTACATCTTTAGTTAAATTTATTCCTAAATATTTTATTTTTTTACTTACTATTGTAAATGGTATTTGTTTCCTGATTTCCTCCTGATCTTGCTCATTATTGTTGTACAAAAATGCTACTGATTTTTGCACATTGAACTTATAACCTGCGATTTTACTAAACTCATTTATGAGTCCTGGAAGCTTTGTTGTAGATCTCTCAGGGTTTTCTATGTATAGGATCATGTCATCTTCAAATAATGAAATTTTGACTTCTTCCTTTCCAATTTGAATACCTTTTATATCTGGTTCTTGCCTCAGTGTTTCAGCAAGTACTTCTAAGACAATGTTAAAGAGAAGGGGAGACAATGGGCATCCTTGTCTTGTTCCTGACTTTAGAGAGAAGGAATTTAGGATTTCTCCATTGTAAATGATGTTGGCTGTGGGTTTTTCATATATACTCTTTATCATGTTCAAAAAATTTCCTTGTATTCCGATCTTTTGGAGGATTTTTATCAAGAAAGTGTGCTGTATTTTGTCAAATGGTTTTTCTGCATCTATAGTTATAATCATGTGATTTTTTTCCTTCAATCTATTTATATGGTGTATTACATTGATTGATTTTCTTATGTTGAACCATCCTTGCATACCTGGAATGAATCTCACTTGGTCATGGTGTATAATTCGTTTAATGTGTTGTTGAATACAATTAGCAAGTATTTTGTTAAGTATTTTTGCGTCTAAGTTCATTAGAGAAATTGGTCTGTCATTTTCTTTTCTTGTGGTGTATTTGTTTGGCTTTGGTACTAGGGTAATGTTGGCATCACAGAAGGAGTTCAGCAATGTTCCTTCTGTTTCAATTTTTTGGAATAGTTTCAGCAGGATTGGTGTTTGTTCTTTCTGGAATGTTTTGTAGAATTCACCTGTGAAGCCGTCTTGCCCTGGGCTCTTCTTAGTTGGGAGGTATTTAATGACTGATTCTATCTCTTTACTAGTGATTGGTTTGTTGAGATCATCAATTTCTTCTTTTGTCAATATGGGCTGCTTATGTGTTTCTAGGAATTTGTCCATTTCCTCTGAATTCTCATTTTTGTTGGAATATAGTTTTTTCAAAGTATCCTCTTATGATAGTCTTTATTTCTGTGGGGTCAGTGGTAATATCGCCTTTCTCATTTCTTATTTTGTGTATTTGCATCTTTTTTCTTTTTTTGCTTTTAGTCTTGCTAAAGGTTTGTCAATTTTTTTGACCTTCTCAAAAAAACAGCTCTTGGTGTTGTTGATCGTTTCAAGTACTTTCTTATTTTTTATTTTGTTTATTTCTACTCTTATCTTTGTTATTTCCTTCCTTCTTCTTCCTATTAGATTACTTTGTTGTTGTTTTTCTAATTCCTCCAAATGTGCAGTTAGTTCTTAAATTTTTGCTTTCTTCTTTTAGATATATGAATTTATGGCTATCAATTTCCCTCTCAGTACTGCTTTTGCTGCATCCCATAAATTTTTGTATGTTGTGTTATCATTATCATTTGTTTCAAGGTAGTCTTTGATTTCTTTTGAGATTTCCTCTTTGACCCACTGTTTTTCTAAGAGTGTGCTGTTTAATTTCCAAATCATGGTCTGAAATCTGGGCCTCTGACCCTTGCAAATTTCCAGCTTCACTCCACTGTGGTCAGAGATATTATTTTGTATGATTTCGATCTTTCTGAATTCATTAAGCCTTTCTTTGTGGCCTAGCATATGGTCTATCCTGGAGAATGATCCATGTGCACTTGAGAAAAATGTATATCCTGCTGTGTTTGGGTGTAATGATCTATATATGTCTATTAGATCCAGCTCCTCTAACACTGTTCAAATGTTTTGTTTCTTTAGTGATTCTCTTTTGAGATGTTCTGTCCAGAGTTGATAGTGGTGTATTAAAATCACCCACTATAATTGTAGATGCATCTATTCTTTCACTTAGTTTTTCCAGCATTTGACTCACGTATTTAGAGGCCCCCTTGTTAGGAGCATAAATATTTATGATTGTTTGATCTTCTTGACAGATTTTCCCTTTTACTAAAATGTAGTATCCTTCTTTGTCTCTCAACATTGTTTTGCATTTAAAGTCTATTTTGTCTAATATTAATATAGCTACTCCTGCAATTTTTTGATTATTGTTTGCTTGTAAGATTATTTTCCAACCATTCACTTTCAACCTCCATGAGTCTCTGGGTCTAAGATGTGTCTCTTGTAGACAGCATATAGATGGGTCATATTTCCTTATCCAATGTCCCAGTCTGAATCTTTTGATAGGTGAGTTAAGTTCGTTGACATTCAGTGTTATCACTTTCAAGGAATTATTTGTGTTAGCCATATTTTGATTGGAGTTGTGTTTGTCATATTTTGTGTGCTTTTTTTCCCTTGTCTTTTTGTCTTTTTTGTTGCTCTTACACTCTCCTCGAACTCTGCCTGTCCTGTTTTTTCCTTTCTTCCTGCAGAATTCTCTTTAGAATTTCTTAAAGGGGAGGTTTCTTGTTGTTCTAGATATGTGCATGTACACATCTTAGTATATACACATATATTTCCTTACACTCTCTGCAGAGAGGCCCTCAAGGCTGCAGTAACAATGAGCAGAGATAATGCCCAGACTTTAGGTTTTAAAACCATTCTCCAATAAATGCCTTCTTAGAGAAATTGCTCTTTCTAGGAAAGAAATATGCAAGAAGGATCTGGAATATTTTGTAGTACCAAAAAGTAAATAGATGTAAAATAAACCCGTCAATGATAGGGTTATAGTAAAGACCAATAGGATGCACTGCAAAGAGCTACCATGGCTAAAAAGTAGAACAAATTGAAAATAAACAACAAAAGTAGTATTGTATCACACCCCAAAGTTTGAAATAAATGTTAGGAGTCAATCCTGTCAGAATTGAGCCAACTTCCCTCTAGAGTCTGTAGGACTTGGGTGGTCTTTGCCATGTTTACTGCCTTTTGGCTCCCAGCTCTGAAACCTTCAACTAAGGCCCTATGGAAAGTTTCTAATCAGTTGGGCCTGGTCATGTCATTGGGATCCCATTGGGGGTCCTTGTCTGGGAACTGAGTGTGGGCATATTGATCCCTGTCCAGGCTTCCACCAGATGGGTGCTCTTTAAGCCAGGTGAAAGCTCCTTTTGTGAATCACATTCTCTCCTTGAAGTTGAGTAAGGTCATAAGGAGCTGCTTACAGTCAGTCAGCCCTGGTGGGTTTGCAGGTTTGAATGATAGACTGGAAGAGGTCCATCATGACCTGAGGCTTCTCCAGGTATGTGGGGTGTGACTTTTCCAGATAAAGAGATCAGTAGTAGTGAAGTGTCCTCCTTGTATATGGTCATCAGCATCATAATAAATTGGAGCCCAGGCTTCAGAGAGAGGTAGCTGCAGGGTGGCCCTTCTCCCTGCTCCACCTGTCCCTGGGGCTCCTCGTGGTCTGAGTTGCTATCTTTCAGGGACTCCTCCTGAGTGATGGCCAGCACTATGCTGCCAGTGGTCAAGATTGGTGGAGACAGCCATTGCAGAGGTGCAGAGGCTGCACTGTTTGGAGAAAGCGGCTGTGGGAGTGGCTGCGGGAGTGGCTGGGCCATGTTGCTTGGAGAAATTGCCAGCAGAACCTGCTGTGGGAGCGGCTGCTGCAGCAGCTGCGCTGTGTTGCTTGGAGAAAGCAGCTGCGAAACCGGCTGTGGAAATAGCTGCAGGAGCAGCTGGCTCCTGTTTCTTGGAGAAAGTGGCCGTGGAACTGAACCGGCTGTGGAAAGGACTGTGGGAGTGGCTGTAGGAACAGCTGGGCTGTGTTGCTTGGAGAAAGCAGCTGCAGAATCGGCTGTGGGAATGGCTGTGGAAGCGGCTGCAGGAACGGCTGCGAGGTAGAGCTGCTCTGGGAGGACGGTGGGTGTGGGGGCAGTGAGGTCACGCTGTTCAGGAAGGATGCCAGTGGAGACAGCTGTCAGGGTAGCGAGGTCATACTGCTCAGGGAGGACGGCAGTGGAGATGGCAGTCGGGGCAGCGAGGTTGCATTGCTTGGGAAAATTGGCTCATCCCCACTCCTCGGCACTGGCACTGTAGGAACAATCTCATAAGTTGGTGGCCCCTCTAGAATTGGTGGGTTGTCACTAGATTTGGGGCTTACTTTCTCTGGACCCTTTGCAAGGCACCTGTTTGGCCTGGTTCCTGAGACAGCACCTGTGAGCTTTTGTATCAGGCAAATCCTGGCTTCCTTACTCACCCTTAACTAGGGCGGACTTTGACTTGCAGTGTCCTGCCAGGCATCAATGTAGGGGAACTGGCCAGGGCACTCTCTTTTTCTCGTTAACATCTCATGGACTGTACAGATGATCCGGGATCAAAGGTGCCCTCCTGGGGCCAGCCCATGCCAAAAGCCAGCCATTGTAGTTCACAAAGCATTCTAACATTTCCTGGTTAGAACTTTATGCCACATCTTCGTGGAAAACTCAGGGAAAGTTTTTCTGCATATAACTTAATGGGGTCCTACTTTCTGTGCTTCCCATGTTTCCTCTGTGTGTTGACACTGCACAACACTCACTCAGCCTTTTGTTTCAACCATCCCCAGCTGTGTCCATTGTGGGAACACAAGGCGCCTCTTAGCCTAAGCAAGTCAGTATAAGCTCGGGACTCGGAAGAGGGTTTTTTTTCAGGGAGGTGCCCCAGACTGCCCTGGACCAGAGCGGTTACCACAGATCTGTGGATCTTTTCATGTGCTTTTTGGCCATTTGTATTTCTTCCTTAGAGATATATACAAAGAATTCTCAAAACTCAACCATAT
Organism: Dasypus novemcinctus; assembly: GCF_030445035.2. NCBI lineage: Eukaryota > Metazoa > Chordata > Mammalia > Cingulata > Dasypodidae > Dasypus > Dasypus novemcinctus. Next base: position 746,261 of record NW_026688628.1, read on the forward strand.
ATATTCTCCTGTTTCTATCATTGATGGAGAATTAAAAATGAAACATAACACATGAATCTATTTTCCTGGTTAATCATAAGCATGTCTAACCTAGTACAGCTCATGATTAAATGTCTCATTGTGTGTTTGCAGCAGGCTATGTCCTGAATGTCACAGTTGCTTTCAGTGGGGAGAAAAATGAAGAAATAGCTAAGTGATCCTAATAGTACCTTTTAAAAAAATACATAGGTAGGAAAAAATATATGAAAAAAAGTTCTACATAATAGCCATGAGAGAAATGCAAATTAGAACCTCATGAGATACCACTACCACTAGTTTGAAAAAAATGAGAATATCAACTAGTGGCATGAATGCAGAACAACAGGAACTCATATGTTTTACTCATATGAATACCAAACAAAACAAAACTGCCACTTTGGAATATAATATCAGTTTCTTCTAAAGTAAATCATACACTTAACAAATATTCCTTTAGTCCCACTTGTAAATATTTACTCAAGAGAATGGAAAATATTTCCACATACAATCTTGTACACAAATCTTTAACCAGCTGTTTTCTTGGTCACAAGAACTCAAAAAAATAAAAATAAAAATGATCATGAACAGGGTGAAAAATAGAGGAATGAGGAGAAAGGGCAGCCTGGTAAGTGTAACTGGGGGTGTGAGTGGCCCCTCTAATCCCAGAAAGAAAAGAGACTGAGGTAATTGACTCCTAACACTAAAGACTCTGAGGCCCTCCTCTATTTACATACAAAAGGAGAGAGACAGTTCTCTGCAGAGCTGGCTGATAGACAAGGCAGATTCCCACCAACAATTCATAAGGCCACGTTTTTACATAAAAAGATGGAGATGATGCTATGGACAGAACTTTTCTTTGAGCCTTCTGATAGAAGATACCCTGAGTATATCTCCAGCCTTGAGGAGGCCCCTTTGACACAGTCATGGAACATTTTTTGTGAGGAAATCCCTCTGCCCATGTTACCAGGCAGCCTGGATCAACCAAGGCTCCTACTGCCAGCAAGCCTTGGGCCAGGTGAGCTATCAGCAGGAGGGAGGGTCACACATCAGTCACAGATCAAACCCAGGCACCCACTCTACATGGGTCCACACACCCCTTTACAGAAGTGTCCCTGCCTCCTCCTCCTGTATAAAAAGCCCAGTCCCCTGCCCCTTGAGGAACTGTGAATATTGAAACAATTCTTATCCGAGAGCAGTGACTAGTAGTCACTTCTATTGGTATTACTTCCCGTAGTATTGTTATTGATGTCTTAACACCTTGCCTGGAATAAACAGAATCCCTGACAATTGCATACATAAGATCACAGATGGTTCCCATTTGCCCTTCCCCAAGATCTGGGGATCAGCGGTCTCTGTGTTCTCAGGTCAAGGGTGGCATCAGCTCCATATAGTGGCCACTGGCTGGCCATCCTATGGTCTTCCCCTACCAACCTCCTTCCACAGGCCTCCCCAGGATTTTCACAGCCAAAACCAGATCCCAAAGCACAGATATATGAAGGGCAATCCCAGGATAAAGGTCTCATCCCCAAATGGGTCACCACTATGGGGACTTTGCCTAAAACACTTGTTGAATTTCAGCTTAAGAATTAACTTACCTTTAGAGACCAGTCCTCACACTGTTATTCCACAGGAAGCTTCTGAGCTTAGATGGAAGGATGTCAACTGTCACAGGAATGTAGTGCAGGTTCCCAAAAGTGGCATTAATGAAGTTCTTTTAGTTATCTGAGAATAATTTCCTATAGATGGCTTCAGGCTTGGTTGATCGTTTAAGATGCAACTCTAAGGAAGCAGCTGTGGCTCAAGCAATTGAGCTCCCATTTACCATATGTAGGACTCAGGTTCAATTCCTGGAACCTCCTGTTAAAAAATAAAGGCATCCCAGACCTGTGCAGTGAGGTGCAGCCCCTGCCCCCACATGCAAAATGAAGCACCAAAAAGAGGATGGTGCAACCAGATAGAAAAAAAAAAGATACAATCCCTTACCTTTGCTCCCAAACCCATAGCAGATTTCAATCACTTCTTTCAAATGCAGACATTCTGAAAGCTAGAAGCATCAGTGTAAATGCAGTATGGGATACAGCCACAGGCTTCTTTCAACTACTCCCCCCCCCCCACCCAGATCGCAGGTTGAAAATTAGAGGGCCTCTGGGAAACCCCCAGTCTGGGGCAAATCCCATTCCTCACTTTTCCTACCCCTATTAGAGAATCACTGGCATGGAGGCAGACATTTAGCTTCTACCCAGATGAACTTTCTAGATCTCTGTGGACATTTCCTGAAAGGACACAGCAGAGAGTTGATGGGCATAAGAGAGGGAGGGCTCTGAGAGTGTGGGGATTCCATGGAGGGAGCCAAGCACCTGGGGGGAGGAGGGTGATGTGAAGTGGTGCCCCAGTGTAACATCACATATGTGTGATCAAGATGTCCCCAGTGCTACAATCGGAGCCTGGGTGTGACAGCTGGAGCTGGGATAAAATATGGAGAGAAGAGTCTGGGTGAAGGGAGGATGCTCTCTGGCACCTGTTCCTCCTTCTTGACTCCCCATGACATGTTTCCCACTTGGGACATACTCCTGTCCAAATCTGGGGCCAGGATCCAGGTATCTGCTCCCCTTCCACAGCTTCCCTCTCTACCCTTGGGGCAGCTAAAGAAAAAGCAGTGGAACACCAGGTGAAGCCCCTTTTTGGGTCGGAAAGGAAATTCCACAATTCACATGCTCAGGGAACACAGGAAGCACATTAACAGGATGTGCAACTGTGGGGAATTTAAATGGAGGATTTTGTCGTTGACCCAGAAGACATAACCACCAGATGGCAGTGACAATCTATTCATTGGACATGGTGTTGACTGTTTTGTAGGATGGACCCCTACAGAAAAGCTTCCAAAGGCCACAGGTGGGAAGGAGTCCGCTGAAGGGGAAGCAGGGCAAGGAGTGCCAAGGCAGCTTGGGACCATATAAACATCCCTGCTTACCTACAAATTGAGAGCCTATGTTGAGCTAGTTTCCTGGGGTATGCAAAGCCAGTTAATGCTAAATGGCTAAAAAATGTTTATTGGGCTAATTTTAAGACAATTGCAAGTGTAATTATTTGAGTTTTGCTGTGCCTCAAAGATCTCAAAATAAATTTATTTCTTCACAGGTATTTTCTCAAGAGGATTTTCTGCAAAAGTGACAGCTAGGCAAGCCAGTCATGAGAGTTTTAAAGCTACTATATCTGAAATGACTCATCAGCATTCCCAACACTGCTAAGCCCCTCCCACAAATGATTTGTCCCTGACCCTGTCCTGAGGGCTTTCAATGTGGAGGGATTCCTAGGGAAGCCGCCTTCTAGGGATGCATCCCCAAGGGCTGCTGCACAGGATGACAATCATCATAAAGTTAAACACACCATTTGGAAGGTCTTTCATTTCTTGGTAGTGTAAGGGTAAGGCCACATTGGGAAAATAGGAATAGAACTACATTAGGAAATGGGCATTGCATGTGCCTTCAGATAAATAAATAACTTCGGCCGTCTCCAAGGAGAGTGTCAGTAAATAACTTAGGGCTGTCCCCAAGAAAAGGGCCAAGAAATAACATGGGACTGATCACAAGAAAGGGCATTTAAAAAAGAAAAAAATAGATACACTATCTTCAGCTAACCACAGTGTTCTGCTTCTATGCCTGCTTGCTTGCTAGTAACTCTCCCTCCCCATCCTCAAAGGCTATAAAAATACCTCTTCCCTTAACTCAGGGCTGCTGTCTCCTCCGCATAGGATGAGACAGTCACTGCACAGCTAATGAAGCTCTCAATTGGAACTTTATTCAAAGTCTGAGTCTGGTTAATATCACTAATCCATAACAGTAGATAGATGTTTGTTTATTAAGAGACAATTCTAGGCCAAGTAATGCCATTTATAATGGCTTCCTGATCCTTTTTTTAATGTCAACTGACTTTCTTAAAGTAAACTTCCATGGGGACTCCTAAATCAAGGCAAAGTCCCACCTGGGTCTCTTATGACCACTTTCTGTCCTGGTCTACAGACCACAACCCTGTTTCCTACTTCACGCAGTTGCCTAAATAAGACTGACTATAGGCCCTGGGGCCAGTGAGGCCAAACTAACTGTGGCTATATTTACCTACAGACACATTCACACCAATATTAATTTTTACCTATTTATATTTGTCTATGCATATTAACTTAAAAGTACACAATATACCCTCTCTATCACTCTGTTTACAGGTGCTTTAACACAATTGTACATGATTTTTTTTGCATGGAAACATGACAATTTAAGACAACTCCTTTCCCACTCCCCTGTCCTTTTTATATATTCCCTAACCCTCCAATTCCTCCATAAGCTCAGGACAAATGCTGTTTTTGGTCATCAGAATCCTGCTCATTCTCTGTCTTTCCCGACCAGCCATTCCCTGAGTGGTCACCTTCTCTGAGTCCTGTTCCTCCTGGGCCCGAGAACCACAGATACACAGCCCCCCTTTCACAGCTCTGATCCTGTGGGCAGAAGATGCAGATTAATGCCACGTGGTGGTCCAGGGTCATGGCAAGCCTAGGCATCCCTGTTAGTCCTGATGATGATTTCAAAGTAGAAATCTTAACTACTTACAGATGCTTTTAGTTCTTGGAATGTATTTTATTTAAAGGATTTCTATGAACAGGAAAGCCAGTTAGGAGAGTTTGGTATATAAATGAAATAACAAACTGGTGTTATATTATTTATGGAAAAATAAAACAATAGAGGAATTTCTGTGACTGGATCTGCCAGATAAGGGGCTTTGAATTTTTGTGATGTGGTGGGTTTTTTTGAGGTCCCAGGGCCAGAGATTGAACCTGGGACATTTTAAGTGAGAAATCATCACTTATCCCCTGAGGGTTTTTTTTCATTTGTTTCCTTGGTGTTTCTTTTTTGTTGTGTTTTTCAGAAGGCACCAGGAACCAAACCCAGGATCTCCCATGTCAGAGACAGGCACTCAATACATGAGCCACAGTCACTCTCCTGAACTGTTTTTACTTAACAATAACTCCCTGCTTCTTTTAATTGTTCATAGTAATTGGGAGAATAATAAAAGAACAATAAATCCCTTACTCTGTTAATGTCTTATTTATGCCCAGTCATTTTAGGATTTCAGTTAGGGGTCAAGAGTCAAAACAGCTTTGAAATAATTTTTAAACAAAAAAATATCTGTGATTAAAATATTAGTTTCCTTTTCATAATAACCATTCCCAAAGATGATCATGAATTTAATTCTAGACATAGTTTGCTTATGCTGGCTTACTCAAGGATAAATAAGGTAAAAGATAGTGAATCAACAAAAGCTCCCTCAGGCTCTATTCCAATTCTACAACTGACATATGAGTCCTAGGCCCTCATTTAGGGATGGGGACACTGAGGCCATGTGAAGGAAAGGGACAGACCAAGACCCATAAACGTGAAGAGGCAAGGAAGAACCAGGGTCAGCACTGGGCTCTCTTTCACATTCAGGACCCCTATTCGGGCTGACCTTTGGTGTTTTGTCTGTGGGGAATGGGGTGGGTTCCCTCTCTCAGAAGCTATGTGTGATAGTCTGAAGATGTTGCCTGCAGACCAAGGTGGGGTGCAGAGAGGAATGGGGTGACCCTGAATTTCTGAGATCCAGACCTCAACATGTGTATTTTTTTTATCACTTATTTTTTTTATTGACTTTGTAATAATATTACATTAAAAATATATATGTGAGGTCCCATTCATCCCCACCCCCCCACCCCCCCTCTCCCCCCCCAACAACACTCATTCCCATCATCATGACACATCCATCGGATTTGGTAAGTACATCTTTGGGCACCTAGTCAACATGTGTTCTTTACCCTTTAACATGGCTACTGCTTACTGTGGTCTCATCAGACCTGGCCCCACTGCTCAATGTCTGGTGGCCTTGGTCAGACCCAAGGGAGGAGAAGCAGATTTCCTGTTTGCTATGCAACCAGAAAATGACTCAAATTCAGAGGGCAAGTGCTGGGGGTCTTGAATGAGAAGAGCCACTTCTCTTCTGGGCTGAGGGTTCTGGCTCCAGACAAAAATGAGGGAATCCCAGTAGAAAGCTGTGCCCTACAGAGTTAGTTGGTATGTGGGGGGAAAGGGTAGATATCATTCCCAGGTTTCTGCTTTTAAATTAGTTGAATAAACTGAGAAAATTGATTCACTTGTGAAAAGTACTTGAAATCATTATGTAAACTGTGATATGATAAAATTCTTTAAGCAACTGCAATTCATTCACCAACAAGATAACAAATCCTATCAAATAGCAGTGACATGTCCTTCACCCTATCTAACTGCTGGGTTTGGCATTCCTGCACAAAGGTCCTTTCACACAGACCCATCCCTTCCTTCACCAGCACTCTTCCCAACTTCTCTTACTTCCTATATTAACTTCTTTTCTTCTGAAATTAACAAAGCCTTTGTATAAAAAATTCAATCAAGAAAAAAAAATGGAGAGAGGCAAGATGGTGACAGATTAAGTACACCTACATCATCTCTCCTAAGTAAAACAACTGAGTTCAGCAAAATCCTTCCTGACTGAGCTGTTTTGGGAACCCAAAAAGCAGGAGGCTTAAGGGCATTCATCTGCAGAGAGCATAACAAAAAGCGTGATTGTGCAAGGTCAAACGATGAGTTTCTGATGCTTCAGGCAGGAGCTATTGGACAGCTGAGCCCCTCCCTCAGGGCAGGAGCCACAGCATTCCCTGACCCTTGCCAGTCAGTCATCTAAAAGAGACAAATTCTGAGAGTGGGAGGGTTCTGGTGAAAGGTGGAGAGGGATCCCCTGAGTGTGGGTTCTATGGTCTGGACCCCCCGTTTTTTAGCTTTCAGAAGCATACCAGCTGGCCTCTGGAGAAACCAGGAAGATGGGAGAGGTAAATCTGCTGAGGCCATCTGATTTACCTTGCCTCCCTGGGATAGGGAAAATTGGTCTGGGAGAAGGTGGAGCCAGGCAATTAACTAGTCCTGTGCAACTCCTCTAAGGGAGGGGGACAGTAGGAAGTGCTTAATAAGCTTCCAAGAGCATATTTAGGGTTCCCAGCAAGGTGTGGGTGCTCTCTTTCAAAGAGACTGAGAGTCATTTCGATGCTGCCAGCTTGTTTCTTGATTGGTGTGATTCCACTTTCTTGATTTTCTCATTTCTGTGTGTACTTATTTTGGCAATCAATGCTGTCTCATTTCCCTCCTGCATCTTTCTAACTTCCACCTTCTGTTGTTGTCCTTACATTCCAATTACCTTTGTTTAGTCCCCAATTTTCCTGACTTTTTAATTCTAACCGTTCTGTTTTCTATCCTTTATTACCTTTCTATTTTTATCCTTTCTTTTCTCTTTCCCTCTCTCTTCATCACACTGACCTGTTAATTCACACTATATTCTTTTTGATATTCAGTTTCCCATTTCCTTGTAGGTGCACCACTTTTTTATTCCTGTATTTCTACACAGTTACATTAGTTTAATATTCAAACTCTTAGGTCTTATATGATTCTTCTGCTAACATTTACTATCAATATTACTATTAAATCTTTTTTTTAACTTCTTTTGCTTCCCCTGGATGTAAACGTTTTCATTCAAGGGAACTTAGACAACAATAAGGAAATAGAATAAGAAGAACAAAGTGTAAAATAGAAAACTTAATACACCCACAAAAACAGCAACTAAATAAAACCTGAGACTACATGCAGGACATAACCAACTGAAGAAACCCATCAAGATAAAATGATGAGCAGAGAGCCATAAAAAATTACAAAACATACCAATAATCAGGAAGACATGGCCCACACCAATGAAAAAAACTTAAAACCAGAAAGAGAAGCAGAACTTTGAACAACTAAACAAAGATGTCCAAACTAATATCATGGCTCATTATAATGAAGTGAAAGAAGAGATTAAGGATATTAAGAAAACACTTGCAGAGCCTACTAAAGAAATTGTAAACATATGGAAAAAGATAACAGAATTGTTGGTAATGAATGGCACAATTCAAGAAATAAAAAATAAATAAATAAATAAAAAACACTCTAAGCAAATAACACCAGAATTGAATAGGCAGAGGAAAGAATCATTGAGGTGTAAAACATTAAATCTGAAATCAAAGAAAGAGTAGAATTATTAGATAAGAATTTAGAAGAAATTCAATAGAGACTTAGGGATCTGAATGACAACACAAAATGCACAAATATCCCAGAAGGAGAAGATAAGGGAAAGGGGACAGAAGGTTTTTTGGAGGAAATAATGGCTGAAAAATTCCCAAACTTACTGAGAGAGATGGATGGTACATGCCCAGGAATCACAGCACAACCCAAACAGTATAAATCCCAAAGACCTAATACAAAACATATCTGCGAAATTATCTGATGCTCAAGACAAAGAGAAAATATTGAAAGCAGCAAGAGAAAAGAGAACCATCGAACACAAGGGAGGCTCAATAAGATTAAGTGCTGATTTCTCATCTGAAACCATGGATGCAAGAAGACAGTAGTATGACATAGTCAACATACTAAAAGAAAAAATTTTCCAGCCAAGAATACTCTATTGAGTAGAACTGGCATTCAAAATTGATGGAGAGCTCAAAATATTCACAGATAAACAGAAACTAACAGAGTATGCCAATAATGAATGTGCTCTTCAAGAAATACTAAGGGGAATTCTGTAGCTTGAAAGAAAAAAACTGAAGTCGGAGTTGGAGTACAGTTTAAGACGAACATAAAAGACAAAAAAGAAATAAAAACAACATATGACACACACAACTTCAAAGAAAATATGGCTAATGTAAGTAATTTCTTGTGAGTAATATCAGTGAATGTTAATGGATTAAACTCACCTGTCAAGAGACACAGATTGGCAGAATGGATAAGGAAATGTGACCCATCTATATGCTGTCTATATGAAATTCACCATAGACCCAGTGATTCAAGAAGGTTGAAAGTGAATAGCTGAAAAATAATATTACAAGCAACTAATAACCAAAAAAGGCAAAAGTAACTATACTAATATCAGACAAAACAGACTTTAAAAACAAAACTATTGTGAGAGACAAAAATGGGCACTACATATTAGTAAAAGTGGTAATCTATCAAGAAAGAACAATCATAAATATTTATGCACCTAATCAGAGTGCCTCAAAATACATGAGGCAAACACTGGATAAACTAAATGGAGGAATAGATGACTCCACAATCATTGTGGGAGACTTTAATATACCATTATCATCACTAGACAGAACATCTTGACAGAGAATCAATAAAGAAACAAAGATTTGAATAATTTATTAGAGGATCTGAACCTAATAGACATATGCAGAACACTACAACAAAATACAGCATAAATACATTCTTCTCAAGTGCATATGGATCATTCTCCCAGATAGAACACAGGCTAGGCCACAGAGAAAGTCTCAATGAATTCAGAAAGATTGGAATCATACAAAATAATTTCTCTGACCACAGTGGGATGAAACTGAAAGTCTGCAAGGGCTGGAGAACCAGATTAGGCACAAGGATATGGAAGTCAAGCAACACACTCTTAGACAAACAGTGGGCCCAGGAGGAAATCTCAAAAGAAATCAGCAACTACTTTGAAATAAGTGAAAATGATAACACAACATATTAAAACTTACGGGATGCAGCAAAAGCTGTACTGAGAGGGAAATTCTTAGCCATAAATTCATATATCATAAGAGAAAAAATAGCTAAAATCAAACAAATAACTGCACATTTAGAGGAATTCTTGAAAGAATAAATAACCCCAAAGGAAGAAGAAAGAAAGAAATAACAAAGATCAGAGCAGAACTAAATGAAAAAGAAAATAAGAAAGCACTAGAAAAAATAAACAAAAGAAAGAGTTAGTTCTTTGAAAAAGACAATAAAATTGACAAACCCTTAGCTTTTTCCTGTGTTTTTTTTTAACACAGAGAAAAGACCAAAGATGTGAATAGACAAAATAAGAAATGACAGCAACACATCAAATGAATTATCCACCATGACAAAGTGGATTTCATCCCTAGTATGCAATGAAATCTAAACATAAGAAAATTAATCAGAGTAATACACCATATAATCAGGTCAAATGAAAATCACATGATCATATCTATAGATGTACAAAAAAGCATTTGACAAACTACCCACCCTTTCCCAATAAAAATACTGCAAAAGATAAGAATAGAAGGAAACTTTCTGAACAGGATAAAGGATATATATGAAAAACACACATCTAACATCATATACATGCTGAAATTATAAAATCTTTCCCTCTAAGATTTGGAACAAGACAAGAATACCAATTATCACCTCTCCCATTTAAAATTGTGTTAGAAGTACCTTGTCGGGCATGAGGGAAGAAACAGATATAAAAAGTATCCAAATTGGAAAGGAAGAGGTAAAATTTCACTCTTTGCAGATGACATGATTCTCTACATAGAAAGCCATGAGAAATCTAAAACAAAGCTTCTAGAACATATAAATGTGTTCAGTAAAGTCACAGGGTATAATATCAAATGTGTAAAATCAGTAGGATTTCTCCACACCAATATTAAACAATCTGAGGAGGAAATCAAGAAAAAAATACCATTTGCAATACCAATTAAAAAATCAAATACCTAGGAATAAATTTAAACATGTAAAGGACTTATATTAGAGAAAACTACACAACATTGTTAAAGGAAATCAAAGAAAACTTAAATAAATGGAAGAATACTCCCTGTTCATGAATAGGAAGAATAAACATCATTAAGATGACTATCCTATCCAAACTCATCTACACAGTTAATGCAAACCCAATAAAAATCAACACAGCATTTTTTAATGAACTGGAATGTCTAACTATGAAATTGATTTAGAGGGGAAAGTGGCCCCAAACAGTCAAAGACATTTGAAAACGAAAAATTAAATGTGAGGAACAATATTACCTGATGTTAAATCATACAATAAAGCTACAGTGGTCAAAACAACATCGTAATGGCAGAAGGATAGACACACTGACCAATGAAACTGAATTGAGAGTTCAGACACACATCCTCATATATAGAGTCATCTGATATTCAAGAAAGTACAAAGCCCACTAAACTGGGAAGAATGGCCTATTAAACAAATGGTCCTTGGAGAACTGGATATCCATATGCAAAAGAAGGAGAGGATTACCAACTCATGCCTTATACAAAAATCTACTCAAATAAATGAGAGATCTAAATATAAGAGCCAAGACCATAAAGACCTTGGAAGACAATGTAGGGAAGTATCTACAGGAACTTGTAATAGGAAATTGCTACATAAACTTCACACCCAAAACACAAAAGCAAAAGAAAAAATAGATAAATGGGACCTCCTCAAAATTAAAGCATTTTGCACCTCAAAGGAGATTATCAAGAAAGTAAAAAGACAGCTTACCCAATGGAAGAAAATATTTAGTAACCATATATCTGATAGGATCCTAATATCCAACATATATAAAAAATCCTATTTCTCAAAAATAAAAAGACAAACAACCCATTCAAAATGTGGGCAAGAGATTTGAGCAGATGTTTCTCCAAAGAAGAAATACAAATGGATAAAAGACACATGAAAAGATGCTCAACATCACTACCTATTAGGGAAATACATAGCAAAGCTACAATGAGATACCATCTTACCAATTAGACTTGAGGCTATTAAAGAAATAGAGAAGTGCAAGTGTTGGAGAGGATGCAGATGAATGGGAACCCTTATCCACCGTTGGTGGAAATGTAGAAGAATCCAGCCATTCTGGAGTTCAGTTTGGCAGTTCCTCAAAAACTAGCTACAGATTTGCCATATGACCAGCAATTTTACTGCTGGGTATATCCCCAGAAGAACTGAAAACCAGGACATAAACTGATACATGCACACCAATGTTCATAGCAGCATTACTCACTTTTGCCAAAAGTTGGAATCAACCCAAATGCCCATCAAAAGATGAATGGATAAACAAAATGTAGTATATACATACAACAGAATACTACTCATCTGTAAGAAAGAATACAGTACTAACACATGGGATAACATGGATGAACCTTGAGGACCTTACGTTGAGTAAGTAACCCAAACATTGAAGGACAAATACTACATATCTTCTCTGACATGAATTAAGCAAATCAGACTGTTTCAGAGAGCTAGAGATTGGACGATATGCTTAGAGGAAATGTGTGTGTGTATGAGCTGATGTCTACATGAGAGAAATCTATGATAAAATGTGGGTAAGTTTTTGTGGAGTGAAGGGATAAGATGAGGGCATAGGTATACTATTGGGTGGGGTTTTGAAGGCTTGGGGGGTTAGGATTGGGAGGGTGGGTCAGCTGGTCCATGTAGTTGAGGACAAGGGTTGGGGGAGGGGGAGAACATGGGAGATTGTCAGGTATGTGATTAAAACTACATGTTGAGAAAACTCTTTAGAAAATATATTAAGGAAAGGATACTTGTTTAAGGTGTTTGATGGGGAACATTTGGCACAGGATGTACCTGGGACAGACTTCTAGGGAGTGTGTGAGGGTTCATCTTGTCATATTGTGTTTTATTAGTGGGTGGAGATACTTACAATGAGTGGGAAGGTATTGTACGCCCATCCTGGGGAAGCCTGATGTTCTCAAACAGAGGAGAAGGTGTCTCTAAAGAGCGTGGGTGGTTCCCAAAGGGGGAGGATAGACTAGAGTGTCAAGCCCTCAGCATTGTTGTAAGTATCTATGAATCTTGTTCTCCAAGCAGTGAAGCTTGGTTGTCGCTGTGGGCCCTGAGGGGAGTGGGAGAGAGGAATAGAATAGATGGAAGTGGGGTTTACTGGAGGGCAATGGAAGTGTTCCACAAGATCTTACAAAAATGGATGTAAGCCATGTTAAATTTCACCAAAAATATATAAAAGTGAATAGTCAAAAATGTAAAACATAATGTAAACTATACAGTAACCAAAAAGTATACAGTCTAAAATATAAGCCATAATGTTAGCCATAACGGAATCATGGTTAATAGTTATATTTTAAAATCTGTACATCAGCTGTAGCAAACGCAACATGCACATGTAAAAAGATCATTGCTGAGGAAGGGGGAAAAGGGTTTGATATTGGGTATATGGGGGTCCCCTAATTGTATATGTGACTTTAATGTGATCTAAAACTTTAGAAGTTAAAATTAAAATTTTTTAAAATGATGTAGATACTGCAGAAGGAATGGAAGAGATTGCCTTGCCACTGTACTTGCAGGGCAACACCTATTACAATGATGAAACACAGAACATCAGGAACAAAGTTTTATGATATTTTTCATTTTTTAATACCCCAATTTATTTCTTTATTTTAGTTTTTCTAAATTATTATAAATTCTATGTCTAATCTATAAGCATGTCAATACTGTTTCATTATCCTTCTAATTGGATTTGGCAATATATTAGACTTAATTTTTGAAGAAGTTTTGGATTACAGAGAGGATCCACTATGACAGGGGAAGAGTACTGGTGAGGGGTGTCATTGAAAGGGAATATATGGGTGGGAGGGAGTTCTCCAGGGTATGCATATAGGATATATAGATATGTTCAGATGTTCATTGGATATTGTCATAGTGAGTAGAGTTACACATGACAACTGAGGGAGTGCTGAGTTCCTATCCTGGGGAGCTCTGTTGCATCCCCCAGTGGAAGAGCATAATCCCCCAGGTGCAAGGGAAAAGACCCATGAAGAAGAATGGCCCAATGATGGGCCCTTTGTACTGATGACTATGCTTATGAGCTTCTGTGCTTGATATTTAAACTAGGCCATGAGCTGCAGGGTGCCTAAGAGTTACCTCCTCAGAGCCTCCATGTTGCTCAAATGTGGCCACTCTCTAAGCCAAACTCAGCATGTAAATGCACTGCCTTCTCCCCAGCGTGGGACATGACACCCGGGGATGAGCCTACCTAGTGCTGATGGATTGCTACCAATCACCTGCTGGTGATGCAACTAGAAAAAGACCTTAAATCAAAGGGGGAAGTGGTAAAGACAAATTAATTTATATGGCTAAGAGATTTCAAAATGAGTTGGAAGGTCATCAGAGGGGTCGCATTAATGCACATCTCAGTAGGATCTGAAAGACAGCCAAAGTAGATACAACCCCACATACTGGTGCTCCTGAGGGCTACAGAGACACACAGGTCCTATAGTCATGACAGATGACTGTGGAATTCATTGCCTTGCAGTGGGCCTTACTTTGGAATTTGTGCTCCTGACTGTGATGGAGTTGGACTCAGATGTGACCTCTCTACACATGCCTCTTCTGTCATTTTTACTGAACCTGTGACTGATGCTGCAGTTTGTGTATGCTCAGAAGACTGGAATCTCTGGATGCTCCATGTGTCATCTGGGCCCTGAACCTCGACAGAGTTGGAACACCTACTCTGTGTTTCCTTGGACTTACCCAGATCAGCTGATGGGGAAGTATAATGGTCAACCACCACACCAGGCAACCAAGAATGTGTACAACTGCAAGCAGGAGAATTGCATCCATCAGTCATGTGGAATCTAAGTCCCCACTTGATGATTCTAGAGGTGGAGTGTACATCTCCATCCCAAGTTACACAGGATGGAGGAATATATTACAGATTTTAGTGGGCTTGCTGGTATTCTACTATAGAACTACTGTGACTCTAGCAATGGAAGAAAATTATGTCACTGATGTGGAGATTGTGGGCATGGAAGCTACTGAGGGCAGGGGGAGGGAGTAAGAGGTGTGATATGGGGCTTTTTGGGGACATGGAGTTATCCTGAATGATATTGCAGGGACATAACCCACTAGGTGGACTGGGGTAGTGTAATCCACACCATAAACTATAATTCATGCTGTGTAGCAGTGTTCCAAAATGTATTCAGCAAATACAATGAATGCACCACACTAATTAAAGAAGTTGTTGATGAAGATAAAGTGGGGGATGTAGGGGTGGGCCATATGGGAACCTCCCATATTTTTTAATGTAACATTTGGTGTAATCTATGTATCTTTAAAATATTTATATATATATATAAAATATATATTAGAGGAACCAGCAAGATGGTGGCAGAGTAAGGAGCTCCTAGAATCAGCTCCTGCTACGGGGCAGTTAGTAAACACAAAGAGCTCTCTGGAACTAGCTGAAGCACCTCTTTGGGTGCTCCAGGAAGCCAGAAGAGCATCCTGCAATGTCCTTGAAGGAGTAGACGATTCATCTGAAGATGAATCTTCAGAGAAGACTCGTAAGTAGAGTACTCCATGCCACGGAGGTTGGTGCTTATCATCCACTGAAGGCACAAGCCACCTTGGGAGCTGTTCCATGGCTGTAACTGAAAGCTCCACTTCCCCAAAATGGGGGAGGAAGAGTCAGTTGGGCACGAATTTCAGCTACTGATGAGTAAATTCAGTGTGCTATGGTATAATCCTGAGAACAGCTAAAGTTTGAGACTGTCCAAGTCAGAAAGAGGTGGGGAGCCACCAACTTAACTCTGCGCCTGGCATGAGGGGAAGCGGGGTAGACTGAGGATCCCAGTGCTGGTGGGGACCGGCTTCTTCCCACCCAGATCATATTACAGCTCAAGCCTAGGCCCCAGTGCCTTATTCAGCAGGGAGGAAGCTGCAGAGACCTGCATCAGCCTCTCTGGGAAATTACCAGCCAAGCCGTGGAGGCTGGTGACTATCCTACTCTGGCTTCAGGAGCCACCCCAGAGGCTATTCTGTGGCTGGAATTGGAAGCTCCATTTCCCAGAAATGGGGAAGGAGGAGACAGTTGGCTGCCAATTTGGGCTGCTGATTGGTAGACTCAGCTGGCTAAGATATAACCCTGGGAACAGCTGGGGTGTGAACCAGCCCAAGTCAAAAAGAGGCCAGTAGCCATCATTCTGACTTCACCTACAGCCTGAGGGGAAGCCAGGCTGACTGAAATTCTCAGTGTTGGCAGGAACCAGTTTCTTTCATGCAGATCAGCCTGCAGCCCACCTAGGCTTTCAGCCCTGCCTCTGGCAGGGAGAAGCCTGAGGATCCCTGCACCAGCCTATACAGGTAACTGCAGGTAACTTTGGCTGTAAAAGACTGAAAAATCAGAAGTCTACCAGGGCAACTGTAGTCATCTTTGACCTGCACTGCATAGATTGCTGCCCACACCTGCAGCTCCATCCCTGTCCCAGGCAGGGGAGAAAAAGTTATGAAGCTTCATCAGTCTCTCTGGGCAACTACAGTCTAGGCATGCACTTGGGTTATTCTACATAGCTGTGACTCTGTCCCTACCCCTGGCAAAGGAGAAAGTTGGAAGAAGCTTCATTGGCCCCTGGCACAATGAGGGCAGCTTGAGCCTCCATAGCTTACAGCACCAACTACATGCTTGGCTCCTACTGCTCAACCAGCAAGGGAGAAATGATAGGAAGCCCTAAACTAAAGAGAAAAACTGCACCCAGAATAAATTCTCTAGTAAGCCACATGCCAAGACACGAACAAAAATAGTACAATCCACACCAAGAAATAGGAAGCTATGACCCAGTTAAAGGAACAAGATAAGCCTACAGATGACATAAAGGAGTTGAGACAACTAATTACAGATGTTCAAAGAGATCTTCTTAATAAATTCAATGAGATGGCCAAAGAAATTAAGGATATTAAGAAGACACTGGAGGTGTTTTTGGGACTTGGAGTTGTCCTGGGTGATGCTGCAGGGACAGTTACTGGACATTGTATGTCTTCCCATGGCCCACTGGATTGAACGTGTGAGAGTGTGGGCTATAATGTGGACCATTGACCATGAGGTGCAGTGGTGCTCAGAGATGTGTTCAACAAATGCAATGAATGTCTCATGATGATGGAGGAGGTTGTTGCTATGGGGGGAGGTGGAGGGAGAGAGTGGGGGGTATATGGGGACCTCATATTTTTTTAATGTAATATTAAAATATAAAAATAAAGACAAAAAATAAAAAATAAAAAAAGAAGACACTGGATGAGCAAGAAGAAGAATTTGAAAACATACATAGAAAAATAGCAGATCTTACGGGAATGAAAGGTGCAATCAATGAAATTTTAAAAACATTGGAATCATATAAGAGCAGATTTGAGGAGGCAGAAGAAAGGATTGGTGAACTTGAAGAAATGGCCTCTGAAAGTGAACATATAAAAGAACAGATGAAGAAAAGAATGGAAAAAAATTGAACAAGGTCTTGGGGAAAGAAATGACAGCAAAAGCATGCAAACATAAAAGTCATGGGTGTCCCAGAAGGAGAAATGAAGGGAAAAGGGGCAGAAGAAATATTTGAAGAAAAAATGGTAGATAATTTCCCAACCTTATTGAAGGACAGATCCCTGTCCAAGAAGCACAATGTACTTCCATCCAAAAAATATCCAAATAGACCAACTCCGAGACACATATTCATCAAAATGTCAAGGGCCTAAGACAGAGAATTCTGAGAGCAACAAGAGAAAAGAAATACATAACATATAAGGGATATCCAATAAGAGTATATGCTGATTTCTCACCAGAAATCATGGAGGCAAGAAGACAGTGGTCTGATATATTTAAGATACTACAAGAGAAAAACTTCCTGCCAAGAATCTTATATCCAGCAAGTCTGTCATTCAAAAATGTGGGTGAGATTAGAATATTCACAGATGAACAGAAACTGAGAGAATTTCTAAGCAAGAGACCAGATTTTTCGGAAATACTAAAGGGTGTGCTAGAGCCTGAAAAGAAAAGACAGGAGAGAGGGGCCTGGAAGAAAGTATAGAAATGAAGATTATATCAATGAAAGTAACTAATAGTGTCAAAAGAGTGGTGAAAATACAATATAACAGATAAAACTCAATAGTCAGGAATAAACCTAACCAGTGTTGCAAAGCACTTGTATTCAGAAAACTGCAACTCAGTGTTAAAACAATTCAAAAATGGCCTAAATAACTGGGAGAACATTCCATGCTCATGGATTGGAAGACTAAATATCATCAAGATGTCAATTCTACTCAAGTTGATATATAGACTTAATGCAATCCTAATAAAAATTCCACCAGCATTAAAGAAAAAAATTGAAAACACAATCATTAAATTTATTTGGGATGGTAAGGAGTCCTGAATAGCCAGAAACATCATAAAAAGGAAAAGCAAGCCCTCATCTCCAGACTTTAAATCATAATACCTACATATAGTGGTAAAAATAGCATGGTTCTAGCCTAAAGACAGACACAATAGACCAATGGAATCAAATTTATGGTTCAGAAACAGACTCACATATATGTTCAAGTGATTTTTTACTAGCCTGCCAAAGTCACACAGCTTGGACAGAACAATCCACTCAACAAATGGCACTGAAAATATTGGACATCCATAGCTGACAATAGGAAAGAGGACTCCTATCTCACACCTTATCCAAAAATTAACTCAAAATATATCACAAACTGAAAATAAAAGTAAGCACCATAAAATTTATAGAAGACATTTTAGGAAAATATCTTCAATACCTGGTAGTGGGTGGTGGATTCTTAGAAGAGATAAGAGAAGGACTGAGTGGACTACTGATGTTTAATGTATGTAGAATTTTTAATTAGCTTTACTGTAAAGGTATGGAAATATATAGAGTGGATGGTAACACACAGTGAGTAACAGCTAGTTTATAAATGGAGATGTGGCTGAAAATGGTAGTCTAGTTCTGAAAATGCCAATTGACAGAATGCTAGGAAATAATCTAGGAACTGAGTAGCATAGTAAACTAAGAGGTGGGTGAGAATTGTGATTGATGATACAGATGCAAGAGTGTCCTTTGTTAGGTAAAACAAATGTAGATCACTACTGCTGGGTGTTGGGAATATGGAGAAGGATGGGAAAAACACAGCTGGAGTGACCTATGGACTGTGGTTAGTAGTAATAATGTAATATTCTTGCATCTGTGTGAAAGATGTACTGTGTTGGTACTGAGGCAGTACAGAAAAAGCGAGCCAAATGTACACTATGGACATGGTAACAATCAGTTGATATTATTTCATCTGTAGCAAATGACACACACCACATTGTGGTGTGTTGATGGAGAGTGTTGGTTGCGAATTCTGCACATATGCATGATTTTTTATAAGGTTACAACTTCTGTCATAGAAAATATTTAAAAAATAATGAGGTGGGTTGGGGAAAACACAACAAATGTAACATAAGGACTATGATTAATAGTAAGATTTTGACAATATTCTTTCATAATTTGTAACAAATGTCTCATGACAGTGCAAGGTGTTGGTGGAGGGTTGATGTATGGGACCCCTGTATGATGTTATGCAGGTTTGCTTTGTAAGTTCACATCTTATACTATACACTTAATTGTTTATGTATGCTCATATATGAATGATGTAAAGATAATAATTGGATTGGTTAGGGGAAAATTGTTTAGTAGTAATATTTTGATGATACTTTTTATTAGTTAAAAAGTTTAAAAATAATATAAGTTATTGGTGGTAGGGTGAGATATATATGTTTGTTTGATATTATATATGTTTTGTAAGTTTACAACTACTATACACTTACTGTTTATGTATGTTTATGTATGAGTGATATAGTTCAATGAATTTAAAAATACATTAGAGACAATAAATGCAGATTTTCAATGTTCAATGACAGAATTAGTGATTTCAAAGACAGAACACCTGAGCTGGAAAAGACAGGAGAGTAAAAGAGAAGACAGTGGAAAAAGTGAAACAAGTGTTCAAGAAATCAAAAAACAATGCAAAGTACACAAATTTACACTATTGGTTTCCCAGAAGAAGAGAATGGAAAAGGGGTAGAAAGAATATTTGAGGGAATAGCAAATGGAAACTTCCCAACCTTTATGAAAGATATAAATATCAAAATCCAAGAAGGACAATGCACCAGAAGTAGAGTAAATCCAAATAGACCTACTCTGAGACACCTGCTATTCAGAATGACAAACATAAGAGATAAAAAGAATTCTGAAAGCAGCAAAAGAAAAGCATCACATGCAATAGAACCTCAGTAAGATTAAGTGCTGACCTCACATCTGAAACCATGAAGAAGAGAAGAAAGTGGTATGAAGTACTTAATGTACTTAAAAAGAAAAATCCATCAGCCAAGAATTTTGTATCTGGTAAAACTGAACTTCAAAAATGAGGGTGAGTCCAAAGTTTTCACAGGAAAAAAAAAGCGAACACTAATAGAATGTTACCAAAAGACTTACAAGAGATACAAAAGGGACTACTGCATCCTGAAAGGGAAAAAAAGAGGGAGACTTGGAGAATAGTGTTGAAATGAAGATTATTACAAAGGGTGAAATAAATGGTAAAAAGACAGAAAATAGTATGATATTGTTGTAGAATTTGAGAGAGGTTCAATTATTTGTGTATAGAGAGGCCAGGACTCAGGAATGATTTTGAGAAGGAAAAATGGTTTATTGATGGTGGTCGGACTCAAGAGCTTTCTGTTTCAATCCTGAGCCCTGAACAAGATTTTTGAATCCCTTTTATATGGAGGAAACATTAAATGGTCCCTTTGTTTCAGTTCTCAATAGGCTTGAATTAGCATATATATCTTCCACATCCTAGGTTAGGTTTTAGCATGGACTTCATACATTCTAGATAAGCTTTTAGCATATTTCGTTTACATTTCCCCTTAATACTTAAAGTTTATAGACCTTGCATTGTTAAACTGTTTCCTGGGACTGGAGATGTTGCCATTGTCACCAAGGGCAGGACTGCAGCCTCTTACCATTTCACACCCACAAGTCAGACAGTTTAAGTTATCTCTGAAGAGACAAAGAGCCTCCCACCCATAGCCCATGTCATAGAGACCTTCCTGAGGTAGCACAGCCGTCCCCTTTGCTAGCCCATGGAAATGTCCACAGCTAGTGATTGCTAAATCCTCTCAAATATGGTCCCTCCCCTCTATCCCCATGAGATTATCTCAATTTGGGGTTTATGGCAAAAAGAACACAAAGGGAAGATTTTTCTTTCCTGAGGCTTTATCAGCAGTCTTTCTAACCAATAGGCCTTAAAAGCAATCAGCATTATGATCAGAGTCTACCTGATGAAACTCTATGCATACAAGGGCCTGGCTAAGTGGGGTTCCCCCAACCCACCTACCAGCAGCCACAGCTTCACCTGGGAATTTGTTAGAAAGGCAAATTCTCAGACCCAGATCCAGACCTGCTGAATCAGAAACTCCAGGGATAGGGCAGGCTGTTTTAGTTAACAGTTGTCCAGGAGACTCTGATTCAAGGTCAATCTTGAGACCCTGTGGCTCAGAGTCCAGGCACTAGACCAGCCCCTGTATTTTCCAAAAACAAAACTGAATTGCAGAGAGGATAAGGGACATCTCCAAATTTTCACAGTTGTCCAATGGCTGAGGTAAGAATGGAAAATTGCCTCTTCCCTGAATTCCAAGACAGAGTAAAACCTATGCAAAGCTTCAGGCAACTGAACAACTCTATGAACTAAAAATGCAAATCAGAAGCCTTGGAGTTCACTTCTGTCAAGCCAATGAACAGTGACATCCATAGGTGAGTAAAAATGCCCATACTCAAAGTTCTTCTAAACGCTTAAGCTTTGTAGGAAGTATTCTTTCATTAAAAGCACTTTAGGGGAAGCAGAATTGGCTCAAGCAGTTGGGCACCACTTGGGAAGTCCTGGCTTCAGTTCCCAGTGTCTCTTAAAGAAAACTAACAAGACAGAGAGCTGATGCAAAGTGTTGGTGCAGCAAGTTGACACAACAAAATGACACAATGAGACAACACAATGAGGAAACACTACAAAAGATGCTACAAGCAGGGAGCAGATGTATCTCAAGTGGCTGAACACCTCCCACCCATATGAGAGATCCTGGGTTCTGTTCCAGATGCCTCCTAAAAAAAAACAAAAACAAAAAAAACACTAGACATAGATAGCGGGCAGTGAGTACAAACAATGAGAGGGTGAGAAATATAGAGATAAATTAAATAAATAAATGAATAAATAAATAAATAATAAAATCTTTAGAAAACACAAAAACACTTTAAGTCCACACCCTTTAAAATTCCAGTATTTCAAAGCATCTGTTTAGAAATGACTAGGCTTTGTCTTGAATCCTCTATATTATTCTTTTTCCAAACTCAATGTGCAATTCTTAAAGCCAGCAACCACTCCACTTCCCCTTGCTCTAGATATGTCTAACAATAGAAAAATCATTTTTGACTAATGGTGGATATCTGATTAGTAAAACAAATTATTTTAATCTAAGAATATGTTTCTGCTTGATATGGCTCTAATGGGCATACTTAACACATTTAAGTTGAAAATGTCTCATCTACAGAAATACATTTAATTTCCCTAGCTGTCTAACAAACATGAGAGCTTTTGAAATCTTGCCCATTTCAAACACTGCTTATTAAAAGTAAGCACTAAAAGGTTAAAGGTCTAATTTAAACTAAATGAAAATAACTTAAGTTTGAAATTAATTTATTGCTGTCACTTTCAGATGAAGGCATCTCCCACAGATGCATTGTTTTTCTTGGTAATCTAGACTGAAGAAAGAGTTATTTATAAAAATGTCTATAACCCAAACTTTATATATTTTCTTTTATGGCATTACTAATATGATATCACGGACCCAAAGGCATTCTGAATAAAATATTGTTAATTGTTTGAAAAAAATAAAAGGCAAATATTGTGAAAAAAGCTGGCTTCAAATTAATAAAGACATATTTAGAAGTCACTCAGCCTTGAAATTACCAGTAATTCAATGTCATGTGTCCTTTGAGAATGACCTGGTCTTCAAAACAATAAAACCAATGATTGAGGAATCAGGCTTGAAATCAACTGAATCACCTACCTTTCAACTACTGAACTGGAGAATTTAATCACAAAAGATGAGGGATTATCTTTTCCAAGGGATTACTTCATTAAAAATATAGATAGTATCTTAAAACTCAAACAATTTTTCATATTCTATCCAAAGTAAACATTTCCAAATGAGGTTAAAAGTGACTGCCATAAAAACCACCCAATGTTGGTGATCATCACCACGATTGTTGAGCAGGGTGGTGTACCACAGGGCCACCTGTTTCATGACCAACTCCGGGAGCACACCAAGCCCCTCACAGACTTAGTGATGGGGGCTGACTCATATTCCCGAAGACACATTCAAATCCTGGTCCCTGGTGCTGTGGGTGGGAGCTATTTGGAAGAATCTCTAAGATCCTTTTAAGATAAAACCAAATTGAGCCAGGAGGGCCTTCATCCTACAGGACTGGAGACCTCACAAGGAGAGGATCTAGGCAGATGGACCCCTGTGCAGAAGTGGAGACCACAAGATTCAGATGGCCATGTGATGAGCAGAGGTTGAGCCACCAGTAGGATGCCCCCCTGCACAATCATATGGCTGCTAATCCCTTGATTTGATGTCTAGCCTCCAAACCCTGAGACACTGAATTCCTGCTGCCTATGGTACGTGTCACAGTCAACCAGCCAGACTCAGACAGACGAGGTTAGCATCACCCACTGTAAAGATGGGGGAATGTAGGCTCAAAGAGATGACATGACTTACACTAGACCTCAGAGCTAGAAAAAGGAAGAGCCAGAATTTTACCCAACCCTCGTGAATGCCAAGCCCCATGCTTTCCTCATGACCTCAGCTGCTTCTCACAGGGTGACAACAGAAAATGCTGGACACCAGGGCCATCCATCCTCCTAGGGATTTTGTCCTCGAGTGAACAAAATTCCATTATTTGCAGTTCAGATCATTGGGGAGAAAGTGCATTGCAGTATATCTAGAGTTCAATTGTGCTAAAATGTAACTTTCCTGATATTTCCTCTTGAAGAAAGTAAAATGCAAGCATTGTTTTAGGTACACTTGAGATAATATCAGGTAGCAGTGGCTTCTGTGACTATTAGGAAAATAACTGCACACCCCTCCCCAAATACAAATGCAGAGAATCCATGAACAAAAATCCCAGTCACTTAAGGTGGGGGGATATTTTTAATGTTGTGAAGGTGCCTGCAGTCAATGAGTCACCAGCATCACTTAATCTGAAATAGTCTCATGTAAAAGTCCACCTGCTGGATGTGCCTATATCCTAAAGGTGTCTCCCAGGCTCTTGACCAAGGGCCCTTACGGAAGCTGCTTGTCTTTCATTGTCCCCACCATAAGGCCAGATGGGGGCATCTCTGCAGTTTCTAGATGTCAGCAGAACCAGGATATAAGGCCCTAGGTTCCCCACCCCCTGTAAAAGGAGACCCTGGGCCTTTGGAGCCTGGGGTGAGCCTCAGACTGGAGAAAAGTGCCCAAAGCCAGGGGAATTGATGCTGGGGATGTCGTTCTTCCTGTAGAAGTCAGCCCTCACATGGTTGGCACAGCCATGGTGGTGGTTCAGTGGCTTGATGGGCTGGTGGATGTGCTTCCCATAGGTGGAAGACATCAGCACCTCAATGGGCCATTCATGTTCCTGTAGGGGATCTTTGAGATGCTCCCATTAGCAGGGGTCTGCTGCTGTAGCTGCCTGAATCATGCAAAGGGGCAGAAGGTAGGAGCTTGGGTTCATAGAAGTCAAAATGAGATGTCATTGGTTAAACAAGCATGAGAGCATAATTCTAACAACTTCACTTTCTAGTGTCACTTAAAAATACATCACACTTCTGGAATGAATGAATTAGTGCTGTATGTTCATGATTTTTTTCATTACATGTACCAAAATTCAAGCATAACTGATTGGGATGTTTTCATTTCAGGTGAAGAATCATATCTGGACAGACTGAGTCTAGCACAACTGACACAAGTTTACTTATTCTCAGTCATAGAATATCCTTTCTATAAGGTAAAAACAAAAGGTGTATGGCATTATTTCAAGGAGGGCAAACAGGTTTCTTGTGCCCCTTCTGAAAAGTAAGTCTTTTCTCCTTTGACCTGTCTCCATAACTTTATTAAAAGGGAAAACTTTCATTTACTTGGAGCTAGGTGCAACAGCTGGCCTTTTCTTTGATAAATTGACCCCATTTCTGTCTTGTCCTATAGGACCAATTCCTGCTGTGTTAGATTTCTAGATGGTTTCAAGTGTTGAAGGCATACAAATCTTAATATTCCTTGATTCATTTCAAGGGTTTTAAAGGGCTTAGCACGCACAATAGCCATTTGATTAAAAAGTCTGAATCTCTGAACTCTACAAATCCTAATTATTTCTGAGTGTATTTTTTAACCAAGTCAGAAATTTCACTCTTCTCTGGTAGACTTTATTTTCGGTGGTATCTGTGCTATAAAGATTCACTCTCATAAACTTCACAGCACATCTTTTTTGTGTGATTGGAAATAGTTCCAACAGACTTCATCACCTTCTGCTTGGTCCTTCAAACTTGACTCAGGATCATATTCTGGTAAAAGG
Organism: Dasypus novemcinctus; assembly: GCF_030445035.2. Classification (NCBI taxonomy): domain Eukaryota; kingdom Metazoa; phylum Chordata; class Mammalia; order Cingulata; family Dasypodidae; genus Dasypus; species Dasypus novemcinctus. The sequence goes on from NW_026688628.1 coordinate 771,603, forward strand.
TAAAGAAGTGGAAAGTCATTACTCTTTTCTTTTTAAACATTTTTAACAATGCCAAGGCATATAAACACTAAAATTAGTTAACCCCAAACACCTCCCTTCCCTGAAATAACAAATTTGTAACTGTGCTTTCTATGCCCAACATACACAAATATATAAACCAATTTTCTTTTCTCTTTATGTCCAGTATATCATATAATTTACCATTATGTACAGTATACATAGACCTTCCTCAAGGCCAATGTGTGTGGAACAAATACGTTCTTCCTCAAAGTGGTGCAGTATTTTATGGGACTTACTCACCAGTTTCCCAGCTTATGATCTTTCAGGTTCTTTCCAACTTTGGTCTCTATCAGCAGTGCTGTAGTAAACACCCTTGTGTGTCATTCTACTGCAGCCCATGTTCCTTTAAGCTGCAGACTAGAATGTTAAGAGTGGGACCACTGGTGTAATGTCAGTAGTGACTCTGAATGGTAGATGTCACACCTTCCCAGCAGTGAGTGAAGGTGGCTGTGTTTTTTTAATCCTGTTAGCTTTTGCCACTCAGTTCAGTGGAAAAGGGTGTCTTGTCATGTATTTAAATAGCATTTGAGTGAGCAGTAATGAAGTTGAGCATTTTGTCAAATGTTTTTGGCCATTTGTATTTCCTAGGTATTGCCTTCCTGCTCCCTTATTCATCTTTCTATTGCTTTGTGTTTTTAAGTTTTGTGTGACCAAATCTACCTGTCTTTTAATGGTTCCTGACTTTTCCATCATGCATAAGATTATTTCACCAAATATGTGTTAGTGCAAATATTTACTAATTTTTCCCCATTGGATCTTTAATCCACCTGTGATTTATTATATAGGTATACCTCAGACATTTGGCTGGTCGAGTTTCAGGCCACCATAATAAAGTGAGTTACATGCATGTTTTGGTTTCCCAGTGCACGTGTACTATAGCCTTTTAAATATGCAAAAGCATTATTTTTATTTTTAACTGTATATACCTCAATTAAAATGTGACACAGATGAAGAAAGCACACATTGTTGGAAAACTGGAACTGATAGACTTGCTTGACCCAGGATTGCCACAAACCCTTGGTTTATTTAAAAATACAAACAAACACAATATCTGCAAAGTGCAATAAAGCAAAACTCAGTAAAAGGAGATATGCTCATAGTCTGATGATTGGTAGGAGTTTAAGTCTTCTTTACTAGACAGATAACTAATTTTCCAGCACTAGTTGTTCCATTGCAATCCTTTATTTATTGAATTGAGATGTCAGTTTTATCATTTCTTCTTGGATTAAAAATTTTAACTGAGTGTCCTCCTTAAAGCAATTCTGAGAGTTTCAGAGATGTTTCTTGAATTTGACAGCATTGTCATGATGTTTATTGTTCTTTTTTCAGTGACTACTTTTAAAACACATTTTAAGAATATGTTGAGCTATTAGACTTTAACTATAACAAGAATATTTTTCATTGCTGTGTTAAGAAAGATACCAGTCCTAAGTCCTAGAAAAATATCATTCATTAAAGGAATTTTGTATCAAACTTTTATACATAGGTAACTCACTACCTTCACTTTATTCTCTGGTTTTGTATCTTATTTTTCTCTCATGTTTGAATATATGATTTTTAGGATCCCAAACTCCTTCCTAAATATCAAATGAAATCATTTTTTACTCCATACCATTCCCTGGAGACCCCTGTGGATTTTCACTTTCATAAATCTCTGGTAATTGAATTGATCGAACTTTTAGGAGCAAGATCCTACTTTGCTTCCAAAATGTTAATAACCTATTGGTATACAGTAGGTAAGTAACAGGGGACTTATTTACAGAACCTTAGTGGTTGTTATCTCTTTGGGAGACAGGTGGAGCTTAGTAGCCACAGAATGCAAAATGGAATCTTCCCTGCCCCACATGAGGCTCTAGAGTGTAGATGGTAGAATATAGTATATAGACTATATTTGAATCCAGCTTGCCACAGAGTAGCAGAATGTCTTTGCACAGTGTACTTACCCTTTTTAACCTTTTTCTGTTTGCTTCCTCATCTGTAAAATGTGATTAAGAAGAATATTGACCTCAAACACTTATGGTAAGAAGGAATAAATGAGGGAATAACACAGTAAGTGCTCATGTCTGTTTAGCCGCTCTTATAGTCTAGGCCTGCACTGTCCAGTATAGTAGCCACTAGTGCAGATGGCTACTTAAATTTACATTAAACATAAGTAAAGTTTATAATTCATTTCCCTAATCATATATCACATTTCAAGTGCTCCAAAGCCTCCCATAGCTGGTGGCTACCACATTATCACAGATATAAACACACAAATCCTCCCAGAAATAGCTGCTGAACTATGCTGACTTTGAGTCGAAGTCCTTCCTTTCATCAATTAAAAATCATCTCAAAGAGAACCATCTCTGATAGGCTTCAAATGGTCACATGTTCCACCTCTCCTGCTCTCATGGTCCTTTCTACAGAAGGAATGGCATATACCAGAGGGCTGGGAAGGGAACTCCAGCCACTCCCCTTGGCCACATGTTGCAGTTGTGGGGTGCCACGGTCATGGGCTGCATTAGCTGTCAGGAGACATGGAAGAGAGGGATGTGTTGAGCTGCTTAGTTGTCTAATTTTGCTGAACTTAGAACATTTTCTTCACTGTCTGAACTGAAAGTGTGCTCCCATTTGTAAGGAGAAGGAGGAAGTGTGTGGTTCCTACTGCTCCCCTGTTAATTTGAGGACCTACTCCTTGCTTTAGCCCAGGAAGCCTCCTTAATTTCAGGCTGACAGGCTTGTTCTTGAAGCTGAGTGAGTGAACATCCTCATTTGGTTGTGGTCATTACTTTGCAGCCTTCTGTCCTATTGGTAAATACAGTTTGGAAGAAATCAAAACAGAACAAAGAAGTAAAGGAAGATAGTGTTTGTGAGGGTATCACATGAAGAATTTTTTCCTTCTCTCACTAGATATTGAAATTAAATTAGATAAAGAAGGATTTTTATTACCTTTTACAGTTGATGAAGATGTACACAAAAGATAAAGAAATTGTTGTGGTTTTTACGTTACAAGGCCTGTTGAAGTGAATAGGCAAGGATTATTTTCTTAAAAGGGTGAGAAAAATAGATGATTCCAGAAATTAAAACTACATTTCAGGATATGTTTTCTGGAAATTCCTTGTAATATTTTATAAACAGCATCATTAATTAAGCCAAGTACTTTTTCAGTAGACTAAAGAGTAACACATTCATGACTGATGTGAGAGTACTGGCCATTAGGAAAAGCCACATTTTGAGTAAATTTTGGCCAAAAAAATAATGTTTTGGATTGTTATAAAAACTAAGTTTATTTCTCTTTGATTTTTTTTTCAGAGGAGCACTATGCATTAATGGCCCCAAAAGAGTTTGTTTTAACAGCAAAAATTTACTAGGAAAAGAGGCTATTAAACAACGGCAACTCCATTTACTTGGTTATCAAGTTGTCCAGGTATGGGTCCATTCCCTCCACCCCCCAAAGTAATCCCTCATTCATACTTGCTTTTTCCAGGGTCCTAAGTAGTCTGCTAGGACAGTGGGCTGAGAATCTTATATCTCTAATTGAAGTACCCACTTTGTTAATTAGGCTTTTCAGTGTACTTGATATTTTTTATAAATCTTTGGCTTATGTTTTGAAATACAGATTTTTCTCTTTTTTTTTTAAGATTTATCTATTTTATTTATTTCTCTCCCCTCCCAACCCCCACCCTGGTTGTCTGTTCTCTGTGTCTATTTGCTGCATCTTCTTTGTCTGCTTCTATTGTTGTCAGTGGCATGGGAATCTGTGTCTCTTTTGGTTGTGTCATCCTGTTGTGTCAGCTCTCCGTGTGTGCAGCACCATTCCTGGGCAGGCTGCACTTTCTTTTATGCTGGGTTGCTCTCCTTATGGGGCACACTCCTTGCGTGTGGGGCTCCCCTATGCGGGGAACACCCCTACATGGCACAGCACTCCGTGCGTGCATCAGCACTGTGCATGGGCCAGCTCCACACGGGTCAAGGAGGCCCGGGGTTTGAACCATGAACTTCCCATGTGGTAGACAGATACACTAACCACTGGGCCAAGTCTGCTTCCCTTGAAATACAGACTTTTCTGATCTTCAGTTTTCCAAAAGCAGAATATGCCTATATTCTTCATAAGATATGCTCAACTCTGCTTTTAGAGGTATTAAATTATTGGAATATCTGTTTTAATTTCCCCCTGATGTAAGTGTAAGAATGGACAGGATGACTCACTAAAACCAGTATCTTCATCACTACCTAATGTCTAAGACCTTATTGTTTCCTTTGTAAGTTACTTAATAAGGCATTATGATGATGAGTGACTAGAATGTAGATGAATTTCCCAAGTTCTCTAAGGTATTGGTGCTAGTCTGCTCCCTGGTTTCCTCTCTGGCTTACTCTTATCCAGTTCATCTTGCACACCCCAGACTAATCTTCTGAAAACCCTCAGCATGCCAGCATGTGATCAGAAACCTTGTTTCTTTCCTACTCACTGGATACAGTAGAACCTCCTCTGCTCTGACTTTTGGGATCCCCTGAGGCTGCATCTTGTTACCTGTCTTCAAGCTGGGGGTCTCTTCCCTCCCACCTAACCCACTCCATTCTCTCTCCCCTTGTTCCTTTGACCAGGTGCCCCTCTCCCTCCAGACAGCATCTCCTCATGACTAAATTCTGTCCATTCAGCAACACCCCACTCAGGTCTCTTTTTTCTCCACAACCTAAAACCCTGACCTCCTCTGAGGGCTGGAATGTTGATTTTCTTCACACACTCTGCATTGGCTTGTTGCATACTTCTAGTATTGATTGTGTCTTCGAGGACAGGAATCATCTTTGATCCTTTAAATATCCCTCTTATTTAAGCAACTAATATTTATTGAGCTCTTATTATGTACTAAGCATTGTTCTGGGCTCTGGGAGTACACAAGTAAGATAGCTGTGACTTTGCCCTCGAGGAGCTTCCATTCTTATGTGTGTGCAAGCATTTGTGGGCAGGTTGTTAGAGACAAACAAGTTCAACACGGTAATTTCAATTGTGAAGGATTATACTAGCCAGTTCCTTTTTTTTTTATTCTTCCCATAACAGATCCATTTTCATGAGGCTGAGATGCTAAAATCAAGGCTTGAATTTGTCAAATCTTTATCAAGAAAATTGTTTTCTCAAAACCCCGGGGTTCAGTGCTGACAAGAAGGAATAGTGACTTCAGAACTCAGATCATGAAAGAAGTTGTGTTTTTATGGGTCTCAGCATAAAAAGAGCCTTATTTGTGAATTAGCCATTTTGCAGAATTATGGACTATTTGGTGATCTGAAAAGGATCTGTCTAGATCTTACAGAGACATGGAAGGAGCCTTTATTTTCCCTATACCATGAATGCCAAGTGTCAGTGATTGATTTAAAATTGAAGTTCAATTTAATATTAGTATCATAGATACTTGATTTTATATGTCAAACAGAATCGATCAAGTACAATAAATGAATACAATGAATGACTATTTTTAAATCTGCCATCTTGTAACAGTTATCTGCTAAATGAAAAGAGTATGCTTTTTAGAGACCTTCATTTCCTCCTCCTACAAATATAAGAAATGTTTTTTTTCCCATTTCCTGATGTACTTTGTTAGCAGATATAATGTATGGTGAGGAGGAGCAATGGGAAAACAGATGACAGCACTTTGGATTACTATAACATTTATAATTGTAGAATTATACAGAAATAATCCTTTAATAAAATATAGGGAAGTGGATGTGTCTTAAGCAGCTGGACTCGTACCCACACTGTGGTAGATCCCAGGTTCAGTTCCCAGTGCCTCGTAAAGATGATGAGCCAAATAGCAAGCTGACAGGACTAGATGACTTGGTGAGCTGATGCAACAAGATGACTCAGTTAGCTGATGCAACAAGATGAGGCAGTAAGAGACACAGTGAAGAAACACAATGAGACATATGAAATGGAGCAGAGGTGGTTTGAGTAATTAGGTGCCTACCTCCCACATTGGAGGCCCCAGGTTCGGTTCCCAGTGCCTCCTAAAAAGAAGATGAGCAGACAGCAAGTGCAAACAACCGGGGAGAGGGGTAAATTAAAATAAAATCTTTAAGTATATTTATATTCAGGAGTATTCTCTTTTTAAATATTCAATGAAGTAAAGTAAATTTAGGTAGGGTTGTAAGGGGGCAGGTTTGATTGGGGGAAAATCTAAAATGTAAATCATGCATGAATTACATTGTATTTAGTGAAATACAGATGCTTCACTCTCCAATTACGGTCAGGTTAAAGCTTGAGGGGAGAGTGAGACAAGGCAGACAGATGTGGAAAGGGCTGCAGAGTTTGGAGACTGGGTTTCTACCTCTGGCTAGTTCCGGGGCCTTGGACAGGGAAAGGAGCTTCCATTTACTTCTCACCCGCTCTGTGCTGAGCTCTATGCTAAGCACTTGAACACAGGCTTGTATGATTTCCAGGGGCCTTGGACTTGGGCAGTGTTTCCTCTCCAAAGCTCACAGATGGTCAATGCCTGCCTTGGATACAGAACCACGGGTGAAGATGAGACTTGAACCTGGTCTGAGCAGCAATGTAACAGAGGACTGAGAATCTGTGTTCAAGAGTCAGGCACGTGGGGTTGATTTCAATCTCTCTTGCAAATTGTATGACCTAGGGCCTCATTTCCAAATGGCTAATCAGAAAATAAGGATGAAATGAGTTAATACACATAAAAACATTTAGAAAAAGGCCCACCACAAAGTAATCACAGGACATATTAGCTAGTAACATCTGCATTTCTACCAGTATTAGGATTCTCTGAAGAAACAGCCAACAGGATATGGGTCCATACGTAAATAGGGAGGGATTTGTTAGTAGAATTGGCTCAGTGACCCTGGGGATTGGCAAGTTCAGATTTCCTAGGGCCATGCATTGGAGACAGCACAGGGGATGACTTTCCTTGGGAGAAGCTGGAGAAGGAGAGAAAGGATTTGCCACTGCTGAGGGCCTTGGTGTTGCTTTAAGACCTCCAGCTGCTGGGGTGATGGGACTCCAGTCCTTACTGAAGGCAGTCGCCCTTGTTTGTGGATGTCATCAGCCATAGCTGCAACTGCCTAATGGTCTAAAGCCACCTACAGAATGCCCTCACACTGGCAGGCCAGGGCTTGCATCATCCAATGACTCAGCACCAACTGGACGGTGATTAACCATCGCATGACCCCATCATGCTGTAACATTTTAGATCTCTTTATCTTTACTTTTTAAGGCTTTTTAAGCTTTAGCATAGGTTATTGAAACTCTATGAGTTCTAGAGCTCTAAGTTCACTTTTAAATTTTATGCTTCTTTGCAGAGAAGGAATGAGACAAATAGAAGCAAATGAAAGATTGACCAGGAGAGAGCTGCAATCGATTCGGATGTGTTCATATACCCAAGTGAATTCCACTCACCTGGGGGCCAGGCCAAAAGGATTCTCACATCTCTGGGAAACCTGTGAAGTGGTCTCACTTACAGTTCTTAGAGCATTTCATGGCTTTGGGCCTGAGCACTATTCTGGATCATACTATGCCTCAGAAACCCTTCCACAGTCCCTCTTTGCTACCCAGACCAAGCCCAGTGTCACTTCTGCCTTCTGTGAGCTCTCTTGTCCCTCCCTGTCACACCCTATACCCCCCACCCCCCTCACCCTACTCCAACCCCCATAACAACAATCTCTTCCATCATCATGAGACATTCATTGCATTTGGTGAATACAACTCTGAGTACCGCTGCACCTCATGGTCAATCGTCCACACCATAGCCCACACTCTCCCACAGTCCACCCAGTGCGCCATGGGAGGACATACAATATCCAGTAACTGTCCCTGCAGCAACACCCAGGACAACTCCAAATCCCGAAAATGCCCCCACATTTACATTTCTTCCTCCCACTCCCAACCCCAGGAGCCACCATGGCCACTTTCTCCACACCAGTGCCACATTTTCTTCAATTACTAATCACAAGAGTTCATGAATAGAAATATCAGTAAGTCCACTCCAATCCATACTCTATTCCTCCATCCTGTGGACCTTAGAATGGTTGTGTCCATGTGTAAGGAGGTGTAGGAGGAGCACACACTGGCTTGCTGGGTCATACTTCTAGGGGTGCCATAATTCTAGGGTTCCCTACTGCTAGGTGTGCTGTACTTCTAGGGGTGCCATATTTCTAGGGTGCTCTACTTCTAGGGGTGCCACTGTAAGTGTGTGGTTATTGCTTTTGTTAATTAGCATCAAGGACATGGTACTGAAAAATCTCTGAAACCTCTGCCTGAATCAAGGACATACAGGCAAGAAGCCTCCTGAGAGGGGTGCTCGTTGGTCCGGGCCTGAGACCGCCCCCTCCCCTGCCTGCCTGTCCACCTGCACTCCCTGCTGCCTTCCCCTTCTGAAAGCTGCACAGCCCTTGTCCTCCCTTTCTGCCACCCGCACATCAATGGGCTCGGCCTCAGGGCCACCACAGATGCTCTTCCCTCTGCCTGGAATGACCGACTGTTCCCCAGATTCCACAAGTCTTGCCCCTCATTATCATTTATGTTTCAAGCCAGTCTTCCTAGAGCCGCCCTGGTTAAAGTATTCCCAAGGCCTGTTTAGTTCTCCTTTTCCTTTTTACTGATACACACACATCCCAGGCTTTAGAGTTAAGCGAATTTTCGACAGAAGGAACACACCTCTTGAACCAGCATTTGACTCAAGACACAGCAGAGCGCTGCGGAACAGCTCAGTTTTGCCAGATACCACTTGAATGGATTCGATTTGTGCCGCTGCACAACAGCACCTGCCAGTACCATGAGCGGTGCCCGCTTGTGGTGACCGAGGCGCTGAAAACCGACTCGTTGCACGTTGACACGATGCTGCTGCGGACACACTGAGTTAATATACCACGGCAGTGAATTCCACCTGAGTCTTCCACTACTGTTCCGCGGCTCCTGGAGGGTTTCAGATGCCGCGCTGCCATGGCCTGCTCTTCTTCCGGACAGCCCGCTTGGAACCCTCCGGGAGCGCAAGGGCAAGGGCAAGCAGGCGGAGGCCCCCAGTCCAGCAGACGCGGCTCCTTGCGTCCCAAGTGGGCCCTCCAGGGACCCGCAAGGAGACGGGAGGGCACGGTCCCATCCCCAGCCCAGCTGCGCCCTCCACCCTGCGCCCCTGGACCTGCGCCCCAGCCCTGCGCCCGCCGCCCAGCTTTGTGACGCGAGGCCGCTGTTCCCCGGCAACTGCTGAACGCGGGCGCCGAGCAGCCAGGCAGGCGGACTCGGGCGGGGCCCCCGGCCGGGTGCGACCGACATGGCCTGGGCGGAGAAGCTGGAAGCTGGCGGCCTGGCGGATGAGGAGGAGATCACCGCCGCCACGCTGCGGGGCACGCCAGGGCCGTCGCCCATCTCCGCGCAGTCTGCCTTCAGCTACGTCCCGCCGCGGCGCCTGGACCCAAAGGAGCGCAGCTACTTCTCCCGCCAGACTCCGGTGAGGCGGCAGGGGCGGCACCGCGCGGTGGGGGTGAGACGGTGCTGGGGGCAGGGTTCCCCTGCCAGGGAGGGGCTGGGGCAGGGCTGTGCCACCCGGAGCGGGGACTGGACACCCAGCGGCACCGCGTGGAAGGGATCTGGGGGCCAAGCAAGGGCGTGGGGGCGGGACCCCGGCAGGGTGGGCGATACTTCTGTGGGGGTGGGAGCAGGACATCATAGTGGGAAAGGGCTACTGGGAAGGTCAAGTGGGGGGCGAGCAAGGAGGGAGTGCTCACCAGGGAGGAAGACTCGATGGGGCGCCCAGGGGTGGATAGGGCAGGGGCTGCTCAGCAGGGTCGGTGAGATGGGCGCCTGGACCCGAAAGAGCAGAGCTTTTAGTTCTGTGAGACACAGAGGCACCCCTCCCCCGGGCTGGAGGGGCCTTGCAGCAATCCGGGGGTGCGCGGACAGTCTAGAAAGGGAGCCCCGAGGCTATCCAGTGTGCAGGATGCGGCCCCCTGAGCAGTATGTGCGGTGGTTCCCGCGGCCGTGAATAAGCAACCAGGCTGATGGACGGTCCTGGGCCACTGGAACCCTCGGGCTGCCTTCCCACCGACAAGGAGAACCAGGAATAGGTCTGCACCGTCTGGCCCGGCCCCTCTGGGAAGGTGTGCGTGGTGGGAAGACCTCGGGGGTCTAAGCAGCTGAAGCTCCCAAGAGAGGGCTGAAGGAAGGAAGAGAAGGGTGTTCAGAGTTGTCCAGGTCTCTCATTCCTTTCTTTTCAACATTGTTTCTGTCCGTCCCCAGGGTGTTCCTCAGGGCATCTGATTAGATAAAAGCCTTGATTGGGGACCCTCAGCCTGGCGGACAGCTGGGCACCTGGGCTATCCCTCAGGCCTCCTGGAGGGATGGGACTGCCAGAAGAGGGACACCTCACTTTTCTCAGGCTGCTGTCACAAGTGCCATGAACTGGGTGGCTAAAAACACCAGAAACGGCTCTCTCAGCCCGGCAGGCTGAAGCCGCAAGTGCATGGGCCGTGCTGGTGTGTCAGTCCTGGCCGCTGGGGCGCCTGTCCCTTGGCCAGCAAGCCTTGGGTTTTCAGTGCCTCCTCAGTCACCCTATGGCCTGCTCTGTCTCTTTTCCCATGGTGCTCCCGCCCCCCACTTTTGTCTGTGTCCACACCCCCCTCTAAAGACACCAGCCATCCTGGACTAAGGGTCCACCCACTGCAGTCAGCCTCATTCAATTTAAATGATTCTGCTTGCAATAACACTTTTGCAAAAAGTTCGTGTTCCCAGGTACCCAGGATTAGGACTTCAAGGTATCTTTTTGGGGTACACAGCTCAACCCATAACGTGGAACACAGATTCCATTGGAAAGGAAGTTAATGGTGTATAAAATAATCCCACAAAATGCCTCCTTCCTCTTCTCCTAGCCACCCACAATCAGTGGTGCCCAGGTGAGTCCCCAGTTCAGGTCAACTCTCGCTTGAGTACTGATGGGAGGCCCCTTGAGTCTCATGAGCTTCACTTCACACACAGAAGCGTAGTTTCTGGTTGAAGCAACCATGGCCCTCAGCCTGCCCCTGGGATGTCTCTTGAATCTGAGGTACCCCTCTGCCTGGCTTCTAGCGTGTGGAAGACCTGGATGGAGGAAGGGGACTTCTGGGGCCGTCTGACAAGGTACCTATCTGTTCTGGCCATTAAAACAGGAGGGGGGTGGAACGGAAGGGTTCCTGACCTTCTGTAAACACACACCTCATCTGTTTTCTTCCTGTGAGCAATAGCTTTTGAACAACTGTAAATAGTTTCACTACTAAGTGGGGTTTACATTTTGAGTCTACGGTACCTATGATACTACCAGTGAGTTGATGGCCATCATGAGATAATAGTCAAAAAGCCAAGACTCTTGGTGTATGAAGTTGTTCAAATCTTCTTTATCTAGAGAATATAAAATTCATCTGGATTTTCAGCATAACAAAGACAGTTCACACTACACCGTTTTGTTTGTACCTTTGAGGAGTCCCTTTCCATAAGGTGGACTGTAGACTGCTCCTCGATGGGGTGTCACTGAAGGAAGGTACCGCTGAATACTGCACAGTGGGGCTTGTGGATTCTGAAGCTTAAATGTGGTAGAAATGCAGAGCAGAACCCCTGCCCCCTGTGGGCCAGGCCCAAGAGGGAGAAGGGCAGAGTGAGCCTGAAGACTCAGTGTCTCCTTCCAGAATTTGGCAGTCTGATAAATGGCCCTGCCTTCCAGGGCTAACTGAACAAGGGCCGGAGAGGGGACCCAAGGTAAGAAGTGACCAGGGCTCTATGTCTTGGTGGGACATCACGAATGAGCCATAAGCACATTTTTCTATATGATAGGGTCGGCAAACTAAGGCCTGCAGGCCAAATCTGGCCGCCTGCCTGTTTTGATAAAGTTTTATTAGAACACACCCACACCCATTCATTTCTTTAACGTTCCTGTGCAGGATGTTGGGGTTGAGTGATAACGGCAGAGCCCACAGGGCCAGAAGACTTCCCCCCTGGCCCTCCAGAAAGAAAGTCGCTGACTGCTGCTCGAATGCCTTATTGCCTCCTGGAAAATGGGAAATGTCTTTATTTATTTATTTTTTTGTCTTTATTTTTTTAATATTACATTCAAAAAATATGAGGTCCCCATATACCCCCCCACTCCCCTCACCCCTCTCCTCCCCCCATAGCAACATCCTCCTCCATCATCATGAGACATTCATTGCATTTGGTGAATACATCTCTGAGCACCGCTGCACCTCATGGACAATGGTCCCCATTATAGCCCACACTCTCCCACAGTCCACCCAGTGGGCCATGGGAGGACATACAATGTCTGGTAACTGTCTTTAGAACGCATGCATTCAAATGGGATTTTATGTGTTTAAAGCATTTCAGGGCAGTTTTGGTTAGCTGAGGTTACAGGCAAATTCAAGTCCTGGGGCTTTGTGCATGCCAAAAGGAAATGATGCAACTGAAATAAATATTAATTAAAATCTAAAGAAAAGAGCCTTAAAAGCAACAAGAACAGCAAAAGGCATTTCAAAGTCTATTTGAACCAATGTTCACACCATGGTATTGGGATTATGGGCACTGGTATCTGATCAGCTCCAGGGCTCCAGGAGAAGTTTCTCTGACCTTGGGATCATTGGTCATAAAGTGGGCGAATTCTGTACTACAGCTGATCAAACTCTGTACTAAAGCTGATCAAATTCTTCCTAAATCAATTTCCTTGGAGCACAGTTAACAGTACTCAGTGTGTTGGTTAGCAGCCCAGGCTGAGGAGCCCCAAGTGGAAGTATCAGCTCTGTGGTGACTAGCTGTGGAGCCTTCACAAGTCACAGCCTCTCTGTCTCACTTTGCCATTCTAGGACAGATCAAACAGAACTGACCTCATGGACCACTTAAGAGAATGAATGTGCTTAGTGGGCACACAGTGGCTCACAGTAAGCCCTGGATCGGTGGAGCTCTAATTACTGTTTTGTTTTTATTTTTTTATTTTTTAATTATCTTTTTTCAAAGTTAATAGATCACACAAAATGTTACATTAGAAAACATAAGAGGTTCCCATATACCCCACTCCCCACCCCCACCCCTATCAATTTTTTAGTTGTATTTTTTGAAGATACATAGATCACAAAAAATGTTACATTCAAAAAATATAAGAGGTTCCCATATACCCCCAACCATCTCACTCCACTCCTCCCATATCAACAACCTCTTTCATTAGTGTGGCACATTCATTGTATTTGGTGAATACATTTTGGAGCACTGCTGCACCCCATAGACTAATTGGCTTTGGCTAGTGATGGTCAGTGCCCTTTTGCTAAGGACTGGGTCCACTGGGCCAAGCCTTTCCTTCCTGTTCTGACCACTGTCAGAGAGGCACATGATAGAACCTTCAACCTGGGGGCTTAAATAAGCAGTTCTGGGGCATTGTCAGACTAGCCCTGGCAAACTGAGACAGTGGCTAAAAGTAAAGATAGACTTCCCATGCCAAGGTGTGTGTGTGTGTGTGTGTGTGTGTGTGTGTGTGTGTGTGTATGTGGCAGGGAGGCTCTGCTCAGTCCAGTCTCAGGAACCCAGGTGGAGGGAGGGTCACCAGTCAGGCTGTTGTCCTTTCAGTGTGAAGTCTTTGGAGCTCCTGGCCATGGGTGCTTACATGCTTCTGCCTGAAGAGTCACACATGGCTTCTTGGTCACATGCAAGCACCTAGCAGAGGAGCAGGGACGGTTACTCCTGTGGGTGACCAGGAGAGGAGGAGAATTGGCTATTGGTGCCATCTACCACTCAGCTGATCCTGAACAACACTCTGAGGTTGTGTCTCTGGCTCGACTTCCCACTGTTGGAAAGCCCTTGCTTCTCCTACCAAGTGCCCTTTCTCAGCCAGCAGCTCTACCTGCAGTAGCAAGGTCTCCTCCACTGTCACGTCTGTTTCCCACCCCCAGCACCACCAACCTCAGCAACCCTCCTTCTGTGTCACCCTGCACTTTGTTCACACCTCAGCTATTTTCTGAGGGAAAAGTGATGGTAGACATCAAGGGCCAAACCAGTATCAGGAAACACTGAATTTCAATAATACTCAAAACACAAAGGGCCAAATGGACATCAAGAGAGAAAAGTAAGTGGCGTTCTTTTTGCTTTGTGTTTTAAAAGCAACATCCTGTGTGAAACAAGAAATCCCTTGAGAAATGGTAATAATGAAATACCAGTAAACCCAGAAGCTCCGTTTTGTGGTAGCATGTAAATCTGGGTCGGTTTTATTAAGGACATTCTGCTTCAATCCATAAAGTAGTGAAAGAAAAAACGAGGAAAGAAGAAAAATTGGTGAAACAAATCAAGGAAAAGCAGATTTTTGTATGATTAGTTTTTGGAAATGGATAGTCATGTTACTAACTGAGGCTGGCTGGTGATGAATATTTTTTTCTTTATTTTTCTGTGATAGAAAATTTCATTTTGTTCTGCAAAAGTTCTGAATATGCGAAATCCCCACAAAGAAGAGCTGTCTAAGATTGTGATAGCATCCACCAGCATTGCTAAGGGAAGTTATTCTGAGCTATGATAGGCTCCTCGTAACTAATCCAGGGCTTGGGGGACAGGCATTGCTGCTTACTCATCATTCTTACTTTAAAGAGAGTTTTAGAACTCATTAGGAAAAGAAATGGGCATTTTTCAATAATGTTGCATATCATACTCTATTATGCTGATTTTCTCCAGTTTAGGGAACAAAATAAAGTGCCATTAGCTCTTACATTCAGTGTCGGGTAATTGCATGTTCTGTTCTTAAGTCCATCCTTCCCCTTTAGGATCTTTCTCTCAGAATAAGAACCCTAGGGGTTAACTCAGCTCAGAAGGGTCAGAGGAAGCACAAGCCCAGCCTTTTCCATGAGGATCTTCTGTTTCCTTGTTCCCCTGCTGTTAGCGCTGCCCCCTGCTGGCTGCCCTGCTGCCCTGTCCCCTTTGGCACCAGGCTTTCAGGTGTGAGAGAGGAAGGTGCCTCCCACCTCTCCACCACGTGTCTGGAGACCTGGTCTATGTGTTGGACCCTGTGGCTCTTCTCCAGCCACACATGTGTTCCACTGGTGGGCTGGCCAGGAAGGACTTAAGCCACAGAATGACCAGGAGCCCAGCTTCCTTCTAAGTCCTTAATTTACTAGGCATATGGAGGTGATGTGAGTGATGGGGACCATGTTATCTTTTTTTCTTTCCAGATGGCCTCAAGTGGAATGGGCAGTAACTCTGAACCTCAGAGGGGAGGGTCTGGATTCCAGAACTTTCCCTGACAGGAGACCAAGTTCCTCCTCTGGAGAATTGACCTTGTATCATCCCAGAGGAGTGGGTGGGGTGCTTGGGTTTCCTTGGGTTCCCGAAGGGCCTTCTGATCTGGGGATTTACCTACAAAGTTTCCTTCAAGAGGACATAACACTGCCAGCAAGAGGTGACTCTCGGCCAATCAACATCCTACGTTATGTTAGGATGTTGTGTTAGGATGTTTAGTATGTTAAAGATAATGTGATCTCTCCATGGTGTATTACATTTCTTAAAATGTTGAATTTTATTTGATTTAATTCAAATATCTTTAATTTTTATATAGTATAGCCATTTGATACTGTTTATGAATTCCAAATATAGATATTGGATTATGTTTGTAAACTGGTCTCTTCCTATGGGCATAATAGATTGTATTAACTTCAGAGGTTTCACTTTTACTTTGTTAAATTATGATCAGGAGTTGAAATGGCCCATGTCAGTAGGACATTGAGTCTTCACCCCCTTGATGGGCAGGGACTCACTAAGAAAAAGACATGGCAAAGGAAGTAGTTGGAGTTTTGATGCTGGATCCCAGGGAAGTAAACACACAGGAGAAGAACACAGAGGAACAGAGATGGCTCTATAGACATGGCAGAGGCCTGGAAAGAGAGAGAACCTGATGGTCTACTGTTGACCTTGTGGCAACACCAGAGCCGCCAAGCCCATAAAGAAACAAGCCCCAGACAGAGAGACAAGCCTTATGCCAGCCTACAGCTGAGACCAGAAGAAGCTGGGATCATGGAGTCTGAAGAAGAAGGCTGAATCCTCACAGAGACCAGCAGCCATCTTGCTCCAACATGTGGCAACAGACTTTGGTGAGGGAAATAACTTACACTTTATGGCCTTGTGACTGTAAGCTTCTACCCAAAATAAACCCCCTTTGTCAATGCCAACAGATTTCTGGTACTTTGCATCAGTACCCCTTTTGTTGACTAAGGCATATAGTCAAAGTGTTTGCTATTTTCTTTTTGATTTCTCCCCATTGCTTTGATGATTAAAAGGCCCTTAGAGCTGTTTTTTCACTTACCTTTTAAAATCCATCCAGAATTTTCTTTTGTCTGCAATGAAGTGGGAAAATACAAGTTTATTTTTAACCCAAAGATCTATCCAGTTTTCACAGTACCAAACACTGAAAACTTTATCACTGGCCATGGTTTGGGCTTCTTGTTAACCTAGGAGTATAGGAGCCATACTGGAGGAGATGCTTTCCACAGAAGTGAAGGCCACAGTGGAACAGGGCACCCTGTGACCATGCCAGAAGTGGACAGGCACAGTGGACCAGGGCACCCTGTGACCATGCCAGAAGTAGACATACTTGAAGGCCACAGTGGGAGGAAGCTCAGGTGTGGTGGGCTTGTTCTGGCCAGTGGTGGTGTGTGAGCAGGAGCCCTGAGCCCATACTGGGAGGTTTTCTGTCCTCCCCATCCTGTAAAGTGACTTGGAGCACAGGCACACCAGATTTTCCAGCAGCTGTGAGACAAGTTCTTTTAGCATGGCACTCCTGGAGTTCTTAAGAACTTTAAGACAATACTAAGGATTGCCTTGCTGGCCTTAGCAGGGTGGCTGTGGACAACAACCAGGCTGACTTATCTTCACACCGCTCCCAGAATGACCAGGTTTCTTGCACAGGATGGAAGGTGTGTGAAGGGTCTGTAGAGACTCAGTTGAAGCTGCTTTCACCCAGTCTGAGTTCCTGGAGTCAGTGAGCTTGGGGGTTACTGGGTTTTCCAACATACTCTGCATATGTGCTGCATTCTCTTAACTGTACTTTCTACCTTGTGCCTAGTAGTTGGTAGAAATGCTTCCTTTTGTTACCCACCCAGAGGAAAAAAGTAAGGCAAAAACAAACTTAGGCAAACTGGCATTAGGTTCGAGACCTGATCCTGCCCAAATCCAGCAAGACCACGTGTCTGAGTTCACTGTCGGGAGGATATAAGCAGCCAAAGTGATATACATGGCTAACCAGGGGAGGATTAAAGAACAGCTAGCAAGTGCATTTCTTCATCTTTTTTAGATAATGAGGCAGACGTACTTTCCCTTTAAGGACAAGCTGGGATGAACAAATGGAGATATTAAAAGATGATAGCTGATGGGTGGGGCAAGATGGCACCTGAGTGAATGCACTTCATAATTGTTCCTGCAAAAGGCCGGCTGAGTACAGTTGGAATCTTGCTGCAGTGGGCTGTTTCGGGGACTTGCAAGGCAGGAACTGTTTGGACATTGATTTGGAGAGACTGGAACAGAAGTCGTGCTTGCTAAGGGTAGAATTGTGGGTTTCTAACACTGAGGTCAGAAGTTGTGGAGAGGTGGGACTCTTCCCCCTAGGGCATTCCCTGAACTGTTAGTAGTGTGGCAACATTCCCAAGCCCTGTGTTCCCCAGAAGAATGGTCCCCAGGTCAATGACCCCTAAGCCACCGCAGCCCACTTTCCACAGACCCACAGGCCCCAAGCGGACAATATCCCAGACTTCCCACTCCCAAATCCAGCGCTCTGCCAAATCCAGTGCTCCCTGCCGTAAGGGAATACACTAGCCGTTCAGTTTTGGAGTGACTCTGTGAGTTGGAGGGTTTTGGTGGGAGGTGCAGAGGGGCCAAATGAGATGGGGGTTCAATTTTCAGGTCCTGACACCCCCCCCTTTTTTTTTTTTGAGCTAAGGAGCATTCCAGCTGCCTTGGGGAAAACTGGGGAAGAAAGGAAAGGCAAATCTGCCGAGAAAGCCCAATTTACCTAAAAGTGCTGGGATTGGAAACTTGGTCTGGGAGAAGGTGGAGTCAGAAAATCAACTAGGCAGCAGACTTGGCCCAGTTGTTATAGTGTCTGCCTACCACATAGGAGGTCTGCGGTTCAAACCCCCGGGCCTCATTGACCTGTGTGGAGCTGGCCCATGTGCAGTGCTGATGCACACAAAGAGTACCCTGCTAAGCAGGAGGGTCCCCCACATAGGGGAGCTCCATGTGCAAGGAGTGTACCCTATAAGGAGAGCCACCCAGCATGAAAGAAAGTGCAGTCTGCCCAGGATTGATGCCGCACACATGGAGAGCTGACACAACAAGATGATGCAACAAAAAGAAACACAGATTCCCATGCCCCTGACAACAACAGAAGCGAACAAAGAAGACACAGCAAATAGACACAGAAAACTGGGGGGGGGGGGAAGGGGAGAGAAATAAATAAATAAATCTTTTAAAAAAATTCAACTAGCCCTCCGGTAGTACAACTAAGGGAGATGGACTGTAAGATGTGTTTTGAGGGGACCGGGAGAGAGTGAGGGTTCAACAGTGAGCCCCTGATACTAATGACTATGCTTGTGAGCTGATAAGCCTAAAATAAGAACAAGGCCTAGAGCAACATTGTGCCTGGGAATTTCCTCCTGTCAGCCTTCATGTTACTCAAATGTGGCCAGTCTCGAAGCCAAACTCAGCATGTAAATGCAATGCCTTCCCCCCAGCGTGGGACATGACACCCGGGGATGAGCCTCCCTGGCACCGAGGGACCACTATCAACTACCAACTGATGATGCAACTGGAAAATGACCTTATATGGAAGGTTCAATGTGGATCAGCAGAATATCCCTGTCTACATAAAATAACATGACTTTAAAATGCTGTTTGACCTAAAGTAAGGGGGAAATGGAAAGGAGAAATGAGTTTATATGGCTACGAGTTTCTAAAAAAGAGTCTGGAGGCTGGCAGAAGCATTGCCCTCATGCACAACTGAGCAGAGTCAGAGAGACGGATAAAGCAGATACAACCCCCAGATATTAGTTCCTTTGAGGGCTAAAGAGACCCATGGGAGTTATGGTCATGGCCGATGAGGTTAACTACCAGGGCAGATGGCCCCTCTTTGGAAATGGTGTTTATGTGTGATGAATCTGGACTCAGATGGGATCTTCCTTCATAAGACTTTCATGCTAATGTGCTGGAGGTGCAGTTAATGTTGGGGTTTAAGATATATTCAGGGCATTTGAATTTCTGGACTGACAATGTGATAGCCAGGTCCTGAGCCTCAACAGACTCAAGCACCTACAATCTGATTTATTGGACTTACCACACTCAGCTAAGATGGAGTTGAAGAAGGACAACCACCACACCATGGAGCCTAGACTGATTACAACTGAAAGTGGGAGGATTGCATCCAGCATCCATGTGGAATCTGAGCCTCCTCTTGACATAGAGGTGCAATGGACACAACCAATCCAATTTCCACATAGAAGAGGTGGCATTGGATTGGGAAAAGTGGACATGGTGGCTGATGGGTATGGGGAAAGGCAGGAAGAGATGAGAGGTGGAGGCGTCTTTGGGACAAGAACCTGCCCTGGATGGTGCTTCAGAGGCAATCACCGGACATTGTAAATCCTCACAGGGCCCACTGGATGGAATGGAGGAGAGTATGGGCCATGATGTGGACCATTGACTATGAGGAGCAGAGGTGCCCAAAGATGTACTTACCAAATCCAATGGATGTGTCATGATGATGGGAACGAGTGTTGCTGGAGGGGGGGGGGGAGAGGTGGGTTGGGGGGATGGGGTTGAATGGGACCTCACATATATATTTTTAATGTAATATTATTACAAAGTCAATAAAAAAATAAAAAAAAAAAAGATGTGTTTTGAAAACTTCCATTAGCATATTTGGTGTTCCTGGTGATGTGTGGGCACGCTGTCTTTGAAATTAAGAGACATTGTTTTCTCTGGTGATTTGGTTCACCAAGGACCCACTTGATTCTCCTACTGGACACCTCACACAGCTTTCCTGCTGCCCTGGGAGAGAGAGAAGGGAAAAAGGGAGAAAGGGGGAAGGTCAGACTCCTAAGCATTTTATTTAAATGCAAAGAGGATTCCTTGCTTGAAATGTTGGTCTTTTTTATTGGCTTATTTTTTTGTTTTTCCTTCCTCTTTATAACCCCACAGCCCTTTCCTCCTCCCCCTCCACCTTCTCCTCCTCCTCTTCTTCTTCATCCCCCTTTTCTTGCTTGAATTTCCACCCCCACTTTTCCCCCTTTTTTCCCTTTCTCTTCTTTTTTATATTTTTTATATTAGGTGTGGCAGGGAGTGATTCACATTTGCTATGTTTCCTCATCCTCTATTTCCTCTTTTCTGTGTGTACTGATTTTGGCTACCAATACTTACCCCTTTCCTCTACATCTTTCTATCCTCCATCATTTAGTGTTTCTCTTACATTCCACTGCTCTTATTTTAGCCCCCGATTTTTATTTCTAATACCTTTGTACTGTTTTCTGTCTTTTATTCACTCTCTATATTATTGTCCTTTCCTTTCTCTTCCCACTTTCCTGACCACACTGGTCTTTTAATTAATACTATATTCCTCACCATATTCAGGTTACTGTCTCATTATAGATACTCCATTTTTCTTACTGTTATAACTCTACACAGCTTACATGAGTCTAATACCCATTCTTCTAGATCTCACATGGTTCTTCTGCTAATATTTACTAACAATACTACTATTATACTTTTTTCTTTTCTTACTCTTTTTGCTTTCACTTACCCTAATATTTTCCTTCAAGTGAACTTAGCCAACAGGACAGAAATAGAATAAGAAGAACAAAATGGCAAAGAGAAGACTTAACACACATGAAAAGCAGCAACTAATTAAACCCTGACACTAGACAAAGAAGCTAATCAACCCACCAAGATAAAATGATGACCAGACAGCAACAAAAAACTACAAACCAAACCAATAATCAGGAAAACATGACCCAATCCAATGAACAAACTAAAAAGTAGGAAGAAGAGCAGAACATCAAACAAGTAATTAAAGCTCTCAAAACATTTAATAGGGGCCAATTTAATGAGGTGAAGGAAGAGATAAGACTATGAAGAAAACACTTAGAGAGCATACAGAAGAAATTGCAATCATGCAAAAAAAAAGACAATGGATATGATGGGGAGTAACAGCACAATCGAAGAAATCAAAAATACACTCTCAGCAAATAACAGCAGATTTGAAGAGGGAGAGGAAAGAACTAGTGATGTACTGTCTTCCACTATGGAAGATAGTACATCCTAAATCAAACGGACAGTAGAATTGATAGATAAAAAGAGAGAAAAAATTCAACAGGGACTTTGGGACCTGAATGACAAAGCAAAATGTGAAAACATATGCATTATAGGCATCCCAGAATAAGAAGAGAAGGGAAAGGGAACAGAAGGGGTGTTGGAGGAAATAATGGGTGAAAACCTCCCAAACCTATTGAGGGAGATGAATGTCCACATCCAGGAAGCACAATGCACCCTAAATAGCATAAATCCCAACAGGCCTACCCAAAGACATATACTTGTCAAATTATCCAATGCTCAAGACAAAGAGAAAATACTAAAAGCAGCAGGAGAAAAGAGAAACATCACATACAATGGAGGCTTCATAAAACTAAGTGCTGATTTCTCATCTCAAACCAAGGAGGCAAGAAGGCAGTGGGATGATATAGTCAAAGTACTAAAAGAAATAATTTGCAAAAAAGAATACTCTGTCCACCTAAACTGACATTCAATATGATAGAGAGTTCAAATATTCACTGACAAACAGAAATTAATAGATTATACCAACAAGAATACTGCCCTTCAAGAAATACTAAAGGAAGTTCTATAGGGGGAAAGATAAAAAACAGGAGAGACAGAGTTGGACGAGAGTGTAAGAACAATAAAAAGACAAAAAAAGTAAAAAACCAAACAAAATATAACAAACACAAATCCAAAGAAAATATGGCTAATATAAATAATTCCTTGAAAGTGATAACACTGAATGTCAATGGATTAAACTCACCTGTCAAGGGACTCAGACTGGAAGATTGGATAAGAAAGTATGATCCATCTATATGTTGTCTACATGAAAAACATCTTAGACCTAGGGATTCAAGGAGGTTGAAAGTGAATAGCTGGAAAACATCTTACAGGCAAATAATAACCAAAAATGGGCAGGAGTAACTATGTTAATATCAGACAAAATAGACTTTAAATGCAAAATAATTGTGAGAGACAAATATGGACACTACATATTAGTGAAAGGGATAATCATTCAAAAAGGAAAGAACAGGTATAAACATTTATGCTCCTGGGAATCAGACTTGACTCAGTGATTAGGGCATCTGTCTACCACATGGGAGGTCCACGGTTCAAACCCTGGACATGCTTGGGGCCTCCTTGACCCATGTGGACCTGGCCCATGCACAGTGCTGATGCGCACACAGATTGTTGTGCCATGCAGCGGTGTCCCCGTGTAGGGGAGTCCCAAGCGTAAGGAGTGCACCCTGTAAGGAGAGCTGCTCAGTGTGAAAGAAAGTGCAGCCTACTCAGGAATGGCACTGCACACACAGAGAGCTGACACAGCAAGATGATGCAACAAAAAGAAACACAGATTCCAATGCCACTGACAACAGAAGCAGACAAAGAAGATGCAGCAAAAAGAGAGAGAACAGACAACTAGTGTGTGGGGGAGGGGAGAGAAATAAATAAATACATCTTTAACAACAAAAACAAAAACAAACAAAAACATTACACTCCTAACAAGGGTGCCTACAAATATGTAAGACAAACACTGGAGAATCTAAGGGAAGGAATTGATGCCTCTACAGTTATAGTGGGGGACTTTAATACACCACTATCACCTTTGGACAGAACATCTCAAAAGAAAATCAATAAAGAAGAAAAGACTTTGAACAATATATTAGAGGAACTGGACCTAATAGACATATACAGAACATTACATAAAAATAAAGCAGGATAAACTTTCTTCTCAAGTGCACATGGATCATTCTCCAAGATAGACAACAGGATAGGTTGCTGAGAAAGTCTCAGTGAATTCAGAAAGTTTGAAATCATACAAAATAATTTCTCTGACTACAGTGGAATGAAGCTGGAAATCTGCAAAGGTCAGAGACCTGGATTTGGCAACAAGATATGAAAGTTAAATAACACACTCTTAGAAAAACAGTGGGTCAAGGAGGAACTCTCAAAAGAAATCAATAACTACCTTGAAACAAATGAAAATGATAATGCACATATCAAAACTTATGGGATGCAGCAAAAGTGGTACTGAGAGGGCAATTTATAGCCATAAATTCACACGTGATAAAAGAAGAGCTAAAATTGAAAAACTAACTTCACAGTTGGAGGATTTAGTAAAAAAAAAAAAACAATGACAAACTAAACGCAAAGGAAAAGGAAAGAAATAACAAAGACCAGAGCAGAACTAAATGAAAAAATAAGAAAGCACTTGAAAAAATAAACAAAACCAAGAGCCAGTTCTTTGACAAGATCTATAAAATTGACAAACCCTTAGCTAGACTAACAAGAAAAAAAAAAAGATGCAAATACAGAAAATAAGAAATGAGAAAGGGGATATCACCACTGACCCCACAGAAAAAAAGACTATAATAAGAAGATACTTTGAAAAACTATATTCCAACAAAAATGAAAATTCAGAGAAAATGGACAAATTCCTGGAAACACATAAGCAACCTATATTAATGAAAGAGGAAACTGACAATCTCAATAAATCAACCACAAGTAAAGATATAAAATCAGTCATTAAAAGCCTCCCAACTAATAAGAGTTCTGGGCCAGATGGCTTCAGAGGTGAATTCTACCAAACTTTCCATAAAGAACTAATGCCAATCTTGCTGAAACTCTTCCAAAAAATTGAAACAGAAGAACATTGCTTAACTTATACTATGATGCCAATATTGCCCTAATATCAAAGCTGAACAAAGGTGCCACAGGAAAGGAAAATTACAGACCAATCTCTCTAATGAACATAGATGTGGAAATCCTCAACAAAATACTTACTAATCATATTCAGCAGCACATTAAACGAATTATACACCATGACCAGGAGGAATTCATTCCTCGTATGCAAGGATGGTTCAACATAAGAAAATACACTAATGTAAACACCACATAAACAGACTGAAGGAAAGAAATCACATGATCATATCTGCAGATGCAGAAAAAGCATTTGACAAAATACAGCACTATTTCTTAATAAAAACTCTGCAAAAGATTGGAGTAGATGGAAACTTTCTGAATATGATAAAAGATATATATGGAAAACCCCCAGTTAACATCATTTACAATTTTGAAATCTGAAAATCTTTCCCTCTAAGATCAAGAACAAGACAACGATGCCCATTATTACCCCTTCTATTTAATATTGTGTTAGAAGTACTTGCCTGAGCATTGAGGCAAGAACCAGACATAAAAGGCATTCAAATATGAAAAGAAGAAGTCAAAATTCCACTATTTGCAGATGATATGACCCTATACATAGAAAACCCTGAGAAATCTACAACAAAGCTTCTAGAATTTATAAATGAGTTCAGTAATGTCACAGGTTATGAGATCAATGCACAAAAATCAGTAGCATGTCTGTACAACACTAATGAAAAACCTGAGGAGGAAATCAAGAAAAAATACCATTTGCAATAGTAAATTAAAAAATCAAATACCTAGAAATAAATTTAACTAAAGATGTACAACATTTATACACAGAAAACTACACAACACTGTTCAAGGAAATCAAAGAAGACTTAAATAAATGGAAGAATACTCGCTGTTCATGGATAAGAAGGCTAAATATTATTAAGATGTCTATCCTACCAAAACTGATCTACACATTCAATGTAATCCCAATGAAAATCAACACAACATTCTTTAGTGAACTAGAAAAACTCACTAAGAAATTTATTTGGAAAGGAAAGAGACCCCGAATAGCCAAAGACATATTGAAAAAGAAAAAACAAAATTGGAGTAATTACACTACCTGACTTCAAAACATAGTACAGTAGTGAAAACAGCATGGTACTGGCACAAGGAGAGACACACTGACCAATGGAACCAATTTGAAAATTCTGATATAGCTCCTCATAGATACAGTCATAGGATATTCACAAGACCACCAAACCCACTGAAAGAGGATTACCAACTCACACTTTGTAAAAAAATCAACTCAAGATGGATCAAAGACCTGAAAGAAGAGCCAAGACCATAAGACCATAAGGACCTTAGAACGCAATGTAGGGAAACACCTACAGGACCTTGTAATAGGAAATGGCTTCATGTACTTCACACCAGAAGCACGAGTAGAAGAACAAATAGATACATGAGACTTC
This sequence comes from Dasypus novemcinctus, assembly GCF_030445035.2. NCBI lineage: Eukaryota > Metazoa > Chordata > Mammalia > Cingulata > Dasypodidae > Dasypus > Dasypus novemcinctus. The sequence goes on from NW_026688628.1 coordinate 797,025, forward strand.
TTCAAAATTAAAGCCTTTTGCACCTCAAAGGACTTTGTCAAGAAAATGAAAAGAGAGCCTACCCCATGGGTAAAAATATTTGGTAACCATATATCTGATAGGAGACCAATATCCTTCAAATATAAAGAATTCCTATATCTCAAAAATAAAGAGACAACCCACCCATTTTAAAAAGTGGCAAGACTTAAATAGAAACTCCTCGGTTCCACACATTTAACTTCCATTTTCCCTTCCACCTTGCTGCCTACATTGACAGCCAACCTCCGTTTCCTGAGGAGCCACTTCCAAAGATAGATGGAATAGTGTTCAGGGCCTAAATTGCTCAACTGCCCCAATGCCCTGGGAGCCACCCTTTCTCTCGAGGGGATACAGTTCCCTCTATTTGATGGCATTAGTCCTCCCCAGGATGTGGGTCCACCCCCACTCTCACTACTTGGGTTTCTACCCCATGGTGTCACCCACTCTGGCAGAATGAGCATGTAGACATTCCCCAGGAGCCCGTCCTGCATCAGACCCTCCCCTCCGAGCGTTCTAAACAGGTAACCCTCTTTATTATATTTTGATATGATTTTCTCCACATTTTACTCTCCACCAACACCTGACCCTCTCCTGTGTTCGTATGCTACTCCTCCCTCCCCCCACTTCTGGGCATTGTTACCCATCCGCCCCTCCCCAGCCACCCTCAAACCCGCAAACCAAGGTAAAAGGGGGGTAAGAGAGGAGTTTCGTGAGAGTACACAAGGATGGATATAAAACATGTAATATTACACCATAACATATAGGAGATGACAGACTGATAATGTAAACCATAATGTAAAACATAGGATAACTAAGAATGTAAAAAACTGTGTATCCTAAAGTATGCACCACAATGTAAGCACAGATGTCACCTTGTTAGAAAGCTATTGTCTCAGACTCTGTACATCACGTTAAGTAAATATGATGTGAATAGGGTGTAAGGGTATTGCTGTGGCAGGAAAAAGGTTTTGTGGTGGATGTATGGGAGTGCTGTATATTATATATATGCATTGCTGTGGTCTAGGGCTCCTGTGAAGAGAAGCTCAATAATTAGGGAAAAAAAAAAAAAAAGAAAAAGATAGGATGTAGAATTTTTTCCAAGTCATCACGTATTCTTTATCTAACCTTTAAACCTATCGCTATATGCCCTTTCCTAGTAAGGGACCCTGATATTATATTGGGCTTCAAATTTCAGGGAGTTCTGGATCACAGAGTGGTTCAACAATGGCAATGGAGGGATACTGGTATAGGATACCATTGACAGGTGATATATGGCTGACAGGGAGCTGTACAGAACATATGTCCAGGGTGCATGGTAATGTTTGGATATACTCATAGTGGCAACAATTAAAAACCACAGCAGGGGGGGGTACTGGGTTCCTGGCCAGTGGTGCACTGTTGTGGTCCCTAGGGGAGCAGCGACAGTCTCCCAGGTGCAGCGGTAGGGACCGGGAGGGAGTGAGGGCTCAACAGTGAGCCCCTGATGCTAATGACTATGCTTGTGAGCTGATAAGCCTAAAATAAGAACAAGGCCTAGAGCAGCATTGTGCCTGGGAATTTCCTCCTGTCAGCCTTCATGTTACTCAAATATGGCCAGTCTTGAAGCCAAACTCAGCATGTAAATGCAATGCCTTCCCCCCAGCGTGGGACATGACACCCGGGGATGAGCCTCCCTGGCACCGAGGGACCACTATCAACTGCCAACTGATGATGCAACTGGAAAATGACGTTATATGGAAAGTTCAATGCGGATCAGCAGAATATCCCTGTCTACATAAAATAACATGACTTTAAAATGCTGTTTGACTAATGTAAGGGGGAAATGGAAAGGAGAAATGAGTTTATATGGCTACGAGTCTCTAAAAATGAGTCTGGAGGCTGGCAGAAGGATTGCCCTTATCCACAACTGACGAGAGTCTGAGAGACAGATAAAGCATATACAACCCCCAGGTATTGGTTCCTTTGAGGGCTAAAGAGACCCATGGGAGTTATGGTCAAGACCGATGGGCTTAACTACCAGGTCAGATGGCCCCTCCTTGGGAATGCTGTTTATGTGTGATGAATCTGGACTCAGATGGGATCTCTCTTCATAAGACTTTCATGCTAATGTGCTGGAGGTGCAGTTAGTGTTGGGGTTTAAGAGATATTTAGGGGATTTGAATCTCTGGACTGACAATGTGATAGCCAGGTCCTGAGCCTCAACAGACTCCAGAACCTACAATCTGATTCATTGGACTCACCACACTCAGCTAAGATGGAGTTGAAGAAGGACAACCACCACACCATGGAGCCTAGAGTGATTACAACTGAAAGTGGGGGGATTGCATCCAGCATCCATGTGGATTCTGAGCCTCCTCTTGACATAGAGGTGCAATGGACACAACCAATCGAATGTCCACATAGAAAAGGTGGCATTGGATTGGGAAAAGTGGACATGGTGGCTGATGGGTATGGGGAAAGGCAGGAAGAGATGAGAGGCGGGGGGTCTTTGGGACATGGATCTGCCCTGGATGGTGCTTCAGAGGCAATCACCGGACATTGTAAATCCTCACAGGGCCCACTGGATTGAATGGGGGAGAGTATGGGCCATGATGTGGACCATTGACCATGAGGTGCAGAGGTGCCCAAAGATGTACTTACCAAATGCAATGGATGTGTCATGATGATGGGAATGAGTGTTGCTGGGGGGCAGAGGTGGGGAGGGGGTAGTGTGGTTGAATGGGACCTCATATATATATATATTTTTTAATGTAATATTATTACAAAGTCAATAAAAAATAAATAAATAAATAAAAAATAAAAATAAAAAAAATAGAAACTTCTCCAAATAAGAAATGCAAATGACTAAAAAGCACATGAAAAATGCTCAAAATCACTTGATATTAGGGAAATGCAAATCAAAACTACAATGAGATACCATCTTACTTCCACGAGACTAGCAGCCATCAAAAACACAGAAGACTACAAGTACTGAAGAGGATGTGGAGGAATGGGAACACTCACTCATGCTGGTGGAAATGCAGAAGGATACAGCCATTCTGAAGAACAGTTTGGTGGTTTGTCAAAAAAAACTAGCTATGGATTTGCCATATGACCCAGCAAGTCCACTGGTGGGTATTTACCCAGTAGAACTGAAAACAAGGATACAAACTGATATATGCACACCAATGTTCATAGCAGCATTATTTACTATTGTCAAAAGTTGGAATCAATGCAAATGGCCATCAATTGATGAATGGATAAATAAAATGTGGCATATACATACAATGGACTACTACTCAGCTATAAGATGGAATACAGTACAAACACATGTGATAACATGGATGAACCTTGAAAACCTTATGTTGAGTGAAGCAACCCAGGCATTGAAGCACAAATATTACATGATAAGTTGTCTCAGAGAGCTACAGACTGGTTGATAGGCTTAAAGAAAGTTTGGAAGAGAGCTAACACCTACATGGGTGAAATCTATGATTAGCTGTATGTAAATATTTGTAGAGGGAAGGGATAAAATGGGGGCATACGGATGCCTTGGGTGGAGCTTTAATGGTTTGAGCGGGGCTAAGGATGGGAGGAAGGGTCAGATGGCTCTAGAAATTGGGGGGAGGGTGGGGAAATATTTGGACAAAGTAGATTGTCAGGTATGTGGTTGAAACTGTAATGTTGAGAAAACTTTTTAGAAAATATAATAAGGAAGTTTACATGTTTAAGATGCTTAAGGTGGGACATCTTACACAGGTCAGGCTTCCAGGTAGTGTGTGAATGCTCATTTTGTCATAGTGGGTTATATCACTTGGTGGAGATCCATACAATTAGTGTGAAGTTATACCCACATCCTGAGGACTGATGTTCTCAAACAGGGAAATGTGTCTCTCAAGAATACTGGTGGCTCTCAATGGGTTAGGACAGTCGAGTATGTCAAGCCATCAACACTGTTGCAAGTATCTCTGAATATGGTCCTTCAAGTAATGAAGACTGATTGTCACTGTGGGTGCTATGGGGAGGGGGAGAGGGGTATTGAATAGATGGAATCAGGGTAACTGTAGGGTAATGGAAGTGTTCCACAAGATCATGCAATGATGGATATAGGACATGTTAAATTACACCAAAATTGTATAAAAGTATATAGGTTAAAATGTAAACTATAATGTAAAACATAAGATACCTAAAAATTTAGAAAATTGTATAGTCTAAAATATAGATCATAATGTAAGACAAAATGGAACCTTGGTTGCAATCTATGTTTCAATATCTGTACATCAAGTGCAGCAAACACAATATGAACATGTAAAAATATCATTGCTAGGGAAGGGACAAAATGTTTGATATTGGATATGTGGGAATACCCTATATTATATATGTGAATTACTGTGATCTAAACATTTTGTGAAGACAAAACAAATAATTAGAAAAAAAGAAAGGATGTAGACACTGAGGAAGAAATGAAATTGCCTTGCCACTGTACATACGGGGCAACACCTATTGCATTAATGAAAGACAAAACATCAAAAATGAAGCATTTTCATTTTTTGATACCCCAATTTATTTTTACTTTATTTAGTTTTTCTAAATTACTATGTATTCTATATCTAACCTTTAAATCCATCACTATCTTCCACTTTATTATTTGTGGAACTTGACAATACATTAGGCTTCATTTTTTAAGAAGTTTTTTTGTGTGTGTGTGTTGAACAAAATTTTAATATTCTAAATTTAATCAACATCCAGCAGGTTATTTTGACTATATCTTGTACATTGGAAGGAAGAATCAATTATTTTCAAAATCACATTTAGATTTCAAAGAGTAAATATTAAAATAGTCTCAGTGTGAACAGAGAGGTTCAACTCTGGCAGGGGAGGAACACTGTGTGGGATGTTATTGATGGGAGCCACATGGTTGGGAGGGAATTCTCCAGGCATGTATATAGGGTACATAAAAATGTTTGGATATTTTCATAGTGGTTACAATTAAAAACTTCAAATAAGGGAATGTTGAGTTCCTAAACTAGGGAACTCTATCACATTCCCCAATGGAACAGCATCAATCCCCAAATGCAATGACAAAGACTAATAAGGATGGTCCAACAATGAGCCCTTTATACTGATGACTATGCTTATGAGCCTGTGTGCCTAAAATATGAACTAGGCCTAGAGGTGCAGTTTGCCTGAGTTACCTCCTGAGATCCTCCATGTTGGTCAAATGTGGCCACTCTCTAAGCCAAACTCAGCATGAAAATGCATTACTTTCCCCCAGCATGGGACATGACTCCCAGGGATGAGCTTCTCTGGTGCTGAGGGATTACTACCAAGCACCAGCTGATGATGTAACTAGAAGAAGACTTTGAATAAAAGCGTCAAGTCAGACCAGCAGAATATCTCAACCTTCACGTAATAACGTAATAACAGTTGTTAAAAACTGTTTTTTGACCTTGAATAAAAGGGGGAAATGGAAAGGAGAAATGAGTTTATATGGCTATGAGTTTCCAAAAAAGAGTCAGGGGGTCATCAGAAGGGTCGTGCTTATGCATGCCTCAGCAGGGTCCCAGAGACAGCCAAAGTAGATAGAAGCCCAGGTACTAGTTCTCCTGAAGGCTGCAGAGAACCACGGGTTCTATGGTCATGGCAGCTGGCTCTGGAGTTCAGTGCCATGTCAGTGGGCCCTACTTTGGAGTTTGTATTCCTGAGTATGATGGAATTTTACTCAGATATGACCTTTCTGCACATCCCTCATTCATTTTTAATTTTAGTCATTCAACAACCATTTAGTCATCAAACACATCATGGAAGTTACTAAATAATATTTTGTGAATAAAGAGATAAGTAAAATATTCTTCCACATCTTATAGAGATTATGTGCAAGCAAAAATAGTAGTGACTACATGAAATACCCTGAGATGGCACTGACATCCTGGTGAAGTGGATCTAAAAGTTTATGCTCATTCTGTGGAGACAAGTGAAGGCTTCACAAGGGAGATGACTGCACTGACAATGAAAGTAGAGATTGGGCTAACTTCAAGAGGAGAAAGGTGCAGAAGTGCACCAAGAAGAAACAAGAGGGAAACAATCCAATCAAGGTAACCATATGGTGTGGTGAGGTTTTAAAATTAGTTCTTGCTATCTGATGAACAATGAAGGGGTAGGATGTGAAAAGGGGATAAGCAGCCTGACCAGTTTGGCAGTAGCCATAGTATAGAGAGCCTGGTGTTTTGTGCAGAACATGGATATTTATGTTTTAAATTATTGAGAGTCAGGGCAGGTTTATAGAAGGTGATGGTCATGAAATTACTTGCCATGATGAAAGCTTACTCTCAGTCAACATGACGATCGCTGTTGCCAAAACCCTACAGAGAGGATGAGGGATGGAAATAGCACAATTGTAGTGGGAAGTGAATCTGTGTGGGCTTGGACTACAAAGAAAAATATTCATTTTTATCCTAAGCACAATGTCAGGCATTTTGTATTCATTATTTCATTTAATTCAATTATTCCATAAAATTGTTTTTCACTATTCTGATTTAATGGAAGAATAATGTGAGGCAGCAATGCTATATTCTTATCCAAGGTATGTAAATGTAATTGTCATGGATTGAACCTTGGAGTTCAAAGTTTCTAGAATTTTGCACTTAACTAATAATTTATTTATTAATAAAATTAATATTTTAAAACTGTGTTAGATTTACAGAAAAGGTGCAAGGATAGTAGAGAAGATTTTCAAGAACTTCTCACATACTTTTCCAATATCTTAACACCTCCAAGCCAGAATAGCAAATTATATTTATTTTCAAAAATTCTTAAGCCATTCAGGCAGTGACAACGTCTCAGATTTTCTCCTCATGTTTTATGACTTGTATACTTTTGAGGAGTGTAGGTCGGGTATTTTGTAAAGTGCCCCTCACTCTGAATTTGCCTGATATTCTTCTCATGTTTAGACAGGGTTAATGGGATTTTGGAGGAAGATACCAGGATAATGTGTTATTTTCATTGCATCATATCTAGGGTGCATCCTATCAACATGACTTATCACTCTTGATGTTGACCTTGATCAACAGTGTTTGGAGCTTCCCTAGCTTCCCCAATACTCATCAATTCTCTGCATTTCCATATATGGCTTTTGGAATGAAATTAATACATGAAGCCCACATTCAGGAGTGTGATGTTTGTGCCACTGCCTTGAGAGAAAAATATCTCCATATATTATGGAATTCATCTTCACAATAAATATGTATCTTTTAAAAATCAATTATTTATATTACGATTGCCTCATGACATTTATTTCTTAGTTTGTGTTGTGATACAGTACTACTTTATTTTGTTTTTCAGTTTATTCCAGTTTTGACCTTTGGAACCCTTTTGGCTATGTCCTGTGTCTATTTGAAATTATCCCCAACATTACCAGTTTTATTTTAACACATACTAACTTTTTGGTACTAAGAGATACTCCAGACTCTTTTTGTATATTTCTTGACGTAGTCCTGCAGGCAGCTATTTCTCCAAGAAAATTCTTCTTGCAAAAATGCTTTTAATATCTAAAGTCTGGATGATATATGTGCCTTGCTACTGGGCCATCTCCATGGATATTACAAAAACACACATGTGTGTACACAATCCTATGTATATATACATATCTGCAAATATTTCTACAAGCAACCCTGTGTAACTATATTTACCTCCACACGAATTCACACTGATGTGTCTGTCTCTAAATCATTAACAGAACAATCTAACATCCTCCCCTTGCTTATCTGAATCCTTCCACACCATGTTGGGAAGCATATTTCCCATATTCCATTCATTTACTTCATTGCTTAATTCCAGTGTACATGTATAAAAGTAAAATTTGTTAACCCATACCCTGATGGGACCCAATATCAAATAGAGTAGCATACCTGTGTACAGTGCCCATTGATTTCATATTACAGACACTGTTCATATCCAATATTACTAATCCAACATCTTTTCCTCCCATACCCCTCAGATAGGGCATTTGATGCATTTACAATACAGTTAGATTATTTTTGAACTTGGATGTTGTCAAGTTCAATGGGTTTTGAAAAATGCATAATGTCATATGCCTGCAATCCCAGTATAATAGAGAATAATTTCACTGTTCTGAAAATTTCTGAGCTTCACCTACTCAATGTACCTCCCTCTGCCTAAGGCCTGGGCAAACAGTGATCATTCTAATATCTCGCTGTTTTGTCTTATCCTATTAGACTGGTTTCTTTTTTAAAAAATATTTTTTTAAAATTATTTTATAGGTACTTAGATTACATAAATGTTACATAAAAAGTGTAGGAATTTCCATATGCCCTGCTCCTCGTAGCTCCCACATTCTCCCACATAAACAACATCTTTCATTAGGAACATACATTCATTGCAATTGATAAACACATTTCAGGATATTGCTACTGAGCATTGATTATAGTTTACAATGTAGTTGACACTCTCTCCCACATAATTTTGTAGGTTATGGGAAGACATATAATGGCCTTTATCTTTCATTGCAAAGCCATTCAGAACAACTCCAAGTCCCCAAAATGCCCCCGTGTTACAACTGTTTTTCCCTCTCCTTGCCCTCAGATCCTCCAGCGGTCACTGCCTCCACACCAATGTTATAATTTCTTCCATTGCTAGAATTACAATAAGTAGCAATAAGTATAGACAATAAGGCTATAGAAGAATACCAGTAAGTCCACTCTAGTCCATAGTTCTTTCCCATTCTTAAGGAATCTGGGATGGTGATGCCCAATCCAACTCTAATTGAGAGGGGAGTTTGATCCCATATATGGATGGGATGCTCTTGCTGGCAGTTGTAGGCTTTCTTATTTCCTTGGTATAGTGGTTGCCCATCCTCACCTCTTTGTTAATTGCCCTGGGTGGGTCCAATGAACTGGAGAGTAGGTGTTGCAACTCCACTGAGGCTCAGGGCACAGCTGGCACATGGGCAGTCCAAAGACTTAAGTTTCTTGGGTGTATACCTACTAACACCATCACCAAGTACAAGTTCAAATAGAAGGGACAGATGAGCTATGTGTAGGGAAGTCATAACTGAGTCCCAACTCTGTCACAATGGGGAGCACAAACCCCAAGGTAGGCCCACTGGGAAGGCACCAAATTCCTGACCTATCTATCATGACCATAGGACCTAGGTGTCTCCAGAGCTCTCAGGAGACTATTTGGGGTAGTATCTATTTTGGCAATCTATGAGATCCTGCTGAGATGTGCATAAGTGCTACCTCTGAAATGACCTCCCAATTCACTTTGAAGTCTCTCAGCCTTCTGAACTCATTTGTTTTTACATTCCCCCCCTTTTCTTTTACATCTTTTTCCAGTTACCCTGCTATTTGATTGGTGATGGTAATCCCTCAATGTACAGAAGGCTCATCCCTAGGAGTCATGTCCTACTCTGGGGGGAAGACAACACATTTGTATGCTGAATTTGTCTTAGAAAGAGGCTACATTTGAGCAACAAGGAGGATCTCAGAAGGTAATTTTAGGCACCCTAAACACAAGGCTAAGTTTCAATTTCAAGAGCAAAGGCTCATAAGCATAGTCATCAATATCAAGGGTCCATCAATGGGCCATTTTTCTTCACTAGTCATTGCCCCTGTACTTGGGGGATTGCTGCTGTTCCATTAGAGAATGTAGCAGAGCTCTCCAGCATTAGAATTCAATATTCTCTCAGTTATTGTGTGTCTCTCCACCCACTGTGGCAATGCCACATGAATATGTGAAAACATTTATATACCTTACGTGTATTTCCAGGAGAAATTCCTCCCATGTATCCCTCATTACTGACACTTCACACTAATGATTCTCCCCTTCTCCAATTGTAACTCTTCTGTGATCCAAAGCTTCTTCAAAAATGAAGCCAATAAAATAGCCAAATACAATTATTAGGAAAATCAAATAATAATGATAGGTTAAATATTAAAAATAAAATACAAAAAAAATTAAAATAAAATTTAAAATTTGGGATATTACAAAATAATGAAAACTATTATTTTCTTAAAAACTTTTTTCTTTCATCAGTTTAATATATATTGTACTGTGTGTATACTGACATTTCCTTCCATTTACTCCATTTTGTTTATTCCATTAAACAAAATATAAAATTTTGTTTTCAAAGAAGTTTTAGGTCACAGAAAAGTCACACACAGCATATAGGGGACCCGATATACCCAACATCCTCCCCCCTTTTCCCCTTTCCATGTTAATACCGTTTTACATGTGGATGGTACATTTGTTTCAACTGTTATACAAGCAGTAAATCATAGCTACTAACCACGGTCAATGGTTTATATTATGGTTTACATTTTACAGCACATTAATTTATAAATTATTTAATAGATTATTTATTTATTTTTAAAAATTACATTAAAAAAATATGAAGTCCCATTCAACCCCACCACCACCACCCCCCACTCCCCCCACAGCAACACTCTCTCCCATCATCGTGACTCATCCATTGCACCTGGTAAGTACATCTCTGAGTATCACTGCACCCCTAGTCAGTGGTCCACATCATAGCCCACACTCTCCCACGTTCCATCCAGTGGGCCCTGGGGGGATCTACAATGTCCTGTAATTGTCCATGAAGCACCACCCAGGACTTCTCCTCATCCTGAAAGTGCCTCCACATCTCATCTCTTCCTCCCATTCCCCAAACCCAGAAGCCACCATGGCTACCCTTCCCACACCCATTCCACATTTTCTCTGTGGACATTGGATTGGTTGTGTCCATTGCACATCTATGTCAAGTGGGGGCTTAAATTCCAGATGGAGACTGGATGCACTCCTCCTGCTTTCAGTTGTAGACACTCTAGGCTCCATGGTGTGGTCATTTATAAATTTTGATGACATTTAACATGACCAGTGTCCATCATTGTAAGATCATGTAGAACACTTCCATTGCCCAATAAATAACCCTCTTTCATATACTCTGTGTGCTCCCTCTGCCTCCCCTTGGGGCCAATATTGATCATCTGGCTTCACTACTTGGATAAGTTTCATAGTTACTTGCAACACTGAAGTCCTGACATTCTGGTTTGTCCTCCCCTCTTAGGAATCACCTATGCCCTCAAATGACTCCTGTCCCATTGTTTGAGAAGATATAGGTTCTCCCCAGGATGGGAGTTCAACAGCTTCCCACTCATTATGTGGGTTTCCACACACCGACACAAAACATTATGACAAAATGATCACGCACACTCTCCCTAGAAGCCTGCCCCAGGTGCACCCTGTCCTGAATGCTCCCCATCCAACACCATAAGGCAGTAACCCTCCCTTGTCATATTGCCATAGGAGTGTTCTCAACTTTTTACATTCAACCACATACCTGACAATTCCCAGTGTTCACATGGTCCATTGCCCAACCCTCCCCCAGTTCCATGAGCCGTCCAACTTACCCTCACTACCCCATCCCTGTCAAACCAGCAATGCCTAACCCAATAGTATCACCAATGTTTTGTCATAGTCCTTCACTACCCAATGACACACTTTCACCTTATCATAGATTTGGTCCATATGGGCATTGGCTCACAAACTTCTCCCTTTATATTTCCTCTAAATATCTCTTACAGACAATAGCTCTCTGAGTCTGCTTGATTTGCTTAATTTATATCAAAAGTCATGTAATATTTGTCCTTCAATGTCTGACTTGCTTCACTGAACATAAGGACCTCAAGGTTCATCCATGCTATTCCATGAGCTAGTTCCGTATTCTTTCTTTTTACTTATTAAATTGTATGTTTCTTAAAGATACATAGATCACAAAATAAAGTTGTATTAAAAAAATGTAAAAGGTTCTTCCATTTCCGACACACCACCCTCCCACTCCTCCCACATCAAAAACCTTGTTTATCATTGTGGCATATTATTTGCATTTGGTGACTACATTTTGGAGCGTTGCCAGACCGCATGGATTATAATTTACATTGTAGTTTACACTCTCCCCAGTACATTCAGTGGGTTATGGCAGGATATATAATGTCCAGCATCTGTCCCTGCAATATCATTTAGGACAACTCCAAGTAGCAAAAATGTCCCACATCTCAACTCTTCCTTCTCCCTTCCCTCAGCAACTACCATAGCCACTTTCTCCAGATCAATGTTACAGCTGCTTCCCTTACTATTCAAAATAATTTTACAGAAGAATACCAATAAGTTCACACTATTCCATAATTTATTCCTCCATCCTGTAGACCCTGGGTTGGTGATGTCCATTCCACCTCTATATTGAGAGGGGACTTATATCCAACATGGTTGGTGGATATGATTCTCTTACTTAAAGTTGTAGGCAATCTCAGTTCCCTGGTGTGGTGGTTAGCCATTTTCACTTTCCTGTTAGCTGGCCTGTGCAAGTTCAGCAAACCAGAGAATAGGAGTTCAAATCTGCTGAGGCTTAGAGCCCAGCTGCCACATGGCCAGTCCATAGCTTCAAGTCTTCTTAGGATACACCAACCCCAGTGACAAACTACAAGTTCAATAAAAGTGACAAAAGAGGCATGTGTAGAAAGGTCACATCTGAGTCCAATTCCATCACACTCAGGAGCACAATTTCCATAGTAAGGCCCACTCCAGAGCCATCTGCCATGACCGTAGAATATGTGTGTCTCCATACCTCTCAGGAGCACCAATACCTGGAGGTGTATCTACTTTGTCTTTCTCTTTTCCCCATTTTTAAAAGGGTTGTTTGTCTTTTGTTTTTAGATATGTTTTCTTTATATATGCTGTATGTTAGGCTCCTATCAGATATATAATTACCAAATATTTTCTTCCATCACACCTTTGAGGTGTAAAAGTTTTAATTTTGAGGAGTTCCCATTTATCTATTTTTTTTCTTTCACTGCTTGGGATTTGGATGTGAAGTTCAAGCCAAACTCAGAATGTAAATGCATTACCTTACCCCCATCATGGGACACAACTCCCAGGGATGAACCTCCCTAGTGCTGAGGAATTACTACCAAGCACCAGCTGGTGATGTAACTAGAAAAAGACTTTGAATAAAAGGGTCAACTCAGAAGAGCAGACTACCTCAGCCTACATGTAATATTAGGCATTAAAAACTGCTTTATGATCTTGAATAAAAGGGGGAAATGAAAAGAACAAATGAGTTTATATGGCTATGAGTCTCTAAAAGAGAGTCAGGAGGTCATCAAAGAGGTTGTGCTTACACACACCTCAGCAAGGTCCCAGAGACAGCCAAAGTAGATACAACCTCAGGTACTGGTTATCTTGAGGGCTATAGAGACCCACAGGTTCTATGGTCATGGCAGATGGCTCTGGAGTTCAGTGCCATGTCAGTGGGCCCTACTCTGGAGTTTGTGTTCCTGAGTGTGATGGAGTTGAATTCACATATGACCTTTCTATACATGCTTTTCTGTCACTTTTACTGGACCTGTGGTTAGTGCTGGAGTTGGTGTATATTCAGGAGACCTGAATCTCTGGACTGTCCATGTGATAGTCAGGCCCTAAGCCCCAGCAGACTTCCAACTTATACTGTCTGGTTTATTGGACTTACCCTCGCCACCTAACAGAGAGGTGAAGAAGGTCAACCACCACACCACAGAGCCAAGAGTGCCTACACCTGCAAGCAGGAAAATTGCATCCTTCATCCATGTGGAACCTAAGCTCCTGCAATATAGAGGTGGAGTGGACATAAACATCCCAGGGTCCACAGGCTGGAGGATTAGAGTATGGATTAGAGTAAACTTACTGATATATTCAACTATGGAACTATTGTGATTAGTAAGGGAAGAATTTGTAGCATTGATGTGGAGAAAGTGGCCACAGTACCTGCTGAGGTTAGGGAGAGGGAAGAAGAGATATGATGTGGGGGCATTTTCAGGACTTGGAGTTGTCCTCGGTGGTACTGCAAGGAAAGACACTGTGCAATGTATGTCCTGCCATGGCTCACTAGGTGGACTGGGAGAGAGTGTAAACTACAATGTAAACCACTATCCATGTGGTGAAGCAGTGCTCCAAATTATATTCACCAAATGCAATGAATATCCCACAATGATGAAAGAAGTTGTTGATGTGGGAGGAGTGGGGTGAGGGGGGTGGGGGGTATATGGAGGCCTCATATTTTTTTAATGTAATATTAAAAACAATAAAAAGATGAAAAAATATTCCCTATTACAAGGTCCTGTAAATGCTCCACTAGATTATCTTTCAAGGTCTTTATGCTGTTTGCTCTTACATTTAGATCTTTGATCAATCCTGAGTTGATTTTTGTATATGGTGTGAGATGGTGTTTCTCTCACATTCTTTTGGATATGGATTCCAGTTTTCCAAGCACAATTTGTTGGAGATGGCATTCTCTCCCAGTTGAATGTGTTTGGTGGCCTTTTTGAATATCTGATTCTATATCAGAACTCTCAATTTGGCTCAATTTGTTGGTATGTTTATCCTTGTGTCAATACCATGAAGTTTTGACCACCGTAGCTTTATAGAATGTTTTAAAGTCAAAAAGTGTGATTCCTCCAATTTCATTTTTCTTTTTCAATATATCTTTTGCTATTTGGGGACACTTGCCCTTGCATTTAAATTTCATATTTAGTTTTTCCAATTCAATAAAAAGGATGTGTTGATTTCTATTGAGATTGTTTTAAATGTGTAGATCATTTTCAGTAGGATGGACATCTTAATGAAGTTTGGTCTTCCCATCCATGAAAATGGAATATTCTTCATTTTTTAAGAAGTCTTCTTTGATTTACTTTAACAGGGCTGTGTAGTTTTCTGTGTAGAAATCCTTTACATTTTCAATAAGTTTATTCCTAGGTATTGGATTCTTTTATTTGATCTTGTACATTGGATTTTTGTCATGATTTCCTTCACAGATTGCTCATTACTAGTGTACAGAAATGCTACTGACTTTAGTGCATTAATATTATAACCTGTGACATTACTGAAATCATTTATAAGTTCTACAAGTTTTGGTGTAGATTTCTCAGGGCCTTTCATATATTGGATCATGATATCTGCAAATAGTGAAATTTTGACTTCTTCCTTTCAATTTGGATGCATTTTATATCTTTTTCTTGCCTAAGTGCTTCAGTAAGTACTTCTAACACAATGTGAAATAGAAGCAGTGGCAGTGGAGATCCTTGTCTTGTTCTTGATGTTAGTGGGAAAGGTTTTAGGATTTCACCATTGTACATGTTGTTAGCTGTGGCTTTTTCATATATACTCTTGTTCAAAAATTTTCCTCCTATTACTATCTCTTTTGCAGGATTTTTATCAGGAAAAGGGTGATGTATTTTGGTGAATGCTTTTCTGCATCTGTAGATATGATCATGTGATTTTTTATTTCAATCTGTTTATGTGGTGTATTACATTGATTGATTTTCTTTTGTTGGATAATCCTTATATACCTGGGATGAAACTCACTTGGTTATGGTATATAATTCATTTGATGTTTTTTTGAATATGATTAGCAAGTATTTTTTTGAGGATTTTAGCATCTAAGGACATTGCAGAAATTGGTCTGTATTTTTCCTTTCTTGTGGTGTCTTTGTTTGGCTTTGTTTTTAGGGTAATGTTGGCATCATAGAATGAGCTAGGCAACGGTCCTTCTACTTCTGTTTTTTTTGGAAGAGTTTAAGCAGGATTGGTGTTAGTTCTCTGTGGAATGTTTGGTAGAATTCACTTGTGAAGCTGTCTGATCCTGCACTCTTCTTATTTGGGAGGTTCTGATTCCATATTGACTTGTGATTGGTCTGTTGAGTTCTTCAAATTCTTTTGTCAATGTAAGCTGCTTGTGTGTTTCTAAGAAATTTTTCATTTCCTTTAAATTATCCTTCTTGTTGGCATATTATTTCTCAAAGTATCCTCTTCTGGTACTCTATTTCTATGGGGTTAATGGTGATATCCCCTTCTTCATTTATTATTTTGTGTATTTACATCTTATCTCCTTTTTTCTTTGTTGGTATAGCTAAGAGTTTTTAAATTTTAATGATCTTCTCAAAGAGCCAGGTTTTAGTTTTCTTAATTTTTTCTAGTGATTTCTTATTTTCTATTTCATTTAATTCTACTCTAATCTTTATTTAGTTCTTTCTACTTCATTTGGGGTTAGTTTGTTTTTCTTTATCTAATTCCTACAGGTGTGTAGTTAGGTCTTTGATTTTTGCTCTTCTTTTTTTTTTTTTAATTTATATATTTATGTCTATAAATTTCCCTCTCAATACAGCTTTGGCTGAATCCAATAAGTTTTGATATGTATTGTTGTCCTTTTCATTCATTTCAAGGTATTTCCTGATTTCTTTTGTAATTTCCTCCTTGACCCAGTGTTTGTTGTAGAGTGTGTTGTTTAATTTCCATATATTTGTGTCTGACCTAGTTTTCTGGCCGCTGCTAATTTCAAGCTTCATACCATTATAATCAGAGAAATTACTTTGTATAATTTCAATCTTTTTTAATTCTTTGAGTGTTATTCTGTGGCTTAGTGTGTGGTGTATATTGGGTAATGGTCCATGTGCACTTGAGAAGAAAGTATATCCCACTGTATTTGGGTGTATTGTTCTGTATATGTCAGTTAGGTCGAGATCCTCTAGTGTATTATTCAGAGTCTTTGTTTCTTTATTGATTCTCTGTTGAGATGTTCTGTCTAGTCATAATAATTTTGTATTAAATCTCCCCACTATACTTGTATAAGCATCTATTTCTCCACTTAATTTTCCCAGTGTTTGCCTCATGTATTTTGAGCCTCGTGCTTAGGTGCATAAAAGTTTATTTTCGTTCTTTCTTCTTGAAAGTTAACCCCTTTTACTAATATGTGGAACCCATCTTTGGCTCTTAAAATCATTTTGTGAGACGAGAACCTCTGCTCTTGTGTCCTGGACAGTTCTCTCATGTATGTCTGATGGGAAGAAAAGAGGCAGAAGAAGCTATAGGAAAAAGAAAGTGGCTCTGTGGTGGAAAGTCAGAGGCAAAACTACCACCACTAGGGGTCACTGTTGGATAAGAATTGTTCCTCCCTCACACTTGCTGGAGGGCAGGGGGCTGAATTCAAAGGCAGGGGGAGAGGGACGGGGCAAGATGGTGGTTGAGTGAGTGCACCTGAGTGTCTCTCCTGCATAGAAGCAACTGGGCAGCATTGGAAATTCTTCGGGACCAGGCTGTTTCAGGATTTTGCAGGGCAGGAGGTGTCTGGACATTGATTTGGTGGGAAGGCAATAGAGAAAATTCATGTATAAGATAAAATTGAGTTTCTCCTACACAGTGGTGGGGGCTGTGTGTGGGACGTTCCCTGCTGGGGTGAGTGGAGCTGCAGGAGGCCTTTGCAGACTGATTTGGGGAGACAGATGGGAGTTTTGTGTGAGATGGGGAAATTTTTTATTTCTGACATGAATAATAGTGCTTCCGGCTAGAGCCACAACCCCAAGGCTGGCTGCCAATCTGTAGCAGCCTTAAATCACACACAAAAAAAAGACATCACCAGGAGGTTGGTTCAGGGGCCTGCAGGGTGGGAGATGTCTGGAAGCCGATTAGGGGAATCTTTTGCGAGGCATGGGAATTTCGGGTTAGGACACTGATATCTGCGCTTCCGGCTGGAGCCATGCCGGCTGGGCCTGGCTGTTGATCTGCAGTGTCATTAAATTGGCTGCAGTGTAGAGGGACCCAGAGGTGGCTGTTTCGGGTGATTGCAGGGCGGGAGCTGTCCTGAAGTCGAATTAGTGATATAGCCACAGAGGAGACACTAGTGAGAGGGTGAATTGTGGGGTTCTGAAGCATAGGTCAGAGTTTGTGGATGTGATCTCCCCCATAGGTCTGGCACTGAGCTGTGGGGATCCCTGAAGGCTGTGTTGCACTGCGGTGCTCCTAGGCTCCCTGTTAACCAGATTTGAGGTTGCCAGGTCTGTGTCCCCTAAACCCTGGTGACCTACACCCCAAGAATCACACCTCTTGAGTCTGCAATATCACAGACTTTCCATCCCTGAATCCACCACGCCCTGAGGTCCATCTGATGTCATTGAATGTCCTAGCCCTCAACATTTGTGTTTTTTCTTTTTTGTTTTTTTGTTTTGTTTTGTTTTGTTTTTTTTATTTTTTATTGCAGTGATTGATAACATTGCATTATCTCCTAATCTTTTCTCCCATTGTATCCCCCAAGGTCTTTTTTTTTTCTTCTTTCTCTCTTGTCACTCATTTTCTTCTTATTTTATCTTACTTATACAATAGGTGCTGGAGGGAACACCTCACATTTGCTAGGTTTCCTCATCCTCCACTGCCTCATTTCTGTGTGAATTGATTTTGGCTACCTACACTATCCACTTTCCCCCACATCTTGATATCCTCCATCATCTATTGTTTCTCCTATATTCCACCTCCCTTTCTTTGATCCCCAAAATTGTCTAACTGTCAATTACTAATACCTTTGTTTTGTTTTCTGTCTTTTATCCACTCTTGAAACTATTGCCTTTCTTTTCTCTTTCCCTCTCTCACGAAAACACTAGCTTTTTAATTCATACCATATTCCACCCATATTCAGTCAACTACCTCATTATAGGTACTCTACCTACTGCTATAACTCTACACAACATACATGAACTTAATACCCATTCTCTCAGAACTCATATTGTTGCTCTGTTAACATTTCTTACCAATACTACTTTATGCATTTTCCTTTCTTACACAATTGCCTTTCCCTGGCCCTAATACTTTCCTCCAAAGTGAACTCATCCAGCAACAAGAAATTAGAATGAGAAGAACAAAGTGACAAAGAGAAGATATAACACTTACACAAAAACAACAGCTAATTAATCCCCAAGACTAGACAAAGAAGCTAAGAAACTGATTAACCCATCAAGATAAAATGATGACCAGACAGCAACAAAAAACTACAAAACAAACCAGTAATCAGGAAAACATGGCTGAATCCAATGAACGAACTAAAAATCAGGAAGGGGAGCAGAACTTCGCACAAGTAATTAAAGATCTCAGAACATATATCACAGACAAATTTAATGAAGTAAAGGAAGAGGTTAACAATATGAAGTCAACATTTGGAGGGGAAATTGCAGACATATGCAAAAAGATAACAGATATGATGGGAATGAACACCACGGTTCAAGAAATCAAAAATACACCTGCAGCAAATAGCAGCAGATTAGAAGAGGCAGAGCAGAGAATTAGTGATGTGGAAGACAGTACACCGGAAATCAAAGAGATAGAAAAATTGATTGATAAAAAGATAGAAAATATCCAGCTAGGACTTAGAGACATGAATGACAATGCAAAATGCACAAACATACGTATTATAGGCATCCCAGAAGGAGAAGAGAAGAGAAAGGAGTCAGAAGGAGTGTTGCAGGAAATAATGGCCGAAAACTTCCCAAATCTACTGAAAGAGACAGATGTACATATCCAAGAAGCACAGTGAACCCCAAACATCAAAAACCCCAACAGGCCTACCCCAAGACACATACTTGTCAAATTATCCAACGCTCAAGACAAAGAGAAAATTCTAAAAGCAGCAAGAGAAAAGAAAACAGTCACATACAAGGGAAGCTCCATAAAATTAAGTGCTGATTTCTCATCTGAAACCATGGAGGCAAGGCAGTGGTATGATATAGTCAAAGTACTAAAGGAAAAAAATTTCTGACCAAGAATACCCTATCCAGATAAACCAGCATTCAAAAATAATGGAGAGTTCAAAATAATCACAGATAAACAGAAATTGAAAGAGTATGCCAACAAGAAACTTCCTCCTCAAGAAATTCTAAAGGGAGTTCTGCAGGAAGAAAGGACAAAACAGGACAGGCAGAGTTGAAGGAGAGTGTAAGAGCAACAAAAATGACAAAAAGAGAAGAAGAAAAAAAAAACAAACAAAATATGACAAATAGAAGTCCAATCAAAATATGGCTAACATAAATAATATCTTGAAAGTAATAACACTGAATGTCAATGGATTAAAATCACCTATGAGAAGATTCAGACTGGAACATTGGATAAGAAAATATGACCCATCTATATGTTGTCTACAAGAGACACATCTTAGAGCCAGAGATTCATGGAGGCTGAAAATGAATGGTTGGAAAACAATCTTACAAGCAAACAATAACCAAAAAAAGGCAGGAGTAGCTATATTAATATCAGACAAAGTAGACTTTAAATGCGAAACAATTGTGAGAGACAAAGAAGGATACTACATATTAGTGAAAGGGACAATCTGTCAAGAAGAATGGACAATCATAACTAATTATGCTCCTAACAAGAGCTCCTCCAAATACGTGAGGCAAATGCTGGAAAAACTAAGTGAAAGAATAGACACATCTACAATTATAGTGGGGGATTTTAATACACCACTATCAACTCTGGACAGAACATCTGAAAAGAGAATCTCCAAAGAAATGAAATATTTGAACAGTATATTAGAGGAGCTTGTCTAATAGACATAAACAGATCATTACACCCAAACACAGCAGGACATACATTTTTCTCAAGTGCACATGGATCATTCTCCAAGATAGACCTATGCTAGGCCACAAAGAAAGGCTTAATGAATTCAGAAAGATCGAAATCATACAAAATAATATCTCTGACCACAGTGGAGTGAAGCTGGAAATCTGCAAGGGCCAGAGGCCCAGATTTCACACCAAAATAATGAAAATAAACAGAACACTCTTAGAAAAACAGTGGGTCAAAGAGGAAATCTCAAAAGAAATCAATGACTACCTTGAAACAAATGATTATGATAACACAACATACCAAAATTTATGAGATGCAGCAAAAGCAGTACTGGCAGTGAAATTTATAGCCATAAATTCATACATCAAAAAAGAAGAAAGAGCAAAAATTGAAGAACTAACTGCATATTTGGAGGAATTAGAAAACAAACAACAAAGTAATCCCACAGGAAGAAGAAGGAAGGAAATAACAAATATAAGAGCAGAACTAAATGAAATAGAAAATAAGAAAGCACTTGAAAAGATAAACAAGACCAAGAGCTGTTTTTTTGAGAACATGAATAAAATTGACAAACCTTTAGCAAGACTAACAAAGAAAAAAGAGAGAAGATGCAAATACACAAAATAAGAAATGAGAAAGGAGATATCACCACTGACCCAACAGAAATAAAGACTATCATAAAAGGATACTTTGAAAAGCTATATTCCAACAAAAATGACAATTCAGAGGAAATGGACAAATTCCTAGAAACACATAAGCAGCCTATATTGATGAAAGAAGGAATTGATGATCTCAACAAACCAATCACAAGTAAAGAGATAGAATTAGTCATTAAAAACATTGCAGCTAAGAAGAGCCCAGGGACAAACGGCTTCACAGGTGAATTCTACAAAACATTCCGGAAAAAATTAACACCAATCCTGGTGAAGCCCTTCCAAAAAAATTGAAACAGAAGGAACATTACCTAACTCCTTCTTTCTTGCCAACATTACCCTAGGACGAAAGCCAAACAAAGACACCACAAGAAAGGAAAATTACAGACCAATTTCTCTAATGAACTTAGACGCAAAAATACTTAACAAAATACTTGCTAATCATATTCAACAACACATTAAAAGAATTATACACCACGACCAAGTGGGATTCATTCCAGGTATGCAAGCATGGTTCAACATAAGAAAATCAATCAATGTAATACACCATATAAACAGACTGAAGGAAAAAAATCACATGATTATATCTATAGATACAGAAAAAGTGTTTGACAAAATACAGCACACTTTCTTGATAAAAACACTCCAAAAGATTGGAATACAAGGAAATTTTTTGACCATGATAAAGAGTATATATGAAAAACTTACAGTCAACATTGTTTACAATGGAGAAATCCTAAAATCCTTCCCTCTAAAGTCAGGAACAAGAAAAGGATGCCCACTGTCTCCCCTTCTATTAAACATTGTCTTAGAAGTACTTGATCGAGCACTGAGGCAAGAATTCAAAGGAATTCAAATTAGATATAAAAGGAATTCACATTAGAAAGGAAGAAGTCAAAATTTCATTATTTGCAGATGACATGACCCTATACGTAGAAAACCCTGAGAGGTCTACAACAAAGCTTCTAGAACTCATATATGAGTTTAGTAAAGTCACAGGTTACAAGACCAATGCGCAAAAAATCAGTAGCATTTCTGTACACCAATAATGAGCAAGATCAGGAGGAAATCAAGAAACAAATACCATTCACAATAGTAAATTTAAAAATCAAGTATTTAGGAATAAATTTAACTAAAGAGGTAAAAAAACTTATACACCGAGAACTACAGAAGACTGTTCAAGGAAATCAAAGAAGACCTAAATAAATGGAAGAATATTCCCTGCTCATGGATAGGAAGACTAAATATTACTAAGATATCTATCCTACCAAAGCTGATCTACACATTCAATGCAATCCCAATAAAAATCAACACAGCCTTCTTTAAGGAACTAGAAAAACTAACTATGAAATTTATTTGGAAAGGAAAGTGGCCCCGAATAGCCAAAGACATATTGAAAAAGAAAAATGAAATTGGAGGAATCACACTACCTGACTTCAAAATATACTACAAAGCTACAGAAGTGAAAACAGCATGGTATGGGCATAAGGAGAGACACACAGACCAATGAAATTGAATTGAAAGTTCTGATATAGAACCTCATATATATAGCCATATAATATTCGATAAAGACACCAAACCCTCTCAACTGGGAGAGAATGGCCTATTCAACAAATGGTGCCTGGAGAACTGGATATCCATATGTAGAAGAATGAAAGAGGATTACCATCTCACACCTTATACAAAGATCATCTCAAGATGGATCAAAGACCTAAATAGATGGATCAAAGACCTAAATAGAAGAGCCAAAAACATAAAGACCTTGGAAAGCAGTGTCAGGAAACATCTACAAGACCTTGTAATAGGAAATGGGTTCATGAACATCACACCAAAAGCACGAGTAGCAAAAGAACAAATAGTTAAATGGGACTTCCTCAAAATTAAAGCGTTCTACACCTCAAAGGAGTTTGTCAAGGAAGTAAAAAGGGAACCCACACAATGGGAGAAAATATTTGGCAACCATATATCTGATAAGAGATGAATAACTTGCATATATAAAGAACTCCTATATCTTGAAAATAAAAGATAAACAACCCATTTAAAATATGGGAGAAAGGTTTAAACAGACACTTCTCCAAAGAAGAAATACAAATGGCTAAAAAGACACGAAAAAATGCTCCAAATCTTTAGCTATCAGGGAAATGCAAATCAAAACTACAATGAGGTACCATCTTACTCTCTTAAGATTGGCAGCTATGAAAATAACAGATGAGTACAAATGCTGGAGAGGATGTGAAGAAATGGGAACACTCATCCACTGCTGGTGGGAATGCAGAAGGATCCAACCATTCTGGAGGACAGTTTGGTGGTTTCTCAAAAAATTAACCATAGATTTGCCATTTGACCCAGCAATACCACTGCGGGTATATACGCAGCAAAACTGAAAACAAGGACACAAACCGATATATGCCCACGAATGTTCATAGCAGCATTGTTCACTATTGCCAAAAGTTGGAATCAACCCAAATGTGCATTAACAGATGAGGGGATCAATAAAATGTAGTATATATATACAATGGAATACCACTCGGCTTTAAGAACAAACGCACTACAAACACACGTGATAACATGGATGAATCTTGAGAACCTTATATTGAGTGAAGCAACCCAGGCATTGAAGGACAAATACTACATGACCTCAATGATATGAAATAAGCAAGCTGTCTCAGAGAGCTAGAGACTGGAAGATAGGCTTACAGGAAATTGGGGGGTAGAGGAAGGATGTAAGCTGACGTCTGCAGGGGTGGAATCTATGATGATCTGGCGGTAAGTATGAGCACAAAGAAGAGATAAAATGGGGTCAAGGGGTTGCCTTTGGGTGGGGCTTTGCGGGTTTGAGGGGGCCTGGGGATGGACGGAAGGGTAATATTGTGAAAAAAATTGGGGGAGGGAGGGGCAACATATGAACATATGAGAGTGTCAGGTGTTGGTTGAGAGTAAAATGCAGAGAAAACCGTATCAAAATATAATTAGGAGGGTTACCTGTTTAGGATGCTCGGAGGGAACGGTCTGATGCGGGACAGACTCCTGGGGAATGTCTGAATGCTCATTTTGCCAGGGTGGGTTGTACCATTGGGTAGAGCCCCAACTAGGAGAGTGGGGGTGGACCCACATCCTGGGGAGGACTAATGCCATCAAACAGAGGGAACTGTATCAATCGAGAGAAAGGATGGCTCCCAGGGCATTAGGGCAGTTGAGCAAGTCAGGCCCTGAACACTCTTGCAAGTATATCTGGGCGTGGCTTCTTGGGAAATGGAGATTGGCTGTCGCTGTGGGACCCAAGGGGAGGGGAAAATGGATGTTGAATGGATGGAGCCATGTAAATGTGGGGGCAAGAGAGGAGTTTCGTGAGAGTACACAAGGATGAATATAAAACATGTAATATTACACCAAAAACATATAGGGGATGACAGACTAATAATGTAAACCATAATGTAAAACAAAGGATAACTAAAAAATTTAGAAAACTTTATAGCCTAAAGTATGGACCACAATGTAAGCAGAGATGTCACCTTGTTTGAAAGCTATTGTCTCAGATTCTGTACATCAGTTTCAGTAAATATGATATGAATAAGTTGAAAGATTATCGCTGTGGAAGGGAAAAGGTTTTATGGTGGATGTGTGGGAGTACTATACATTGTATATATGAATTACTGTGATCTGGGGCTCCTCTGAAGAGAAGCTGTATAATTAGGAAAAAAGAAATGAAAAAGATAGGATGTAGAATTTTTCCAAATCAATATGCATTCTATATCTAACCTTTAAACTCATCGCTATATTCCATTTTACTAGTAAGGGAACCTGACATTATATTGGGCTTTACTCTTCAGGAAGTTTTGGATCACAGAGTGGTTCAACAATGGCAGTGGAGGAATACTGGTATGGGATGTTATTGACAGGCGATATGTGATTGACAGGGAGTTATACAAGGCATACATCCAGAAGGTATGGAAATGTTTGGATATACTCATAGTGGAAAAAATTAAATACAACCGCTGGGGGGGTACTGAGTTACTGGCCAGTGGGGTTCTGCCATTGTCTGGAGGGGAGCAGCGGTAGTCCCCCAGGTGCAACGGTAAGGATCAGGAAGGAATGAGGGTCCAACTGTGTGCCCCTGATACTAATGACTATGCTTGTGAGCCTATACACCTGAAATAAGAACAAGGCCTAGAGCAGCACTGTGCCTAGGAGTTCCCTCCTGACAGCCTCAGTGTTACTCAAATGTGGCCAGTCTCGAAGCCAAACTCAGCATGTAAATGCAATGCTTTCCCACCAGCGTGGGACATGACATCCGGGGATGAGCCTTCCTGGCACCGAGGGGTCACTTCCCAGTACCAGCTGATGATGTAACTAGAAAATGACCTTGAATTAAAGGTTCAATGCGGACCAGCAGAATATCCCTATCTACATATAATAACAGGAGTTAAAAATGCTGTTTGACCTAAATTAAGGCGGAAATGGAAAGGACAAATGAGTTTATATGGCTATGAGTCTCTAAAAAAGAGTCTGGAGGTTGTCAGAAGGATTGCCCATATGCACACCTGAGCAGAGTCTTAGAGACAGATAAAGTAAATACACCCCCAGGTATTGGTCCTTTTGAGGGCTAAAGAGACCCACAGTTTCTATGGTCATGGCAAATGGGGTTCACTGCCATGTCAGATGGCCCTTCTTTGGAACTAGTGCTTCTGCGTGATGAAGCTGGACTCAGATGGGATCTCTTTTCACAAGCCTTTCATGCTACTTTACTGGAATTGTAGTTGGTGCTGGGGCTTAAGATATATCTTGGGGGTTTGAATTTCTGGACTGACAATATGATAGGCAGGCCCTGCCCTCAACAGACTTCAGATCCTACACTCTGATTTATTGGACTTACTCCACTCAGCTAACATGGAGTTGAAGAATGTCAACCACCACAACATGGAACCTAGAGTGCCTACAACTGAAAGCAGGAGGATTGCATCCAATATCCATGTGGAATCTAAACCCCCTCTTGACATAGATGTGGAATGGACACAACCAAGCCAAGGTCCACAGGAAGGAGGAATACAGTAAGGATCAGAGTGGACTTAATGATATTCTATTCATGAGCTATTGTGGTTAATAATCGAGAAAATGTGGCATTGATGAGGAAAAAGTGGCCATGGTGGCTGCTGGGTGCAGGGAAGGGGAGGAAGAGAAGATATGTGGAGGCATTCTCAGGACTTGGAGTTGTCCTGGGTGGTGCCCCAGGGACAATTGCCGGATGTTGTTTGTCCTCTCATGGTCCACCCGATGGAAGGTGGGAAAGTGTGGGCTATGGTGTGGAATACGGGACATGGGGTACAGCGATGCCTGGAGATGTACTCGCCAGACGCAATGGATGTGACATGATGATGGGGGAGAGTGTTACTGTGGGGGGAGTGGTGGGGTGGGGCTGGTGGGGGTGAATGGGGACCTCATATTTTTTTAATGTAATATCTTTTTAAAAAAATGAATAAATTGAGTAGAATTTGGAAAAAAAAAAAGCAACTGCTTTAAAATCATCAAAAGTTGATGATCTTCAGTACGATTGATGAGCAGGGTGGTGTACCAGAGGACCACCTGTTTTATGACCAACTCTGGGAGCTCACCAAGCCCCTCACAGACTTAGTGATGGGGGCTGACTCATATCCCCCAAGACAAATTCAAATCCTGGTCCCTAGTGCTGTGGGTGGGAGCTATTTGGAAGAATCTCAAAGATCCTTTTAAGATGAAACCAAATTGAGCCAGGAGGGCCTTCATCCTACAGGACCGGAGACCTCACAAGGAGGGGATCTAGACAGATGTACCCCTCTGCAGAAGTGGAGACCACAGGATTCAGATGGCCATGTGATGAGCAGAGGCTGAGCCAACATCAGGATGCCCCCCTGCAGGACTGTGTGGTTGCTAATCCCTTGATCTGATGTCTAGCCTCCAAAACCTGAGACACTGAATTCCTGCTGCCCGTGGTATGTGTCAAAGTTTACCAGTCAGACTCAGACACAGACAAGGTTAGCATTCCCCACTGTAAAGATGGGGGAATGTAGGCTCAGAGAGACGATATGACTTACACTAGACCTCAGAGCTAGAAAATGGAGGAGCCAGAATTCTACCCAATGCTGGTGAATGCCAAGCCCCATGCTTTCCTCATGACCTCAGCTGCTTCTCACTTACAGAGTGACAACAGAAAATGCTGGCCACCAGGGCCATCCATCCTTCCTAGGGATTTTTGTCCTCGAGTGAACAAAATTCCATTATTTGCAGTTCAGACCACTGGGGAGAAATTGCACTGCAGTATATCTAGAGTTCAGTTGTGCTAAAATGTAACTTTCCTGATATTTCCTCCTGAAGAAAGTAAATTGCAAGCATTGTTTTAGGTACACTAGAGATAATATCAGGCAGTAGTGGCTTCTGTGGCTATTAGGAAAATATCTGCAAACCCCTCTCAGAATACAAATGCAGAAAGCCCATGAACACAAATCCCAGTCACTTAAGGTGGGGGGGATATTTTTAATGTTGTGAAGGTGCCCGCAGTGAATGAACCACCAGCATCACTTAATCTGAAATAGCCTCATGTAAAAATCCATCTGCTGGATATTCCTACATTCTAAAGGTGTCTGCCAGGTTCTTGACCAGGGCGCCTTAGGGAAGCTGCTTATCGTTCATTGTCCCCACCATAAGGCCAAATGGGGGAATCTCTGCAATTTTGAGATGTCAGCACAATGAGGATTTAAGGCCCCAGGTGTCCGTCCTCCCCCGTGAAAGGAGATCCTGGGCCTTTGGGGCCTGAGGTGACCCTCAGGCTGGAGAAAAGTACCTAAAGCTAGGAGCCTTGATGCTGGGGATGTCGTTCTTCCTTAGAAGTCAGCCCTCACGTGGTTGGCGCTGCCATGGTGGTGGTTCAATGGCTTGATGGGCTGGTGGATGTGCTTCCTATAGGTGGAAGCCATCAGCACCTCAACGGGTCATTCATGCTCCTGTGGGGGATCATCAAGATGCTCCCATTAGTAGGGGTCTGCTGCTGTAACTGCCTGAATCCCAACAAGGGGCAGAAGTTAGGAGCTTGGGTTTGTAGAAGTCAAAATGAGATGTCACTGGTTAAGCAAGCATGAGGGCATAGTTCTAACAAGTTCATTTTCTAGTGTCACTTAAAAATCCATCACAATTCTGGAATGAATGAATTAGTGCTGGATGTTCATGATTTTTTTCATTACATGTAGGAAAATTGAAACGTAACTGATTGGGATGCTTTTCATTTCAGGTGAAGAATCATGTCTGGACAGACTGAGTCTAGCACAACTGACACAACTGTACTTATCCTCAGTCCTAGAATATCCTTTCTATAAGGTAAAAACAAAAAGTGTATGGCATTATTTCACTGAGGGCGAACAGTTTGCTTGTGCTCCTTCTGAAAACTAAGTCGCTTCTCTTTTGACCTTTCTCCATAACTTTATTAAAAGGGAAAACTTTCATTTACTTGGAGCTATGTGCAATAGCTGGCCTTTTCTTTGGTAAATTGACCCCATTTCTGTCTTGTCCTATAAGACCAGTTCCTGCTGTATGAGATTTCTAGATGGTTTCAAGTGTTGAAATTGTATGAGTCTTAGTATTCCTTGATTCACTTCAAGGGTTTTAAAGGGTTTAGCACACACAATAGCCATTTGATTAAAAAGTCTGAATCTCTGAACTCTACAAATCCTAATTATTTCTGAGTGCATTTTTAAACCAAGTCAGATATTTCACTCTTCTCTGGGAGACTTTATTTTAGGTGGTATCTGAGCTATAAAGATTCACTCTCATAAATTTCACAGCACACCTTTTTTGTGTGATTGGAAATAGTCTCAACAGACTTCAACACCTTTTGCTTTGTCCTTCAAACTTGACTCAGGATCATATTCTGGTAAAAGCTAAATACATGAAAAGTCATTACTCTTTTCTTTTAAAAATTTTTTAACAATGCCAAGGCCTATAAAGATAAACACTAAAATTAGTTAACCCCAACCATCTCAATTCCCTGAAATAACAAATTTGTAACTGTGCTTTCTATGCCAAACGTACACAAATATGGAAACCAATTTTCTTTTCTCTTTGTTATGTCCAGTGTATCATACAATTTACCGTTATGTCCAGTATACGTAGACCTTCCTCAAGACCAATGTGTGTGGATCAAATATGTTCTTTTTCGAAGTGGTGTATTTTATGGGACTTACTCACCAGTTCCCCAGCTTATAATCTTTCAGGTTCTTTCCATCTTTGGTCTCTATCCACAATGCTGCAGTAAACATCCTTGCATGTCATTCTACTGGGGCCCATGTTCCTTCAAGCGGCAGACTAGAATGTTAAGAGTGGGACTACTAGTGTAATGTCAGTAGATAGTGATTCTGAATGGTAGATGTCACACCTCCCCAGCAGAGAGTGAAGGTGGCTGTGTCACCCCACCTCCACTGTACAGTTTTTTTGTCCTGTTAGCTTTTGCCACTCAATTCAGAGGAAAGGGGTGTCTTGTCATGTATTTAAATTGCATTTGAGTGAGCAATAATGAAGTTGAGCATTTTGTCAAATGTTTATTGGCCATTTCTATTTTCTAGGAATTGCCTTCCTGCTCCCTAACTCATCTTTCTATTGCGTTGTGTTTTTAAGATTTGTGTGACCAAATCTACATGTCATTTAATGGTTCCTGACTTTCCCATCATACATAAGATTATTTCACTAAATATGTGTTAGTGCAAATATTTTGCTAATTTTTCCCCATTGGATCTTTAATCCACCTGGGATTTATTATATAGGTATACCTCAGAGATTTGGCAGGTTCAGTTCCAGACCACCATAATAAAGTGAGTTACATGCATGTTTTGGTTTCCCAGTGCACATATACTATAGTCTTTTAAGTATGCTATAACATTATTTTTTATTTTTAAATACATATACTTCAATTAAAATGTGACACAGATGAAGCGAGCACATGTTGTTGGAAAACGGGCAAAATAAAATGTGACACTGATGAAGCAAGCACACATTATTGGAAAACTGGCACTGATAGACTTGCTTGACACAGGATTGCCACAAACCCACAGTCTATTTAAAAAAACAAACAAACACAATATCTGCAAAGTGCAATAAAGCAAAACTCAGTAAAAGGAGATATGCCCATAGTCTGATGTTTGGTAGGAGTTTACCTGTTCTTTTCTAGACAGATAACCAATTTTCCATCACTATTTGTTCCATTGCAATCCTTTATTTATTGAATTGAGATGTCAGTTTTATCATTTCTTCTTGGATTAAAAAATTTAACTGAGTGTCCTTCAGGTCCTTAAAGCAATTCTGAGATTTTCAGAGATGTTTCTTGACCTTGACAGCACTTGCTTTTTCCAGGGTCCTAAGTAGTCTGTTATTAAATTATTGGAATATCTTTTTTAATTTCCCCCTGATATAAGGGAAAGAATGGACAAGATGACTCACTAAAACCAATATCTTCATCACTCCCTAATGCCTAAGACTTTATTGTTTCCTTTGTAAGTTACTTAATAAGGCATTATGATGATGAGTGACTAGAATGTAGATGAGTTTCCAAAGTTCTCTAAGGTATTGGTGCTAGTCTGCTCCCCGGTTTCCTCTCTAGCTTACTCTTGTCCAGTTCATCTTGCACACCCCAGACTAATCTTCTGAAAACCCTCAGCATGCCAGCCTGTGATCAAAAACCTTGTCTCTTTCCTACTCACAGGATACAGTAGAACCTCCTCTGCTGACTTTTGTGTCCCCTGCAGGCTGCACCTTGCAGGACGAGCCTACTTGGTGAGCAGACGCAACAAGGTGACACAGTGAGCTGATGCAACCAGATGATGCAGTGAGTGATGTAACTAAGAGACACAG
The DNA here is from genome assembly GCF_030445035.2 of Dasypus novemcinctus. Lineage (NCBI taxonomy): Eukaryota > Metazoa > Chordata > Mammalia > Cingulata > Dasypodidae > Dasypus > Dasypus novemcinctus. The sequence goes on from NW_026688628.1 coordinate 827,975, forward strand.
TGAAGAAACACAATGAGACATATCAAATGGAGCAGAGGTGGTTTGAGTAATTAGGTGCCTCCCTCCCACATGGGAGGCCCCAGGTTCTGTTCCCAGTGCCTCCTAAAAAGAAGATGAGCAGACAGCAAGTGCAAACAACTGGGGGGGGTCAATTAAAATAAAATCTTAAATATATATGTATTCAGGAGCTTTTATTTTAAATGTACAATGAAGTAAAGTAAATTTAGGGAGGGTTGTGAGGGGGCAGGTTTGATTGTGGGGGAAATCTTCTAAAATGTAAATCATGAGTGAATTACATTGTATTTAGTGAAGTACAGATGCCCATTACGCTCAGGTTAAAGCTTAAGGGGAGAGTAAGACAAGGCAGGCAGGTGTGGAAAGGGCTGCAGAGTTAGGAGACTGGGTTTCTACCTCCGGCTATTTCTGGGACCTTGAACAGGGGAAGTAGCTGCCATTTACTTTTCACCTGCTCTGTGCCAAGCTCCATGCTAAGCACTTGAACACAGGCCTGTATGACTTCCAGGGGCCTTGGACTTGGGCAGTGTTCCCTCTCCAAAGCTCAGAGATGGTCAATGCATGCCTTGGGTACAGAACCACGGGTGAAGATGAGACTTGAACCTGGTCTGAGCAGCGATGCAGCAGAGGACTGAGAATCTGTGTTCAGGAGTCAGGCACGTGGGGTTGATTTCAACCTCTCTTGCAAATTGTATAACCTTGGGCCTCATTTCCAAATGGCTAATCAGAAAATAAGGATGAAATGAGTTAATACACATAAAAACATTTAGCAAAAGGCCCACCACAAAGTAATCACAGGACATATTAGCTAGTAATGTCTGCATTTCTACCAATATTAGGGTTCTCTGAAGAAACAGCCAATAGGATATGGGGCCATATGTAAATAGGAAGGGATTTGTTAGTAGAATTGGCTTAGTGACCCTGGGGATAGGCAAGTTCAGATTTCCTAGGGCAGGCCATGCATTGGAAACAGCACAGGAGATGACTTCCTCGGGAGAAGCTGGAGAAGTAGAGAAAGGAGTTGTGACTGCTGAGAGACTTGGTGTTGCTTTAAGACCTCCAGCTGCTGGGGTGATGGGACTCCCCTCCTTGCTGAAGGCAGTCACCCTTGTTTGTGGATGTAACCAGCCTTAGATGCAACCAACTGCCTAATAATCTAAAGTCACTGACAGAATGTCCTCACAGTGGCAGGCCAGGGCTTGCATCATCCAATGACTCGGCACCAACTGGATGGTGATTAACCATCACATGTAACTTTTTAGATCTCTTTATCTTTACTTTTTAAAGTTTTTTTTTTTATCTTTAGCATAGGTTATTGAAACTCTATGAGTTCTAGAGCTCTAAGTTCCCTTTAAAATTTTATGCTTCTTTGCAGAGAAGGAATGAGACATATAGAATCAAATTAAAGATTGACCGGGAGAGAGATGCAATCGATTCGGATGTGTTCATATGCCCAAGTGAATTGCCACTCACCTGGGGGCCAGGCTGAAAGGACTCTCACATCTTGGAAACATGTGAAGTGGTCTCATTTACAGTTCTTAGCAGTACTTACTTACAGTTCATGCAGTTCATGGCTTTGGGCCTGAGCCCTGTTCTGGATCATTCTATGCCTCAGAAACCCTTCCACAGTCCCTCTTTGCTACCGAGACCAAGCCCAGTGTCACTTCTGCCTTCTGTGAGCTCTCTTGTCCTTCTCTGCCCCACCTTGCAGCCCTCCCCCACCAACCCACAACTCTAGTCCATCCTCCTTGTTTCTCAGCTCACCCTTGGTATGAAAGTAAACCCTGAGTTTAGAGTTTAAAGAGGGGAGACCTGACTACATTGCCATGCACATTGTTAATGTGGTTGTGAATAATGTCAAGAAAACGTGCAGCCTAGAACATTCCTCCACCCTCTCCACTCAGGTCCTCATCCATCATGGCCTTTTCCTGCATTGCTCTTTCAGTTCCCTCCTCCATGGAGCCCTTGCCTCATCTGGCCTCCCCCTGCACACTTCACACATCTGACTTCCTCATATACTCTGCCCACCAACTCTGTAGTGGTGTTAGACAAAGCAGGTGACATCTAGTAGCAAGTGAAACCAAGATTCAAACCATTTTAGTATTCACTGCGTAGCACTGGTCTCTGATGATGACCCTGAAGAATTTGAGGTGACATTCACATAAATGGTTAGAGATTAGCAAAACATTTCCCAGTGTCCCTGTTGGAAGTATTGGAGCCATGCATTTGAAGATAATTTTGAACACAGCATCTTCTTGCCATTAGTCTTCAAAATTAAAGCAGAGAAAGGAAAATGATTAAAAAGAGCTGTACTTGTGAGCATCACCTCTTAAGCAATGGAGGTATTCTCCGGTCAGTAGGGGGCAGCAAAACTTAGTAGATTTATTGGCCACCCTTGAAACTCTGGATGGTCCCTGGATCCTGTAATTGCTGGGCAGAGCAGTAGCTGCAGAACGGTACAGTGACAGTTCCGGCTGAGCAAAAGGGGAGCAGTTTCTCTTGCACTGCTTACCTTCCTCCCAGTGAAGAAGCACTTTGCCTGAGCCAGGCCTGGAAGCAGAGGGATGGTGCTGCTGGGAGAGGTGCCTGTGGAGTGTGTGGTCCTAAAGTTGCTGCCTTCCAAACCTTCATAGGCTGGTGCATAAGGAACTTGGGGAATGCTTGTCAGATGGAAGGAAAACTAGGGAGGAGCAGAAATCAGTGTAGTTGAGATACTCCTGTGGAAGAAGGGCAGTCAGTTCCCTCCAAAAATACTCCACACCACAAGGGCTTGGGCCACAAATCCAGAAGGGATTTTGGCTCATTGGTGAACTGAGCACCTCTGGAGGCTGAAATATCCCCAAAATTTCAAACAAGTGTAGTCTAAATATTGTAGGATAGTCAATGAAACATGCCATGGAATTGCTTAGGGCAGCACCTGGCAAACAGTGAAGGGAAAGCTTAGTCAATGGCAGGTGCTATCGTCACTTCTCATAGAGGTGCTAGGGTGCTTTCTTTTCCAGTCAAATTTTATTGACACAGCTTTTGGTGAGGGTACATGTAAGGAAGGGTAGGAGAAGCACAGACTGGCTTGCTGGGTCATACTTCTAGGGGTGCCATAATTCTAGGGTTCCCTTCTGCTAGTGTGCTGTACTTCTAGGGGTACCATACTTCTAGGGTCCTCTACTTCTAGGGGTGCCACTGTGAATGTGTGGTTACTGTTTTTGTTAATTAGCATCAAGGACATGGTACTGAAAAATCACTAAAACCTCTGCCTGAATCAAGGACCTGCAGGCAAGAAGCCCCTTGAGAGGGGTGCTCGTTGGTCCTGGCCTGAGAGCTACCCCTCCCCTGCCTGCCTGTCCACCTGCACTCTCTGCTGCCTACCCCTTCTCCTCCCTTTCTGTCGCCTGCACATCAATGGGCTCGGCCTCAGGGCCACCACAGATGCTCTTCCAGATGTCTGGAATGACCCACTGTTCCCCAGATTTCACAAGTCTGGCTCCTCATTATCATTTATGTTTCAAGCCAGTCTTCCTAGAGCCGCCCTGGTTAAAGTATTCCCAAGGCCAGTTTTGTTCCCCTTTTCCTTTTTACTGATACACACACACACATTTGAGGCTTTAGAATTAAGTGAATTTTCGACAAAAGGAACGCACCTCTTGAACCAGCATTTGACTCAAGAAACAGCAGAGCGCTGCGGAACAGCTCAGTTTTCCCAGATATTACTTGGCTGGATTCGATTCGTGCCGCACCTGCCAGTACCGTGAGCGGTGACTCCTCGTGGTGACCGAGGCGCTGAAAACTGATTCGTTGCACGTTGACACGATGCTGCTGCGGACACAGAGTTAATATACGATGGCAATGAATTCCACCTGTTTCTTCCACTACTGTTCCGCGGCTCCTGGAGGGTTTCAGATGCAGCGCGCGGGTGGCCTGCACTTCTTCCAGACAGCCCGCTTGGGACCCTCCCCGAGCTCAAGGGCAAGGGCAAGGGCAAGCCGGCGCAGGCCGCCAGTCCAGCAGACGCGGCTCCTCGGGTCCCAAGTGGGCGCTCCAGGGACCCTCAGGGAGACGGGAGGGCACGGTCCCATCCCCATCCCGGCTGCGCCCTCGGCCCTACGCCCCAGCCCTGCGCTCCCCGCCCAGCTTTGTGACGGGAGGCTGCGGTTTCCCGGCAACTGCCGAATGCGGGCGACGGGCAGCCAGGCAGGCGAACTCGGGCGGGGCCCCCGGCCGGGAGGGACCGACCTGGCTTGGGCGGAGAAGCTGGATCGGGGCGGCCTGGGGCACGAGGAGATCGCCGCCGCCTCGCTGCGGGGCAAGCCCCGGCCGCCGCCCACCTCGGCGCTGTCCGCCTTCAGCTACTTCCCGCCGCGGCGCCTGGACCCCGAGGAGCGCAGCTACTTCTCCCGCCAGGCCAGGGTGAGACGGGAGGGGCGGCATCGAGCGGCGGGGGTGAGGCGGGGCTGGGGGCAGGGGTCCCCTGCCAGGGAGGGGCTGGGGCGGGGCTGTGTCACCCGGAGCGGGGACTGGACACCCAGCGGCACCGCGTGGAAGGGGTCTGGGGGCCAGGCAGGGCGTGGGGGCGGGGCCCGGGCAGGGTGGGGGATGCTTCTGTGGGGGTGGGAGCAGGACATCATAGTGGGAAAGGGCTACCGGGGAGGTCAAGTGACGGTGGGGGGGTGGGGGGCAAGGAGGGAGTGCTCACCAGGAAGACTCCATGGGGCGCCCGGGGTGGAGGGGGCAGGGTCTGCTTGGCGGGTTCGCTGGGACGGGCACCTGGACCCGAAAGAGCAGAGCTTCTAGTACTGAGAGACACAGAGGCATCCCTTCCCCCCAGAGCTGGAGGGGCCCCGCGGCAATCCGGGGGTGCTCGAAGAGTCTAGAAAGGGAGCGTGCAGGATGCGTCCCCCTGAGCAGTATGTGCGGTGGTTCCCGGGGCTGTGAATAAGCAGCCAGGCTAATGGACGGTCCTGGGCCACCACGGGAACCCTCGGGCCGCCTTCCCACCCACCAGCAACCAGGAATAGGTCTGCACCGTCTGGCCCGGCCCCTCTGGGAAGGTGTGCGTGGTGGGAAGAGCTCTGGGGTCTAAGCAGCCGAAGCACCCAAGAGAGGGTGGAAGGAAGGAAGAGAAGGGTGTTCAGAGTTGTCCAGGTCACCCATTCCTTTCTTTTCAACATTGTTTCTGTCTGTCCCCAGGGCGTTCCTCAGGGCATCTGATTAGATAAAAGCCTTGGTTGGAGACTCTCAGCCTGGAGGACAGCTGGGCACCTGGGCTATCCCTCAGGCCTCCTGGAGGGATGGGACTGCCAGAAGAGGGACACCTCACTTTTCTCAGGCTGCTGTCACAAGTGCCACGAACTAGGTGGCTAAAAACACCAGGAACCGCTCTCTCAGCCCTGCAGACTGAAGCTTCAAGTGCATGGGCCGTGCTGGTGGGTCAGTCCTGGCCGCTGGGGCACCTGTCCCTTGGCCAGCAAGCCTTGGGTTTTCAGTGCCTCCTCATTCACCCTATGGCCTGCTCTGTCTCTCTTCCCATGGCGCCCTCCCCTTCTATCTGTGCCCACACCCCCCTTCTAAAGACACCAGCCATCCTGGACTAAAGGTCCATCCACTGCAGTCGGCCTCATTCAGTTTAAATGATTCTGGTTGCAATAATGTTTTTGCAAATAGTTCATGTTCCCAGGTACCTGGGATTAGGATTTCAAGGTATCTTTTTGGCGTACACAGCTCAACCCATAACGTGGAACACAGATTCCCTTGGAAAGGAAGTTAATGGTGTGTAAAATAATCCCAAAAATTGCCTCCTTCCTCTTCTCCTAGCCACCCAATATCAGTGGTGCCCAGGTGAGTCCCCAGTTCTGGTCAGTTCTGAGTCCCCTTAGTTCTGAGTCCCCTAGTACTCTCGCTGGAGTACTAGTGGGAGGCCTCTTGAGTCTCATGAGCTTCACTTCACACATAGAAGCATAGTTTCCAGTTGAAGCAACCATGGCCCTCAGCCTGCCCCCCGGGATGTCTCTTGAATCCGAGGTACCCCTCTGCCTGGCTTCTAGCATGTGGAAGGACTGGATGGAGGAAGGAAGGAAGGGGACTTCTGGGGCCATCTGACAAGGTACCTGTCTCTGCTGGCCATTGAAACAGGAGAGGGGTGGAACGGAAGGGTTCCCGACCTTCTGCCAACACACACTTCATTTATTTTCTTCCTGTAAGCAATAGGTTTTGAACAACTGTAAATAGTTTCACTTATTAAGTGGGGTTTACATTTTGAGTCCATGGTACCTATGATACAGCCAGTGAGTTGATGGCCATCATATGATAATAGTGAAAAAGCCAGAACTCTTGGTGTCTGAAGTTGTTCAATGCTTCTTTATCGAGAGAATATAAAATTCATCTGGATTTTCAGAATAACAAAGAGAGTTCATGCTACACCGGTTTGTTTGTACCTTTGAGGAGTCCCTTTCCATAGCACCCTAAGGTGGATTGTAGATTGCTCCTTGATAGGGTGTCACTGGTGGAAAGTACCACTGAGGACTGCACAGTGGGGCTTGTAGCTTCTGAATCTCAAATGTGGTGAAGAGCAGAGCAGAACCCCTGCCCCCTGCGGGCCAGGCCCAAGACGTAGAAGGGCAGAGTGAGCCTGAAGACTCAGTGTCTCCTTTTTGAATTTGCCGGTCTGATAAGCAGTCCCACCTTCCAGGGCTGACTGAACAAGGGCCGGAGAGGGGCCTGGAGGTAGGAAGTGACTGGGGCTCTGCCCCTTGGAGGGAAATCAAGAATGAGCCATAAGCACGCCTTTCTATATGACACTGTCGGCACACTAAACCCGTGGGCCAAATCTGGCCCCCAGCCAGTTTTGATAAAGTTTTATTAGAACATAGCCACACCCTGTTGCCGCCTTTCTCCACCCCTCCTCCCCTTCCAGCCCCCGCCGTCCTTCCCGCCAGTCCCGCCCATATTGCCAACCCACAATCTGCCCTCTTCCCCAGTAACTGCTTACCTCAGGTCTATCCATCAGCTTCAGCCTGTCCACAGCCGCCCCTTAGCCAACCCTCCCTTCATCACGCCCCTCCCTCTACCCAACCCTATATAGCTAAGTGTACTTCCGTAATAAAGCAGACCTGTTCCTGTGCTCAAGCGGTCTCCGTGGTTTTTCCCCAACCGTGCGTCCCCCACGCCTGGAGAACCGGTGCTCCCTCTTGGGGCACCCCCCGCTGGCTGATCGGCAGGAGCAAGCCCCCCCGACTCTTGGGCCTGAGCGAGGACGAAACCCTCTCGCTCAGCTACAACTGGCGCCCAACGTGGCGGCTCCTCCCCCGGCCCCTCTCTGCTGCTGCTGCTGCTGTGATCGTCCTCCTCTCCAGGTAGGGACCCCTCACCCGGACGAGCCCCAAGGGACCCCTCGCCGTCGTCCCGTCCCTATCCCGTCATGGGCGCCTCTTTGTCATTGCATCAGGCGCCGCAAGTCAGGGCCCTCGCTGCACTGCTCGATGCCAATGGAGTCCGCGTCTCCTTGCGGCAGCTCCAAAAGTACTGGGATCTCTTGCTCCCTTTTAATCCGTGGCTCGCCACCTGCCAACTCTGGAGCCCGGACACATACTCGCGACTCATAGATCGAGTCACCTCTGCCATGGAGCACGAGAAACGCACCTTCCCAACAGGCCTCTTACCCGTTCTCGTTGCCATCGCGCCTGTCTCCTTGGCACTCCGACCGAGGCCGTATATGAAGCTTCTCCCAAACGGCCTCTAGACTGTGATCCTGATGAGCCCGCCGACACTGACTCTCTGTCTAACCAACTTGCTGCCGCTCAAGCGCGAACCTCCCCGCCCAAGCTCCCCGCAGCAGACAGAAACCACTCCTGCCGCTCCCCAATATGGCGGACTTCCGCCTTCTTCCCCCACTTCTGCTGAAGATGGCGCGCATCTGGCTTCTTCTTTGCCGGTGTCCTCCTCCCGCCTCTACCCGCCTCTTCCTGCCCAGTCACCATCTGGTTCGGGCCCGGAAACTACATGGTCGCCATCTTCCGCTAAACCGGAAACGCCCCTTGCGCCATCTTGTCCGCTGCCAGATATCGCTGCTCCACCATCTTTGCCGGTGCCCGGAAGGGTCCCGCCGCCATTTTGTTGTTGGCCGGAAGCCACTAAGCTGCCATTTTCTCACCTGTGTTCCGCTTATCCCTTGCCGCCGCCATACGGCAATAGCCCTTCACCTGCCTTGGCTGCTCCATCAGTCCCCGGTGCCACGTCTTCTCAAACCCCCCAGCTATATCCGCTGAATCCACAGCCCACGCCGCAGCGACCCCAAACTTGGCTAACCTTTACAGCGGAAGAGGTCAGGACCCTCCGCAAAGCTGTAAAGGAAGATGGAATTGGCAGCCCTTATGCGCAGCAACTACTTGAGGAGTTGGGGACCCAACTCGTTCTCCCATATGACTGGATTGCATTAGCCCGTGCCATCCTGACGCCCGGTCAATTTATCGAATGGCGCGCCCATTACCAAGCGGCTGTTGGCCGGCAAATCATGGAGAATGCCCAGGCTGGCGTCCTCGATCCCTCCGATGCATACACGGGCACCAACAATTATGCAAACCCTCGTTCTTATCTCGAAATTGACCCAGGGTTTTGGCACCGGGTAAAGGTTCTCGTCCAGTGGTCATTCTCTCTAGTTTCCACCAAGCAGCCCACCAAGTTCATGCAGCTGCTACAGGACTCCAATGAGACCTTCCCAGCATTTGTCGCCCGTGTACTGGAAGCTTGTCAGCGGAAAATTTCCAGCGAGGATGCCCAATTTGCGTTAGCCAAAGAGTTAGTCATTGACGGGTGCCTTGCACCGTTCCGGGCTGTAATCCTTCCCATATGCGACAAAGCTCTGCACGAATGGGTCCTTGCTTGCCGTGACGTCGACCCACAAGTCAAAACACTCACCGCTGCCTTTGCCTCTGCCATGGCTGTTTCATCCAGCCCCACTTCCGTCTGCTTTCGGTGCGGCCAGCCGGGCCACTTCATCCGCGAGTGCTCCCAGCCAGGCCCAGTGCCTCGCTCAGACCCGCCGATGTGACGGCCAAGGGGCCCTTCTACGCCGTGTCCGCGTTGTGGGAAAGGTTATCACTGGGCCCGCGACTGCTGTTCCGCCCAATGTTCCCAGCAGCCTTTAAACTTCCAGCGGGGCAGGCCTCAGCCCCACCCCCAAGAGGCCCCCAGAAAAATTCCCAAGCCATAATGTGGACAATGCCATCACACACCGCCAGAAACCCTCATTAGAACTTAAGATTAATGGGCAATGGCTTGATGGGCTTCTGGATTCTGGCGCTGAAGTCTCCTGTGTTCCCTTCGAAATCACCGCATTCAATCACTGGCCCCTCGAAACCGGCCCTCAAGTCATCGGCGCCACAGGAGCTGCTGCCTCCTTGAAAACATCCCAGCCTCTACATTGGAGCGACTGAGAAGGCCACGAAGGCCAAATTCGTCCACTCGTCCTCTCATCAGTCCAGACCATCTTATGGGGGAGAGATGTCCTCAGCCAGCTAAAGGCCCGAATCACTACAGAAGCCTTCTCAGCTGCGCTGCCCCCCCCCTTCTAGGGGCCACTGCTCCCATCTCAAAACCTGACCCTATCCCTCTGGAATGGGACACAGAGGAGCCCATCTGGGTCGAGCAGTGGCCCTTGCCAGCTCACAAATTGCAGGCTCTCTCTGCCCTCGTCAAAGAGCAGCTACAAGCAGGGCATATAGAACTGTCCACTAGTCCCTACAATTCACCGGTCTTTGTCATTAGCAAAAAGAACACCAGCAAATACCGCCTTCTTCACGACCTCCGTGAGATCAACAAACATATTAAGCCAATGGGATCACCTCAACCAGGATGCCCGCACCCCACCGCAGTCCCCCAGCATTTTCATGCGGCATCCATTGACATCAAGGACTGCTTTTTCTCTATTCCTCTTCACCCCCGGTACTGTCCACGATTCGCGTTCACGGTTCCACGCATCAACAACCAAGGCGCAGCTCAGCGATTTCAATGGCGAGTATTGCCTCAAGGCATGCGCAACAGCACAACTATGTGCCAACTGTATGTCAACCATGCTGTTGAGCCGCTGCGCTCCAAGTTCAATCGGAGCACACATACATCCTCCACTACATGGACGACCTCCTTTTAGCAGCGAGCTCCAGTGCGCTCCTCAATGATCTGCTCTCGGCAATAATAACAAACCTCTCCAGCCTCGGGCTTACTGTGCAGTCTAACAAAATAAACCTCCAGCCTCCTTTTCAATTCCTAGGCTTTCATTTTCATCGGTTTATCCAGCCCACAAGCCCAAAAATCCACCTCTCTCCGAGGATGACATTACCTGAGCTCCAACAGCTCTGCGGGCAAATCAATTGGCTTCGCTCGGCGCTTCCCATCACAATAGCACAAATGCAGCCTCTCTTTGAGCTTTTGCAGACAAGGGACAGCCCTCCAACGGCGACCACTCACAGCATCATCATCACTCCAGAGGCTCGAGAAGCCGTCCAACAAGTCAGCGCCGCCCTGCAACAGTGTCGCCTGGAGCGGTTCTCCCCCACCCTTCCAATCTTGGCTTTAGTTCTGCCAACGCCAATCACTCCCACAGGTCTCTTGTGGCAAGATGGCCCTCTCCTTTTTCTGCATACGTCAAAGAGCAAACTCCCGAAAATCTGCCCTTTCATAAGAGCCTGGATCGCGCTGGCCACTGACTTAGTACTTCTCTCCATACAAACGTATGGCATCCCGCCACACACTATTGTTTGGCCTTTAGATGCCAAGGAAGTTACCTCCCTCATCATGAACAATGCCCAAATGCAGAGCCTGGTAGAGCTCTTTCGCGGCTCCTTTGACAACCACTATCCTCATCACCGATTGCTGCAGGGAATGTCTCAATTGGCATTTTCCAACCCGTTCCGTCCATTGCCCGCACGGAACCCGATCCCTTCTGCTATCACTGCCTTCACAGATGCCTCAAAAACTGCGTTTGCTGCCATCATATACACTCCTGAGAATCCTGAGCCACGGCAACTGCTGTTCGCAAATGACTCTTCTGTTCAAGTGGGCGAGCTTCTAGCTGTCGCTACAGTCCTCAATCTCCACCCAGACCAGCCTCTCAACATCTTTACTGACAGCCTATACACTCTTCAGGTGTGTCACAGCCTCCCGCTTGCTACTTTCCTACCAGGTGACTCAAACATCGATCGGGCCCTCGCCTTCGTACAGCGACTGCTTGAACGGAGGCAGCAGCCCTGGTTCATTGCTCATATCAGAAGCCACTCTGGCCTACCAGGACCACTGGCTCAAGAGAATGACCTCGCTGATGCTTCTGTGTCCAGCCGCCAGGTAAACCCAGTCCTCCTCCATGAAAGCCCTGCCGACGGGCCGCGGCTTGGAGACTTTCTTAATCAAGCCAAGCTCCTGCATTCCCAATTCCACTTCTCTGCGCGGTCCATCCAGAAGCTCTTCCCAGACCTTCCCATTGAAACTTGCAAACACCTTGCGTGCGTGTGCAGGACCTGTGTGCCATTGTTGCCACTTGGGCATTTGCAGCCTCAGGGTGTTAACCCCCGCGGCCTCTGCCCAAACTCAATGTGGCAATTAGATGTCACTCATGTCAGCGCATTCGGCCGCCTCAAATATCTTCATGTGGCAATTGACACCTTTTCGCATCTGTGCTATGCAGTCCCTCTTGCGGGAGAAAGTGCTAAACACTGCGTCCAGGTGCTTCGCCAAGCTATTTTGTTCATGGGAATTCCATGGGATCTCAAAACAGACAACGGACCAGCGTATCGCAGTGCCGCCTTCACCAGCTTTGTGCAGATGTATCACATCACGCATCATTTTGGCATTCCATACAATCCACAGGGGCAAGGAATCGTCAAGCACACTCACCAACAGCTCAAGCTACTTATTAAAAAAGAAAGGGCCTCTTCTCCCCACAAGGCCCCAGCCGACGTCGTAACTGCCTGCCTCATTCACCACAATCTCCTGACCTTCGATGACAATGGATTCTCCCCTACCCATAAGCACTGGGGACCCATGTGGCAGCCCTCGCAAGTTCCCCTTGTCCATTGGAAAGACCCTGCCACAAATCGTTGGCAAGATCCAGCTCCCCTCCTAGCACAGGGGAGGGGCTTTGCTTGCGTCTTTCCAGAGTCTGAGCCGCAGCCGCTCTGGGTTCCTGGGCGTTGCATTCGGCCCGCCACTGACCCACTAGTTCCACCGAACGATCAGCACCCTATGCCTTCAGTGAGAGATAACATTGACAGTGGATACGGCCCAGAGGTCGCCCCATTCACCCGGATCCAGCACCAGCCATCATCAAGATGCCGCACCGTCAGATGATGCCTCTACACAGCCTCGCAGCCGTTCTCTTCGTCCTGGCTTCCCTCGCTCTCCCAGCCACTGCCAACCCGAGTCACCAGCCCTTCAATTGGACCCTCTCCCTCTGGCAACAAAAATGGCTCCTCGCCTCGAACGTAACCGCCTCCACCCCCTCTTTCACTACTGATGTCGCCAACCTCACTGGACGCACGAACCTTCCGTCTTATGAGTGGGGGGGACACAACCCTGCTGCCACAGGTTTCTACATGCGCCCATCCTCCGCCAGAGGATGCCATGACCCAACGCTCTATTACTGTCCTTCCTGGGGGTGCGAAACCATCGCCCACGGATGGTCCAGCGCCCCTAACAAAGACCCATACCTCACTCTCCAGCGTAATGCTACTCGATGGAACACCATCACACTCACAGTCAAAGACCCCAACTCCGACCTCTGGTTACGAGGCCGCATGTGGGGAGCCCGCCTGTATGCAGTAGGCTACAATTACGACGCCATTATCACTATAAAAAAGGAGCCAATTCTCACACGTTCCACCCCAGTGGGCCCAAATCAGATTTTCAATCCTCCAAAGGCACAGCCCCCTTCTCTGCCCCACTCCACCTCGCCCGCTCCTTCGCCCGGCACCCCCCCCGCCACTGCCTCCCTCACCTCCCACAACCCCAAGCCTCGCTTCCCCTACTCTGTACCCCAGCCCCCTCCCATCGCCACCCTTTTAGGTCTCGCTGGAACAGGCACGGGGACCGCCGCCCTTGCCCTCCGGCAGGCAGTCGATCAAGATATTACCTATCTCTCTCCTCCCATACCTGCTCCCATTCCTAGGCCCCCTTATCATTATCCTCTTAGCCCTCACTGTGGGCCCCTGGGCCATCAGAAGGATAGTCCACCTTGCCAAAGATCAAGCCAATGCAGTGTTCAGCTCCTTTGTACAAGTCCACTACCAACGCCTCGCCACCGCTGAGTCCCCCCCCAGCCGTCCACCTCGCCCCTTCCGCCCGCACCAGCTACTCCAGACCGCATGCCTATAGCTTCTTGTATTCCTCCCCTCACTTCTCCCCAACTGTTCCTCCCCCTCGGGCGGGGGGTCCGGGGACATCACGAGCCCGTTTCGCTAGCAAGGCTTGGCGCGCGCCAGGCACCGGCGTGCGCCGACCCTAATGGCGGGCACATGCGTCCTGGCCAGATGCTATGTCATCCGCTCACGGCCAGCCGGTCCTCAGGTCCTCATGGTCTCCCCCCACCCCTCGTCCTATTCCAATACCCATCCTTATAACCTCCTTTTCCTCCTCCTCCTCATAATCCTTGTCTTTTGTTGCTGCGCACACCGAGTTATTCACACCCACAGTGCGCACCAAAACTTGTTGCCTCTATTTCCTTTTAAAAACAAAAGGAGCAATTGTTGCCACCTTTCTCCACCCCTCCTCCCCTTCCAGCCCCCGCCATCCTTCCTGCCAGTCCCGCCCATATTGCCAACCCACAATCTGCCCTCTTCCCCAGTAACTGCTTACCTCAGGTCTATCCATCAGCTTCAGCCTGTCCACAGCCGCCCCTTAGCCAACCCTCCCTTCATCACACCCCTCCCTCTACCCAACCCTATATAGCTAAGTGTACTTCCATAATAAAGCAGACCTGTTCTTGCGCTCAAGCGGTCTCCATGGTTTTTCCCCAACCGCGCGTCCCCCACGCCTGGAGAACCGGTGCTCCCTCTCGGGGCACCCCCTGCTGGCTGATCGACAGGAGCAAGCCCCCCCGACTCTTGGGCCTGAGCGAGGACGAGACCCTCATGCTCAGCCACACTTGGGGATTTGGAAGGGTCAGCAAAATGCTACCATCTCTGGCCTTCATTTGCAATCCCACCAGAGTCACCAAAAATGTTGTAGAATTTGAGAGAGGTTCAATTATTTGCATATAGAGAGGCCAGGACTCAGGAATGATTTTGAGAAGGAAAAAAAGGTTTATTGATGGCCAGCCAGACTCTGGAGCTTTCTGTTTCAATCCCGAGCCCCGAACAATATTTTTGAATCTGTTTTATACAGAGAGGAAACGTTGAATGGTCCCTTTGTTTCAGTTCTCAAAAGGCTTGAATTAGCATATATATCTTCCACATTCTAGGTAAGCTTTTAACATGGACTTCATACATATTAGATAAGCTTTTATCATATTTTGTTTGCATTTCCCCTAAATACTTAAAGTTTATAGACCTTGCATTGTTAAACTGTTTCCTGGGACTGGAGTCATTGTCATTGTCACCAATGGCAGGACTGCAGCCTCTTACCATTTCACACCCACAAGTCAGATGTTTAAGTTATCTCTGAAGAGACGAAGACCCTCCCACCCATAACCCACATCACAGTGACCTTCCTGAGGTAGCAAAACCTTCCTCTTTGCTAGCCCATGGAAATGTCCACAGCCAGTGGTTGCTAAATTCTCTTAAATATGATCCCTCCCTTTTACCCCCATGAGATTATCTCAATTTGGGGTTTATGGCAAAAAGAACACAAAGGGAAGATTTTTCTTTCCTGAGGCTTTATCAGCAGTCTTTCTAAGCAATAGGCCTTAAAAGCAATCAGCATTATGATCAGAGTCTACCTGATGAAACTCTGTGCATACAAGGGCCTGGCTGAGTGGGGTTCCCCCAACCCACCTGCCAGCAGTCACAGCATCACCTGGGAATTTGTTAGAAATGCAAATTCTCAGACCCAGATCCAGACCTGCTGAATCAGAAACTCCAGGGATGGGGCAGGCTGTTTTATTTAACAGTTGTCCAGGAGACTCTGATTCAAGGTCAATCTTAAGACCCTGTGGCTGAGAATCCAGGCACTAAACCAGCCCCTGTATTTTACAAAAACAAAACTGAGTTGCAGAGAGGATAAGGGACTTCTCCAAATTTTCACAGTTGGCCAATGACTGAGGCAAGAATGGAATGGAAAATTGCCTCTTCCCTGAATTCTAAGACAGAGTAAAACCTACCCAAAGCTTCAGGCAACTGAAAACAACTCTGTGAGCTAAAAATGCAAATCAGAAACCTTGGAGTTCACTTCTGTCAAGCCAATGAACAGTGACATCTATAGGTGAGTAAAAATGCACATACTCAAAGTTCTCCTAAACCCTTAAGGTTTGTAGGAAGTATTCTTTCATGAAAAGCACTTTAAGGGAAGCAGATGTGGCTCAAGCAGTTGGGCACCACTTGGGAAATCCTGGCTTCAGTTCCCAGTGTTTCTTAAAGAAAACTAACAAGACAGAGATTTGATGCAAAGGGTTGGTGCAGCAAGCTGACACAACAAAATGACACAATGAGACAACACAATGAGGAAACACTACAAAAGATGCTACAAGCAGGGAGCAGATGTAGCTCAAGTGGCTGAACACCTCCCACCCATATGAGAGATCCTGGGTTCTATTCCAAATGCCTCCTAAAAAAAAAAAAAAAGAACTAGACATAGAGAGCAGGCAGTGAGTATAAACAATGAGCAGGTAAGAAATATATAAATAAATTAAATAAATAAATGAATAAATAATAAAATCTTTAGAAAACACACAAACACTTTAAGTCCACATCCTTTAAAATTCCTGTATTTCAAAGCATCTGTTTAGAAATGACTAGGCTTTATCTTGAATCCTCTATATTTTTCTTTTTCCAAACTCAATGTGCAATTCTTAAAGGCAGCAACCACTCCACTTCCCCTTGCTCTAGATATGTCTAACAATAGAAAAATCATTTTTGACTAATGGTGGAAATCTGATTAAGTGAAACAAATTATTTTAATCTAAGAATATGTTTCTGCTTGATATGGCTTTAATGGGCATACTTAACACATTTAAGTTGAAAACGTCTCATCTACAGAAATACATTTAATTTCCCTAGCTGTCTAACAAACATGAGAGCTTTTGAAATCTTGCCCATCTCAAACCCTGCTTATTAAAAGTAAGCACTAAAAGGTTAAAGACCTAATTTAAACTAAATGAAAATAACTTAAGTTTGAAATTAATTTATTGCTGTCACTTTCAGATGAAGGCATCTCCTACAGATGCATTGTTTTTCTTGGTAATCTGGACTGAAGAAAGAATTATTTATAAAAATGCCTATAACCCAAACTTTATATATTTTCTTTTATGGTATAACCAATATGATATAATGAACCCAAAGGCATTCTGAATAAAATATTGTTAATTGTTTGAAAAAAATAAAAGGCACATACTGTGAAAAAAGCTGGCTTCAAATTAATAAAGACATATTTAGAAGTCACTCAGCCTTGAAATTCCAGTCATTCAATGTCATGGGTCCTTTGAGAATGACCTGGTCTTCAAAACAATAAAACCAATGATTGAGGAATCGGGGTTGAAATCAACTAAATCACCTATCCATCAACCACTAAACTGGAGAATTTAATCACAAAAGATGAGGGATTATCTCTTCCAAGGGATCACTTCATTAAAAATATAGATGGTATCTTAACACTCGAACAATTTTTCAAATTTTATCCAAAGTAAACATTTCCAAGTGAGGTTAAAAGAGACTGCTTTAAAAACCACCCAAAGTTGACACGACACCCGGGGATGAGCCTCCCTGGCACCGAGGGATCACTACCACATACCAGCTGAAGAAGCAACTAGAAAATGACCTTGAATTAAAGATTCAATGCGGAACAGCAGAATATACCTGTCTACATATAATAACATGACTTCGGGAAGCGGTTTGACCTAATGTAAGGGGGAAATGGAAAGGAGAAATGAGATTATAAGGCTGTGCGTCTCTAAAAAAGAGTCTGGAGGTTGTCAGAAGGAATACCCCTATGTACAACTGAACAGAGTCTAAGAGACAGATAAGGTAGATACAACCCCAGGTATTGGTTCTTTTGAGGGATAAAGAGACCCACGGGTTCTATGGTCATGGCAGAAGGGGTTCACTGCCATGACAGATGGCCCTTCTTTGGAGCTGGTGTTTCTGCATGATGGAATTGGACTCAGAGGGGATCTCTTTTCACAAGACTTGCATGCTACTTTATTGGAATTGTAGTTGGTGCTGGGTTTAAGATATATGTAGGGGATTTGAATCTCTGGACTGATAATATGACACCCAGGCCCAGAGCCTCAACAGACTTCAGCTCCTACACTTTGACTTATTAGACTTACTCCACTCAGCTAACATGGAGTTGAAGAAGGTCAACCACCACAACATGGAGCCTAGAGTGTCTACAACTAGAAGCGGGAGGAGTGCATCCAGTACCCATGTGGAATCTAAGCCCTCACTTGACATAGGTGTGCAATGGACACAACCAATCCAATGTCCACAGAGAAAATGTGGAATGGGTGTGGGAACGGTAGCCATGGGGGCTGCTGGGTTTGGGGAATGGGAGGAAGAGATGAGATGTGAAGGTGTTTTCAGGACGTGGAGTTGTCCTGGATAGTGCTTCACGGACAATTACGGGACACTGTAGATCCCCCCAGGGCCCACTGGATGGAACGTGAGAGAGTCTGGGCTATGATGTGGACCATTGACTCTGGGGTGCAGTGATGCTCAGAGATGAACTTACCAGGTGCAATGGATGTGTCATGATAATGGGAGAGAGTGTTGCTGTGGGGAGAGTGGGGGGAGTGGGGGGTGGGGGCGGTGGGGTTGAATGGGACCTCATTTTTTTAATGTAATTTAAAAAAATAATAAATAAATAATTAAAAATCAAAAAAAATAAAAATAAAAAATAAAAACCATCCAAACTTGAGGATCCTCACCATGATTGATGAGCAGGGGGTGTACCACAGGGCCACCTGTTTTATGACCAACTCTGAGAGCTCACCAAGCCCCTCAAAGACTTAGTGATGGGGACTGACTCATATTCCCCAAGACACATTCAAATCCTGGTCCCTGGTGCTGTGGGTGGGAGCTATTTGGAAGATTCTCAAAGATCCTTTTAAGATGAAACCAAATTGAGACAGGACGGCCTTCATCCTACAGGACTGGAGACCTCACAAGGAGAGGATCTAGGCAGATGTACCCCTGTGCAGAAGTGGAGACCACAGGATTCAGATGACCATGAGATGAGCAGAGGCTGAGCCACCAGCAGGATGCCCCCCTGCAGGACTGTGTGGCTGCTAATCCCTTGATTTGATGTCTAGCCTCCAAACCCTGAGTTACTGAATTCCTGCTGCCTATGGTATGTGTTACAGTCGACCTGCCAGACTCAGACAGATGAGGTTAGCATCCCCCACTGTAAAGATGGGGGAATGTAGGCTCAAACAGGACATGACTTACACTAGTCCTCAGAGCTAGAAAATGGAGGAGCCAGAATTTTACCCAACCCTGGTGAATGCCAAGTCCCATGCATTCCTCATGACCTCAGCTGCTTCTCACTTACAGGGTGACAACAGAAAATGCTGGCCTCCAGGGCCATCCATCCTTCCTAGGGATTTTTGTCCTTGAGTTAACAAAATTCCATTATTTGCAGTTCAGATCACTGGGGAGAAAGTGCATTGCAGTATGTCTAGAGTTCAACTGTGCTAACATGTAACTTTCCTGATATTTCCTCTTAAAGAAAGTAAAATGCAAGCATTGTTTTATGTACACTAGAGATAATATCAGGCAGTTGTGGCTTCTGAGACTATTAGGAAAATAACTGCACACCCCTCCCCAAATACAAATGCAGAGAACCCATGAACAAAAATCCCAGTCACTTAAGTTGGGGGGATATTTGTAAGGTTTGAAGGTGCCCGCAGTGAATGAGTCACCAGCATCACTTAATCTGAAATAGTCTAATGTAAAAATCCACCTGCTGGATGTGCCTAAATCCTAAAGGTGTCTGCCAGGCTCTTGACCAAGGCCCCTTAGGGAAGCTGCTTGTCTTTCATTGTCCCCACCATAAGGCCAGATGGGGGAATCTCTGTGGTTTCTAGATGTCAGCACAATGAGGATGTAAGGCCCCAGGTATCCCTCCTCCCCCATGAAAGGAGCCCCTGGGCCTTTGGGGGCTGGGGTGACCCTCAGGCTGGAGAAAAGTACCCAAAGCCGGGACCTTGATGCTGGGGATGTCCTTCTTCCTGTAGAAGTCAGCCCTCATGTGATTAGTGCTGCCATGGTGGTGGTTCAGTGGCTTGATGGGCTGGTGGATATGCTTCCTATAGGTGGAAGACATCAGCACCTCAACAGGCCATTCATGCTCCTGTGGGGGATCATCGAGATGCTCCCATTAGCAGAGGTCTGCTGCTGTAACTGCCTGAATCCCAACAAGGGGCAGAAGTTAGGAGCTTGGGTTTGTAGAAGTCAAAATAAGATGTCACTGGTTAAGCAAGCATGAGGGCATAATTCTAACAAGTTCATTTTCTAGTGTTACTTAAAAATCCATCACACTTCTGGAATGAATTAATTTGTTCTGGATGTTCATGATTTTTTTCATTACATGTAGGAAAATTGAAGCATAACTGATTGGGATGCTTTTCATTTCAGGTGAAGAATCATGTCTGGACAGACTGAGGCTAGCACAACTGACACAATTGTACTTATCCTCAGTCCTAGAATATCCTTTCTATAAGGTAAAAACAAAAAGTGTATGGCATTATTTCACTGAGGGAGAACAGTTTGCTTGTGCCCCTTCTGAAAACTAAGGCCCTTCTCTTTTGACCTGTCTCCATAACTTTATTAAAAGGGAAAACTTTCATTTACTTGGAGCTAGGTGGAACAGCTGGCCTTCTCTTTGATAAATTGACCCCATTTCTGTCTTGTCCTATAGGACCAGTTCCTGCTGTATGAGATTTCTAGACGGTTTCAAGTGTTGACAGTGTATGAGTCTTAGTATTCCTTGATTCACTTCAAGGGTTTTAAAGGGTTTAGCATGCACAATAGCCATTTGATTAAGAAGTCTGGGGAAACGGACTTTGGCCCAGTGGTTGGGGCATCCGTCTACCACATGGGAGGTCCGTGGTTCAATCCCGGGCCTCCTTGACCCGTGTTTAGCTGGCCCACACGCAGTGCTGATGCGCACAAGGAGTGCCGTGCCACACAGGGGTGTCCCCCGCGTAGGGAAGCCCCATGCGCAAGGAGTGCACCCATAAGGAGAGCCGCCCAGCGCCAAGGAGGGAGCAGCCTACCGAGGAATGGTGCCGCCCACACTTCCCATGCCGCTGACGACACCAGAAGCGGACAGAGAAACAAGAAGCAGCAAAAAGACACAGAAAACAGACAACCGGGGGAGGGGAGGGGAATTAAATGAATAAAAATAAATCTTTTTTTAAAAAAAAAAGAAGTCTGAATCTCTGAACTCTACAAATAATAATTATTTCTGAGTGCATTTTTAAACCAAGTCAGAAATTTCACTCTTCTCTGGTAGACTTTAGTTTAGGTGGTATCTGTGCTATAAAGATTCACTCTCATAAATTTCACAGCACACCTTTTTTTGTGTGATTGGAAATAGTCTCACCAGACTTCATCACCTTCTGCTTTGTCCTTCAGACTTGACTCAGGATCATATTCTTGGCATAAAGTAAATATAAGGAAATTCATTACTCTTTTAAAAAAATTTAACAATGCCAAGGCTTATAAAGATAAACACTAAAATTAGTTAACCCCAACCACCTCCCTTCCCTGCAATAACAAATTTGTAACTGTGCTTTCTATGCCAAATGTACACAAATATATAAACCAATTTTCTTTTCTCTTTATGTCCAGTATATCATACAATTTACCATTATGTCCAGTATACATAGACCTTCCTCAAGGCCAATGTGTGTGGATCAAATACGTTCTTTCTCAAAGTGGTGCAGTATTTTATGGGACTTACTAGTTCCCCAGCTTATGATCTTTCAGGTTCTTTCCACCTTTGGCATCTATCCGCAGTGCTAGAGTAAACACTCTTGCATGTCATTCTACTGGGGCCCATGTTCCTTTAAGCTGCAGACTAGAATGTTAAGAGTGGGACCACTGGTGTAATGTCAATAAATAGTGACTCTGAATGGTAGATGTCACACCTCCCCAGCAGAGAGTGAAGGTGGCTGTGTCACCCCCACTGCCACTGCACAGTATTTTTGTTCTGTTAGCTTTTGCCACTCAGTTCAGTGGAAAAGGGTGACTTCTCATGTATTTAAATTGCATTTGAGTGAGCAATAATGAAGTTGAACATTTTGTCATATGCTTATTGGCCATTTGTATTTCCTAGGAATTGCCTTCCTGCTCCCTAATTCATCTTTCTATTGTGTTGTGTTTTTAAGTTTTGTGTGACCAAATCTACCTGTCTTTTAATGGTTCCTGATATTCCCATCATGCATAAGATTATTTCACAAAATATATGTTAGTGCAAATATTTTACTAATTTTTCCCCATTGGATCTTTAATCCACCTGTGATTTATTATATAGGTATACCTCAGAGATTTGGCAGGTTCAGTTCCAGACCACCATAATAAAGTGAGTTACATGCATGTTTTGCTTTCCCAGTGTATGTATGCTACAGTCTTTTAAGTATGCAAAAGCATTATTTTTATTTTTAAATGTATATACCCCAATTAAAATGTGACACAGATGAAGTGAGTACACATTGTTGGAAAACTGGAACTGATAGACTTGCTTGACACAGGATTGCCACAAACCCTCAGTTTATTTAGAAAAAAACCCCCACAATATCTGCAAAATGGAATAAAGCAAAACTCAGTAAAAGGATATATACCCATAGTCTGATGTTTGGTAGGAGTTTAACTCTTCTTTACTAGACAGATAGGCAATTTTCCAGCACTAGTTGTTTCATTGCAATCCTTTATTTATTGAATTGAGATGTCAGTTTTATCATTTCTTCTTGGATTAAAAATTTTAACTGAGTGTCCTTCAGGTCCTTAAAGCAATTCTGAGAGTTTCAGAGATGTTTCTTGAATTTGACAGCATTGTCATGATGTCTATTGTTCTTTTTTACAGTGACTACTTTCAAAACACATTTTAAAGATATTTTGAGCTATTAGATTTTAACTATAACAAGAATATTTTTCATTGCTGTGTTAAGAAAGATATCAGTCCTAAGTCCTAGAAAAATACCATTTGTTAAAGGAATTTTGTATCAAACTTTTATACATAGGTAACTCACTACCTTCACTTTATTCTCTGGTTTTGTACCTTATTTTTCTCTCTCATGCTTGAATATATGATTTTTAGAATCCCAAACTCCTTCCTAAATATCAAATGAAACCTTTTTTTACTCCATACCATTCCCTGGAGACCCCTGTGGATTTTCACTCTCATAAATCTGAGGTAATTGAATTGATCGACCTTTTAGGTGCAAGATCCTACTTTGCTTCCAAAATGTTAATACCCTATTGGTATACAATAGGTAAGTACCAGGGGATTTATTTACAGAACCTTGTGAGTTGTTATCTCTTTGGGAGACAGGTGGAGCTTAGTAGCCACAGAATGCAAAATGGAATCTTCCCTGCCCTGCATATGGCTCTAGAGTGTAGATGGTAGAATATAGTATATAGACTATATTTGAATCCAGCTTGCCACAGATTAGCAGAATGCCTTTGCACAGAGTATTTACCCTTTTTAACTTTTTTCGGTTTGCTTCCTCATCTGTAAAATTTGACCTCAAACACCTATGGTAAGAAGGAATACATGAGGGAATAACACAGTAAGTGCTCATGTCTGTTTAGCCGCTCTTATAGTCTAGGCCTGCACTGTCCAGTATAGTAGCCACTAGTGCAGATGGCTACTTAAATTTAAATTAAACATAAGTAAAGTTTATAATTCATTTCCCTAATCATATATCACATTTCAAGTGTTCCAAAGCCTCCCATAGCTGGTGGCTACCACATTAGCACAGATATAAGCACACAAATCCTCCCAGAAATAGCTGCTGGACTATGCTGACTTTGAGTCCAAGTCCTTCCTTTCATCAATTAAAAAGTCATCTTGGGAAACGGACTTTGGCCCAGTGGTTAGGGCGTCCGTCTACCACATGGGAGGTCCACAGTTCAAGCCCCGGGCCTCCTTGACCCGTGTGGAGCTGGCCCATGCGCAGTGCTGATGCACGCAAGGAGTGCCATGCCACGCAAGGGTGTCCCCCGCGTGGGGGAGCCCCACGCGCAAGGAGTGCGCCCATATGGAGAGCCACCCAGTGCGAAGGAGGGAGCAGCCTGCCATGGAATGGCACTGCCCACACTTCCCGTGCCGCTGACAACAGAAGCTGACAAAGAAACAAGATGCAGCAAATGGATACAGAGAACAGACAACCGGTGGAGGGGAGGGGAATTAAATAAATTTAAAAAAAAAAAGTCATCTCAAAGAGAACCATCTCTAATAGGTTTCAAATGGTCACATGTTCCACCTCACCTGTCTCATGGCCCTTTCTACAGAAGGAATGGCATACACCAGAGGGCTGGGAAGGGAATTCTAGCTATGCCCCTTGGCCAGATGTTGCAGTTGTGGGGTGCCACAGATATGGGCTGCATTAGCTGTCAGGAGGCACTGGAAGAGATGGATGTGGTGAGCTGCTTAGTTGTCTAATTTTGCTGAACTTAGGACATTTTCTTCACTGTCAGAATTCAAAGTGTGCTGCCATTTGTAAGGAGAAGGAGGAAGTATGTGGTTCCTACTGCTCCCCTGTTAATTTGAGGACCTACTCCTTGCTTTAGCCCAGGAAGCCTCCTTAATTTCAGGCTGACAGGCTTGTTCTTGAAGCTGAGTGAGTGAACATCCTCACCCTCATTTGGTTGTGGTCATTTCTTTGCAGCCTTCTGTCCTATTGATAAATACAGTTTGGAATAAATCAAAATAGAACAAAGAAGTAAAGGAAGATAACGTTTGTGAGGGTATCACATGAAGACCTTTTTTCTTATCTCACCAGATATTGAAATTAAATTAGATAAAGAAGGATTTATATTACCTTTTACAGTTGATGAAGATGGGCCCAAAGGTAAAGAAACTGCTGTTGTTTTTATGTTACAAGGCCTGTTGAGGTGAATAGAAAAGGATCATTTTCTTAAAAAGGTGAGAAAAATAGATGATTCCAGAAATTAAAAGTACATTTCAGGATATGTTTTTTGGAAATTCCTTGTAATATTTTATAAACAGGATCATTAATTAAGCCAAGTACTTTTTCAGTAGACTAAAGAGTAACACATTCATGATTCATGTGAGAGTACTGGCCATTAGGAAAAGCCAAATCTTGAGTAAACTGGCCAGAAAAATAATATTTTGGATGGTTATAAAAACTAAGTTCATTTCTCTTTGATTTTTTTTTCAGAGTAGCACTATGCATCAATGGCCCCAAAAGAGTTTGTTTTAACAGCAAAAATTTACTAGGAAAAGAGGCTATTAAACAACGGCAACTACATTTATTTGGTTATCAAGTTGTCCAGGTATGGGTCCATTCCCTCCACCCCCCAAAGTAATCCCTAATTCATACTTGCTTTTTCCAGGGTCCTAAGTAGTCTGCTAGCCCAGTGGACTGAGAATCTTATTAAATTATTGGAATATCTGTTTTAATTTCCTCCTGATGTAAGTGTAAGAATAGACAAGATGACTCACTAAAACCATAATCTTCATCACTCCCTAATACCTAAGACCTTATTGTTTCCTTTGTAAGTTACTTAATAAGGCATTATGATGATGAGTGACTAGAATGTAGATGAGTTTCCCAAGTTCTCTAAGGTATTGGTGCTAGTCTGCTCCCTGGTTTCCTCTCTGGCTTACTCTTGTCCAGTTCATCTTGCACATCCCAGATTAATCTTCTGAAAACCCTCAGCATGCCAGCCTGTGATCAGAAACCTTTTTTCTTTCCTGCTCACAGGATACAGTAGAACCTCCTCTGCTTTGACTTTTGGGACCCCCTGAGGCTGCACCTTGTTGCCTGGCTCCAAGCTGGTGGTCTCTTCCCTCCCACCTAACCCACTCCATTCTCTCTCACCTTGCTCCTTTGCCCAGGTGCCCCCTCTCCCTCCAGACAGCATCTCCCAGTGACTAAATTCTGTCCACTCAGCAGCACCCCACTCAGGTCTCTTCTTTCCCTACAACCTAAAACCCTGACCTCCTCTGAGAGCTGGAATGCTGATTTTCTTCACACACGCTGCTCTGGTTTGTTGTGTACTTCTAGTATTGATTGTGTCTTTGAGGACAGGAATCATATTTGATACTTCTTTAAATATCCCTCTTATTTAACCAACAAATATTTATTGAGCTCTTATTATGCGCTAGGCATTGTTCTGGGCTCTGGGAGTACCTGAGTAAGATAGCTGTGACTTTGCCCTCAAGGAGCTTCCATTCTTATGTGTGCGCGACTGCTGAGAGCCTCGGTGTTGCTTTAAGACCTACAGCTGCTGGGGTAATGGGACTCCCCTCCTTGCTGAAGGCAGTCGCCCTTGTTTGTGGATATAATCAGCCATAGCTGCAACCAACTGCCTAATGGTCTAAAGCCACCTACAGAATGCCCTCACACTGGCAGGCCAGGGCTTGCATCATCCAATGACTCAGCACCAACTGGACGGTGATTAACCATCGCATGACCCCATCATGCTGTAACTTTTTAGATCTGTTTATCTTTAATTTTTAAGGTTTTTTAAACTTTAGCATAGGTTATTGAAACTCTATGAATTCTAGAGCTCCAAGTTCACTTTTAAATTTTATGCTTCTTTGCAGAGAAGGAATGGGACAAATAAAAGCAAATGAAAGATTGACCAGGAGAGAGCTGCAATTGATTGGGATGCCTTCATATACCCAAGTGAATTGCCGCTCACCTGGGGGCCAGGCCAAAAGGATTCTCACATCTCTTGGAAACCTGTGAAGTGGTCTCACTTACAGTTCTTAGAGCAGTTCATGGCTTTGGGTCTGAGCCCCATTCTGGATCATGCTATGCCTCAGAAACCTATCCACAGTCCCTATTCACTACCGAGTCCAAGCCCAGTGTCACTTCTGCCTTCTGTGAGCTCTCTTCCCCTCCCTGCCCCACCCTATACCCCCCACCCCGCTCACCCCTCTCCTCTCCCCATAACAACAACCTCCTCCATCATCATGAGACATTCATTGCATTTGGTGAATACATCTCTGAGCACCACTGCACCTCACGGCCAATGGTCCACACCATAGCCCACACTCTCCTACAGTCCACCCAGTGGGCCATGGGAGGACATACAATATCCAGTAACTGTCCCTGCAGCAACACCCAGGACAACTCCAAGCCACCATGGCCACTTTCTCCACACCAATGCCACATTTTCTTCTATTACTAATCACAGTAGTTCATGAATAGAATATCGTTAAGTCCACTCCAATCCATACTCTATTCCTCCATCCTGTGGGCCTTAGAATGGTTGTGTCCATGTGTAAGGAGGTGTAGGATGAGCACAGACTGGCTTGCTGGGTCATACTTCTAGGGGTGCCATAATTCTAGGGTTCCCTACTGCTAGGTGTGCTGTACTTCTAGGGGTGTCATACTTCTAGGGTGCTCTATTTGTAGGGGTGCCACTGTAAACGTGTGGTTATTGTTTTTGTTAATTAGCATCAAGGACATGGTACTGAAAAACCTCTGCTTGAGTCAACGACCTGCAGGCAAGAAGCAACGAGAGGGGGCTCGTTGGTCCGGGCCTGAGAACAACCCCTCCCCTGCCTGCCTGTCCACCTGCACTCCCTGCTGCCTTCCCCTTCTGAAAGTTGCACAGCCCTTGTCCTCCCGTTCTGCCACCTGCACATCAATGGGCTCGGCCTCAGGGTCACCACAGATGCTCTTCCCTCTGCCTGGAATGACCGACTGTTCCCCAGATTTCACAAGTCTGGCTCCTCATTATCATTTATGTTTCAAGCCAGCCTTCCTAGAGCCGCCCTGGTTAAAGTATTCCCAAGGCCTGTTTAGTTCCCCTTTTCCTTTTTACTGATACACACACACATTCGAGGCTTTAGAATTAAGTGAATTTTCGACAAAAGGAACGCGCCTCTTGAACCAGCATCTGACTCAAGAAACAGCAGAGCGCTGCGGAACAGCTCAGTTTTGCCAGATACCACTTGGCTGGATTGGATTCGTGCCGCTGCACACCCGCACCTGCCAGTACCGTGAGCGGTGGCCCCTCGTGCTGACCGAGGCGCTGAAAACTAACTCGTTGTACGTTGACACAATGCTGCTGCGGATACAGAGTTAATATAAGAAGGCAATGAATTCCACCTGTGCCTTCCACTACTGTTCCGCAGCTCCTGGAGGGTTTCAGATGCCGCGCTGGGGTGGCCTGCACTTCTCCTGGACAGCCCGCTTGGAACCTTCCGGGAGCGCAAGGGCAAGGGCAAGGGCAAGCCGACGCAAGCCGCCAGTCCAGCAGATGGCTCCTCGCGTCCCAAGTGGGCCCTCCAGGGACCCGCAAGGAGAAGGGAGGGCACGGTCCCATTCCCATCCCGGCAGCGCCCTCCGCCCTGCGCCCCTGGCCCTGCACCCCAGCCCTGCGCCCCCCGCCCAGCTTTGTGACGCGAGGCTGCGGTTTCCGGGCAACTGCGGAACGCGGGCTCCGGGCAGCCAGGAGGCGGACTCGGGCGGGGCCCCTGGCGGGATGGGACCGATCTGGCCTCGGCGGAAAAGGTGGACGCGGGCGGCCTGGAGCACAAGGAGGAGATCACCGCCGCCACGCTGCGGGGCAAGCCCCGGCCGCCGCCCATCTCGGCGCTGACCGCCTTCAGCTACTTCCCGCCACGGTGCCTGGACCCCAAGGAGCGCAGCTACTTCTCCCGCCAGGCCCGGGTGAGGCGGGAGGGGCGGCACCGCGCGGCTGGGGTGAGGCGGGGCTGGGGGCAGGTGTCCCCTGCCAGGGAGGGGCTGGGGCGGGGTTCTGCCACCCGGAGCGGGGACTGGAGACCCAGTGGCACCGCGTGGAAGGGGTCTGGGGGCCAGGCAGGGCTTGGGGGTGGGGCCCGGGCAGGGTGGGGGATGCTCTGTGGGGGTGGGAGCAGGATATCATAGTGGGAAAGGGCTACCGGGAAGGTCGAGGGGCGGGGGGGGGGGGCGGGGGAGGGAGGAGGGAATATTCACCAGGGAGGAAGACTCGGAAGACTCGATGGGGCGCCCTGGGGTGGAGGGGGCAGGTGCTGCTCTCGGTGGGGTCAGTGAGATGGGTGCCTGGACCCGAAAGAGCAGAGCTTTTAGTACTGCGAGACACAGACCACCCTCCCCCGACCCCGCCCCGGAGCTGGAGGGGTCTCGCGGCCATCCAAGGGCGCACAGACAGTCTAGAACGGGGGCCTCGAGGGTATCCAGTGTGTGGGGTGCGGCCCCCTGAGCAGTATGTGCGGTGGTTCCCGCGGCCGTGAATAAGCAACCAGGCTGATGGACGGTCCTGGGCCACTGGAACCCTCGGGCTGCCTTCCCACCGACAAGGAGAACAAGGAATAAGTCTGCACCGTCTGGCCCGGCCCCTCTGGGAAGGTGTGCGTGGTGGGAAGACCTCGGGGGTCTAAGCAGCTGAAGCTCCCAAGAGAGGGCTGAAGGAAGGAAGAGAAGGGTGTTCAGAGTTGTCCAGGTCTCTCATTCCTTTCTTTTCAACATTGTTTCTGTCCGTCCCCAGGGCGTTCCTCAGGGCATCTGATTAGATAAAAGCCTTGATTGGGGACCCTCAGCCTGGCGGACAGCTGGGCACCTGGGCTATCCCTCAGGCCTCCTGGAGGGATGGGACTGCCAGAAGAGGGACACCTCACTTTTCTCAGGCTGCTGTCACAAGTGCCATGAACTGGGTGGCTAAAAACACCAGAAACGGCTCTCTCAGCCCGGCAGGCTGAAGCCGCAAGTGCATGGGCCGTGCTGGTGTGTCAGTCCTGGCCCCTGGGGCGCCTGTCCCTTGGCCAGCAAGCCTTGGGTTTTCCGTGTCTCCTCAGTCACACTATGGCCTGCTCTGTCTCTCTTCCCATGGCGCCCTCCCCTTCTGTCTGTGCCCACACCCCCCTTCTAAAGACACAAGCCATCCTGGACTAAGGGTCCACCCACTGCAGTCGGCCTCATTCAGTTTAAATGATTCTGCTTGCAATAACGCTTTTGCAAAAAGTTTGTGTTCCCAGGTACCTGGGATTAGGACTTCAGGGTATCTTTTTGGGGTACACAGCTCAACCCATAATGTGGAACGCAGATTCCCTTGGAAAGGAAGTTAATGGTGTATAAAATAATCCCACAAAATGCCTCCTTCCTCTTCTCCTAGCCACCCACAATTAGTGGTGCCCAGGTAAGTCCCCAGTTCAGGTCAACTCTCGCTGGAGTACTGGTGGGAGGCCTATTGAGTCTCATGAGCTTCACTTCACACACAGAAGCGTACTTTCCAGTTGAAGCAACCATGGCCCTCAGCCTGCCCCCCGGGATGTCTCTTGCATCTGAGGTACCCCTCTGCCTGGCTTCTAGCGTGTGGATGGACTGGATGGAGGAAGGGGATTTCCGGGGCCATCTGACAAGGTACCTGACTCTGCTGGCCATTAAAACAGGAGGGGGGTGGAACAGAAGGGTTCCCAACCTTCTGCCAACATACACCTCATCTGTTTTCTTCCTGTCAGCAATAGGTTTTGAACAACTGTAAATAGTTTCACTTATTAAGTGGGGTTTACATTTTGAGTCTACGGTACCTATGACACTGCCAGTGAGTTGATGGCCATCATGAGCTAATAGTCAAAAAGCCAGGATCTTGGTGTATGAAGTTGTTCAATGCTTCTTTATTGAGAGAATATAAAATTCATCTGGATTCTCAGAATAACAAAGAGAGTTCACGCTACACCTTTTTGTTTGTTCCTTTGAGGAGTCTCTTTCCATAGCACCCTAAGGTGGCCTGTAGACTGCTCCTCGATGGGGTGCCACTGATGGAAGGTACCACTGAGGACTGCACAGTGGGGCTTGTGGCTTCTGAAGCTCGAATGTGGTGGAAAGCAGAGCAGAACCCCTGCCCCCTGCGGGCCAGGCCCAAGAGGGAGAAGGGCAGAGTGAGCCTGAAGACTCAGTTTCTCCTTCCTGAATTTGGCGGTCTGAATTTGGCAGCCTTCCATGGCTGACTGAACAAGGGCCGGATAGGAGCCCCAAGGTAGGAAGTGACTGGGGCTCTGTCCCTTGGAAGGAAATCAGGAATGAGCCATAAGCACTCCTTTCTATATGACAGGGTTGGCAAACTAAGACCTGGCCCCTGCCTGTTTTGACAAAGTTTTATTAGAACACAGCCACACCCATTCATTTCCTATTATCTCTGTCTAGGATGTTGGGGTTGAGTGATAGTGACAGAGCCCTCAGGGCCAGGAGAGTTCCCACCTGGCCCTGCACAGACAAAGTCACTGACTCCTGCTGGAATGCCTTACTGCCCCCTGGAAAATGGGAATTGTCTTTTGAATACATTGATTCTAATGGGATTTTGTGTTTAAAGCATTTCAGGGCAGTTTTGATTAGCTGAGGTTACAGGCAAATTCAAGTCCTGGGGCTTTGTACATGCCAAAAGGAAATGATGCAACCGAAATAAATATTAATTAAAATCTGAAGAAAAGAGCCTTAAAAGCAGCAAGAACAGCAAAAAGCATTTCAAAGTCTATTTGAACCAATGTTCACACCATAATATTGGGATTATGGGCACTGGTATCTGATCAACTCCAGGGCTCCAGGAGCAGTTCCTCTGACCTTGGGATCATTGGTCATAAAGAGGGTGAATTCCACACTACAGGTTTGCTGAAAGACTGAACTGCCCCAAAATTCACTGCAAGTTATTTCAGGCCTTACCAAAACTGATCAAATTACTTCCTAAGTCAATTTCTTTGGAGCACAGTTAACAGTAGTCAGTGTGTTGGTTAGCAGCCCTGGGTGAGGAGCCCCAAGTGGAAGTATCAGCTCTGTGGTGACTAGCAGTGGAGCCTTCACAAGTCACAGCCTCTCTGTCTCACTTTGCCATTCTAGGACAGATCAAACAGAACCGACCTAATGGACCACTTATGAGAATGAATGTATTTAGCATGCATACAGTGGCTCACAGTAAGCCCTGGGTCAGTGGAGCTCTAATTACTGTTTTTTTTTATTTTTTAATTTTTAATTACCTTTTTTTAAAGTTAATAGATCACACAAAACATTACATTAAAAAACATAAGAGGTTCCCATATACCCCACTCCCCACCACCCACCCCAATCATTTTTTAGTTGTATTTTTTGAAGATACATAGATCACAAAAAATGTTACATTCAAAAAATATACGAGTTTCCTGTATATCCCCACCCCTCACTCCACTCCTCCCATATCAACAACCTCTTCCATTAGTGTGCCACATTTATTGTATTTGTTGAATACATTTTGGAGCACTGCTGCACCTCAGAGACTGTAATTGGCTTTGGCTAGTGATGGTCAGTGTCCTTTTTTTTAATTAATTTATTTATTTTTTAATTACATTATGAAAAATATGAGGTCCCATTCAACCCCACCCCCCCTCCCCCCACTCCCCCCACAGCAATACTCTCTCCCATCATCATGACACATCCATTGCACCTGGTAAGTTCATCTCTGAGCATCACTGCACCCCATAGTCAATGGTCCACATCATAGCCCAGACTCTCTCATGTTCCATCCAGTGGGCCCTGGGGGATCTATAATGTCCCGTAATTGTCCGTGAAGCACTATCCAGGACAACTCCACGTCCCGAAAATGCCTCCACATCTCATCTCTTCCTCCCGTTCCCCACATCCAGCAGCCACCATGGCTACCTTTCCCACACCCATTCCACATTTTCTCTGTGGACATTGGATTGGTTGTGTCCATTGCACATCTATGTCAAGGAGGGCTTAGATTCCATATGGGTACTGGATGCACTCCTCCCGCTTCCAGTTGTAGACACTCTAGGCTCCATGTTGTGGTGGTTGACCTTCTTCAACTCCATGTTAGCTGAGTGGAGTAAATCCAATAAATCAAAGTGTAGGAGCTGAAGTCTGTTGAGGCTCTGGGCATGGGTGTCATATTATCAGTCCAGAGATTCGAATCCCCTACATATATCTTAAACCCAGCACCGACTACAATTCCAATAAAGTAGCATGCAAGTCTTGTGAAAAGAGATACCCTCTGAGTCCAATTCCATCATGCAGAAACACCAGCTCCAAAGAAGGGCTATCTGTCATGGCAGTGAACCCCTTCTGCCATGACCATAGAACCCGTGGGTCTCTTTATCCTTCAAAAGAACCAATACCTGGGGTTGTATCTACCTTATCTGTCTCTTAGACTCTGTTCAGTTGTACATAGGGGTATTCCTTCTGACAACCTCCAGACTCTTTTTTAGAGACTCACAGCCTTATAATCTCATTTCTCCTTTCCATTTTCCCCTTACATTAGGTCAAACAGCTTCCCGAAGTCATGTCATTATATGTAGACAGGTATATTCTGCTGTTCCACATTGAATCTTTAATTCAAGGTCATTTTCTAGTTGCTTCTTCAGCTGGTATGTGGTAGTGATCCCTCGGTGCCAGGGAGGCTCATCCCCGGGTGTCATGTCCCACGCTGGGGGGAATGCATAGCATCTACACGCTGAGTTTGGCTGTGAGAGTGGCCACATTTGAGTAACATGCAGGCTGTCAGGAGGAAACCCCCAGGCACAATGCTACTCTAGGCCTTCTTCTTATTGCAGGTGTATAGGCTCAAAAGTGTAACCATTAGTATCACGAGCCCACTGTTGGGCCCTCCTTCCTTCCTGGTTCTTGCCGTTGCACCTGGAGGATTGCCGCTGCTCTCCCAGGGCCCACAAGTGACCCCCCGGCCAGGAGTCCAGTACCCCCCCAGCTGTTGTTTTTGTTTCCACTATGAGTATATATAGACATTACCATATACCCTGAGCATATGCCCTGTATAACTCCCTGTCAACCATATATATCCTGTCAATAACATCCCATATCAGTATTCCTCCGCTGCCATTGTTGAACCACTCTGTGGTCCAAAACTTCCCGTAAAGTGAATCCCAACATAATGTCAGCTTTAGAAGAGTCTTAGATCACCGAAATTCATATATACAATATACAGTATTTCCCCAGATCTACCATAAAACCTTTTCCCTTGCACAGCAATAATCTTTTAACTTATTCATATCATATTTCCTGAAACTGATGTACAGATTCCAACACTATAGTTTTCAAACAAGGTGGCATTTGTGCTTACTATGTGGTCTTATGGTTTTCATTATTAGTCTGTCGTCCCCTATATGTTTTTGGTGTAATATTAGCTGTTTAATATTCATCCTCGTGTACTCTCACATAACTCCTCTTTTGCCCCCTTATTTACCTTTGTTCCATCCATTCCACATCCATTTTCCCCTCCCCTTAGGGCCCACAACGCCTGCCAATCTAATACCCTGGGAGCCGTCCTTTCTCAGGAGAGATACAGTTCTCTCTGTTCAACGGCATTAGTCTTCCCCAGGATATGGGTCCACCCCACCCAATGGTAGTCCCACCTTGGCAAAATGAGCCTTCAGCTATTGCCTCCGGAGTCCGTCACACATCAGACCATACCCCCTGAGCGTCCTAACCAGGTAACCCTCCTACTTATACTTTGATACGTTTTACTCAACATTTAGTTCTCAACGAACTTCTGACACTCTCCCATATTCGTATGTTGCCCCTCCCTCCCACCTATTTCTTGGACAATATTACCCCTCTTCCCATCCCCAGCCCCCCTCAAACCCAGAAAACCCCACCCGAAGGTAACCCCTTGCCCCCATTTTGTCGCTTCTTTGTGCTCATACTTACCGCCAGCTCATCACAGATTCCACCCCTGCAGACATTAACTCGTATCCTTCCTCCACACCCCAATTTCCTGTAAGCCACTTTCCAGACTCTAGCTCTCTGAGGCAGTTAACTTATTTCATATCATTGAGGTCATATAGTATTTGTCCTTCAATGCCTGAGTTGCTTCACTCAACATAAGATTCTCAAGGTTCATCCATGTTATCACGTGCGATTGTAGTGTATTGGTTCTTACAGCTGAGTAGTATTCCATTGTGTGTATATACCACATTTTATTGATCCACTCATCTGTTGATGGACATTTGGATTGATTCCAACTTTTGGTGATAGTGAACAATGCTGCTATGAACATTGGTGTACATATATCGGTTTGTGTCCTTGTTTTCAGATCTGATGGGTATATACCCAGCAGTGGTATTGCTGGGTCATATGGCAAATCTATGGATAATTTTTTGAGAAACCACCAAACTGTCCTCCAGAATGGTTGGATCCTTCTGCATTCCCACCAGCAATGGATGAGTGTTCCCCTTTCTTCACATCCTCTCCAGCATTTGTATTCTACTGTTTTTTCATGGCTGCCAATCTTATGGGAGTAAGATGGTATCTCATTGTAGTTTTGATTTGCATTTCCCTGATTGCTAGAGATTTGGAGAATTTTTCCATGTGCTTTCTAGCCATTTGTATTTCTTCTTTGGAGAAGTGTCTGTTTAAGTCTTTTTCCCATTTTTTAAATGGGTTGTTTATCTTTTTGTTTTCAAGATATATGAGTTCTTTATATATGCAAGTTATAAGTCTCTTATCAGATATATGGTTGCGAAATATTTTCTCCCATTGTGTGGGTTCCCTTTTTACTTTCTTGACAAACTCCTTTGAGGTGCATAAGGCTTTAATTTTGAGGTAGTCCCATTTAACTATTTGTTCTTTTGCTGCTCGTGCTTTTGGTGTGATATTCATGAAGCCATTTCCTATTACAAGGTCCTGTAGATGTTTCCCTACACTGCTTTCTAAGGTCTTTATGGTCTTGGCTCTTATATTTAGGTCTTTGATCCATCTTGAGTTGATCTTTGTATAAGGTGTGAGATGGTAATCCTCTTTCATTCTTCTAC
The DNA here is from genome assembly GCF_030445035.2 of Dasypus novemcinctus. NCBI lineage: Eukaryota > Metazoa > Chordata > Mammalia > Cingulata > Dasypodidae > Dasypus > Dasypus novemcinctus. The sequence goes on from NW_026688628.1 coordinate 863,078, forward strand.
ATATGGCTATCCAGTTCTCCAGGCACCATTTGTTGAATAGGCCATTCTCTCCCAGTTGAGAGGGTTTGGTGGCTTTATCGAATATTATATGGCTGTATACATGAGGTTCTATATCTGAACTTTCAATTCGATTCCATTGGTCTGTGTGTCTCTCCTTATGCCAATACCATGCTGTTTTCACTACTGTAGCTTTGTAGTATGTTTTGAAGTCAGGAAGTGTGATTCCTCCTATTTCGTTTTTCTTTTTCAATATGTCTTTGGCTATTCGGGGTCTCTTTCTATTCCAAATAAATTTCATAGTTAGTTTTTCTAGTTCCTTAAAGAAGGCTGTGTTGATTTTTATTGGGATTGCATTGAATGTGTAGATCAGTTTTGGTAGGATAGACATCTTGATAATATTCAGTCTTCCTCTCCATGAACAGGGAATATTCTTCCATTTATTTAGGTCTTCTTTGATTTCCTTGAACAATCTTGTGTAGTTCTCGATGTATAAGTTTTTTACCTCTTTAGTTAAGTTTATTCCTAAGTATTTGATTTTTTTATTTACTATTGTGAATGGTATTTGTTTCTTGATTTCCTCCTGATCTTGCTCATTATTGGTGTACAGAAATGCTACTGATTTTTGCGCATTGATCTTATAACCTGCGACTTTACTAAACTCATTTATGAGTTCTAGGAGCTTTGTTGTAGATCTCTCAGGGTTTTCTATATATAGGATCATGTCATCTGCAAATAATGAAATTTTGACTTCTTCCTTTCCAATTTGAATGCCTTTTATATCTTCTTCCCTTCCAATTTGAATGCCTTTTATATCTGGTTCTTGTCTCAGTGCTCGAGCAAGTACTTCCAAGACAAAGTTAAATAGGAGCGGAGACAATGGGCATCCTTGTCTTGTTCCTGAGTTTAGAGGGAAGGATTTCAGGATTTCGCCATTATAAACAATGTTGGCTTTCAGTTTTTCATATATACTCTTTATCATGTTCAAAAAGTTTCCTTGTATTCCGATCTTTTGGAGCGTTTTTATCAGGAAGGGGTGCTGTATTTTGTCAAATGCCTTTTCTGCATCTATAGATATAATCATGTGGTTTTTTTCTCTCAATCTGTTTATATGGTGTATTACATTGATTGATTTTCTTATGTTGAACCATCCTTGCATAGCTGGAATAAATCCCACTTGGTCATGGTGTATAATTCGTTTAATGTGTTGTTGAATACAATTAGCAAGTATTTTGTTAAGTATTTTTGCGTCTAGGTTCATTAGAGAAATTGGTCTGTAATTTTCCTTTCTTGTGGTGTCTTGGTGTTAGTTCTTTCCGGAATGTTTTGTAGAATTCACCTGTGAAGCCGTCTGGCCCTGGGCTCTTCTTAGTTAGGAGATTTTTAATGACTGATTCTATCTCTTTGCTTGTGATTGTTTTGTTAAGATCATCAATTTCTTCTTTCGTCAGTATGGGCTGCTTATGTGTTTCTAGGAATTTGTCCATTTCCTCTAAATTGTCATTTTTGTTGGAATATAGTTTTTCAAAGTATCCTCTTATGATAGCCTTTATTTCTGTGGGGTCAGTGGTGATATCACCTTTCTCATTTCTTATTTTGTGTATTTGCATCTTTTCTCTTTTTTTCTTTGTTAGTCTCACTAAAGGTTTGTCAATTTTGTTGATCTTCTCAAAAAACCAGCTCTTGGTCTTGTTTATTTTTTCAAGTGCTTTCTTCTTTTCTATTTCATTTAGTTCTGCTCTTATCTTTGTTATTTCCTTCCTTCTTCTTCCTGTTGGGTAACTTTGTTGTTGTTTTTCTAATTCCGTCAAAAGTGCAGCTAGTTCTCCAATTTTTGCTCTTTCTTCCTTTTTGATATATGAATTTATGGCTATAAATTTCCCTCTCAGTACCGCTTTTGCTGCATCCCATAAATTTTGGTATGTTGTCTTATCATTATCATTTGTTTCAAGGTAGTCATTGATTTCTTTTGAGATTTCCTCTTTGACCCACTGTTTTTCTAAGAGTGTGCTGTTTAATTTCCAAATTGTCGTGTGGAGTCTGGGTCTCTGTCCCTTGCAAAATTCCAGCTTCACTCCACTGTGGTCAGAGATATTGTTTCGTATGATTTCGATCTTTCTGAATTCATTAAGCCTTTCTTTGTGGCCTAGCATATGGTCAATCTTGGAGAATGTTCCATGTGCGCTTGAGAAAAATGTATATCCTGCTGTGTTTGGGTGTAATGATCTATATATGTCTATTAGATCCAGCTCTTCTAATATACTGTTCAAATTTTTTGTTTCTTTAGTGATTCTCTTTTGAGATGTTCTGTCCAGAGTTGATAGTGGTGTATTAAAATCCCCCACTATAATTGTAGATGCATTTATTCTTTCACTTAGTTTTTCCAGCGTTTGCCTCACATATTTAGAGGCGCCCTTGTTAGGAGCATAAACATTTATGATTGTTCGATCTTCTTGACACATTGTCCCTTTCACTAAAATATAGTATCCTTCTTTGTCTCTCACAATTGTTTCGCATTTAAAGTCTATTTTGTCTGATATTAATATAGCTACTCCTGCCTTTTATTGGTTGTTGTTTGCTTGTATGATTGTTTTCCAGCCATTCACTTTCAACCTCCATGAGTCTCTGGGTCTAAGATGTGTCTCTTGTAGGCAGCATATAGATGGGTCATATTTCCTAATCCAGTGTCCCAGTCTGAATCTTTTGATAGGTGAGTTTAGTCCATTGACATTCAGTGTTATTACGTTTAGAGAGTTATTTGTGGTAGCCATATTTTGGTTGGATTTGTGTTTGTTATATTTTGTTTGTATTATTTTATTTTCCCCTTCTATTTTTGTCTTTCTTGTTGTTTTACACTCTCCTCCATCTCTGACTGTCCTGTTTTTTCCTTTCTTCCTGCAGAACTCCCTTAAGAATTTCTTGAAGGGGAGGTTTCTTGTTGATATACTCTTTCAGTTTCTGTTTATCTGTGAATATTTTGAACTCTCCATCATTTTTGAATGCTAGTTTAGCTGGATAGAGTATTCTTGGTTGGAAATTTTTTTCCTTTAGTACCTTGACTATATCATACCACTGCCTTCTTGCCTTCATCGTTTCAGATGAGAAATCAGCACTTAATCTTATGGAGTTTCCCTTGTATGTGATGGTTTTCTTTTCTCTTGCTGCTTTTAGAATTTTTTCTTTGTCTTGAGCATTGGATAATTTGACAAGTATATGTCCTGGGGTGGGCCTGTTGGGGTTTATGACCAGTGGAGTGCGCTGTGCTTCTTGGATATGTACATGTGTCTCTTTCAGTAGATTTGGGAAGTTTTCAGTCATTATTTCCTGCAACAGTCCTTCTGACCCCTTTCCCTTCTCTTCTCCTTCTGGAATGCCTATAATACGTATGTTTGAGCGTTTTGCATTATCATTCAGGCCCCTAAGTCCTATCTGGATTTTTTATACCTTTTTATTGACCACTTCTACTATCTGTTTGATTTCCAATGCACTGTCTTCCACATCACTAATTCTCTGCTCTGCCTCTTCTAGTCTGCTGATATTTGCTGCAAGTGTATTTTTGATTTCTTGAATTGTGGTGTTCATTTCCATCATATCTATTATTTTTTTGCACATGTCTGCAATTTCCCCTCCAAGTGTTGTCTTCATGCTATTAACCTCTTTCATTACTTCATCAAATTTGTCGGTGATAAATGATCTGAGATCTTTCATTGCTTGTGCGAAGTCCTGCCCCCCTTCCTGATTGGATTCAGCCATGTTTTCCTGATTACTGGTTTGGTTTGTAGATTTTTGTTGCTGTCTTGTCAACATTTTTTCTTGACGGGTTTAATCAGTTCCTTAGCTTCTTTGTCTAGTCTTGGAGATTAATTAGCTGTTGTTTTTGCGTAAGTGTTATATCTTCTCTTTGTCACTTTGTTCTTCTTATTCCAATTTCTTATTGCTAGTTAAGCTCACTTTAAAGGAAAGTATTAGTGCTGGGGAAAGGCAATTGTGTAAGGGAGGAAAAAGTGTGAAGTAGTATTGGTGATATATGTTAACAAAGCAACAATATGAGTTCTGGGAGGATGGAGGTTAGATCATGTAAATTGTGTAGAGTTATAGTAGTAGGAAAGTACCTATAATGAGGTAGACGACTGAATATGGGAGGAATGTGGTACGTACTTAGAGGCTATTGTTTCCGTGAGAGAGGGAAAGAGAAAAGAAAGGTAATAGTTTCAGGGACGAATACCAGATGGAAAACTAAACAAAGGTATTAGAAATTAAGAGTTAGACACTTTGCGGATCAAAGAAAGGGAGATGGAATATAGGAGAGATAGGAGATGGTGGAGGATATCAAGTTGTAGGGGAAAGGGGATAGTGTAGATAGGCTAAATCTATTCACAGAAAAATGAGGCAGTGGAGGGTGAGGAAACCCAGCAAATGTGAGGTATTGCCTGTAGAACCTATTGTATTGTTAAGATAAAATAGTATAAGAAGAATATTGGGGACAGGAAAGAGAAGATTAAAAACAACAACAACAACAACAAAAATAAAATAAAATAAAAAAAAACAAAAAAAAGTCAAAAACAAAAAACAAAAAACAAAGAACAGAAACCCCGCCGCCAGGCTCGGCTGGGCTTGGCTAGGCTCGGCTGGGCTCGGGTCCCCCGCCCGTCGCGGCTCGGCTGGGCACGGCTGGGCTCGGCTTTCCCGCCCGCCGCCCGCCGCGGCACAGCGCGGCTCGGCTCCCTCGCCTGCCGTGGCTTGGCTGGGCTCAGCGGGGCCCGGCCTGGCTCGGCTTCCCTGCCCGCCACCCTCCACGGCGCAGCGCGACTCGGCTCTCCCGCTCGCTGCCCTCCGCGGCGCGGCAGGGCTCGACTGAGCTCGGCTGGGCTCGGCCCCCTCGCCCTCCGCGGCTCAGCTGGGCTCGGCCCGGCTCGGCTTCCCCGCCCGCCACCCACCGCAGCGCGGCTAGGCTTGGCTGGGCTCGGCTCCCTTGCCCGCCGCCCGCTGCGGCACAGCGCAGCTCGGCTCTCCCGCCCGCCCCCCGCCGCCCGCCGCAGCTCGGCTGGGCTCGGCTCCCTTGCCCGCCACCCGCCGCAGCACAGTGAGGCTCGGCTCTCCCGCCCGCCGCCCACCGCGGCCCAGCTAGGCTGGGCTCGGCTCCCTTGCCCGCCGCCCGCCGTGGCACAGCGCGGATCGGCTCTCCCGCCCGCCGCCCACTGCGGCGTGGCTCGGATCCCCCACCCGCCACCCGCCGCGGCCCAGCTAGGCTACCCTGGCCACCGCCCGCCGGGGCTCGGCCCGGTGCTAGCTGCCTCGGCTCTGCCTACCCAAGGAGGGAATCCTCCACACGTAGCTGGGATCTCTGTGTATATTTCACGGATGGACCCTCTCTGTTACCTTCCCTCCAAATCGATGTCTAAACACCTTGGGACCAGGAAAACTCCAGAAACAGCCCAGTCCCAAGGAGTCTCAGACACCTCCCAGCCGATTCCCTCCAGGAGCTAGTAACAGGGAAGTTCACTCAGCCGCCATCTTGCCTCCTCCTGAAAATCGGTCAGTGCCCTTTTGCTAAGGATTGGGTCCACAGGGCCAAGCCTTTCCTTCCTGATCTGGTCACTGTCAGAGATGCACATGATAGAAACTTCAACCTGGGGGCTTAAATGAGCGTTTCTGGGGCATTGTCAGACCAGCCCTGGCAAACTGAGACAGTGGCTAAAAGTAAAGATAGACTTCCTGTCCCAAGGTGTGTGTGTGTGTGTGTGTGTGTGTGTGTGTGGGTGGGTGTGGGTGTGTGTGTGTGGCAGGGAGGTTCTGCTCAGTCCAGTCTCAGGAGCCAAGGTGGAGGGAGGGCCACCACTCAGGCTGTTGTCCTTTCAGTGTGAAGTCTCTGGAGCTCCTGGCCATGGGTGCTTACATGCTTCTGCCTGAAGAGTCACACATGGCTCTTTGGTCACATGCAAGCACCTAGCAGAGGAGCAGGGACAGTTACTCCTGTGGGTGGCTAGGAGTCGGGGAGAATTGGCTATTGGTGCCGTCTACCACTCAGCTGATCCTGAAGAGCCCTCTGGGGTTGGGCCTCTGGCTCCATTTCCCACCGTTGGAAAGCCCTTGCTTCTCTTACCAAGTGCCGTTTCTCAGCCAGCAGCTCTACCGGCAGGAGCAAGGTCTCCCCCAATGTCACATCTGTTTCCTATCCGCAGCCCCACCAACCTCAACAACCCTATTTCTGTGTCACCATCCACTTTGTTCACACATCAGCTATTTCATGAGAGAAAACTGATGGTAGGCAACAAGAGCCAAACCAGTATCAGGAAACACTGAATTCCAACAATACCCAAAACACAAAGGGCCAAATGGACATCAAGAGAGAAAGGTAAATGGGGTTTGCTTTGCTTTGTGTTTTAAAAGCAACATCCTATATATATATGTATATATATATGTATATATGTATATATATACATATATGTATATATATGGCTGACAGGGAGCTGTACAGAACATATGTCCAGGGTGCATGGTAATGTTTGGACATACTCATAGTGACAACAATTAACAACCACAGCAGGGTGGGTACTGGGTTCCTGGCCAGTGGTGCTCTGTCATGGTCCCTAGGGGAGCAGCAACAGTCTCCCAGGTGCAGTGGCGGGGACCGGAAGGGAGTGAGGGTTCAACAGTGAGCCCCTGACACTAATGACTATGCTTGTGAGCTGATAAGCCTAAAATAAGAACAAGGCCTAGAGCAGCATTGTGCCTGGGAATTTCCTCCTGTCAGCCTTCATGTTACTCAAATGTGGCCAGTCTCGGAGCCAAACTCAGCATGTAAATGCAATGCCTTCCCCCCAGCATGGGACATGACACCCGGGGATGAGCCTCCCTGGCACCAAGGGACCACTATCAACTGCCAACTGATGATGCAACTGGAAAATGACCTTATATGGAAGGTTCAATGCGGATCAGCAGAATATCCCTGTCTACATAAAATAACATGACTTTAAAACGCTGTTTGACCTAATGTAAGGGGGAAATGGAAAGGAGAAAAGAGTTTATATGGCTACAAGTCTCTAAAAAAGAGTCTGGAGGCTGTCAGAAGGATTGCCCTTATGCACAACTGAGCAGAGTCTGAGAGACAGATAAAGCAGATACAACCCCCAGGTATTGGTTCCTTTGAGGGTTAAAGAGACCCATGGGAGTTATGGTTATAGCAGATGGGGTTAACTACCAGGTCAGATGGCCCCTCTTTGGAACTGGTGTTTATGTGTGATGAATCTGGACTCAGATGGGATCTCTCTTCATAAGACTTTCATGCTAATGTGCTGGAGTTGCAGTTAGTGTTGGGGTTTAAGATTTATTTAGGGGATTTGAATCTCTGGACTGACAATGTGATAGCCAGGTCCTGAGCCTCAACAGACTCTAGCACCTACAATCTGATTTATTGGACTTACCACACTCAGCTAAGATGGAATTGAAGGACAACCACCACACCATGGAGCCTAGAGTGATTACAACTGAAAGTGGGAGGATTGCATCCAGCATCCATGTGGAATCTGAGCCTCCTCTTGACATAGAGGTGCAATGGACACAACCAATCCAATGTCCACATAGAAAAGGTGGCATTGGATTGGGAAAAGTGGACATGGTGGCTGATGGGTATGGGGAAAGGCAGGAAGAGATGAGAGGTGGAGGCGTCTTTGGGACATGGAGCTGCCCTGGATGGTGCTTCAGGGGCAATCACCAGACATTGTAAATCCTCACAGGGCCCACTGGATGGAATGGGGGAGAGTATGGGCCATGATGTGGACCATTGACCATGGGGTGCAGAGGTGCCCAAAGATGTACTTACCAAATGCAATGGATGTGTCATGATGATGGGAATGAGTGTTGCTGGGTGGGGAGAGATAGGGTGGGGGTGGTGGGGTTGAATGGGACCTCATATATATATATTTTAATGTAATATTATTACAAAGTCAATAAAAAAAAAGCAACATCCTGTGTGAAACAAGAAATCCATTGAGAAATGGTAATAATGAAATACCAATAAACCCAGAAGCTCAGTTTTGTGGTAGCATCTAAATCTGGATTGGTTTTATTAATGACATTCTGCTTAATCCATAAAGTAGTGAAAGAAAAAAAAGAGGAAAGAAGAAAAACTGATGAAACAAATCAAGGAAAAGCAGATTTTTCAGTTTGATTAGTTGTTGGAAATGGATAGCCATGTTACTAACTGAGGCTGGCTGGTGATGAATATTATTTTCTTTATTTTTCTGTGATAAAAAAATTCATTTTGTTCTGCAGAAGTTCTGAATATGCGAAATCCCTACAAAGAAAAGCTGCCTGAGATTCTGATAACATCCACCAACATCGCTAAGGAAGGTTATTCTGAGCTATGATAGGCTCCTGGTAACTAATCCAGGGCATGGGAGGCAGACATTGCTGCTTTCTCATCATTCTTACTTTAAAGGGAGTTTTAAAACTGATTAGAAGGCCGAGAAATGAGCATTTTTCTGTCTTTATGCATATCATACTCTATTCTGGTTTTCTCCAGCTTAGGGAACAAAATAAATTGCCATTTGCTCTCACATTCAGTGCAGGGTGGTTGCATGTTCTGTTCTTGAGTCCGTTCTTCCCCTTTAGGATCTTCCCCTCAGAATAAGAACCCTAGGGACTTACTCAGCTCAGAAGGGTCAGAGAAAATCCAAGTCTAGCCTTTTCCATGAGTATCTTCTGTTTCCCTGTTCTCCTGCTATTAGCGCTGCCCCCTGCTGGATGACTTGCTGCCCTATCCCCTTTGGTACCAGCCTTTCAGGTGTGAGAGAGGATGGTGCCGCCCACCTCTCCACTAGGTGTCTGGAGGCCTGGTCTATGTGTTGAAACCTGTGGCTCTTCTCCAGCCACACATGTGTTCCACTGGTGGGCTGGCCAGGTGGGAATTAAACCACAGAATGACCAGAAGCCCAGCTTCCTTCTAAGTCCTTAATTTACTGGGCATACGGAGGTGGTGTGAGTGATGGGGAGCATGTTATCTTTTATTTTATTTTTTTCCAAATTCTACTCAATTTACTCATTTTAAAAAAAAAATTACATTAAAAAAATATGAGGTCCCCATTCACCCCCACCGCCCCCACCCCACTACTCCCCCCCAAGTAACACTCTCCCCCATAATCATGACACATCCATTGCATCTTGTGAGTACATCTCTGGGCATCACTGCACCCCATGGCCAGTGTTCCACACCATAGCCCACACTCTCCCACGTTCCATCCAGTGGGCCATGGGAAGACATAAAATGTCAGGTAATTGTCCCTGCAGCACCACCCAGGACAACTCCAAGGTCCGAAAATGTCTCCACATCTCATCTCTTCCTACCATTCCCTGCCCCCAGCAGCCACCATGGCGACTTTTTCCACACCAATGACACATTTTCTCGATTATTAACCACAATAGTTCATGAATAGAATATCATTAAGTCCACTCTAATCCTTACTGTATTCCCCCTCCCTGTGGACCTTGGCTTGGTTTGTCCATTCCACATCTATGTCAAGAGAGGGCTTAGATTCCACATGGATACTGGATGCAATCCTCCTGCTTTCAGTTGTAGGCACTCTAGGCTCCATGGCATGGTGGTTGATATTCTTCAACTCTGTTAGCTGAGTGGGGTAAGTTCAATAAATCAGAGTGTAGGAGCTGCAGTCTGTTGAGGCTCAGGGCCTGGCTATCATTTTGTCAGTCCAGATATTCAAATCCCCTAGATGTATCTTAAACCCCAGAACCAACTACAATTCCAGTAAAGTAGCATGAAAGGCGTGTGAAAAGAGATCCCATCTGAGTCCAGCTCTATCACACAGAAACACCAGCTCCAAAGAAGGGCCAACTAACATAGCAGTGAACCCCATCTGCAATGATCATAGAACTTGTGGGTGTCTTTAGCCTTCAAAAGAACGAATACCTGGGGTTGTATCTACTTTGTCTGTCTCTGAGACTCTGCTCAGGTGTGCATAAGGGCAATCCTTCTGACAACCTCCAGACTTTTTTTTAGAGACTCATAGCCATATGAACTCATTTGTCCTTTCCATTTCCCCCTTACTTTAGGTCAAACAGCATTTTTAGCTCCTGTTATTATATGTAGACAGGGATATTCTGCTGGTCCACGTTGAACCTTTAATTCAAGGTCATTTTCTAGTTATGTCATCAGCTGGTACTTGGTAGTGATCCCTCAGTGCCAGGGAGGCTCATCCCTGCGTGTCATGTTCCACACTGGGGGGAAGGCAGTGCATTCACATGCTGAGTTTGGCTTCGAGACTGGCCACATTTGAGTAACACGGAGGCTGTCAGGAGGGAACTCTTAGGCACAGTGCTGCTCTAGGCCTTGCTCTTATTTCAGGTGTATAGGCCCACAAGCATAGTCATTAGTATCAGGGGCTCACTGTTGGACCCTCATTCTTTCCTGGTCCTTACCATTGCACTTGGGAGACTGCCGCTGCTCCCGTAGGGACCAAGATAGAGCCCCCCCCCCCAGGCCAGGAACGCAGTACCCCCCCAGCTGTTGTCTTTAATTATTTCCACTATGAGTATATCCAAACATTTCCATGCACCCTGGACACATGCCCTGTATAAAACTCCCTGTCAACCATATATCGCCTGTCAATAACATCCCATACCAGTATTCCTCTGTTGCCATTGTTGAACCACTCTCTGATCCAAAACTTCCTGAAAAGTGAAGCCTAGTATAATGTCACATTCCCTTAATAGTAAAATGGAATATAGCAATGAGTTTAAAAGTTAGATATAGAATATATGTTGATTTGGAAAAATTCTACATCCTATCTTTTTCTTTTCTTTTTGGCTAATTATTGAGCTTCTCTTCACAAGAGCCTTAGATCACAGTAATTAATCAATACAATATACAGTACTCCCACATATCCATTATAAAACCTTTTCCCTTCCACAGCAATAATCTTTTAACTTATTCATGTCATATTTACTGAAACTGATGTACAGATATTGAGACAATAGCTTTCAAACAAGGTAACATTTGTGTTTACATTGTGGTTTATACTTTAGGCTATACAGTTTTCTAATTTTTTTAGTTATCCTATGTTTTACATTATGGTTTACATTATTAGTCTGTCGTCCCCTATATGTTTTTGGTGAAATATTGCATGTTTTATATCCATCCTTGTGAACTCTTGTGAAACACTTCTTTTGCCCTCACATTTACTTTGGTTCCATCTATTCAATATCTATTTGCCCCTCCCCTTGTGCCCCACAGTGATAGTCAATCTTTATTTCTTAAGGAGCCATGTTCAGAGATACTTGCAACAGTGTTGAGGGCTTGACTTGCTCAACTGCCCTAATGCCCTGGGAGCCACCCTTTCTCTTGAGAGATACAGTTCCCTCTATTTGATGGCATTAGTCCTCCCCAGGATGTGGGTCTAACTTCACTCTCATTATATGGGTTTCTACCCAATGGTATAAGCCACTCTGGCAAAATGAGCATTCATATATTCCCTAGGAGTCTGTCCTGTGTCATATTATCCCCTTTGAGTATCTTAAACAGGTAATTTTCCTAATTCTATTTGAAAAGGTTTTCTCAGCATTTTACTTTCAACCAACACCTGACAATCTCCTATATTTGTATGTTGCCCCTCCCTCTCCCCAATTTCTTGGGCAATATTACCCATCTGCCCATCCCTAGCCCCCCTCAAACCCGCAAACCCCACCCAAATGTAACCTATGCCCCCATTTTATCTCTTCCTTGTGCACATACTTACCACCAGCTTATCATAGATTTCGCCCATGTAGATGTCAGCTTACATCCTTCCTCTACACCCCAATTTCCTGTGAGCCTATCTTCCAGTCTCTAGCTCTCTGAGGCAACTTGCTTATTTCATATCATTGAGGTCATGTAGTATTTGTCCTTCAATGCCTGGGTTGCTTCACTCAACATAAGGTTCTCAAGATTCATCCATGTTATCATGTGTGTTTGTAGTGTATTTGTTCTTACAGCCGAGTAGTATTCCATTGTATGTATATACCACATTTTACTCATCCACTCATCGTTGATGGGCATTTGGGTTGATTCCAACTTTTGGCAATAGTGAACAATGCTGCTATGAACATTGGTGTGCATATATCGGTTTGTGTCCTTGTTTTCAGGTCTGATGGTATATATCCAGCAGTGGTATTGCTGATTCATATGGCAAATCTATGGTTAGTTTTTTGAGAAACTGCCAAACTGTCCTCCAGAATGGTTGGATCCTTCTGCATTCCTACCAGCAGTAGATGAGTGTTCCCATTTCTTCACATCCTCTCCAGCATTTGTATTCTTGTTTTTTTTTCATAGCTGCCAATCATATGGGAGTGAGAAGGTATCTCACTGTAGTTTTGATTAGCATTTCCCTGATAGCTAAAGATTTGGAGCATTTTTCCATGTGCTTTTTAGCCGTTTGTATTTCTTCTTTGGAGAAGTGTCTGTTTAAATCTTTTTCCCATTTTTTAAATGGGTTGCTTATCTTTTTATTTTCAAGATATAGGAGTTCTTTATATATGCAAGTTATAAGTCTCTTATCGGATTAATGGTGGCCAAATATTTTCTCCCATTGTGTAGGTTCCCTTTTTACTTTCTTGACAAAGTCCTATGAGGTGCTGAAGGCTTTAATTTTGAGGAAGTCCCATTTATCTATTGGTTCTTTTGCCTCTCGTGCTTTTGGTGTGATGTTCATGAAGCCATTTCCTAGTACAAGGTTTGTAGATGTTTCCCTACACTGCTTTCCAAGGTCTTTATGTTCTTGGCTCTTATATTTAGGTCTTTGATCCATCTTGAGTTGATCTTTGTATAAGGTGTGAGATGGTAATCCTCTTTCATTCTTCTACATATGGATATCCATTTCTAGAGGCACCATTTGTTGAATAGGCCATTCTCTCCCAGTTGAGAGGGTTTGTTGGCTTTATTGAATATTATATGGCTATATATATGAGGTTCTATATCAGAACTTTCAATTCAATTCCATTGGTCTGTGTGTCTCTCCTTATGCCAATACCATGCTGTTTTCACTACTGTTGCTTTGTAGTATGTTTTGAAGTCAGGTAGTGTGATTCTTCCAATTTCCTTTTTCTTTTACAGTATGTCTTTGGCTATTCTGGGCCTCTTTTCTTTCCAAACAAATTTCATAGTTAGTTTTTCTAGTTTCTTAAAGAAGGCTGTGTTGGTTTTTATTGGGATTGCATTGAATGTGTAGATCAGTTTTGGTAGGATAGACATCTTAATAATATTTAGTCTTCCTATCCATGAATAGGGAATATTCTTCCATTTATTTACGTCTTCTTTGATTTCCTTGTTCCCACATAGATGCCATGCATAGGGTTTCTCACCGATATGAGTTCTTACATGTCATTTAAGTTCAGAATGTCCAATGAATCCTTTGTCACATAGATGACATTGATGAGGTTTCTGTCCAGTGTGAGTTAACATATATTGTTTAAGGTGAGAATGTTGACTGAAACATTTGCCACATAGATGACATTCATGGGGTTTCTCTCCAGTGTGAGTTCTCTTATGTTTTTTAAAGGAAGAGCAATTAGTGAAGCATTTCCCGAAAAGATGACATTCATAGGGTTTCTCTCCAGTGTGAATCCTCTCATGTTGTTTAAGGGAAGAGTAATCAATGAAACATTTCCCACATAGAGAATATGCATAGGGTTTCTCACCAGTGTGAGTCCTCACATGTTGTTTAAGGTTAGAATATTGATGGAAGCCTTTGCCACATAGATGACATTGATAAGATTTCTCACCAGTGTGAGTTCTCACATGTTGTTTAAGGGAAGAATGTTGACTGAAACATTTCCCACATAGAAGACATTCATGGGGTTTCTCTCCAGAGTGAGTCTCCTCATGGCATTTAAGGTAAGAGCAATGAACAAAATATTTCCCCCAAAGATGGCATAAGTAGTGTTTCTGGACACTATGAGTTCTTTAATCTTCTCTAAAATGAGAATAGTGACATTCATGAATCTGCTTATGCTGACTAATAACTGAGAGGTCCCTGTGTAATTTTGCCATTGAACTCCTTAAATATGGTTTCTGTGTCTTGCAAATTAAAGCATATTGTGTCACTGTGGATCTGTCAGTGGTATCTTCTTTCAAATAATTGTATTTGAAGGAATTCCTTTTAATGTTAGATCTCAATGACATGATTTCAGAAGTATCTTTCTTACAGATAGGTGGGTTGAATATCATTTCTATCATTTCCCATTTTTTAGAGACACTTTTGCTACCTGCTGAGACCAGGTGATTGATATTCTCCAGCATCACTTCTCTGAATAGCTTTCTCTGGGAGGAATCTAGCATGTCCCACTCTTCCTGGGTAAAGTCTACAGCTACATCTTTGAAGGTAATTAACTCCTGTGATTCCATTGTCAATACCTCAGCTGCAATCTATCTTCCTCTGGATTTTCATTCAAATCCACACAAATAGAAGAAGAAAGCTGTCTGGAAAAAGACACCTGGAGTTCAAATTTTTTCTTCTTGTATCCCAATCTTAAATAACACAAGAGTTACATGCCACTCCTGTGTCTTACCTGGTATTTTCCTCTTTCTTCAATTCAATGTTGATGGAGTCTTTGTCCAGCTTCTAAGATCCTCCAGAGCACTGGATGATATCGCTGCCATTTTTTCAGGGGTTCATGTTATCTTTCTTTCTTGCCAGCTGTCCTCAAGTGGGCTGGGCAGTAACTCTGAACCTCTGGATTCCAGAACTTTCCCTGACAGGAGACCAAGTTCCTCCTTTGGAGAATTGACCTTCCATCATCCCAGGAGAGTGTGTGGGACACTTGGGCTTCCTTGGGTTCCTGAAGGGCCTTCTGGTCTGGGGGTTTGCCTACAAAGTTTCCTTCAAGGGGACATAACACTGTCAGCTAGAGGAGACTCTCAGCCAATCAACATCCTACGTTATGTATGTTAAGGATAATATGATCTCTCCATGGTGTAATGCATTTTTCAAAATGTTGGATTTTATTTGATTTAATTCAAATATCTTCAATTTTTTTATAGTGTAGCCATATGATATTGTTTATGAATTCCAAACATAGATATTGGATTATGTTTGTAAACTGATCTCTTCCTCTGGGCATAATAGATTGTATTAATTTCAGAGGTTTCACTTTTACTTTATTAAATTATGATCAGGGGTTCGAATGGCCCATATCAGTGGGACATTGATTCTTCCCCCCCTTTGATGGGCAGGGACTCACCGAGAAAAAGACATGGCAAAGGAAGTAGTTGGAGTTTTGATGCTGGAACCTGGGGAAGTAAACACACAGGAGAGAACACAGAGGAATAGAGATGGCTCCATAGACATGGCAGAGGCCTGGGAAGAGAAAGAACCTGATGGTCTACAGCTGACCTTGTGGAGACACCAGAGCAGCCAAGCCCATAAAGAAACAAGCCCCAGACACAGAGACAAGCCTTATGCCAGCCAACAGCTGAGACCAGAAGAAGCTGGAACCATGGAGTCTGAAGAAGAAGGCTGAATCCTCACAGAGACCAGCAGCCATCTTGCTCCAACATGTGGCAACAGACTTTGATGAGGGAAGTAACTTACATTTTATGGCCTTGTGACTATAAGCTTCTACCCAAAATAAATCCCCTTTGTAAATGCCAAAAGATTTCTGGTACTTTGCATCAGTACCCCTTTTGTTGACTAATACATATAGTCAAAGTGGTTGATATTTTCTTTGTGATTTCTCCCTATTGCTTTGATGATTAGAAGGCCCTTAGAGATGTTTTTTCACTTACCTTTTAAAATCCATCCAGAATTTTCTTTTGTCTACAATGAAGTGGGAAGATACAAGTTTATTTTTAACCCAAAGAGCTATCCAGTTTTCACAGTATCAAACACTGAAAGCTTTATCACTGGCCATGGTTTGGACTTCTTGCTAACCTCGGAGTGTAGGAGCCATACTAGAGGTGATGCTTTCTGCAGAAGTGAAGGCCACAGTGGACCCACACCAGAAGTGGACAAGCTTGAAGGCAGCAGTGGGAGGAAGCTGAAATATGGTGGGTTTGTTCTGGCCAGCGGTGGTGTGGGAGCAGGAGCCCTGAGCCCATGCTGGGAGGTTTTCTGTCCTCCCCATCCTGTAAAGTGACTTGGAGCACAGGCACACCAGGATTTCCAGCAGCTGTGAGACAAGTTCCTTCAGTATGGCACCCCTGGTATTCTCAAGAACTTTAAGACAGTACTAAGGATTGCCTTGTTGGCCTTAGCAGGGTGACTGTGGACAACAACCAGGCTGACTTACCTTCACACCTCTCCCAGAATGACCAGGTGTCTTGCACAAGATGGAAGATGTGTGAAGGGTTTGTAGAGGATCAATTGAAGCTGCTTTCACCCAGTCTGTGTTCCTGGAGTCAGTGAGCATGGGGGTTACTGGATTTTCCAACATACTCTGCATAAGTGCTGCATTATTTTAACTGTACTTTCTACCTTGTGCCTTGCAGTTGGTAGAAATGCTTCCTAGTGTTACTACCCAGAGGAAAAAAGTAATGCAAAAACAAACTTAGGCAACCTGGCATTAGGTTTGAGACCTGATACTTCCCAAATCCAGCAAGAACAAGTGTCTGAGTTCACTGTCGGGAGGATCTAAGCAGCCAGAGTGATATACATGGCTAACCAGGGGAGGATTAAAGAACAGCCAGCATTTGCATTTCTTCATCTTTTATTAAATAATGAGGGACATGTACTATCCTTTTAAGCACAAGCTGGGGTGAACAAATGGTGATATTAAAGGATGATAGCTGGTGGGTGGGGCAAGATGACATCTGAGTGAATGCACTTCATAATTGCTCCCACAAAAGAGCAGCTGAGTAGGGTTGGAATCTTGCTGCAGTGGGCTGTTTTGGGGACTTGCAAGGCAGGAGGTGTTTGGACATCGATTTGGAGAGACAGAAATTATGCTCGCTAAGGTAGAATTGTAGGTTTGTAGCACTGAGGTCGGAAGTTGTGGAGAGGTGGGATTCTTCCCCCTAAGGCGTTCCCTGGACTGTCAGTAGTGTGGTGGCATTCCCAAGCCCTGTGTTCCCCAGAAGCATGGTCGCCAGGTTTGTGACCCCTAAGCCACCACAGCCCACATTCCACAGACCCACAGACCCCAAGTCTGCAATATGCCAGACTTCCCATTCCCAAATCCAGGGCTCCCTGTGGTGAGGGAATACACTAGCCCTTCAGTTTTGAACTGACTCTGTAAGTTGGAGGGTTTGAGTGGGAGGTGCAGAGGAGAAAAATGAGTGTGGTTTTAATTTTCAGGTCCTGCCCCCCCTTTTACTTTGAGCTTGGAGGAGCATACCAGCTGGCTTGGGGAAAGCTGGGGAAGAAAGGAGAGACAAATCTGCTGAGAAAGCCCAATTTACCTAAAAGTACTGGCATAGGAAACTTGGTCTGGAAGAAGGTGGAGTCAGAAAATCAAATAGCCCTCCTATAACACACCTAAGGGACATGGACTGTAAGATGTGTTTTGAAAACTTCCATTAGCATATTTGGGTTTCCTGGTGAGGTGTGGGCACTCTGTCTTTGGAAATTAAGACATTTTGTTTTCTCTGGTGATTTGTTTAACCAAGGACCCTCTTGAATCTCCTACTGGACACCTCAAACAGCTTCACTGCTGCCCTGGGAGAGGGAGAAGTGAGAAAGGGAGAAAGGGGGAAGGTCAGAATCCTAAGCATTTTATTTAAATGCAGAAAGGATTCCTTGCTTGAAACTTTGGTCTTTTTTATTGGTTTGTTTTCTCATTTTTTCCTTCCTCTTTATACCCCCACAGCCCTTTCTTCCTCCTCCTCCTCCTCCTCCTCCTTCTCCCCTTCCTCCTCCTCCTTGTCTTCTTCTTCCTCATTTTCCTGTTTTTCTTCCTTGCATTTCTATCCCCCATTTTCCCCCTTACCCCCTTTTTTCCCTTTCTCTTCTTTTTTTTATATTAGGTGTGGCAGGAATTGATTCACTTTTGCTGTGTTTCCTCATCCTCGATTTCCTCTTTTCTGTGTGTACTGACTTTGGCCTCCAATGCTAACCCCTTTCCTCTACATCTTTTTATCCTCCATCATTTAGTGTTTCTCTTACATTCCACTGCTCTTAATTTAGCCCTCAATTTTTATTTCTAATATCTTTCTGCTGTTTTGTCTTTTATTCACTCTCTATATTATTGTCCTTTCCTTTCTCTTTCCCACTTTCCTGACCACACTGCTCTTTTAATTCATACTATATTCCTCACCATATTCAGTTTACTGTCTCATTATACATACTCCATTTTTCTTACTGTTCTAACTCTACACAGCTTACATGAGTCTAATACCCATTCTCCTAGATCTTACAAGGTTCTTCTGCTGACATTTACTATCAATACTACTATTATAGTTTTTTCTTTTCTTACTTGTTTTGCTTTCACTTGCCCTAATATTTTCCTTCAAGTGAACTGAGCCAACAGCAAGGAAATAGAATAAGAAGAACAAAATGGCAAAGAGAAGACTTAACATGTATGCAAAAACAACAACTAATTATCCCTGAGACTAGACAAAGAAGTTAATCAAACTAGCAAGATAAAATGATGACCAGACAGCAACAAAAAACTACAAACCAAACCAATAATCAGGAAAACTTGACCCAATAGGATGAACAAACTAAAAAATAGGAAGAAGAGTAGAATATCTAACAAGTAATTAAAGCTCTCAAAACATTTAATAGGGGCCATTTAATGAGGTGAAAGAAGAAATAAGAATAGGAAGAAAACACTTGGGGAGCATACAGAAGAAATTGCAATCATGAAAAAAAAAAAAGACAACGGATATGATGGGGAGGAACAGCACAATCCAAGAAATCAAAAACACACTCTCAGCAAATAACAGCACATTTTATGAGGGAGAGGAACTAATGATGTGGAAGACAGTACATCTGAAAGCAAACAGGTAGTAGAATTGATAGATAAAAAGAGGGAAAAAATTCAACAGGGACTTTGGGACTGGAATGACAATGCAAAATGTGAAAACATAGGCATTGTAGGCATCCCAGAAAAAGAAGAGAAGGGAAAGGGAACAGAAAGGGTGTTGGAGGAAACAATGGATAAAAACTTCCCAAACCTATTGAGGGAGATGAATGTTCACATCCAGGAAGCACAATGCACCCTAAATAGCATAAATCCCAACAGGCCTACCCAAAGACATATACCTGTCAAATTATTCAATGCTCAAGACAAAGAGAAAATTCTAAAAGCAGCAAGAGAAAATAACCACACACACAAAGGAGGCTTCATAAGATTGAGTGCTGATTTCTGATCTGAAACCATGGAGGCAAGAAGGCAGTGGTATGACAAGGTCAAGGTACAAAAAAAAAAAAAATTCCAAAAAAGAATACTCTATCCAGGTAAACTAACATTCAAATATGATAGAGAGTTCAAATACTCACAGATAAACAGAAATTAATAGAGTATGCCAACAAGAATCCTGGCCTTCAAGAAATACTAAAGGAAGTTGTATAGGAGGAAAGAAAAAAACAGGAGAGACAGGGTTGGAGGAGAGTGTAAGAACAACTAAAAAGACAAAAAAAGTAAAAACCAAACAAAATATAACAAACACAAATCCAAAGAAAACATGGGAATATAAATAATTCCTTGAAAATGATAATGGTGAATGTCAGTGGATTAAACTCACCTCTCAAGAGACTCAGACTGGAAAATTGGATAAGAAAGTATGATCCATCTATATGTTGTCTACATGAAAAACATCTTAGACCCAGGGATTCAAGGAGGTTGAAAGTGAATGGCTGGAAAACAATCTTACAGGCAAATAATAACCAAAAATGGGCAGGAGTAACTATGTTAATATCAGACAAAACAGACTTTAAATGCAAAACAATTGTGAGAGACAAATATGGACACTACATATTAGTGAAAGGGATAATCATTCAAGAAGAAAGAACAGTTATAAACATTTATGCTCCTAACAAGAATACATCCAAATATCTGAGGCAAACACTGGAGAAACTAAGGGAAGGAATAGATGCCTCTACAATTACAGTGGGGGGCTTTAATACACCACTATCAACTGGAAATCTGCAAGGGCCAGAGGCCCAGATTTCACACCATATGGAAATTAAACAGCACACTCTTTGAAATACAGTGGGTCAAAGAGGAAATCTCAAAAGAAATTAATAACTACCTTGAAACTAATGAAAATTATAACACAACATACCAAAACTTATGTGATGCAGCAAAAGCAGTACTGAGAGGGAAATTTATAGCCATAAATTCATACATCAAAAAAGAAGAGCAAAAATTGAAGAACTAACTGCATATTTGGAGGAATTAGTAAAAAACAACAAAGTAATCCCACAGGAAGAAGAAGGAAGGAAACAACAAAGATAAGAGCAGAACTAAATGAAATAGAAAATAAGAAAGCACTTGAAAAGATAAACAAGACCAAGAGCTGGGTCACTGAGAAAGTCAATAAAATTGACAAACTCTTAGCTAGACTAACAAAGAAAAAAAGAAAGAAGATGCAGATACACAAAATAAGAAATGACAA
The DNA here is from genome assembly GCF_030445035.2 of Dasypus novemcinctus. Taxonomy (NCBI): domain Eukaryota; kingdom Metazoa; phylum Chordata; class Mammalia; order Cingulata; family Dasypodidae; genus Dasypus; species Dasypus novemcinctus. The sequence goes on from NW_026688628.1 coordinate 883,617, forward strand.
AGGAGATATCACCACTGACCCCACAGAAATGAAGACTATCATAAGTGGATACTTTGAAAAACTATATTCCAACAAAAATGACAATTCAGAGGAAATGGACAAATTCCTAGAAACACATAACCACCCTATATTGATGAAAGAAGAAATTGATGATCTCAACAAACTAATCACAAGTAAAGAGATAGAATCAGTCATTAAAAACCTCCCAACTAAGAAGAGCCCAGGGCCAAATGGTTTCAAAGGTGAATTCTACCAAAATTCCCATAAAAAACTAACACCAATCTTGCTGAAACTCTTCCAAAAATTTGAAACAGAAGAACATTGCATAACTCATCTACAATGCCAACATTACCCTAATATGAAAGCCAAATAAAGACACCACAGGAAAGGAAAATTACAGACCAATCTCTCTAATGAACATAGATGTGGAAATCCTCAACAAAATACTTACTAATCATGTTCAACAGTACAATAAATTAATTATACTCCATGACCAGGTGGAATTCATTCTTGGTATGCAAGGATGGTTCAACATAAGAAAATACATTAATGTAAAAATCACATAAACAGATTGAAGGAAAAAAATCATATGATCATATCTATAGATGCAGAAAAAGCATTTGACAAAATACAGCACTATTTCTTAATAAAAACACTTCAAATGATTGGAGTAGAGGGAAGCTTTCTGAACATGATAAAAGATATATATGAAAAACTCCCAGTTAACATCATTTACAATTTTGAAATCTGAAAATCTTCCCCTCTAAGATCAGGAACAAGGAAAGGATGCCCATTATCACCCCTTCTATTTAATATTGTGTTAGAAGTACTTGCATGAGCATTGAGGCAAGAATCAGACATAAAAGGCATTCAAATTGAAAAGGAAGAAGTCAAAATTTACTATTTGCAGATGATATGATCCTACACATAGAAAACCCTGAGAAGTCTACAATGTAAATTCTAGAACTTATAAATGAGTTCAGTAATGTTGAAGGTTATAAAATCGATGTGCAAAAATCAGTACGCCAATAATGAAAAATGTGAGGAGGAAATCAAGAAAAAAATACCATTTACAATAGTAAATAAAAAAATCAAATACCTAAGAGTAAATTTAACTAAAGATGAAAAAAAAATTATACACAGAAACCTACACAACACTGTTAAAAGAAATCAAAGAAAACTTAAACAAATGGAAGAATACTCCCTGTTCATGGATAGGAAGGCTAAATATTCTTATGATGTCTAGCCTACCAGAACTGATCTACACATTCAATGCAGTTCCAATAAAAATCAACACAGCATTCTTTAAGGAACTAGAAAAAACTAGTTATGAAATTTATTTGGAAAGGAAAGAGGCCACGAATATCCAAATACATATTGAAAAAGAAAAATGAAATTGGAGGAATCACACTACCTGACTTCAAAACATAGTACACTAGTGAAAATAGCATGATATTGGCACAAGGAGAGGCACACTGATCAATAGAACCAATTTGAAAATTCTGATATAGAACCTTATAGATACAGACATATGATATTCCCAAGGAAACCAAACCCACTGAAAGGGAATTGCCAACTCACACCTTACACGAAAACCAACTGAAGATGGATCAAAGACCTAAATATAAGAGCCAAGACTTTAAGGACCTTAGAAAGCAATTTAGGGAAACATCTACAGGACCTTGTAATAGGAAATGTCTTCATGAACTTCACACCCAAAACACGAGCAGCAAAAGAACAAATAGATAAATGAGACTTCTTCAAAATTAAAGCCTTTTGCAGCTCAAAGGACTTTGTCAAGAAAATGAAAAGAGAGCCTACCCAATGGGAAAAAATATTTGGTAACCGTGTATATGATAGGAGACTAATATCCTTCAAATATAAAGAACTCCTATATCTCAAAAAATAAAAAGACAACATATCCATCTTAGTAAGTGGCAAGACTTAAACAGACACCTCTCCAAATAAGAAATACAAATGGCTAAAAAGCACATGAAAAATACTCAAAACCACTAGATGTTAGGGAAACAGAAATCAAAATTACAATGAGATACCATCTTACTCCCATGAAACTGGCAGCTATCAAAAACACAGACTACAAGTGCTGGAGAGGATGTGGAGAAATGAGAACACTCAGCCATTGCTGGTGGAAATGCAGAAGGATCCAGCCATTCCTGAGGACAGTTTGGCAGTTTCTCAAAAAACTAGCTATAGATTTGCCATATGACCCAGCAATTCCACTGCTGGGTATATACCCAGTAGAACTGAAAACAAGGACACAAATCGATATATGCACACCAATGTTCATAGCAGCATTGTTTCCTATTGCCAAAAGTTGGAATCAACTCAAATGCCCACCAATAGATGAATGGATAAATAAATAAATAAACAAAATGTGGTATATCCATACAATGGAATACTACTCAGCTTTAAGAATGAATACACTGCAAACACAAGTGATAACTTGGATGAATCTTGAGAACCTTATGCTGAGTGAAACATCCCAAGCATTGAAGGACAAATACTACATGATCTCGATATGAAATAAGTAAACCAAGCTGCGTCAGAGAGCTTGAAACTGGATGATAGGCTTAAAGGTTATTGAGGGGTAGAGGAAGGATGTAAGCTGACACCTACATGGGAGAAATCTATATAAGCTGGCGGTATTTGTACACGGAACGGGTAAAATGGTGCATAGGGTTAACTTTGGGTAGGGCTTTGTGGACTTGAGGAGGGCTAGGGATGGGAGGATGGGAAATATTGCCCAAGAAATTAGGGAGACGGTGGGGGAACATAGGAACATAGGAGATTGTCAGGTATTTGGTTGAGAGTATAATGCTGAGAACACTTTTTCAAAAATATAATAAGGAAAGTTACCTATTTAAGATGCTCAAAGGTGATAATCTGATGCAGGACAGGTTTCTAGGCAGTGTGTGAGTGCTCATTTTGCCATAGTGGGTTATACCATTGGGTAGAGACCCATATAATGAGAGTGAAGGTATACCCACATCCTGGGGAGGACTGATGTTCTCAAATAGAGGAAATTATATCTCTTGAGAGAAATGGTGGCTCCCAATGCATTAGGGCAGTTGAGCATGTCAAGCCCTCAACACTGTTGCAAGTATCTCTGTACATGACCCTTAAGCAATGAAGATTGACTGTCACTGTGGGCCCTGATGGGAGGGGGAAAGAAGTATTGAATAGATGGAACCATTATAATTGTGTGGGCAATAGAAGTGTTCCACAAGATTACGCAAGGATGGATATAAGACATGTTAAATTACACCAAAAAATGTATAGGGGCTGATAGGCTAAAATGTAAATCATAATGTAAAACATAAAATAACTAAAAATTTAGAAAATTGTATAGTCTAAAATATAAAACACAATGTAAACCCAACTGTTACCTTTTTTGGGAGCTGTCATCTCAATATCTGTACATCAGTTTCAGTAAATATAGTATGAACATGTGAAAAAAAATTATTGCTGTGGAAGTGAAAAGAGTTTAATGTTGGATATGTGAGAGTACTGTATATTGTATATGTGAATTACTGTGCTCTAAAACTTTTGTGAAGATAAGCTTAATAATTAGGAAAAAAAGAAAAAGGAAGGACATAGACACTGAGGAAAAGACGGAAGAAGTTGCCTTGCCAATTTGCATACAGGGCAACATGTATTGCAGAGATGGAAGACAGAGAATCAAAAACAAAGCTTTTGCATTTTTTAAATTTTTTGATTCCCCAATTTATTTTTACCTTATTTTTTCTAAATTAATATGTATTTTATATCTAACTTTTAAACTCATCACTATGTTCCATTTGACTATTAATGGAACATGGCTATATATTGGGCTTCATTTTTGAAGAAGTTTTGGATCACAGAGAGGCCCAACAATGGCAGGGGAGGAATACTGGTCGGGGATGTTATGGGCAGGGGATGCACATTGGGGAGGGAGTTCTCCAGGGCATATATCCAGGGTACATAACAATGTTTGGATATTTTCATAGTGGAAACAATTAAAAACAACTGAGGGCATGCTGAGTTCAGAGCCAGGGGAACTCTATCACAGTCCTGAAAGGAACAGCAACAATCCCCCCACTGCAACAACAAAGACCAAAAAAGAAGGAAGGTCCCACAATGAGCCTTTGATACTAATGACTATGCTTGTAAGCCTGTGCACCTGAAATAAGAACAAGGCCTAGAGCTGCAGAGTGCCTAAGAGTTACCTCCTGAGAGCCTCCTTGTTGCTCAAATGTGGCCAGTCTCAAAGCCAAACTTAGCATGACTCCTGGGGATGAGCCTTCCTGGCACTGAAGGATTACTACCAAGTACCAGCTGATGATGTAACCAGAAAATGACCTTGAATAAAAGGGTCGATTCAGACCAGCAGAATATCTCAGTCTACATAGAATACCAGGAGTTAAAAATGTTTTTTGACCTGAAAAAAAGGGGGAAATGGAAAGGACAAATGACAATTAAAAACTAAAGCTGGGGGTGTACTGGGTCCCTGGCCTGGGTTACTGTGCCGTGGTCCCTAGGGGAGCAGCGGCAGTCCCCCAAGTGCAGCGGCAAGGTCCGAGAAGGAATGAAGGTCCAACAGTAAGCTCCTGATACTAATGACTATGCTTGTGAACCTATAGGCCTGAAATAAGAACAAGGCCTAGAGCAGCACTGTGCCTGGGAATTTCCTCCTGACAGCCTTCATGTTACTCAAATGTGGCCAGTCTCGAAGCCTAACTCAACATCTAAATGCAATGCCTTCCCCCCAGCGTGGGACATGACACCCAGGGATGAGCCTCCCTGGCACCGAGGGATTACTATCAACTAACAACTGATAATGCAACTGGAAAATGACCTTGAATTGAAGGTTCAATGTGGATCAGTAGACTATCCCTGTCTACATAGAATAATATGACTTTAAAATGCTGTTTGATCTAATGTAAGGGGGAAATAGAAAGGAGAAATGAGTTTATATGGCTATGAGTCTCTAAAAAAAAAAGAGTCTGGAGGCTGTCAGAAGGATTTCCCTTATGCACAACTGAGCAGAGTCTAAGAGACAGATAAAGTAGATACAATCCCCAGGTATTGGTTCCTTTGAGGGCTAAAGGGATCCATGGGTTCTATGGTCATGGCAGATAGGGTTCACTGCCATGTCAGATGGCCCTTCTATGGAGCTGGTGTTTCTGCATGAAACTGAACCCAGAGGGGATCTCTTTTCATAAGACTATCATGCTACTTTACTGGAATTGTAGTTGGTATTGGGGCTTAAGATATATTTAGGGGATTGAATCTTTTTACTGACAATATGATAGCCAGGCCCTGAGCCTCAACAGACTCCAGCTCCTACAATCTGAATTATTGGATTCACCACACTCAACTAAGATGGAGTTGAAGAAGGGCAACCACCACACCATGGAGCCTAGAGTGCCTACAACTGAAAGCAGGAGGATTGCATCCAGTAACCATGTGGAATCTGAGCCTCCTCTTGACATAGAGGTGCAACGGACACAACCAATCCAAGGACTTCAGAGGAAAAGTGGCAATGGAGTGGGAAAAGTGGACATGGTGGCTGATGGGTATGGGGAATGGCAGGAAGAGATGAGATGTGGAGGCACCTTTGGGACTTGGAGTTGCCCTGGATGGTGCTTCAGGGGCAATCACCGGACATTGTAAATCCTCCCAGGGCTCACTGGATGGAATGGGGGAAAGTGTGGGCCATGATGTGGACCAATGACCATGAGGTGCAGAGATACCCAGAGATGTACTTACCAAATGCAATGGATGTGTCATGATGATGGGAGTGAGTGTTTCGGGGGGGGGGGAGGGGTGCAGTGGGGGTGGTGGGGTCGAATGGGACCTCATATTTTTTTAATGTAATATTTTTACAAAATCAATAAGAAAAAAAAAAGAAAGGACAAATGAGTTTATATGGCTATGAGTCTAAAAAAGAGCTGGGAGGTTATCAGAGGGGTTGCCCTTACGGACACCTCAACAGAGTCCCAGAGACAAATAAATTAGATAGAACCCCAGGTATTGGTTCTTCTGAGGGATACAGAGACCTACGGGATCTATGGTAATGGCAGATGGAGTTCAGTGCCATATTAGATGGCCCTACTTTGGAGTTTGTGTTTCTGTGTGATGGAGCTGGACTCAGATATGCTCTTTGTCCACAAGCCTCTCCTGTTACTTTTACAGGATCTGTAGTTGGTGCTGGAGTTTAGTGTATACCCAGGGGACCTGAATCTCTGGACTGAGCATCTGATAGCCAGGTCCTGAGCCTCAAAAGACTTGCAACCCCTACACTCTGTTTTATTGGACTTACCCCACTCAGCTAACATCTAGGTCAAGAAGGTCAACCACCACACCAGGGAGCCAAGAGAGCCTACAACTGAAAGGAGAAGTGCATCTGGCATCTATGTGGACTCTAAGTCCCCTCTTGATATAGATGTGGAGTGGACACAACCATTCTAAGGTCCACAGGATGGAGGAATAGAGTATGGATTAGAGTGGACTTACTGATATTCTATTCATGAACTATTGTGATTAGTAATCGAAGAAAATATGGCATTGCTGTGGAGAAAGGGACCATTGTGGCTGCTGGGGGTAGGGAGTGGGAGAAGATGAGATGTGGGGGTGATTTCGGGACTTGGAGTTGTCCTGGGTGGTGCTGCAGGGACAGTTACCAGACATTGTATGTCCTCCCATGGCCCACTGGGTGGAATGTGGGAGTGTGCGCTATGGTGTGGACCACTGACCATGAGGTGCAGCGGTGCTCAGAGATGTATTCACCATATGCAATGAATGTCTCATGATGATGGAGGAGATTGTTGTTAAGGGGGGAGGAGTGGGGTAAGGGGGGTGGGGGGTATATGGGGACTTCATATAGAGGGGGTGTATGAGGACCTCAGATAAAGAAAACAAAAATGAACTTTTTATGATTTTTTTTTTAAGGTTTTGCCTTTCATCACTCTAATAGGTGTTGTCCTGTATATATAGTGGCAAGGCAATCTTTTCTATTTCTTCCTCAGTGTCTTACCTCTTTTATTTTTCATTATGTCTTCAAAATTTTAAGGTCACAGTAAAGTCATACACAGAATATAGGTATCTCCCATATACCCAACATCCTCTACCTCACCAATGATGTTTTTACATGTGGATGTTACATTTGCTACAACTGATGTACAAATATTGGGACATAGCTACCAACCATGCTCAGTAGTCCACAATATGGATTATATTTTAGACCATACACTTTTATAAATTTTTGTTGAAATTTATCATGGCCTGTATCCATATTGCAAGATCATACAGAACACTTCCATTGACCCCCAGTTACCCCCTCTTCCATCTATTCTCGCTCTCTCTCTCCCTCTCCTTGGGGCCCACATTGGCAACCAAGCTTCATTGCTTGAAGGTCAAGATTCATAGATACTTGCAACAATGCTGAGGACTTGACACACTGGTCAGTCCTCTCAAATTAGGAGCCAGCCTTGCTCTTGAGAGACACTCTCCCCTCTATTTGAGAACATCTATGTTTCCTCTCCATTATCGGTGTACAACAATTCCTTCTCATTGTATTGGTCTACACCTACAAAAATAACACACTGGGTCAGATGGTCCATGGAATTGTGGGTATGTTGGGGGTGGAAAAGGTGAACACGCAGGATTGATGGGTATGTGTTTGAAACTATAATGTTGAGAAAACACTTTATTTTTTTTTTACTATAATCCTCATTCTTCATCTTTATTTATTTATTTTATTTTCATTTTTTATGTCTTTATTCATTTTTTTCATATTACATTGAAAAAATATGAGGTCCCCATATACCCCCTCACCCCACTCCTCCCCCCATAACAACATTCTCCTCCATCATCATGAGACATTCATTGCATTTGGTGAATACATCTCTGAGCATCGCTGCACCTCATGGTCAGTGGTCCACATCATACCCCACACTCTCCCATGTTCCATCCAGTGGGCCATGGGAGGGCCCACAATGTCTGGTAATTGTCCCTGCAGCACCACCCAGGACAACTCCAAGTCCCAAAAACATCTCCAAGTCTCATCTCTTCACCCCATTCCCCACACCCAGCTGCCACCATGGCCAATTTCTCCACACCAATGCCACATTTTCTTTGATTACTATTCACAATAGTTCATGAATAGAATATCAGTAAGTCCACTCTAATCCATATTCTATTCCTCCATCCTGTGGACCTTGGATTGGTTTTGTCCATTCCACATCTATACCAACAGGGGGTTTAGGTTCCACATGGATGCTGGATGCAATTCTCCTGCTTTCAGTTGTAGGCACTCTTGGCTCCATGGTGTGGTGGTTGACATTCTTCAACTCCATGTTAGCTGAGTGGGGTAAGTCTAAAAAGCCAGAGTGTAGGAACTGAAGTCTGTTGAGGCTCAGGGCCTGGCTATCATATGATCAGTCCAGAGATTCAGATCCCCTGGGTATATATTAAACACCAGCACTAACTACAATTCTGGTAAAGTAACAGGAAAGGCTTGTGAAAAGAGGTCACATCTGAGTCCAGCTCCATCACACAGAAACACAAACTCCAAAGAAGGGCCAACTGACATGGCAGTGAATTCCATCCGCCATGACCATAATACCTGTGGGTCTCTGTATCCCTCAGAAGAACCAATACCTGGGGTTGAATATACTTTATCTGTCTCTGGGACTCTGCTCAGGTGTGCATAAGAGCAAACCCTCTGATAACCTCCCAGCTCTTTTTTAGACTCATAGCCATATAAACTCATTTGTCCTTTCCATTTCCCCCTTGATTTAGGTCAAAAAACATTTTAACTCCTGTTGTTATATGTAGACAGAGATATTCTGCTGGTCTGAGTTGAACCTTTTATTCAAGGTCATTTTCTGGTTACATCATCAGCTGGTACTAGATAGTAATCCCTCGGCACCAGGGAGACTTATCCCTGGGAGTCATGTCCCACGCTGGGGGGAAGGCAACATATTTACATGCTGCGTTTGGCTTCAAGACTGGCCACATTTGAGAAACACGGAGGCTCTCAGGAGGTAACTCTTATACACACTGCTGCTCTAGGCCTTGTTCTTATTTCAGGTGCACAGGCTCACAAACATAGTCATTAGTGTCAGGGGCTCATTGTTGGACCTTCCTTCTTTTTCGGTCCTTGTTGTTGCACTTGGGGAATTGTTGCTGTTCCTTTCAGGACTGTGATAGAGCTCCCCTGGCTAGGAACTCAGCACTCCCTCAGTTGTTGTTTTTAATTGTTTCCACTATGAAAATATCCAAACATTTTTATGTACCTTGGATATATGCCGGGTAGAACTCCCTTCCAACCATGTGTCCCCTGCCCATAACAATCCACACTAGTATTCCTCCGCTGCCATTGTTGAACCTTTCTGTGATCCAAAACTTCCTGAAAAGTGAAGCCCAATAATGTATTGCCAGGTTCCCTTAATAGTAAAATGGAACATAGCGATGAGTTTAAAGGTTAGATATAGAATACATACTAATTTGGAAAAATTCTACATCCTATGTTTTTCTTTTCTTCTTTGTAATTATTAAGCTTATCTTCACAAGAGTTTTAGATCACAGTAATTCATATATGCAATATACAGTACTCCCACACATCCACCATTAAACCTTTTCCCTTCCACAGCAATAATCTTTTAACATATTCATACCATATTTACTAAAACTGATGTACAGTTATTGAGACAATAGCTTTCAAACAAGGTAACATTTGTGTTTACATTGTGGTTGATATTTTAGACTATACAATTTTCTAAATTTTTAGTTATCTTATGTTTTTCATTATGATTTACATTTTAGGCTATCAGCCCCTATATATTTTTGGTGTAATTTAACATGTCTTATATCCATCCTTGAGAAAACACTGTATAGAATATAATGAGGAAGGGTTATTGTTTTAGGGTATTGGATGGTGGACATCTGGCACAAGGTGCACCAGGGGCAGGCTTCTAGGGATTGTGTGAGTGCTCATTTCTTGGTTTTTTAAAACTGTGAACAGTTTGTTTGGAAACACAGTACCTTTGACTTCTCTTCATTCCCAGAATGTACTTTAGGATTTACCATACAGTATTGATGAATAAATATTGTTGAATGACTGAGAAACCAAATGGTTGTGTGGGTTGAACAGATACTGCATTGCTAATTATGGGGGAGAAAGGAGAAGCAGTGAGACAAGAGGAAATTCGCTTGTGAATGGGTGTCTCCATTCATGATTCATGACAGCCAACTCCAGAGGAGAAAAATTGGGAAATAAGATAGTTTAGTGTATTCAGAATCTTTCTCCAGAAACAGCAAGAGGGAAATCAGTATGGGAAACCTGACAAGACTAGAGCCCACACCTTATTAAGGGTGACCTCCTCCTGGGAGGTAGGTGTCCACAGGGATAAGTGATGATCACGGAGCTCCAAAGCTGTCACAAGAGACAAAACTGGCTCAAATTTGCATTGTGTTTTCCTTTCTTATCTCCAGAGAAATAATTATCTCAGGGAGATTGAGACAGAAGAATACTTCATTAATGTGGTTCATGGGAATGAAATCCCTAATTGCTGGGATACTCTATGTGCTTCTCCTTCACTATATCAAAGAAAACACAATGTGTCTTCTACAGACCTTATGGCTCATTCCATCTCACTTTACTTCTTGCGAGCAGAGCTTCCAACTTCTTTCATCATTCAAGGAAGAACCTGCATTGGTGAACTTAGACCCTGACTTGATAATTTCAGAGCGACTTACAGAATCTTCACAGGTACTGGCAGAATGTATTTTTGGCTCCATGGGCACCTTTTATTGGTAGAAGCTTTAAGGAAATCAACAGATTATGACCATAGAGAAAGCTTAAAACACAAAGTTCTGTCTTATTATAAAGCCTGCATGGAAATAGCAGATAAACTAAAATAGATTTTTTTTCCCAATCTGTTTCCTCTGATCTCTTACTCTTGGGTCTTCCCTCTCTCAGCAGCATTGTTTACTTGTTTGACTCATTCTTCTTTCTCTACACTTGTAGAAATTATCTGTTTACCTGTGTTTATTCATTTTTTTTCTTTTAGTCATTCAATATATGTGGCTCTGGAATACTGGTGAAGTGGATCAAAAATTACAGACTCATCTTGGGGAGGTTAGTAAAGGCATCACAAGGGAGATTTTAATTGTAATAAGCCTTGAAGGAGGATTTAGAATAATTTCAGAAGGAGAAAAGGATAGAAGTACATGAAGAAGAGATGACATGGACACAAATATGGAGTCAATATAATTATATGGTGTGGTGAGGTTTTAAAAATAGTTCTTTTTAAAAAAGAAATCAACTTTATTGATACATATTTAAAAACATACAATTCCTGTGACATGTAAAATTTGTTGTAGTTGCCATAATGACATAATTGTGCATTTATTACTTCAGTCATTATTAGAGTATGTTCACCGAGAGGTAAATATTTTTCTTGTTTTTTTTTTTTTTTATAAATGGGCTATGAGATTTCTTTAGCAAAATTTTTTATGGTCTTCTTTTTTAAAGATACATAGATCACACTAAATTTTACTTTAAAAAATATGACGTTCCCATATACCCACTCCCTAAATTCCCCATCCTCCCACATTAACAACCTCTTCCATCAGTGTGGCACATTCCTTTTGATGAATACATTTTGGATCATTGCTACAAAGCTTGGATTATTGTTTACATGTTAGTTTACACTCTCTCCCAGTCCATTCAGTGTGATACGGTAGGATATATAATATCCTGCATCTGTCCCTGTGATATCATTCAGGAGAACTCCAAGTCCCCAAAAAAGCCACCATATCACACCCTCTTCTTCCCTCTCCCTGCACTCAACAACTCCAATGGTCACTGTCTCCACGACAATGACACAATTTCTTCCATTGCTAGAGTCACAATGAGTCTATAGTAGAATACCATTAAGTCCACTCTACTTCTTATTTTATTCTCTATCCTGAGGATGGTGATGACCACTCCACCTCTAAATCAAGAGGGGCCTTAGATCCCACATGTCTGATGGATGGAATTCTGCTTGCAGTTGTGGACTGTCTCTGTTCCCTGTTGTGGTGGTTGACCAACATTTTGTTTGTTTTCAGATTTGGAGATTACAAATATAGCTGCTGTAAACGTTCATGTGTGGACTTTTGTGTGGACTCTAATTTTCATATCATATAATATATATATATATATATATATAAGCAAAACTGCTGGATTGTATGGTAAGACAATGTTTAGTTTTACAAGAAACACTTAAACTGTCTTCTGGCCGAACCATTTTGTGTTCTCACTAGCAGTGATTGAGAGATGTATTGCTCCATATACTCAACAGCAATTGGTATTCTCAGTTTTTAGATTTTTATCTCTTCTAATAAGCGTGTGTTCATATATCACTGTGTTCATAGTCTTCCAATTCCCTAATGACAGATGATGTTTAATTTTTAAAAGATTTTAATTAGTTTATTTATTCATTTATTTATTTAAATTTTTAAAATTTTAAAGTAGGTTTAGATTACATAAATGTTACATAAAATATAGAGGGGACCCATATGTCCTACACCTTCACCCTCCCACTCTTTCCCATAGTAACAACACCTTTCATTAGTATAGTATATTTGCTACAATTGACGAACGCATATAGAAACAATGCTGTTAACAATGAATTATAGTTTATATTATAGTTAATAGCCTGTCCTGCACAATTTTAGGTATTGATAAAACATATAATGGCCTGTATCTGTAATTGCAATGTCACGCAGAACAATCCCAATGTCCTGAAAATGCCCTGATATTACAACTATTCTGCCTGCTCCCTCCTCTCAGAATCTCTGGTGGCCCTGGCCTTTATATCAATGATAGACATTCTTCCATTGCTAGAATAATAAGTCTATAATATAAAAATAATGTCTACTTTAGTCCATTGTTCATTCTCCAATCTTCAGGATTTTGTGATGGTGATGCCCACTGTTTCTAATTGAGAGGGGGCTTAGATCCCTTGGGATATATGGGTGGAACTAGCTTGCCTAGAGGTGCGGACATTCTTTGCTCCTTAGGATAGGTGTTGTCCGTTACCATCTCCTTATTAGTTGTTCTACATAGGTCCAATGACCTGGAGAGTAAGTGTTGAAACTCTGCTTAGATTAAGAGTTCAAATGGCACATGAACAGACCAAAAACATAATGCTCTGTCTCATGTATTTAACAAGGATAGTGCCAACACATGGCTTTATGTAAATAACATATAGAGAAGAGCCATATGTTCGGAATCTACAAATGAGGCTAACTCTTTTACACTGGGGAGCATAAATTCCAAAGTAAGGTCTACTGACAGGGTGCCAAATTCCTGAGATTCCTGCACTACTTATCTCTAGAACCATCAGGATCCCTACTGTTTGAGGCTCTGTTTACTGTAACAGATAGTGAGATTCTGCTGAGATGAGCATAAGCATAACCTCTGTAATGACCTCCAAACTCACTTTCAAATCTCTTAACCATAAAATCTCATCTGCACTGAATATTTCCCCTTTTTGGTCAAGGTCTTTTTCAGATACATTGCTAGCTGGCATTTGGTAATAATACTTAGGTGCCAGTGAAGTTGAATTTTTTTTTTTATATTTTGTATTTTGTATTTGTATTTTGAATTTCTTCCTATGTTAGGATTCTGTTTATATCTTTTGCAGATTTTTAAATTCAGCATATGCTTTCTTATTTTGTGGTGTTAATATTAATTTCTACATTTGTATACAAATCATTTATCAGATGTGTTTTGTAAGTATTTTTCCAAATCTGTATGTTTTCTTACAACCCCTTATCAATGTCTTTCACAGAGTAGATATTTTACATTTGAATAAAAACCGACTTATAAATTTTAATCTCTCATGGATCATGCTTCCATTACTATATCTAAAAACTCATTTCCAACCTATGGGCCCTTAGATTTTCTTCACATTTTAGTCTAGCACTTTTACAATGTATTTTACTTTAAAGTGGTATGATTCATTTTGATTTAATTTTTGTGAAATGAATTCAATCAGTACCTAAGTTCCTTTTTTGTTTGGCATGAGTGCATCCTATTGTTACCATATTCTAACTAAGTTCTTGGCTATGCTGCAGACGTGAATTTCAAGAGAATGCCAGGTCAGTTAGGCCAGTAATTTATTCAGGTAGGAAGGGAAGAGAAATGGGAGAAAATAACAGAGCATAGTCCCAGGTGGTGAGGAAGGGGATAAAAAGTGATGAGGAGGGCTGATTTAGAAACTACAATTCTCCATTATAGATTATAAGTCCCCAGAGTAACTTGCATGGTCACATGGCAGAGGAAAAATGATGAAAGCAACACGCAGAGGGCAAGATGGGTCCATAGGCAAAAAGCTAGGCAAGAGCAAGCTCAAGCCTCATGGTTTGCTTTTAAACTAATTATTCCACTCCTTTGCTAATGACAGGGAAGGAGGTTTCAGTTGTTTGCTGTTTGGATTGATTACCCTGCCCATAAATTCCTTAGTGATGACCCAATGATAAAGTTCCCAGGGAACATCCGGGCTTTTTCATATTTTCAGGAAGGAGTCTTTGTTCTGGGTAGCAGAATCCCAGGGGAGAGATTCCTCCAGCAGCCATCTTGGGGGTTTTTGATGTCCATGTGGACTCTCTGTCAGGTTCCAGATCCATCTATTCCCTACCTTACTAGCCTGCTTCACGTTTGTTCCACCACCACTTCTTGAAAAGATCATACTTTCTACATTGAATTACCCTTGTCCTCTGTGAAACATCAGTGGAACCCATTTATGTGGGGTCATTTGTCCATTTCACCAACAGAATTTTTTAAATTATTGTGTTTTTATAGTAACTCTTACAACCAAATAATATGATTCCTACAATATTGTTCTTCTTTTCTATTTTGTTACAGGGTACAAAAAAACTCCTCATAATGTTTGTTGCTTAAAATAAAGTCTGAGAGAATTTATCATGGAAATTATTGCCTTGGCAAAGTGTATTCTATTATGGCCCAGGGTTTCTAGCCATCACAACTATTAAGAAGATGCAGGAACATATGTTTTCCCTGACATTTTCAGAAAAGGGTACTAGATCTCTATAAAATCCATAAAAATATTAACTTAATGTAATTACAATACAAACAGTACCATTTATGATATTTTTCTGATTACTGCTTGAGGCTAAATTGCACTGCTTTGAATATCTCCTCAGGAAATTCATCATCCACATGGAAACAGAAAACCAAACATATGGTTTAGAATTCATCCTCCTGAGGCTCTCAGAAGATACAGAGGTGCAGTCCCTCCTCTTTGGGATGTTCCTGTCCATGGACCTGGTCACCTTCATTGGCAACCTGCTCATCATCCTGGCCATCATCTTGGACTCCCATCTCCACACACCCATGTACTTCTTCCTCTCCAACCTGTCTTTTACTGATATCTGTTTCACCTCCACCACGGTACCAAAGATGCTGCTGAACATCCAGACAGGCAACAAAATCATTACTTTTGAAAACTGTCTCACCCAGATGTATTTTTTCATGCTTTTTGTACAACTAGATAACTCCTTCTTGACTACAATGGCCTATGACCGCTTTGTGGCCATCTGTCACCCCCTGCACTACACAGTCATCATGAACCCCTGGCTCTGTGGCCTCCTGCTGTTAGCATCCTGGTTATTGAGTGTTTTGGACTCTCTTTTGCATGACTTAATGGTTTTGAGATTGTCTTTTTGTACAGAGATGGAAATGCCCCACTTTTTCTGTGAACTTAATCAGGTAGTCAGACATGTTTGTTCTGACACCTTCCTCAATGACCTTGTGATGTATTTTGCAGGTGGACTTCTGGGGATTATACCACTCACTGGGATCTTTTTCTCTTACTATAAAATTATGTCCTCAATTTTGAGAATCTCAACAGCTCATGGTAAATATAAAGCATTTTCTACTTGTGGGTCTCACCTCTCAGTAGTGACCTTGTTTTATGGTACAGGTCTTGGAGTGTATCTTAGCTCTGCTGCTACCCAAAACTCAAGGGCAAATGCAATAGCCTCAGTGATGTATACAGTGGTCACACCCATGTTGAACCCCTTTATTTACAGTCTTAGAAACAAGGACATAAAGCAGGCCTTTAAAAAGCTGGGAAAATGGGAGTTATGGTCATGACCGATGGGGTTAACTACCAGGACAGATGGCCCCTCTTTGGAAATGGTGTTTATGTGTGATGAATCTGGACTCAGATGGGATCTCCCTTCATAACACTTTCATGCTAATGTGCTGGAGGTGCAGTTAATTTTGGGGTTTATGATATATTTAGGGGATTTGAATCTCTGGACTGACAATGTGATAGCCAGGTCCTGAGCCTCAACAGACTCCAGCACCTACAATCTGTTTTATTGGACTTACCACACTCAGCTAAGATGGAGTTGAAGAAGGACAACCACCACACCATGGAGCCTAGAGTGATTACAACTGAAAGTGGGAGGCTTGCATCCAGCATCCATGTGGAATCTGAGCCTCCTCTTTACATAGAGGTGCAATGGACACAACCAATCCAATGTCCACATAGAAGAGGTGGCATTGGATTGGGAAAAGTGGACATGGTGGCTGATGGGTATGGGGAAAGGCAGGAAGAGATGAGAGGTGGAGGCGTCTTTGGGACATGGAGCTGCCCTGGATGGTGCTTCAGAGGCAATCACCGGACATTGTATATCCTCACAGGGCCCACTGGATGGAATGGGGGAGAGTATGGGCCATGATGTGGACCATTGACTATGAGGTGCAGAGGTGCCCAAAGATGTACTTACCAAACCCAATGGATGTGTCATGATGATGGGAGGGAGTGTTGCTGGGGGTGGGGGGAGAGGTGGGGTAGGGGGGTGGGGTTGAATTGGACCTCACATATATATTTTTAATGTAATATTATTACAAAGTCAATAAAATTTAAAAAATTTAAAAAATTTAAAAAAATAAAAAAATAAAAAAATAAAAAGCTGGGAAACATTCTGTCTATAAAAGGATACTTTGTCTCAAGTTTACAAAAGTGCTCATGATTAACAGAGATCAAACACTAGAAGATTCTTTTTGAAAATGAAATATTTTGTTGTCTTTTTTAAAAGATACATAGATCACACAAAATGTAACATTAAAAATACAAGGTTCCCATATATACCACTCCCCACCCCACCCTCCTCCTCTCACATCAAAAACCTCTGATTGTGTGGATTATCATTTGCATTGTAGTTTACACTCTCCCACAGTCCATTCAGTGGCTTATGGCATGGTATGTAATGTCCTTCATGTGTCCCTGCTATATCATTCAGGACAACTTCAAGCCCTGAAAATGCCTCCATATCACACATCTTCCTTCTTCCATCACTCAGCAACTCCCATGGCCACTCTCTCCAGACAGACTAGTGTGTCAAATCCTCAGCATTGTTGCAAGTATCTGTGAGTCTTGTCCTTCAAGCAATGAAGCTTAGTTGTCACTGTGGGCCCCAAGGAGTGGGGGAAAGAAGAATAGAATAGAAGGAAGAGAGGGCAACTGGGGGCAATGGAAGTGTTCCACAAGATCATGCAGTGATGGATATAGGCCTTGTTAAATTTCACCAAAAAATTAAATGTAAACCATAACACAACCAAATTTTTATAAAATTGTACAATCTAAAATATAAACCACAATGTAAACTATAGTGGAAACATGGTTTTTATCTATGTTTCAATATCTGTACAACAACTATAGCAAATATATGCACCTTAAAAAGATAATTGCTGGGGAAGGGAGAAAAGTGTTTGATGTAGGCATATCAGATTCCCCTATATTTTATATGTGACTTTATTGTGATCTAAAACTTTTTTGAAGACATAATAAAATTTTTTTAAAACAAAGGATGAAGACCCTGAGAAATGAATGGAGGAGATAGCTTTACTACTGTACATACAGGGCAACACCTATTACAGTGATGAAAGGAAGGCAAAATGTCAACTATATTTTATGATATTTTGCATTTTTAATACCCCAATTTATTTTTTACTTTATTTTAGTTTTTCTTAAATATAGAATAAAAATATTCTAATTTTAATCTTTAAACCTATCGCTGCTATTTCATTTTCCTATTAATTGAGTTTGGAAATATATTAACATATAATTTTGAAGAAGTTTTGGATCACAGAGTGGTTACACAATTGCAGGGCTGGAGCAGTGGTGTGGGATGTCATTAATGGGGGATGTATGGGTGGGAGGCAGTTCTCCAGGACATTCATACAGGGTATATAAATATACTTGGATATTAATTGGGTATTTTCATAGTAGGTAGAGATTCACATGACAACTGAGGGAGTGCTGAGTTCCTGTTCTGGGAAACTATGTTGCATTCCCCAATTGAGGAGCCACTATCCCCCAAGTGCAAGAACAAAGACCAGTGAAGAAGGATGGTTCAATGATTGCACATGATACTGATGACTATGCTTAGGAGCTTTGAGCTTGAAATTTCAACTAGGTCTAGAGCTGCAGGGTGCCTAAGAATAACCTCCTGAGAGCCTCCATGTTGCTCAAATGTGGCCACTCCCTAAGTCAACTCAACATTACCTTCCCTCAAGCATGAGACATGTCCCCTGGGTTGAGAATCTCTGGTGCTGAGGAATTACTACCAAGCACCAGCTGGTGACACAATTAGAAAAATACCTTGAATAAAAAGGGTAAATGGGAAAGACAAAGGAGTTCATACAGCTAGGAGACTTCAAAATGAGTCAGGAGGTCATCAGATGGGTTAGGCATATGCACCTTTCAGCAGGATCTCAGAGACAGCCTAAGTAGATACTACCCCAGGCAGTCGTTCTCCTGAGGACACAGAGATACCTCATTCCTACAGTCATGGCAGATGGCTCTGGAGTTCTGTGCTTTGCCAGTAGGCCTTACTTTGGAATTTGTGCTCTGAAGTGTGATGGAGTTGGACTCAGATGTGCTCTTTCTACACATTCCTCTTCTTTTTTTTTTATTGACTTTGTAATAATATTACATTAAAAATATATATGTGAGGTCCCATTCAACCCCACCCCCCCACCCCCCCTCTCCCCCCCCCAACAACACTCGTTCCCATCATCATGACACATCCATTGGGTTTGGTAAGTACAACTTTGGGCACCTCTGCACCTCATAGACAATGGTCCACATCATGGCCCATACTCTCCTCCATTCCATCCAGTGGGCTCTGTGAGGATTTACAATGTCCGGTGATTACCTCTGAGGCACCATCCAGGACAGCTCCATGTCCCAAAGACGCCTCCACCTCTCATCTCTTCCTGCCTTTCCCCATACCCATCAGCCACCATGTCCACTTTTCCCAATCCAATGCCACCTCTTCTATGTGGACATTGGATTGGTTGTGTCCATTGCACATCTATGTCAAGAGAAGGCTCAGATTCCACATGGATGCTGGATGCAATCCTCCCATTTTCAGTTGTAATCACTCTAGGCTCCATGGTGTGGTGATTGTCCATCTTCAACTCCATGTTAGCTGAGTGTGGTAAGTCCAATAAATCAGATTGTAGGTGCTGGAGTCTGTTGAGGCTCAGGACCTGGCTATCACATTGTCAGTCCAGAGATTCAAATCCCCTAAATATATCTTAAACCCCAACGTTAACTGCACCTCCAGCACATTAGCATGAAAGTTTTATGAAGGGAGATCCCATCTGAGTCCAGATTCATCACACATAAACACCATTTCCAAAGAGGGGCCATCTGCCCTGGTATTAACCCCATCGGCCATGACCATAACTCTCATGGGTCTCTTTAGCCTTCAAAGGAACCAATATCTGGAGGTTGTATCTGCTTTATCTGTCTCTCTGACTCTGCTCAGTTGTGCATGAGGGCAATCCTTCTGCCAGCCTCCAGACTCTTTTTTAGGAACTCGTAGCCATATAAACTCATTTCTCCTTTCCATTTCCCCCTTACTTTAGGTCAAACAGCATTTTAAAGTCATGTTATTTTATGTAGACATGGATATTCTGCTGATCCGCATTGAACCTTCCGTATAAGGTCCTTTTCCAGTTGCATCATCAGTTGGTATTTGATAGTGGTCCCTCGTTGCCAGGGAGGCTCATCCCCGGGTGTCCCACGCTGGAGGGAAGGCATTGCATTTACAGGCTGAGTGTGGCTTCGAGACTGGCCACATTTGAGGAACATGAAGGCTGACAGGAGGAAATTCCCAGGCACAATGTTGCTCTAGGCCTTGTTCTTATTTTAGGTTTATCAGCTCACAAGCATAGTCATTAGCATCAGGGGCTCACTGTTGAACCCTCACTCCCTCCCGGTCCCCGCCGCTGTACCTGGGAGACTGTCGCTGCTCCCCTAGGGACTATGACAGAGCACCACTGGCCAGGAACCCAGTAGCCCCCCTGCTGTGGTTTTTAATTGTTGCCACTATGAGTATATCCAATCATTACCATGCACCCTGGACATATGTTCTGTACAGCTCCCTGTCAGCCATATATCACCTGTCATTGGTATCCCATACCAGTATCCCTCCATTGCCATTGTTGAAACACTCTGTGATCCAGAACTCCCCGAAATTTGAAGCCCAATATAATGTCATGGTCCCTTACTAGGGAATGGCATATAGCGATGGGTTTAAAGGATAGATAAAGAACTTGGATAAAGTTAGATAAAGAACTTAGATAAAGAATGTTGACTTGAAAAAATTCCACATCCTATCCTTTTTTTTTCCCCCCCCCTAATTATTCAGCATTTCTTCACAGGAGTCCTAGACCACAGCAATGCATATATATAATATACAGCACTCCCATACATCCACCACAAAACCTTTTTCCTTCCACAGCGATACTCTTACACCCTATTCACATCATATTTACTTAAGGTGATGTACAGAGTCTGAGATATTAGCTTTCTAACAAGGTAATATCTGTGCTTCCATTATGGTGCATACTTTAGGATACACAGTTCTTTACATTTTTAGTTATCCTATGTTTTACATTATGGTTTACATTATCAGTCTGTCATCTCCTATATGTTATGGTGTAATATTACATGTTTTATATCCATCCTTGTGTACTCTCAAGAAACTCCACTCTTGCCCCCCATTTACTTTGGTTCCACACATTTAACGTCCATTTTCCCTTCCACCTTGGTGCCCACAGTGACAGCCAACCTCCGTTTCCTGAGGAGCCACTTCCAGAGATAGATGGAATAGTGTTCAGGGCCTAACTTGCTCAACTGCCCCAATGCCCTGGGAGCCACCCTTTCTCTCGAGGGATACAGTTCCCTCTATTTGGTGGCATTAGTCCTCCCCAGGATGTGGGTCCACCCCCACTCTCACTACTTGGGATTCTACCCCATGGTGTCACCCACTCTGGCAGAATGAGCATTTAGACATTCCCCAGGAGCCCGTCCTGCATCAGACCCTCCCCTCCGAGCATTCTAAACAGGTAACCCTCTTTATTATATTTTGATATGATTTTCTCGGCATTTTACTCTCCACCACCTCCTGACCCTCTCCTGTGTTCGTATGCTACCACTCCCTCCCCCCACTTTTGGGCAACGTTACCCAACCGTCCCTCCCCAGCCACCCTCAAACCCGTAAAGCCCCAACCAAAGGCAACCCCTTGCACCCATTTTATCTCTTCTTTGTGTTCATACTTACCACCATCTCATCTTAAATTCCACCCCTTCAGACATTGGCTCATATCCTTCCTCCACCCTCCAATTTCCTGTAAGCCTATCGTTCAGTCTCTTGCTATCTAGGGCAGCTTGTTTATTTCATATCATTGAGGTCATGTAGTATTTGTCCTTCAATATCTGGGTTGCTTCACTCAACATAAGGTTCTCAAGATTCATCCATGTTATCACATGTGTTTGTAGTGTGTTTGTTCTTATAGCCTAGTAGTATTCCATTGTGTGTATATACCACATTTTATTGATCCACTCATCTGTTGATGGGCATTTGGGTTGATTCCAACTTTTGGCAATAGTGAACAATGCTGCTATAAACATTGGTGTACATATATCGGTTTGTGTCCTTGTTTTCAGTTCTGCTGGGTATATACCCAGCAGTGGTATTGCTGGGTCATATGGCAAATCTATGGCTAGTTTTTTGAGAAACTGCCATACTGTCCTACAGAATGGTTGGATCCTTCTGCATTCCCACCAGCAGTGGATGAGTGTTCCCTTTCCTTCACATCCCCTCCAGCACTTGTATTCTTCTGTTTTTTTCATAGCTGCCAATCTTATGGGTGTAAGATGGTATCTCATTGTAGTTTTGATTTGCATTTCCCTGATAGCTAGAGATTTGGAACATTTTTTCATGTGCTTTCTTGCCATTTGTGTTTCTTCTTCAGAGAAGTGTCTGTTTAAGTCTTTTTCCCATTTTTTAAATGGGTTGTTTATCTTTTTATTTTCAAGATATAGGAGTTCTTTATATATGCAAGTTATAAGTTTCTTATCAGATATATGTTTGCCAAATATTTTCTCCCACTGTGTGGGCTCCCTTTTTACTTTCTTGACAAACTCCTTTGAGGTGCAGAAGGCTTTAATTTTGAGGAAGTCCCATTTATCTATTAGTTCTTTTGCTGCTCGTGCTTTTGGTGAGATATTCATAAATCCATTTCCTATTACAAGGTCCTGTAGATGTTTCCCTACACTGCTTTCTAAGGTTTTTATGGTCTTGGCTCTTATATTTATTTCTTTGATCCATCTTGAGTTGATCTTTGTATAAGGTGTGAGATGGTAATCCTCTTTCATTCTTCTACATATGGCTATCCAGTTCTCCGGACACCATTTGTTGAATAGGCCACTCTCTCCCAATTGAGAGGGTTTGGTGGCTTTATCGAATATTATGTGGCTGTATATGTGAGGTTCTATATCAGAGCTTTCAATTCGATTCCATTGGTCTATGTGTCTCTCCTTATGCCAATACCATGCTGTTTTCACCACCATAGCTTTATAGTATGTTTTGAAGTCAGGTAGTGTGATTCCTCCAATTTCGTTTTTCTTTTTCAGTATGTCTTTGGCTATTCGGGGTCTCTTTCCTTTCCAAATAAATTTCATAGTTAGTTTTTCTAGTTTCTTAAAGAAGGCTGCGTTGATTTTTATTGGGATTGCATTGAATGTGTAGATCAGTTTTGGTAGGATATACATCTTAATAATGTTCAGTCTTCCTATCCATGAACAAGGAATAGTCTTCCATTTATTTAGGTCTTCTTTGATTTCCTTGAACAATCTTGTATAATTCTCATTGTATAAGTTCTTTACCTCTTTAGTTAAATTTATTCCTAAGTATTTGATTTTTTTATTTACTATTGTGAATGGTATTTGTTTCTTGATTTCCTCCTGATCTTGCTCATTATTGGTGTACAGAAATGCTACTGATTTTTGCGCATTGATCTTATAACCTGCGACTTTACTAAACTCATTTATGAGTTCTAGAATCTTCGTTGTAGATCTCTCAGGGTTTTCTATGTATAGGATCATGTCATCTGCAAATAGTGAAATTTTGACTTCTTCCTTTCCAATTTGAATGCCCTTTATTTCTGGTTCTTGCCTCAGTGCTCGTGCAAGTACTTCTAAGACAATGTTAAATAGGAGCGGAGGCAGTGGGCATCCTTGTCTTGTTCCTGAGTTTAGAGGGAAGGAGTCTAGGATTTCTCCATTGTAAACAATATTGGCTTTAGGTTTTTCATATATACTCTTTATCATGTTCAAAAAATTCCCTTGTATTCCAATCTTTTGGAGTGTTTTTATCAAGAAAGCATGCTGTATTTTGTCAAATGCTTTTTCTGCATCAATAGATATAATCATGTGATTTTTTTCTTTCAATCTGTTTATATGGTGTATTACGTTGATTGATTTTCTTATGTTGAAACATCCTTGCATACCTGGGATGAATCCCACTTGGTCATGGTGTATAATACGTTTAATGTGTTGTTGAATACGATTAGCAAGTATTTTGTTAAGTATTTTTGCGTCTAGGTTCATTAGAGAAATTGGTCTGTAATTTTCCTTTCTTGTGATGTCTTTGTTTGGCTTTGGTACTAGGGTAATGTTGGCATCATAGAAGGAGTTGGGTAATGTTCTTTCCATTTCGATGTTTTGGAATAGTTTCAGCAGGATTGGTGTCAGTTCTTTCCGGAATGTTTTGTAGAATTCACCTGTGAAGCCATCTGGCCCTGGGCTCTTCTTAGTTGGGAGATTTTTGATAACTGATTCTATCTCTCTGCTTGTGATTGGTTTGTTAAGATCATCAATTTCTTCTTTCGTCAATATGGGCTGCTTATGTGTTTCTAGGAATTTGTCCATTTCCTCTAGATTGTCATTTTTGTTGGGATATAGTTTTTCAAAATATCCTCTTATGATAGTCTTTATTTCTGTGGGGTCAGTGGTGATATCGCCTTTCTCATTTCTTATTTTGTGTATTTGCATCTTCTCTCTTTTTTTCTTTGTTAGTGTTGCTAAAGGTTTGTCAATTTTGTTAATCTTCTCAAAAAACCAGCTCTTGGTCTTGTTTATCTGTTCAATTGCTTTCTTATTTTCTATTTCATTTAGTTCTGCTCTTATCTTTGTTATTTCCTTCCTTCTTCTTCCTGTTGGGTTACTTTGTTCTTGTTTTTCTAATTCCTTCAAATGTGCAGTTAGTTCTTCAATTTTTGCTCTTTCTTCTTTTTTGATATATGAATTTATGGCTATAAACTTCCCTCTCAGTACTGCTTTTGCTGCATCCCATAAATTTTGGTATGTTGTGTTATCATTATCATTTTGATTTCTTTTGAGATTTCCTCTTTGACCCACTGTTTTTCTAAAAGTGTGCTGTTTAATTTCCAAATCGTGGTGTGAAATCTGGGCTTCTGTCCCTTGCAAATCTCCAGCTTGACTCCACTGTGGTCAGAGATAATGTTTTGTATGATTTCAATCTTAATGAATTCGTTCAGCCTTTCTTTGTGGCCTAGCATATGATCTATCTTGGAGATTGATCCATGTGCGCTTGAGAGAAATGTATATCCTGCTGTGTTTGGGTGTAGCGATCTATATATGTCTATTAGATCGAGCTCCTCTAATATACTATTCAGATGTTTTGTTTCTTTGGTGATTCTCTTTTGAGATGTTCTGTCCAGAGTTGATAGTGGTGTATTAAAATCCCCCACTATAATTGTAGATGTATCTATTCTTTCACTTAGTTTTTCCAGCGTTTGCCTGACGTATTTAGAGGCACCCTTGTTAGGGGCATAGATATTTATGATTGTTCGATCTTCTTGACAGATTTTCCCTTTCACTAAAATGTAGTATCCTTCTTTGTCTCTCACAATTGTTTCACATTTAAAGTCTATTTTGTCTGATATTAATATAGCTACTCCTGCCTTTTTTTGGTTATTGTTAGCTTGTATGATTGTTTTCCGGCCATTCACTTTCAATCTCCATGCGTCTCTGGGTCTAAGATGTGTCTCTTGTAGACAGCATATGGATGGGTCATATTTCCTTATCCAATGTCCCAGTCTGAATCTTTTGATAGGTGAGTTTAATCCGTTGACATTCAATGTTATTACTATCAAGGAATTATTTGTGTTAGCCATATTTTGATTGGATTTGTGTTTGTCATATTTTGTTTGTATATTTTTTTTTTGTCTTTTTTGTTGTTGTTGTTGGTCTTATACTCTCCTCCAACTTTGCCTTTCCTGTTTTTTCCTTTCTTCCTGCAGAACTCCCTTTAGAATTTCTTGAAGGGGAGGTTTCTTGTTGGTATACTCTTTCAGTTTCTGTTTGTCTGTAAATATTTTGAACTCTCCATCATGTTTGAATGGTAGTTTAGCTGGATAGAGTATTCTTGGTTGGAAGTTTTTTTCCTTTAGTACCTTGACTATATCATACCACTGTCTTCTTGCCTGCATGGTTTCAGAAGAGAAATCAGCACTTAATCTAATTGAGCTTCCCTTGTATGTGATGGTTTTCTTTTCTCTTGCTGCTTTTAGGATTTTCTCTTTGTCTTGAGCCTTGGATAATTTGATAAGTATATGTCTTGGTGTGGGTCTGTTGGGGTTTATGTCTTGTGGAGTGCGCTGTGCTTCTTGGATATGTACATCTGTCTCTTTCAGTAGATTTGGGAAGTTTTCAGCCATTATTTCCTGCAACACTCCTTCTGACCCCTTTCCCTTCTCTTCACCTTCTGGAATGCCTATAATACGTATGTTTGAGCGTTTTGCATTGTCATTCAGGTCCCTAAATCCTAACTGGATTTTTTCTATCTTCTTATTGACCCCTTCTACTATCTGTTTGATTTCTGATGTACTGTCTTCCACATCACTAATTCTCTGCTCTGTCTCTTCTAGTCTGCTGATATTTGCTGCAAGTGTATTTTTTATTTCTTGAACTGTGGTGTTCATTCCCATCATATCTGTTATGTTTTTGCGTATGTCTGCAATTTCCCCTCCAAGTGATGTCTTCATGTTGTTATCCTCTTTCATTACTGCATCAAATTTGTCAGTGATAAATGTTCTGAGTTCTTTCATTGCTTGTGCCAAGTTTTGCTCCCCTTCGTGATTATTGGTTTGTTGATTGGATTCAGTCATATTTTCCTGAATATTGGCTTGGTTTGTAGATTTTTGTTGCTTTCTGGTCATCTCTTTATTTTGACGAATTTAATCAGTTCCTTAGCTTCTTTGTCTGCTTTTGGAGGTTAATTAGCAGTTATTTTTGCATAGGTGTTATATCTTCTCTTTGTCACTTTTTTCTTCTTATTCTAGTTACTTGTTGTTGGTTAAGTTCACTTTAGAAGAAAGTATTAGTGTTGGGGAAAGGCAATTGTGTAAGCAAGGGAAAAGTGTAAAGTAGTATTGGTAATGTATGTTAACAAAGCAAGAATATGAGATCTGGGAGGATGGAGGTTAGATTCATGTAGATTGTATAGAGTTATAGCTGTAGGTAGAGTACCTTTTATGAAGTAGATGACTGAATATAGGCGGAATATGGTAGGAACTACAAAGCTATTGTTTTCATGAGAGAGGGAAAAAGAAAAGAAAGGTAATAGTTTCAAGAGTGGATAACAGACAGAAAACAGAACAAAGGTATTAGAAATTAAGAGTTAGACACTTTGTGGATCAAAGAATGGGAGGTGGGGGGTGGAATATAGGAGAGACAGTAGATGATAGTGGATATCAAGATGCAGGGGAAGGGGGATAGTGTAGGTAGCCTAAATCAGTTCACACAGAAATGAGGCAGTGGAGGATGGGAAAACCCAGCAAATGTGAGGTGTTCCCTGTAGCACCTATTGTGTACTTGAATTAAAATAAAATAAGTGGAAAATGAGGGACAAGAGGGAAAGAGAAAACCGAAAAAAAAAAAACACTAATTATAATAAAGAAAAAAAGAAAGACAAGAAGAAAGCAAGAAAGAAAAAGAGGATAGGCAAGCGGTGGGGAACAGATAGGGGGAAGAGAGATACAGGTATACACGTGTCACAATTGCAACACTATCTAAAACAACAACCAAAAAAACCCCTAAATAACTTTATTAAAAAAAAGGACTTTGGGGGACACGCTAGGAGAAAAGACTAGGGGATAATGCAATATTAGCAATCAGGGCATCAAAAAGAGTAAAAAATAAGATAAAGTGAAAATAAAAACAAAACAATATGAACCAATAAAGACAAAACGCAAACGTTAAGGTCCAGGGCACTCAAGGACCCCAGGTAGACCCCAGGGCGTGATGGATTCAGGGGTGGAAAGTCTGAGACACTGAAGACTCAAGAGGTGTGAGTCTGGGGTGTGGACCGCCAGAGTCCAGGGGACCCAGACCTGGCAACCTCAAATCTGGTCCACAGAAAGCTTAGGAGCCCCGCAGTGCAACACAGCCCTCAGGGATCCCCGTAGCTGGGTGCCAGCCCCATGGGGGAAGCCAGATCTGCGAACTCTATATTGAATGTCTGATCCCTGCAATTCACCTACTCCTCAGGGTTTCAGCCTTTGGGCAGCTCCTTCCCTGTGCTCCCATGCAACGGCCACTTGAGGGCGCCTCTACACCACGGCCAGTTCAATGACCCAGATCCCAAGCCCCGCCGGGTGGGGTGGGCTTCAGCTGGAAACGCCGAAAACTGCCTCTAAGATCCGAAATCCCAAACTTCGCAAAATATTCCCCAATCAGCTTCCAGACGTGTCCTCCTCCCTCACTGCACCCTACAACAGTCTCCCAATTGTGTCCCCTTATTGCCCAAAATCCAATTCCGTTGCAGATCGGCAGCCGGACCTGTGGGGATGGGGCTCCAGGCGGAAGCGCTACCCCCCCTGTCCGGCGACCAAAACGTCCCCCGCTTCACCAGAAAACACCGTCTGTCTCCCCAAATCAATCTGCAAAGGAGTCTTTTCCCAACAATCCCTCACCAGCCAGCCCAGTATCCGCGAATTTCTCAGCACCGCAAAGCCTCCAGAAAAAGGAAAAAAACAAAAACAAAAACCCTGGCCGCTGCGGTTCTGGAGCTGCAGGAGCGCCTGCTACCGCGGCTCTGCCCACCCAAGGAGGGAACTTCCCGCGCCCAGCTGGGACCTCCGTTTATATATTATAGACGTATCCTCTCTGTTACCTTCCCACCGAATTGACGTCCAGACACCTTCCAACCAGCAAAAATCCCCGAAACAGCGTGGTCCCAAAGAGCCTTCAACACTGCCCAGCTGCCCCCTGCAGAGACACTACCAGGCAAGTTCACACAGCCACCATCTTGCCTCTCTCCCACATTCCTCTTCTGTCACTTTTACTCAACCTGTTGTTTGTGCTGGGGTTTTTGTATGGCCAGGAGACTTGAATGAGCCTCAGCAGAGTTGCAACACCTGCTCTCCAATTCATTGGATTTCCCTGTCAGCTAACAGGGAGGGAGGATGGTCAACCACCATATCAGGGAACCGAGAGAGTCTACAAGTGCAAGCAGGAGAATTCCATCCATCAGCCATGTGGGATCTAAGCCAACTCTCAATTTAGAGGTGGAGTGGACATCACCATCCCAGGGTACACAAGGTGGAGGAATAAAATATGGATTAGAGGAGATCTTAATCTAGGTACTTTATAAGTGTATAGAGAGATAATCTGGCATTCACCCAATAAAAACTTATATTTGTTTCATTTTTGTATATCAGGATTCCTATTTCTTTTGTATTGTTTTACATCATGTGCTCTCTCATTGTATTCCTGGAATCAGGATTGAAGATAGAAACTGTTGCCTGGATTTTCAGCAGTAAAATATTTTATTCAGTTTATTCTGTATATATAAAATTATAGCAGGTGCTGGAGGGATGAAAGTGTATTGCAGTCACTCCCAGAGAAAGAAACTGCTTGTGTTTTATGGTGTTAGTGAAAAATAAGCTCTCCTAGCAAATGCTCCCTACCAGCTACCAAGGTTTGTTCATTAATTCCTGAAAGAGGTCACATCCTACACTGGAGATGTCATCTGACTGCTTTATAGTAATCCACATTCCGTCTCCAATATGTGCCTTTCTCCTGTGCCTTCAAAATCGTAATTCAAGAGAGTTTGTAATCAACAACACAATCTATGCTTCTTCAAACAATGATGATTTCAATAATTTTATCATTCTTCCAGGGACATAAGTTTGCCCTTTAAAAAATATTTCCATATTGAAGGATATTATCTGGAAATTTCTTTCAGCACTCCCTACAATAATAGTCCCCATTTATGGGTGATAAAAAGCCAATATGTGTTTTTCTGCATTTCATACTATATCTTATTTTACTATTAAACCCAGATATTAGGACATAATTTCAGACTTTTATGTAGGCTTGCTGTTTTCTTCTGAGGTAGACTAAGGTGAATGCTTCATTTATCAACTGATTTCCTTGCCATCACTACAAATGGCAAGCCAGAGTGGCATTTTGGAATTAGTGATTTCTCTGAGCTAATGGTCATTTTTGAAAATGTTAATAATTGCTTACATATTTGTATTCACTTCATATTCTTTGGTAAAGCTTTGAATTCACTTTCAGTTATAATTTATTAACACACAGGTTCAGTCTCTGATGTGAGTCTTACACTCATCAGGGCTGCAATTTTCAGGGAAAGATATATCATTCATGCAGTTTTATAAAATGTCTGTGTTTTTTTATTGCACCATAATCTAAAATTAAAAATCCTCACTTTGTCATTTTTTTCTGGAATTCTCTCCAGTGCAAGTAAGAGCCCCACCTTATTCCACATTACTTGAATTAGGATTCTCAGTAAAATCATTTATCACATAAACGAGTTTGTCAATACATTTCCTAGGTGCCTTCTTTAAATGTTACTGTAAACAATATATTGTGAATCATTTTCCAAGCTATACAAGAGCAATTATGTACATTTATCACATGGAAATTGTGTCAGTGGTCTTTTCACTCCTAACAATGTGATGTATCAGTTCCCAATTGCTACCCTGCAAGACTATTATTTTGTTATCAGTTCTTGTACAAAATAGTTTACATGAAAGGCTTATTTTCAAGCAGAAATCTCTTCCCACATAAAAGCTTTTAAGAATTTTGACTTTAGTCCATTGTACATTATAATAAGTAGAATTATTATTATTCTATTGTAGACATATTATTGTAATTGAAGAATTTTATCATTGCTATAAAGGCATTGGCCACCAGAGGTTTTGAGGGGAGAGAAGAGAAGAATAGGAGTACTATGGAGACATATTGGAGAAATGGGAATTCTCCTACATGACCTTGCAATGATGGAAACAGGGACATTATACATTTTGTCACAGCCTATAAAATTGTGTGAGATTGAGGGTAAACTATAATCTAAAATATAGTCCATGGTTAGTAGCAATTCTTCAATATGTGTTCTTCAATGTTAACAAATGTACAACTCTAATGAAACAAGTTGTTAATGTAAAGTGTGGGATGGTGAAGGGCTAGAGCATATGGGAATCTCCTAAATTTTTAATGTAACATTTATATAATCTAAAGCTTCTTTAAAAATAAAAAGTCAAGAAAATTTTGAAAAAGAATCTTGAGAAAAAACATGGTAGGCATGAACACTCATCTTATTGAAGAAACTAGAGTTATGTCTTTCAATAATTAAGTATAGAAAACAGTGAAAAACAGTCCAGCTAAGAAAGGCAATATTACTGTTATAATCAGGAACATTGTATAATCAAGAAGACTCCACTGGAATTATTGACCACACAAATATGCCCCCTTTCTGCAGTCAGGGAGAAAGAGGCTCATGTCTTTAGTATTGATTAAATAATCACCACCTCCTGCCATTTCCCCATCTGGAGGACAGGAATACAAGCCAGAAAGAGGGAGAAAAGACTGCTAAGAATCACGTACCTTACTGATCTCACACCCTAAGAAGACTCAGTTGTGGATGCCAAACTTACTTACACTTTGAGTGTATTTATGAAGAGAGGGTGATTGTGTATCTTTAAAAATCCCCTAAGAAACTTCCTATTGCTTTCCTAAATATTTAGCTGGTGCACTGATTCATAAGGTAACATTTTTGTTAAGTAAATATCATATGTGAGTAATGAAGACCTTTTCAACTCTATTATATTCTCCTAGAACTTATGTTATTACTGAGATCATTTCTTATTTCCCCATTCCTGCATCTTCTCTTTTTCTTTCAAAAAAATGTATTCCTGGTTTTGTCAGTAGAATTTTATTCTTCTCTAGGATCCTAAAATATGTGGAAACAATGATTCACTCTAAACTGAAGGTATAAATTTGTTCTCATGTAAAACTAAGTTTATTCCTTAAGAGTCTATTAATTGCTCTAAGGGGGGGGGAAGCATCATATTGTCTGTTATCAGTGAAACTTAAGTACAGTTAGGGTGTTTTTTTAAAGGGAAACCTTGAAGAGAGTCCCTAAAATATAAATTTCATCTAAAGACACTTCCATAAATTTGGTGAGGAATAAACACCAAGTTACAGAGGGAAAAACTAGTATTTTTCCTGGAGAAGTGGGGGATTTATTTGCTGTCTGAAAACCATGAAATGTATGTTACATAGAAGGAGGGCAAGATACATTTTGAGTGAGCTCTGTTCTGTTTAATTAAATGTTGTGTGAGTAGAATAAATACTTTGGGACCCTATCATGAGAAATTTAGAAAAGATGAATACTGTCAATTGAAGACTTCCTGTCCAGAGTGGGGAAGTGAGAATAAACACACCCAGGTCCAAGGAACATCATTTAAACCAAAAGAAAGTAGAAAACTGTAGCAGAGCCCTTACCTGTTAAAATGTATTGTAATAAGGTAGCCTGTGTTTGAGTATATTTCAAACATGGGAACAATTACTCCTTCCTCCACAGCCAAGAACTGAGTTTACAAGAGAAGCAAATTCTAGAGTAACAGTATTGAATGAGAAGGTCCTGGATGTCACATCCTAATGTCTTTCTCCAATGCCACACTTCCCATTTCTCCTCATTTCCAGATCACCCCTCTCAGAAGAACCGGAAGCACCTGCATATTAATAGCTCTGAGATACATCATCCTAAGTGTGGTTATATATATGTTTCATTTCCTGAAGTTTCCTGAATGAAAATATTTTGTATTTATTTATTATCCAAGAAGGAAACCATCAGTGGAACAATAAATCACTGAAATCAACCTGTAGATCTGTTTCACTGTGAAGAAAATATGAGAGGTAATGTTTTACTGGCAGTAAATGGAGGGACACAGAGAAAATGTCAAGTGTAGGAGGTCCACAGATAAAAATTTGATTTATTTTCCATTCCTGCTTCATGGATCTTTGGATCTTTGTGGATCTTTGGTTCCCACTGTAGATAAATTTCTCCCATTTCCATTACTTGTAAATTCTAAATTTTCATCATTGTACATTTTAGTTTCATAGGTTCTATTTATTTCATTATTGAAATATACCATTTTATATAATTGCAATATTCTTTTTAATCTTCTAAAACTCATTTAAAAGTGTTGTTTCATATTCTCTGAATATTTTCAAAATCTGAAACACTTAAAGGCTTTTATTCCTATTGCCTGTCTTTTTTCTGTCTTTTTGTTATGATAACTTGCTTTCTTAGAGTCTGTTTAGATTTTTGAATTATTAAAAAGATACATAGATTACACAAATGACACATAAAAAGATAGGGGATTCCAATATGCCCCACTCCCCACACCTCCCACATTTTCCCACATTAACAACATCTTTCATTAGTGAAGTACATTCATTGCAATTGATGAACACATTCTGAAGCATTGCCCCTAAGCATAGACAAATGTTTACATTTCAGTTTATACTCTCTTCAACACAATTCCATAAATTATGGCAAGATATATAATGGTTTGCATCTGTCATTGCAATGTCTTTTAGGACAATTCCCAATTCCAAAAAAAAACCCCCTGTATTACACCTGTTTTTCCTGTTTTCTTCCCTCAGAACCTCCAGTGACCACTATCTTCACATTCCTTACATGGGGCTTTTCTGTCCTTTCATTTGAAACTGTAATTAGTACTAGAGTTGGTAGGTTTATGTACAAGAGACTTAAATTTGGGGCTGTCCATGTGCCAGCTGGGCCCTGAATCTCAATAGATTTGCAACACTTCTCTCCAGTTCATTGGTTTCACCCAAGACAACAGACAAGGGGGTGATGATGGACAACTACCATACCAAGTAACTGAGAAAACCTACAACTGCAAACAAAAGAGTCCCATCCATCAGCTCTAATGGATCACAGCCCTTCTCTATTAGATGTGGAGTAGACATCATCATCCCAGAATCCTCTTGTTTGGGGAATGAAATTTGGACCAAAGTAGGCTTACTGGTATCTTACTATGAACTTATTGTGATTCTAGCAATGGAAGAATTTACCCATTGACATATAGTTTTAAAATTGTGCTCTGTTTAATTTGAGCACATATTTGTGTGAATTCTTGGAGGTCTCAGTGGAAAAGAGAGGATTCACATTTTACATTATTTGGAAATTAGCAAGCTAAAACAATTTAATGTTAGGTTGTGCACCTTGAGCCTTTAAGTTCACATAGGTTCCGTGATTTCAGATTGCATACTGGATCCTCATTCAGAGAGATTTTTTCTTTTTTTTAGAGTTAAAATCTTTATTTATTTTATTTTATTTATTCATTTTTTTAAAATATATTGCATTCAAAAAATATGAGGTCCCCATTCACCCCACCTCCCCCACCCCACCACTTCCCCCACAGTAACACTCTCCCCCATCATCATGACACATCCATTGCATCTGGTGAATACATCTCTGGGCATCGCTGCACCCCATGGCCTGTAGTCCACACCATAGCCCACACTCTCCCACATTCCATCCAGTGGGCCATGGGAGGACATACAATGTCCGGTAATTGTCCCTGCAGCACCACCCAGGACAACTCCAAGTCCAAAAAATGCCTCCACATCTCCTCTCTTCCTACCATTCCCCACCCAGCAGCCACCATGGCCATTTTTTCCACATCAATGCCACATTTTCTCGATTATTAACCACAATAGTTCATGAACAGAATATCATTAAATCCACTCTAATCTTTACTGTATTCCTCCTTCCTGTGGATCTTGGCTTGGTTGTGTCCATTCCACATCCATGTCAAGAGGGGGCTTAGATTCCACATGGATACTGGATGCAATGCTCCTGCTTTCAGTTGTAGGCACTCTAGGCTCCATGGCATGGTGGTTGACATTCTTCAACTCCATGTTAGCTGAGTGGGGTAAGTCCAATAAATCAGAGTGTAGGAGCTGAAGTCAGGTCCTGGCTATCATATTGTCAGTTCAGAGATTCAAATCCCCTAGATATGCCTTAAACCTCAGCACCAACTACAATTCCAGTAAAGCAGCATGAAATGCTTGTGAAAAGAGATCACATCTCATTCAGAGAGCTTTGGCACTTGTAGCACCATGGTCAGGAGAAGTGTGTCTCTTCATACACATAATTGATTACTGTATTTATACTTTGTTAACCTTTACAATGCAACTATAATTCTAAGGATCCATCTTTTACCGGAATCTCTTACCAGAGTTTCCACTTAGGAGAATTTTTTAATTCATTTTCATATGGAACATATTTAGTAATATGGAATCTCAAATTCCTTAATGTGGATAGTCTCTCAAAACTGCAGGTGACATTTGAAATCCACTACACATCACAGTCGTTTTATTATTTTGTGGCTAAACTAATTCATTCTGTTAGGCCAGATTTGGGATGAATTTAAAATATTCAGGGAAATTTATAGGTGTGAACCCTCATTTTAAAAAATAACACATCAAAAGCCTATCTACAGGGAAGCAGACTTGGTCCAGTGGATAGGGCATCTGTCTACCACATGGGAGGTCCACATGGGAGGTCTGCGGTTCAAACTCAGAGCCTCCTTGACCCATGTCCAGCTGGCCATGCACAGTGCTATTGCGTGCAAGGAGTACCAAGCAACGCAGGGGTGTCCCTGCATAGGGGAGCCCCATGTGCAAGGAGTGCACCCCATAAAGAGAGCCACCCATTGCAAAAGACAGTTCAGCCTGCCCAGGAATGGCACTGCACACATGGAGAGCTGACGCAGCAAGATGACACAACAGAAAAGAAACACAGATTCCTGTGCTGCTGACAACAACAGAAGCAGACAAAGAAGAACATGCATCAAATAGACAAGAGAACAGACAAGTGGGGGGGAGGGAGAAGGGGAAAGAAATTTTTTTTAAAAAAACCTAACTACAGATTTGTGGGAAATAGAAAAAGAAGGGCAAACTGTACCTAAACCTAGAAGAAGGAGAAAAATAATATAGATTTAAGTGAAGAGAAATGAACTAGATTATAGAAAAAACAATTGTGTGAACCAATGAAATTGGTTCTTGGAAAAGATCAATAAAATAGAAAAGGTTCTTTTAGATTGAAAAAGAAACAAGAAAGAGGATGCAAATTGCCAAAATAAAAAATGTAATCAGGGATGTTGCTAGATATTGCTGACATTAAAGGGATTATGAATTAAATCTATGAACAATTGTCTACCAGAAATCTAGAAAATAGAAGAAATGGACCAATTCCTAAAAACATGCAAGTTATCTAAATTGACTGAAAAGAAATAGATCTCAACAAAAACATAATGAGTAAAGAAATTCAATTAGTTATCAAAAACTTCTCAAAACTAGAAGTCTAGGATCAGACATCTTCCAAAATGAAATCTATGAAATATTCAAAGAAGAATTAATGACAATATTTTTCATAATCTTTCATCTTGAAGTCGATACATATAGCCTCCAAACTCATTCTATGAGACTAAAGTTATTTTGATGCCAAAACTACATAAAGCATATCAAAGAAAGTAAAGCAAGGAGCAATTTCTCTCATAAATATAGATGCAAAACACTTAACAAATACTAGCATGTCAAATCCAAGAGAATATTACAAGAATTACCCACCAAGACAAAATGGGATTCAAAATGAATGTTCAACTTAAGAAAATCAATGTAATATACCCATTAACCCAATGAAAAGGAAATCACATGAAAATCTCAATTGATGCAGAAAATGTGAATGATAAATTCCAACACCTTTTCATGATAAAAATACATAGAAAAATAAAAATATAAATAACTCCCTAAACAGAATAAACAAAATATATAAGAAAACACAGGTAATCTTATCCTCAATCCTGAAAGAGTGGAAGTTATCTCTTTGAGATCTGGAACAAGACAAGGATGACTGCTTTCAATATTGCTATTCAGTATTATAGTGGAAGTTAAGAAATTAGGCCATAAAAGTAAATAAAGGCTACCCAATTTAGAAAGAAAAAGTAAAATCATGTTTAAAGAGATGTGATTATCCTTATCTACATCATGACAAGCTGCCCCCAAAAAAACCGTAGAGCTCATAAATGAATTCAACCAAATGAAACCTATCAGGTTTACATGAAAAAAAAAAAGTTTATTTTATACAACAGAAAGAATATTCTTAAATGGACAATAAAAAAAATCCATTCACCATAGCATCTAAAAGAAGAAAATGCATAGGAATAATTTTAACTAAACAGGATGCACAATGAAAACTTCAAAAAAAAGTTGAATGAAATAATAAAAGAACTAAGTAAATGGCAAGGTATTCTGTGTTCATGAATAGGGAGAATTAATATTGTTAAGATGTCAGTACTACCCAAAGTTATCTACAGCTTCAATGTAATTCCCATCTAAGTCCTAAGAGCCTTTTTAGCAGAAATGGAAAAGCTGATCCTGATTTATATGGAAATACACTCCAGGAGGACTCCAGTACCATCTTATTATGTTGCATTTACTTATTTGCTTATCTCATGCCTTCTAAAGGCTGTGAGCTGTTTGAGCAGAAGCAAAATATCTCACTCTTCTATTCATTCCCAGAACATAACTTACTATTTACCATACAGTAATGTTGAATAAATATTTGTTAAATGATTAAGAAATAAATGATTGAGTGAGTTGCACATATATTGCTAAGTTTTGGGGAGAATGGAGAAGAAGTGAGAGAAAAGGAAATCTTGTTAACAGAGGGAAGTCTCATGACTCCAAAGGAGACAGATTTGAAACAAGATATTTTAGTGTACCCAGAATCTTTTTTACTATCAGTGATAGAGAAACCATTTTGGGAAACCTTGTAATATTAGAGTTCACATCTAAAGAAAGGTGACTTCCTACAGGGAAGGAAGGTGTTCAGTGGGATAAGAGATGGACATGGTTCTTCATATCTGTCTTCTGAGGGTCAAAACTGGCACGAGTTTGCTTTGTGGTTTTCTTTCTTACCTCCAGAGAAGTATATATCTTATCAAGAAGAGAGATAAAAGAATAACTCATTAATGAGTTTCATGCAAATGAAATCCCTAAAGATCTCTGTGGCAGGTTGATACTATTTATGAATTCCAAGAAGAGATTTAGATTATGTTTGTAAACTGGTCTGTTCCTCTGTATATGGTACCCTTTGATTGATTTAAATTCATTTTTTTTTTAATTTACTTGATTAAATCAAGGTTAGAGCTTTGATTTGAGAATATAATTAGTGGTACTCAGGGTTGAGTCCCTGCTCCCTTGGAGTCCTATATAAATGAACACTCACTCATGAAGACACGCAGGAGAAGACACACAGTGGAACACAATTTCATAGATAGAGATTTTTGTTTCACTGCTTTTTCTTTTTCTAAAATTTTGTGAAGAATCCAGTTCAACACATTCATCCATTTTTTCTTTTAGTAATTCAACTGACATTTAGTCATCAAACAATATGAAGAACTAAATATGAATCTGGGAATGAAGAAGTGAATGACACATTGTTTCTTTTACAATAAGATTATATCTAAACAGGTTAAGAGACATAGAAATGAGTACATGCCATATCCTGAGCTGGCTCTGAATTCCTGGTGAAGAGGGTCTAGAACTTTGGACTCATCCTGTGCTGTGTGAGTTAGTGAAGGCATCATGTGGGACCTCATGATTGAACTGAGCCTTAAAGGAGGAATTGGAATAATTCCATGAGGATGTGGAGGTAGAAGCACAACAAAAAGTGGTAGGAGGGACACAAATGTGAGTTCAGTATAATCATAGGATGTGGTACAGTTTTAAAAATAGTTCTAAATATCTGATGAACAATGATGGGCATTCATGAAAAGTGGAAAATGAGCCTTGTAACAGAGAGCCTTGCATTCTGTCCACAAATTGGATATTTATGTTTCAGGTTGTTGGAGTCTGTGTAGAGTTTAGAGACAGTGATGTTCATGAAAACCCTTGCCAAGTAGAAAGATTTCTCTGGGTTAATATGAATCTATCTGTTGTAAAAACTTTGGACAGATGATGAGGGATGAAAATAGAATGGTGGATGCAGGGAAGGAGGTGTGGTGAGTTAGTATATGTGGGGTTGAATCATAAAGTATTCACTATTAATGCTTGGCATAATGTCAGTCATTTCATGTTCATCATTTTATTTATTCTATGAAATCAGAGTAATTTTCCAATGCATGTAATTGTGTCAGATTGAATCTTGGAGTTTTATGATCCTAGGAATTTGCATTTCACTAAAAATTTTACTTCTTAATAAACTTAATATTTAGAACAGTTTTAGAGTTGCAGAAATCCTGTAAGGATGTTATAGATAGTTTCCAAGAACCTCTTACCCCCTTTCCCCTGCTCATACCATCTGCCATCCAAAATAACACCTTATATTTATTTGTCATAACTTCTTTTTTTTTTAATTTTTTTATTTTTTATTGACTTTGTAATAATATTACATTAAAAATATATATGTGAGGTCCCATTCAACCCCCCCCCACCCCCCCCCTCTCCCCCCCCCCAACAACACTCGTTCCCATCATCATGTCATAACTTCTTAGTCTCTTTGTGATTGTGGCAGCTTCTCAGACTCTTCTTGGTTTTGATAACCTGGATACTTTCAAGGAGTGTAGGTAAGGCATATTGTAAAGTTTCCCTCAGTTTGAATTTTCTGATGTTCTTCTCATGATTAGACTGAGTTTATGGGTTTTTGGAAGAATACACCAGAGATAAAGTATCATTTTCATCACATCATAACCAGGGTGCATCTTATCAACTTGACTTATCATTGTTGATATTGACTTCTTTCAGCAGTGTTTTGTGGTTCCCCAGCATAAAGTTCCTCATATCTCTAACCTTCCTTATATCACCTTTGGGAAAAAGTCACTAAGTGAAACCCATATTTCAAGAGTGGGATTTTTCTCCATGGCCTTGAAAGAGAAAGATCTACATAAATTATTGATTTTTTTTTCCTGCAAGAGAGATTTGTCTTTTCTTTTTTATTTAATCAATTATTTATTAATATCAGGATGAACTCATGAAATTTATATGATACTTTTAGTTGTGATACAATACTACTTTTCTTGTTGTTTAATTTGTTCCACTTTTGGCCATGGGGGTGAAATGTCAGCTGTACTCTTTATCTGTAGTATAACCCCATCATTGAGAGTTTTATTTTAGCACATATTTACTCTATGATACTATAAATTGTGCCAGTCATTTCTTGCATGTTTCTCTCCTAGAGTCAACCATTTCTCCAAGAAGACACTTATTGGATAATGGTACTGTGCCTTCTAAGGCTTCTCTGAAGAGAGTGTGAGGAAACATATGTGTTTATATACATGTTTATAAATATGTCTACATACAACACTATCTATATTTACCTATACATGAGTTAATAATTCTAAACTATTAACATATAGAACATTCTAGCCGCCTCCCTTGCTTATCTGTAATCACCTATTTCACAGTGTGAAAAATATTCCCTCATCTGTCAACTATCTATGAAACTTGATTCCAGTGCAAATGCATAGAAGCATTAGAATTGTTAATCCATACATTGTGGGTTGGTACATTGTTAATTAGAGTACTGTACTTCATAGTTTCTTTTGGCTTTATTTTACAGATCCATTCATATCCAATATTACTTCTTTTTTTAAAGTTTAAAACATAATTGAAAATGTCTTTAAAGATAATTAATTATGAAAATAATACACATTTATAGGGAATGAGTAGATTTTTTCCAAAATGTTACACTGAAAAATATAAGACGTTCCTTTACACCCCACTCCCCACTCCCAACTGCATCATTTTTAATTGTATTTTTTGATGAAACATATATCACAAACAAATTACATTAAAAAAATGAGAGGTTCCCATAAACCCACTACCCCACTCCTCCCACATCAACAACCTCATTCATCATTGTGGTACATTTGTTGCATTTGGTGTATACATTTTGGAGCACTGCTGCACCACATGGATTATAGTTTACATTTTAGTTTACACTCTCCCCCAGTCCATTCAGTAGGTTATGGCAGGATATATAATGTCCAGCATCTGTCCTTGCAATATCATTTAGGACAACTCCAAGTCCCAAAATTGTCCCCACATCACCTCTTTTCTTCCCTCTCCCTGCCCTCAGCAACTACTGTGGCCACTTACTCCACATCAATGCTCAATTTCTTCCATTGCCAGTCACAACAATGTGTGCGTAAGTGGCTCTCTGAATCTTGAAGTTTCAGAATCAGCAAGGCCAACTCTTTCTTCATCATCTCTGAACACTCTATTCT
Organism: Dasypus novemcinctus; assembly: GCF_030445035.2. Classification (NCBI taxonomy): domain Eukaryota; kingdom Metazoa; phylum Chordata; class Mammalia; order Cingulata; family Dasypodidae; genus Dasypus; species Dasypus novemcinctus. The sequence goes on from NW_026688628.1 coordinate 924,655, forward strand.
TAAAAAACTTTTTATATTTTATGGAAGTATATCATTCATACATAAACATGCACACTAAAGATTCTGATCTTACAAAATATACATACATAACATCACACAGGGTTCTCATACAACACCCTTCCACCAACTCTTTGCATTGTGAAACATTTGCTACAAACTGTACATGAACGTCATCACAATATTACTACCAACTATAGATCCTATATTACACTTGGTGTATTTTTTCCCCAACTCATACTATTTTTTATAATATTTTTATTACAAATATTGTGAACTTGCAAAACAATCATATAAATGTGTAAATTTCCCATACAACTCCACACTCTGGTGGAACATTTATTACAGATTATGAGACAATATGACCAGACTATTACCACCAATCATGGTCCATAGCATACTTTTTTTTTAGGGTCATGCAAACCTTTATCTTTCTTTTTTTTAAAAAAGATTTATTTATTTATTTATTTCACTGCCCTTCCCCCCGCCCCTGACCCCAGTTGTCTGTTCTCTGTGTCTATTTGCTGTATCTTCTTCTTTGTCTGCTTCTGTTGTTGTCAGCGGCACAGGAATCTGTGTTTCTTTTTATTGTGTCATCTTGTTGTGTCACCTCTCCGTGTGTGCGGCACCATTCCTGGGCAGGCTGCACTTTCTTTCACACTGGCGGCTCTCCTTACGGGGTACACTCCTTGCGCATGGGGCTCCCCTACACGGGGAACACCCCTGCATGGCAGGGCACTCCTTGCATCCATCAGCACTGCAAATGGGCCAGCTGCACATGGGTCAAGGAGGCCCGGGGTTTGAACTGCAGACCTCCCATGTAATAGACAGGCGCCCTAACCACTGGGCCAAGTCCACCGCCCATAGCATACATTTGACACATTTTTTCCATACACCTCTATTATCAACACAGTACAGCTTGACATTTATGCAAGAATATTATAGTATTGCTGTTAACCACAGTCTATAGGTCACGCCAACTGTAGTTTTCCATGTATATACAATAGTGATATACATCTGCTCTAGCTCACAGAAGAACTTGCTTGCATTTGTACCCTTAACCACAATTCTCAACTGCCTCTCAACTGTGTATTTCAGTCCCTCGGGTATTCTTTTTTTTTTCTTTAAAGATTTATTTATTTATTTCTCTCCCCCACTCTGCCCCAGTTGTCTGTTCTCTGTGTCTATCTCCCTTCTGTTCTTCTTTGTCCACTTCTGTTGTTGTCAGTGGCATGGGAATCTGTGTTTCTTTTTGTTCCGTCATCTTGCTGTGTGTTGCCATGCCATTCCTGGGCAGGCTGAAATTTCTTTTGCACTGGATAGCTCTCCTTATGGGGCTCCTTGTGCATGGAGCTCCCCGATGTGGGGACACCCCTGTGTGGCAGGGCATTCCTTGCATGCATTAGCACTGCACACAGGCCAGCCCCACACAGGTCAAGGAGGCCTGGTGTTTGAACCGCAGACCTCCTATGTGGTGGATTGATGCCCTATCCACTGGGCCAAGTCTCCTTCCCCCTTGGTTATTCTTTAGTTTTCTTTCAGTTACTACTCACTATAATGTGTTAGTATCAACTCTATCCGTCTCCACACTTTTAAGTTGAGTTAATTAAAACTTCTACAGGAGGAGGCAGGGCAAGATGGTGTCTGAGTGAGTGCAGCTCACAGTCTCTCCTGCAAAGAAGCAGCCACGTGGTGTTGGAGACTTTCCGGAGCGGGTTGTTTCAAGGGCTTGCAAGGCAGGAGGTGTATGGACGTCTATTTTTTAGAGACAGTGACAGAAGTAGTGCTTGTTAAAGGTTAATTTGCGGGTTACAAGCACAGAAGTTGGAAGCTGTGGGGAGGCAGGACCCTTCCACTTATGGCTGGCGGCCACAGTGTTCCCTGAGAACTGTCAGTTGTGTGGTGGTGTTCCTGGGCACCATGATCCCCAGATACGTGGCCTCCAGGTCTGTGTCCCCTCAGCCCCCATATTCCACATTCCGCACGCCTACATACTCTGAGTCTGCAGTGTCCCGGGCTTCCCTTTCCCAAGTCCAGCACTTCTGGAGGTCTGGGATTGCCTGAGCCCTCCGGTTTTGGACTGACTCTGTGAGTGGGACGGATTCAGTAGGAGGTGCAGCAAAGGGGCCAAGCGAGTGCAGGTTCAATTTTCTGGTTCCCCCTCCCTCCATTTTCTGTGTATTTGTACTTCGAGGAGCATACCAGCTGGCTTGGGGAGAGCCTGGGAAGAAAGGAGTGGTGAATCTGCTGACAAAACCCAATTCACCTAAATACCCTATGATATGAAACTTGGTCTGGGAGAAGGTGGAATCAAAATCAACTAGCCCTCTCATAGCACACCTAAAGGAGAGGGACTGTAGGAGGTCCTTTCCAAGCTTCCAGTAGCATACTTGGGGTTCCTGGTGAGCTGTGGGTGCTCTCTCTCTGGAAATAAAAGTCACTGTTTTCTTTGCAGAGCTGGTTCAACAAGGACCCACTTGAATCTCCTACTGGACCTCTCAGGCAGCTTTCTTGCTGCCCTGGGAGACAGGGAAGTAAAGAGGGGAAAAAGGGGATATGTCAAATCCCTACGCATTTTATTTGACTGCAAAGAGATACCTTGCTTAAAACTTTGTCTGGCATTTTATTGGGTTGTCTTCTTGTTTTTGTTTTTGCTTTCTCTTTATCCCCCAAGGATCTTTTTTCTTTCTTTTTTCTTTTTTGCTTTTTTTCTTTTTCTTGCTTACTTAACCCCTCCTTTTTGTTCCTTTTTTCCCTTTTCTTTCTTTCATTGCCTTCTTTTTTAATTTTTTTTATATTAGGTTCTGCAGGGAGTTATTCACATTTGCTGTATTTCCTCATCCTCCATTCCACTTTTGTGTGTATATTGATTTGCCCACCAACACTATCTCATTTCCTCTACATCTTTCTATCCTCCATCATTTATTGTTTCTCTTACATTACACATCTCTTTGTTTGCCCCCCTATTTTTCTGAATTTATTTCTAATACCTTTGCTCTGTTTTCTGTCTTATATTCACTATTTATATTATTGTCCTTTATTTTCTCTTTCCCTCTCTCCTGAACACACTGGCCTTTTAATTCACACTATATTCCTCCCCATATTTAGTTACTGTCTCATTATACATACACTACTTTTCGCACTGTTATAAGTATACATACCTTACATGAGCCAAATATCCATTCTCCTAGATCACACATGGTTCCTCTTAATATTTATTATCAATGCTACTATTGTTCATTTTTCTTCTCTTACTTCTTTGGCTTTCCCTGCCCTTAATATTTTCCTTCAAGTGAACTTAGCCAACAACAAGGAAATAGAATAAGAAGAACAAAGTGACAAAGAGAAGAATTAAAACACATGCAAAAAAACTAATTAAACACCAAACTAGACAAAGAAGATAAGCAACTGATTAAAACCATCAAGATAAAATGATGCAACACAAAATTACAAACCAAAATAATAATCTGGAAAACATGCTCCAATCCAGTGAACAAACTAAAACCAGGAAGAGTAACAGAACATCAAACAAGTAATTAAAGCTCTCAAAACATATATTAGGGACAAATTTGATGAGGTGGAGGAAGAGATTAAGAACATGAAGAAAACACTTAGAGAGAATACAGAAGAAATTGCAATCATACACAAAAAGATAACAGATGTGATGGTGATGAACAGCACAATTCTAGAAATCAAAAATACACTCTCTGCAAATAACAGCAGACTCGAAGAGGCACAGAAAAGAATTAGTGTGTGGAAGACAGTATATCTGAAATCAAACAGATAGTAGAACTGATCAATAAAAAGAAAGAAAACTTCCAACAGGGACTTAGGGACCGGAATGACAATGCAAAACACACAAACATATGCATTACAGGCATCCCAGAAGGAGAAGAGAAGGGGACAGAAGGAGTGTTGGAGGAAATAATGGCTGAAAACTTCCCAAATCTACTGAGGGAGATGGATGTACATGTCCAGGAAGGACAATGCACTCCAAACAGCATAAATTCCAACAGGCCTATCCCAAGACATATACTTGTCCAATTACATGCTAGGCCACAGAAAAAAATCTCAATGAATTCAGAAAGACTGAAATCATACAAAATAATTTCTCTGACCACAGTAGAATGAAGTTGGAAATTTGCAAGGGACAGAGACTGAGATTTGGCACCAAGATTTGGAAGTTAAACAGCACTCTTAGAAAAACAGTGGGTCAAGGAGGAAATAACAAAAGAAATTAATAACTACCTTAAAACTAATGAAAATTATAACACAACATATCCAAACTTATGGGATGCAACAAAAGCAGTACTGAGAGGGAAGGTTATAGACATAAATTCATACATCAAAAAAGAAGAAAGAGCTAAAATTGAATAACTCATTGCACAATTGGAGGAATTATTAAAAAAACTAACTAAATACAAAGGAAGAAGGAAGAAAGAAATAACAAAGATCAGTGAAGAACTAAAAGAAATAGAAAAAAAGAAAGCACTTGAAAAAATGAACAAAATCAAGTGCTGGTTTTTTGAGAAGATCAATAAAATTGACAAACCATTACCTAGACTAACAAAGAAAAAAAGAAGATGCAAATAAGGAAAATAAGAAATGAGAAAGGAGATATCATCATTGACCCCACAGAAATAAAGACTGTTAAAAAAGGATACTTTGAAAAACTATATTCCAAGAAAAAGGACAATTTAGAGGAAATGGACAAATTCCTAGAAACACATGAGCAGCCTACATTAATGAAAGAAGAAACTGATCATCTCAACAAACCAATCACAAGTAAAGAGAGAATCAGTCATTAAAAACCTCTCAACTAAGAAGAGCCCTGGGCAAGACAGCTTCACAGGTGAATTCTACCAAGCATTCTGGAAAAAACTAACACCAAACATGCTTAAACTCTTCCCAAAAATCGAAACACAAAGAACATTGCCTAACTCATTCTATGATGCCAACATTACTCTAATAGCAATGCCACAAGAAGGGAAAATTACAGACCAATCACTCTAATGAACTTAGACATGAAAATCCTCAAAAAAATACTTGTTAATCATATTCAACAATACATTAAATAAATTATACACCATGACCAAGTGAGAATCATTCCAGGTATGCAAGGATGGTTCAACATAGGAAAATCAATTAATGTAATACACCATATAAACAGACTGAAGTTAAAAGAATCACATTATCATATCTGTAGATGCAGAAAAAGCATTTGACAAAATACAACACACTTTCCTAATAAAAACAATGCAAAAGATCAGAATAGAAGGAAACTTTCTCAACATGATAAAGAGCATATATGAAAAACCCACAGCTAACATCATTTACAATGTTGAAAATCTGAAATCTTTCCCTCTAAGATCAAAAACAAAACAAGGATGCCCACTATCAGCCCTTCTATTTAACATTGTCTTAGAAGTACCTGCTCAAGCACTGAGGGAAGAACCAGACATAAGAGCCATCCAAATTGGAAAGGAAGAAGTGAAAATTTCACTCTTTGCAGACGATATGATCCTATACATAGAAAACCCTGGGAAGTCTACAAGAAAAGGTTCTAGAACTCATAAATGAGTTCTGTAAAGTCACAGGTTACAAAATCAATACACAGTAATCAACACTATTTCTGTACACCAATAATGATCAATCTGAGGATGAAATCAGGAATCAAATAACATTTACAATAGTAAATAAAAAAATAAAATACCTAGGAATAAATTTAACTAAAGATGTAAAGGACTTATACACAGAAAACTACAAACACTGCTCAAGGAAATCAAAGAAGACATAAATAAATGGAAGAATATTCCCTGCTCATGGATAGGAAGACTAAATATCATTAAAATGTCTATCCTACCAAAACTGATCTATGGATTCAATGCAATCCCAATAAAAATCCACACAGCATTCTTTAATGAACTAGATAAACTAACTATGATATTTATTTGGAAAGGAAAGAGGTCCCAGATAGCCAAAGACATATTGAAAAAAGAAAAACGAAATTGGAGGAATCACACTACCTGACTCCAAAACGTACTAAAAACCTACAGTAGTGAAAATGGCATGGTTTTGGCCCAAGGATAGACACACTGACCAATGGATTTGAAATGAGAGTTCTGATATAGATTCTCAAATAAACAGCCATATGGTATTCAACAAGTCCACCAAAACATCTCAACTGGGAGAGAATGGCCTCTTCAGCAAATGGTGCCTGGAGAACTGGATATCCATATTTAAAAGAATGAAAGAGGATTACCAACTCACACCTTATACAAAAATCAGCTCAAGATGAATCAAAGACCTAAATATAAGAGCCAAGACCATAAAGACTTTGGAAAGCAATGTAGGGAAGCATCTACAGGACCTTGTAATAGGAAACGGCTTCATGAACTTCACACCCAAAGCATGAGCAGTCAAAGAACAAATAGATAAATGGGACTTCCTCAAAATTAAAGCCTTCTGCACCTCAAAGAATTTTGGCAAGAAAATGAAAAAAGAGTCTACACATTGGAAGAAATTATTTGGTAACCATATATCTTATAGGTGAAATATCCTGCATTTATAAAGAATTCCTATATCTTGAAAATAAAAAGACAAGCAAATCATTTTAAAAATGGGAAAAAGATTTGAGCAGACACTTCTCAAAAGAAGTTATACAAATAGCTAAAAGGCACAAAAAAAAAACAAATAGCTAAAAGGCACATGAAAAAATGCTCAAAATCACTAGCTACTAGGGAAATGCAAGTCAAAACACAATGAGATACCATCCTACTCCCATAAGACTGGCAGCTATCAAAAAATCAGAAGGCTACAGATGCTGGAGAGAATATGGAGGAATGGGAACTCTCATCCACTGCTGGTGGGAATGCAGAAGGACCCAGCCATTCTGGAGGACAGTTTGGTAGTTTCTCAAAAAACTAGATACAGATTTACCATATGAACCAGCAATTCCACTGCTGGGTATATACCCAGAAGATCTGAAAACAAGGACACAAACTGATATATGCACACCGATGTTCATAGCAGCACTATCCACAGTTGGCAAAAGTTGGAATCAATCCAAATGCCATCAAGAGATGAATGGATAAATAATATGTGGTGTATACATACAATGGAATCCTACTCAGCTCTAAGAACAAATACACTACAAACACATGTGATAACATGGATGAATCTTGAGAACCTTATGTTGAGTGAAGCAACCCAGGCATTGAAGGACAAATACAACATGACCTCTCTGATAAGAAATAAGTAAACCAAGATGTTTCAGAGAGCTAACGACTGGATGATATGCTTAAAGGAAGTTGGGGAGTAGAGAAAGGCTGCAAGCTGACACCTACATGGGTGAAATCTATGATAAGCTGGAGATAAGTATCTCTACAGAGGAGGGATAAAATGGGGGCATAAGTATACCTTGGGGCAGGGCTTTGTGGGCATGAGGGGCCTGGAGATGAAAGGATGGATTAGATGGCCCAATTTTGGGGGGGGACGGTAGGCAGAACATTTGAACATAGGAGACTGTCAGGTATGTGGTTGTAATTACAAATTAGAGAAAACTCTTTAGAAAATATACTATAAAAGGTTATCTGTTCAAGATGCTTAAAGGGGGGGGCTTCTGACACATGGAAAGCTTCTAGGGAGAGTGTGAGGGTTCATTTTGTAATAATGGTTTATACTATTGGGTGGAGACCCATACAATGAGGGTGAAAGTATACCCACATCCTGGGGAGAACTGATGTTCTCAAATAGAGGGAATTTTACCTCTTGAGAGAATTGTTGGCTCCCAGTGGGTTAGGGCAGTCGAGTACGTCAAGCTCTCAACATTGTTGCAAGTATCTCTGAATATGGTCCTTCATGTAATGAAGATTGATTGTCACAGTGGGCCCTAAGGGGATGGGGAAAAAGGTGTTGAATAGATGGAATCTGTGTAACTGTGGGTCAATGGAAGTATTCCACAAGATCATGCAATGATGGATATAGGATATGTTAAATTACACCAAAAATGTATTAAAGTCTATAGGCTAAAATATAAATGATAATGTAAAACATAATATAACTAAAAATTTAGAAAATTGTATAGTCTAAAATATAAACCATAATGGAAACTCAAATGGAATCATGTTTGAAAGCTATTGTTTCAATATCTGTACATGAGCTGCAGCAAATAGAATTTGAACATGTAAAAAGATCATTGTGGAGGGACAAAGGGTTTGATGTTGGATATGTGGGAGTATCATATATTGTGTATGTGAATTACTGTAATCTAAAACTTATGTGAAAAGAAACTTAATAATTGGAAGAAAAAAAAAGAAAGTATGTAGACATTGAGGAAGAAATTGAAGAAATTGCCTTGCCACGGTACATACAGGGCAACACATACAGCAGTGATGAAAAGCAAAATGTCAAAACAAAACTTTTTCAGTTTTTCATTTTTTGATACTCCAATTTATTCTTCCTTTATTTAATTTTTCTAAATTAGTATATATTCTATATCTAACCTTTAAACCCATCATTATATTCCATTTTGCTATTTATGTAATCTGGCAAAATATTAGTTTTCCTTTTTAAAGAAGTTTTGGACTACAGAAGGGTTCAACTATGTCAGGGGAGGAACACTGGTGTGGTGTGTTATTGAAAGGGGGCACATGGTTGGGAGAGAGTACTCCAGGGTGTGTACACAGGGTACATGAAAATGTTTGGATATTTTCATAGTGGTTTCAGTTAAAAATGACAACTGAGGGAGTGTTAGTTCCTATCCAGGGGAGCTCTATCACATCCCCAATGAATCAGCAACAATACTCCAAGTGCAATGTCAAAGACCAATAAAGATGGACGGCCCAGAAATGAGCCCTTGATACTGATGGCTACAATTATGAGCTTGTGTGCCTGAAATATGACTAGGTGTAGAGCTTCAGGGTGCCAAAGAGTTACCTCCTGAGGGCCTCCATTTTGCTCAAATGTGGTCACTAAGCCAGATTCAGCATTTAATGCATTACCTTCCCCCCGGCATTGAACATGACTTCTGAGGATGAACCTCCCTGGTGCCAAGGGATTACTACCAAGCACCAGTTGATGACGTAACTAGAAAAAGACCTTGAATAAAAGGGTCAGCTCATACCAGCAGAATATCTCAGCCTACATGTAATATCAAGTGTTAACAACTGCTTTTTGTCTTTGGATAAAAGGGGGAAATGGAAAGGACAAATGAGTTTATATGGCTATGAGTCTCCAAAAACAGTTGGGAGGTCATCAGAGCAGTAACGTTTATGCACATCTCAGCAGGGTCCCAGAGACAGCCAAAGTAGATAGAAACCCAGGTACTGGTTCTCCGGAGGGCTGCAGAGACGCTATGTTCATAGCAGATGGCTGTGGAATTCAGTGCCATGTCAGTTGGCCCTACTTTGAGTTTCTGTTGCTGAGTGAGATGGAGATGGACTCAGATGTGATCTTTCTACACATGCCTCTTCTGTTACTTTTACCAGACCTGTAGTTGGCTTTGGGTTTCGGGTATACTGAGGAGACCTGAATCTCTGGACTGTCCATGTGACAGTCAGGCCCTGAGCCTCAGCAGGCTTGCAACTCCTACCCTCTGGTTTATTGCTCTTATCCTGGCCAGCTAACAGGGAGGTGAAGAAGGTTAACCACCACACCAGGGAGCCACGAGTGCCTACAATTTCAAGCAGGAGAATTGCATCCATCATCCTTGTGGAATGTAAGCCCCTTCTTGATGTAGATGTGGACTGGACAGAACCTTCCCAGGGTCTACAGGATGGAGGAATAGGATATAGATTAGAGTTGACTTACTGGTGTTCTACCGGGGAACTATTGTGATTAGTAAGGGAAGAAATTGTAGTAGTGATGTGAAGAAAGTGGTCACGGTAGCTGCTGATGTTAGGGAGAAGGAAGAAAAGATATGATGTGGGTGCATTTTCAGGATTTGGAGTTGTCCTGGGTGATGCTGCAGGGACAGATGCTGGACATTGTGTGTCCTGCCATGGCCCACTGGGTGGACTGGAGGAGTGTAGACTACTATGTAGACCACTATACATGTGGTGCTGCAGTGCTCCAAAATGTATTCACCAGGTGCAGTGAATGTGCCACGATGATGCAAGAGGTTGTTGTTGTGGAAGGAGTGGGGTGAGGGTGGTGGGAGGTATATAGGGACCTGTTATTTTTTTAATGTAACATTTAAAAGAAAATAAAGAAAAAAACTTCTACATATATTAAGCATCTATATTTCTTCTCAAAACTCCTTTTATCTCCTAATAACATATACAATTCCATGTGTTTATTATTTGTATTTAGTTTATATTAATGAGACCATGCAATATTTGTCCTTTTGTGTCTGGCTTACTTCACTTAGTATAATGTCTTCAAGACTCATCCATGTTATCACATATGTCCCAATTTCATTTCTTCTTACTGCAGCATAATATTCCATTGTTTGTATAGACCACATTTGTTTATCCATTCAATCATGAAGGGACACTGGAGTTGTTTCCATCTTTTGGCAATTGTGAACAACTTCGCTATGAACATTGGTGTGCAGGTGTCTGTTCATGGCCTAGTTTTTAGTTCTTCTGGATATATTCCTTGTAGAGGAATTGCTGCATCATGTGACAGTTCTATATTTAGCTTCCTCAGGAACCTCCAAACTGTATTCCATGAAGGCTGCACCATTTTACACTCCCACCAACAGTGCAGGAATGTTCCTGTTTCTCCACATCCTCTCCAGCACATATTGTTGTCTGTTTTGTTTTTTTTTAAATAATGGCCATTCTATGTGGTGGTAGATGATATATTGTTGTTTTAATTTGCACTTCCCTAATAGCTAGTGATATGAAACATTTATTCATGTGCTTTTTGGCCATTTGTATTTCCTCTTTGGAGAAATGTCTATTTAAATCCTTGGTCCATTTTTAAATTTATTGCTTGGTTTTTATTGTTGTGTTGTATGATCTCTTTATGTAGCATGGAAATCAAACCCTTATCAGATAACTGGTTTCCAAATATTTTCTCCCACTGACTTGGTGCCTTTTCACCTTCTTGATGAAGTCCTTTGAATCATAGAAATGTTTAAGTTTGAGAAGGTCCCATTTACCCATGTTTTTTTTTTTTGTTGCTCGTGATTTTGGTGTAAGGTTTATGAATCCATCACCTACCACCAGATCTTGAAGATGTTTCCCTACATATTCTTCTAGAAGCTTTATTGTACTTCCTTTTATATTCAGGTCTTTGATCCACTTTGAGTTTATTTTTGTATAATATGTGAGATAGGGGTCTTCTTTCTTTTGGCTATGGATATCCTGTTCTCCCAACAAAAATTTTTGAATAAACTTTTCTTCCCCAACTGGGAGGGCTTGACAGGATTGTCAAAAATCACTTGGCCATAGATGTGTCTGTTTATGAACCATCAATTTGATTCTATTGGTCTATGTGTCTATCTTTATGACCGTACCATGTTGTTTTTACCACTGTAGCTAGGTAATATGATTTAAAGTCTGTAAGTGAGAGTCCTCCAACTTCCCTTTTCGTTTTGAAAATGTTTCTGGCCATTTGGAGACTCTTACACTTCCAGATAGACTTGATAATTGTGTTTTCCATTTGCTAAAAAAAAATACTGGTGAAATTTTTATTTGTATTGCATTGAATCTGTATCTCAGTTTAGGTAGAATTGACATCTTAATGATATTTAGTCTTCCAATCCATGAGCAAGAAATGTTATTCCAATTATTTAGGTCTTTCAAAATTCCTTTTTGCAATGCATTATAGTTTTCTGAATACAAGTGTTTTGCATCCTTGGTTAAGTTTATTCCTAAATATTTGATTCTTTTTGTTGCTATTGTAAATAGAGTGTTTTTCTTGACTTCCTCCTCAGATTGTGCATTATTCATGTAAAGAAACACTACTGATTTTTGCTTATTGATCTTATATCCTGACTTGCTACTGAAATAATTTATTAGCTCTAGCAGCTTTGTTGTAGATTTTGCAGGACTTTCTAGATATATAATCATCATCTGCGAATAGTGAAAATTTTAATTTTTCTTTTCCAATTTGGATGCCTTTTATTTCTTTTTCTTGCCTGATAGCTTTAGCTAGAAACTCTACCACTACATTGAAGAACAATGGGGTTAGTAAGCATCCTTGTCCTTTCCCTGATCTCAATCAGAAATTTTTCAGTCTTTCACCATTGAATACAATGTTAGCTGTGGGTTTTTCTTATATGGCTTTTATCATGTTGAGAAGTTTCCTTCAATTCCTATTTTTTTGTAGTATTTTTCTCAAGAAAGGATACTGTATTTTGTCAGATGCCTTTTCTGTGTCATTAATAAGATCATATGATTTTTCTTCTTTGATTTATTAATGTGGTATATTATGCTGATTTTCTTGTGTTGAACCAGCCTTACATGACTTGTATACAATCCACTTGATCAAGAAGGTTAATTCTTTTAATGTGTTGTTGGATTTGATTAGCAAGTATCTTACTAAGGATTTTTGCATCTGTATTCATTAGAGAAATGGGTCTATAACTTTATTTTTCTGTAATAGCTTTATTTGGCTTTAGCGTGAGGGTGATATTGGTTTCATAGAATGAGTTTTGTAGCATTCCTTCTTGTTCAATTTTTTGGAAGAGCTTGAGTCACATTGGTATTAAATCTTCTTTGAGTGCTTGGTAGAACTCACCTGTGAAACTGTCTGGTCAAGGGCATTTCATTGTGGGGAACTTTTTAATGACTGTTTCAATCTCTTTACTTGTGATTGGTTTAATGAATCTTCTATTTCTTTGAGCATCAGTAGGTTGTACATTCTTAGGAATTTTTCTATTTTATCTACATTGTCTAGTTTTTTAGCATAAAATTAGCATAAAATTGTTCATACTCCCCCTAAAATGAACTACAAATTCTAAACAGTCTGACTCATGCCTATCTATTCTCACTTCTCCCTCCTTATTGGAATCCAGAGCCTCTGTCTTCTTCAATGCACCTGTCAAATTTGGGGTCTATGCTCAGCTTGTCCCCATTCTTGTAAAATCATTTTCTACATCTATGTCCCCTTTCCCTTCCTAATCTCAATTCCTGCTCCTCCTCGAGGTATCTTCTCTAATTTCCTTACCATGGAAGGGTTTTTCTTATTGCCATATCCAGATTAGGGCATCCCATTCTATTTTCTCCTTGCATCCTGAATCGCCCTTCAAAGTCCAATGCCAACAATTGAACTATTCGATTAGACTAATGAGGACAGTTTCTGGCTCTATGGTATTCAATTTTGTATCTTCATGGAATAAATACTTAAGATATATTAATGCAGACATGTTAAATGAATGAACATACACACACAAATGAAATGCACACATAGTATCACAATTTTATACATTCGCAAATGTATTCAATTAACATATTGATGTCTAGTGTGCACAAGGTGTTGTGCACAGGAAACATTTCCTCTGAAGACTTAAAGAGTAAAACTCATAATGCCATTTCATGTAGGGGTAAATTCATGTCCAGTAATCCAGTACTGGTGACTATAAATTGTACAGGTTAAATGTGATTCAGAAGTAGAGTGATTAAAAATCTGATCATATTCCACTTTATTACTTCTAGTAAGCAAGTATATTCATTTTTAATGCATTCAGGTGAGAGAGGGGAACAAAAAATGGATTAATATGATACCTAAAATGACTGGACAAGAGCTATACAATGGTCCAATCCACCATTCATACACCACGTGGTTTTCACACCTGGTCTGTGCTATTTCCTCAATGAACTACTTGTTTCTGCCTGCCATTGTTTCTGCAGCCTCTAGTGATGGAAAAATGCTGTGTTTCTTGGTACAGAAGTCAGTTAAAGTTTACGTATCAGCTTGGTCTCCATGTCTTGACTGCGAGCACCTCTAGGGCTAGGGGCAACAGGGTATTCATCTGTGCATTTTTTGCACTGCAAACTATTCTGATGTTGGGGAATTATTGGTTTCTGAGTCCAAAAGCTGGAATCTCAGAAACCAAAGGTATGGACACCCAGTGTCCTACAGATGTGGCCTGATCAAAGCTTTGCTCATTATTCAATCAAGTAAAAGTGAAACCTCTGAATTAATTTAATCTAATATGCCCAGAGGAGCTGACCAGTTCACAAACAAAATCTAACATCTATTTTTGGAATTCATAATCAATATCAAACTGCTACAATGTGTCCTGAAACAGAGCTTATATGTAGGTATTTATTATCCTCAAAATATAGCAATTCAAATATGTGGAAAAATAAGGAATATTGCCAAAATGTTGTTGGATCTTTGCAATAACCACAGACAGATGAAAGGAGGGAAACTTTTATCATGCCTTCCAGGATAATTAGGAAAAAGGAAATTTATAAACAAAAAACTGAAAACCAAAATGGAAGTCTATTCAAATGTATTTCAAACATATAAAATTAACTACAATATGAGTATTCAATGTTATATTTAATGTAATGAAAAAGGACAAAAAAATGTAATTTAATGTTGAAAAGTTGGATAATGTGACTGTCATTCGCCTGCCATTATTAGAGAAAAAATGTGATTCACTTCTTTTTTTTTATTGACTTTGTAATAATATTACATTAAAAATATATATATGAGGTCCCATTCAACCCCACCCCCCCACCCCACTTCTTAATTGGTGAAGGAAAATGCAAGCGTGGTGTTGATTTTCTTCAGGCCTTCTATTTACTGCAGGACAATATTCAGTTACAACTTAAGAAGTCTTAATGTCCACAGAATATGTTCTATACCATAATCCATGGTGAGTGTTCCTATCTGGTCTTAATAAAATAATATAGCACCTTGGAGCAAAGATGTAGCCTAGTAATGCAGCACTGGAAGCCAAGCTGGAGAAGATTTCAATGGCTGTCACGACCTTCCCCTTGGTGCTGTGGTAGACAGAGAGGAAACTGACCCAAACCCTGCAGAACACCAACAAATGTGTCAGGCAGGTTCCTGGCCATGAAGGCTACATTGAAGCTGCAGAGGGCCAAGCAGCCCAGGAATCCCAGGACACAGTAGAAGGCAGTAGCTGAGCCCTTAAGACACTCAATGGTAATATAACCATGCTCATTGTGTGCATCTTTATCAATGAATGGGGGAGAGGTTCTGTACCAGATTCCACAGAGTATCATCTGGATTAGGGAGCAAATGGAAATAGCAAAGTTACGTGCCCCTGATACCAAACACTGCCACATCCTTCTCCCTAGAGCAAGGACCTTGAATTCCAGAACCACAGTGATTGTTTTGGCCAAAACAGTGGGCACAGCCACTGCAAAAACAATTCCAAATGTGATTTGTCAGAAGATGCAGATGGCTATGTTGGGATAATTGATGAAGAGCAAGGAGCATAGGAAACACAGGGTAAGGGAGATGAGCAGGATGTAGCTGAGGATCCTGTTATTGGCCTTGACAATGGGAGTGTCTTGGTGCTTCACAAAGACCCCAAGAATAACAGTAGCAAGGAAAGAGAAGCAAAGAGCTGTGCAGACCAGAGTCTACCCCAAAGGGTCTTTTGGAGGGAATGAGGTCTCTCATTGTTTGCATTCTGATGATCTGGACACTTCACACAGTGTTCTATATCTGGTGAGAAATGCAAAGTGTCATCAGCCCATGTTCAGTAATTCTCACTTATTCACTGGACCCAAAAGAATAACATTGGACAATTTCAGCCAAATTTGTCCAGCTTGTGATGATTTTAAATAACCATGTGCTTTAATGTGCTTGTTTTTCTTTCCCTAAACTTTCTCTTAGACCTCTGGCTTTCTTTTAAACATTCAGTCCATCAATTTGATAACAGTGTAATTTATTTACTGTTGAGCTTCCAATCTTTTCTTGTCCACACATCGTATTTTTTCTAGTGGATTTTCTGCTTATCTTGTTTCTGTAGACAGTCCCTGTATACTCTTGATGTAATTCATTATTGACTAGATCTTTGTTAAATAATTTCTTCCAGATGTGGCTTGACCATTCATTGCCTAACAGAAAATAGCTGTATTAGTGTAATTAACATTCATTAAACTTTTCCTTTAAGGTTGATGATATATGATGATATATGTCTTATTTAAGAAATTTTCTCCTTTGAAAATGAAAACATTCTTCTCCTTTTTGTTTCTTCAAGGTTTTTATTTTTACATTTAGAATTACAATTTTCCTGATATTGATGAATTTGTATGTGACCAATTTGTTTCTAGATATGTCATTTGGTTCATTTTATTTCCTTTTCTATCCTTATGATGAAACAACATTATTGTGACTTAAAAAAAGAAACAAGTAGAATATGCACTCCCATTTCACTCTCTGTCTTGAAGTTTGTCTTAGCAAAGATTTTGCATTTGACTTCATAGGAATGATTTAATAAATTGTCATAGCCCCATAAAGTTGTGATTGTGATAACAATTGCATTGGCTCAGTCAATCAATTTGGAGAATAATGATATCATTACAATATTGAGTCCTTTCAACTATGAACATGGTTCATCCCTCCATTTATTTAGTTTTCTTTAAATTTTTCTCGATAACTTTATTATACAGAAGTCTTTCCAAACTTTCCTAAATATTATTTTCAGGCATTTAATACTTTCAAGATATTGCAAATATCATCTTTGTAAGATTCATTTTAGAAAGCCCTATGACTTGCATATTTAAGAAGCTTTTATATTACCCCTGTATTCAGACCACTAAACTGAGTTTATAAAATCTTCCAGATCTTCAACTTATGCAATAAAATCCTTTCCAAATTATGTCAATTTTACTTTATCCTTCCAAATAATTATTCCTTCCAATCTTTTTCCTGCCAATATTGCATTGGGAAGGATCTCCAGTGCATTGTTAGATGTGTTAATATTGAAGATTTTTGTTTCATTATTGATCTCCCAGTCATGAAATACTTCAATATGGTGTGAAATTTATGTTAGTTTTCAGGAAGTATCTTTTAAGAGATGAAGATGGTTCTCTTCTATTTCTACTTGATAAGGTATGCTTTTGTTGTTTGTTCTAAAATCACTGGTGGGCATTGAATTTTATTAAATATTTTCCTTCATTCACTGGGATGACGGTTTCTACTTTTCAGGGGGCACATATACTGAATTACTTTGCTTTGTCATGATAAATCCTCTTTATAAAATATTGCTGGAATTAGAGTGCAGATTATTTTTTTATTATATATGAGCTTATGTTTAAAAAAGCTAGAAACCTGAAATTTCTTATTTTTTTATGGCCTTATAAGATTTTGATACAAATGTTAAGCCATAATCATAAATGAATAGAGATGTTTTCCCATTTTTGTCCTATTCCTTGGAAGAGTTTGAGCAAATAAGTATTCTTTTTTCCTTGAAAGTTTGGTGGAATTCCCCAGTAAGGCCATTGGTCAATTTGAAAATTTATGAGAATGTTTTAAGCTATGGATTTAATAACTAAATAAGATACGAAACTTTTCAGATTTGTAATTTTGGGGGCATATTTTTTGGCAACTTTTATTTTTCTAGGAATAGGTGAATATGATTCATAATTTCAAATGTTTGGGCCTGTAATTATTTATGCTAAGTTTTATGGTGCAAAATTCTGCACAGAGGGCACATTCTTAAGTCCTGGTATTATTTATTTTGCAATTTTTTGTTTATTCTTAATGTACCATTCTAGGGATTATTAATATTTTTTTCTAAATCTGCTGTTCACTTTGACATTTTTATCCTACCTGTATTGTCCTTTATTAAATTTCTTTCTTATATTTATTACTTTCTATCTTCTCTTTTCTTTAGGTTTTATTTGCTCTTATTAATTTTTCAATGAATAGTTAGTTCAGCTTTTTCATTTAAATATATGTACTAAATAATTTAAAAATTATATATTCTAGGATTATACATATTTTCTCCAAAGACAGCCTTAACTCTATCCCATAATAAGACTTTAAATGTAGCATTTTCAATTTCAAAACATTTTTATAAAAACTTTTATATTATCTAAATTAAACAATAAGTTGTTGAAAATTATATTTCTTAATCTCCAAGCATGTGGGAGCTGCAGTTCATGGTTACAGTATTCTTTATATGCACATGTAGAACATATACTTGAACTTATCTTGTACTGATGTGTACATGGATCATTTTCCCAAATTGATTCACTGCAAGGTTATATCATTAATCTCAACACATCTTTAAAAAATGAAATAATAGTATTTTAGAAAATTAAACCACATATTAATCAAGAAATGAAAATAAGAAATTTCCCACAATAGATGTTATTCCAGTATGTAATATCATGAATATGCATGTAGTATCAGGAATATGTTGAATTTCAGAAATTATATTATGAAAGAAACATGGCATAAGATTTTCTCTTCCATTTCTATATCATGTCTCAGTCTCCATTCCCAATATTCTCTGTGAGCTAGTCACAGTGAACCTTTGTTTTCCAGTTCTCTGAATCTCTGAATACTACATTCAGTGGTGATTTACTTTTTGTCATTAATAATTCTGCCAAGAATTTATTGCCTTTCATTCATCTTACATAATACTAATGCTACTGTCTCTATGAAAAGCTCTGTGGAACCACTCAAACCTATGAATTTGCTGCCCCATAAGTTTCTGTACATGCACAAATTACAGTTTTAAGGATGGATACAAAGTGTCCCTATGTTTTGTCTCCTCAATCAGTTGTAAAATATGAGAGAACAGAAACTGAAACCCATTCATTGTGGGTGCATTATATTGTCCTCATGTGGCACACCTTAGAAGTACACATTTCTAAAAATCATCACAAACTTTCTGAGCATCTGTTCTTCATCTCAGTGTAAGTCATGAAAATTGTTAAGATCCAAGCTTTTGATAAAATTTAAATATCCTTTCAAACAGGGTGAAAAGCAGGTACTTATAATATAATGTATTAGTTACAATATAAGGATGAAACATAGTTTACTATTATGGAGTCAAGAAAAGTGTTTCTTAGAGATGACTTTGCCAGCAATGGGTATAAAGCTTATCAAATAAGCTAGATAAGTGCAGAGAAGGGGTATCATATCAATGGAAAATACTATTGATTATAAAATTAAATTGCTAAATAAAGGAAGGATGAATTTTGACTCTGCAGTTTCCTAAATAATTTTAAATATCTTGTATGAGTGGGAGATATAAAGGAGAAGTGGGGACTTTCTTCTGGGCATGAACTTATCTGTCTCATTGGAAATCTCATTCTCTGGGCACACAGTAAGAAGAGCAGGAGGCAGGCTTTCCCTCCTGAGAGGTTTTCATGAATCCAGAAACACACTTCTCACTGCATTCTGAGTGGGGAGTCCAGGGAGAAAATCAAATACGTCTTAGTAACTGTGACTTTAAATCTCCAATAACTACAGTGTTAGGGGTATAGAATTATTCACAAATTTAAATTTTAAATACATAAATCAGTTTATTTGATAGGATACCATTTTCATTGTACATGTGAAATAAATAATATTTCATAAATATATTTTTGAATAAATGTGTTTTTTTCCATCCATTTGACAATGGGTAAGAAAAATTTTCAAATTGAAAGATAAGTTGTTGAATACCCAGATGTGGCCATTTACTGAGCAGTAAGGAGGAAGTAACCCCCCATAAAGAGATTTTCTTTATGCATAAACTATGGTGATTTGGTCATACTCACCTCTGAAAATCCTGCGTTCCACTCTATCATCTCCTCAGATACAAAATATTGTTGATTTTGTGACACATTTAAGGCAAATTGTCCTACCTTAGCTTTAAGACCAAAACCTTCTGGAAATTTCCAAAAGTTAATAATGTCAAACCAGGCATCCAATTTCCTTGCCTCATCCAAATTCATTTGCTCACCAGCAGGATTTTTAAATTGCATGTTCTTTAGAAATGGGTGCAGCTGAAAGAGACATCATTTTGTGAGGAAGTTTGTCCAAAGATTAAAGACAGAATATCCAAATTAGGGAGCATCCATGAACCTATGTGAACCCTGTTTCATAACATGATTTTATTATTAGCATCCAATAAAATAAAGAAATAAAAGTGAATGGAGGATAGATAGGGCAATATGGTGGCAAAGTAAGGAGCTCCAAGTGTCAGCTTGTCCTACAGAACAGTTAGTAATAACGCAGAACTATCTAAAGCTTCTGTTTGGGGATCCCTGGAGACCTGTGGAGCATCTTGCAACATCTTTGAAAGAATGGAAGGAAACTGCTCATTATTAGATAAAGCAATAAAATAACAGGTAATAAAAAATGGAAAGAGCAATGAGCACAGTATTTTGCTGAGGATAAGATGGTTCAAATGGGAAATCCAAGAGAATATGTGAATAGGAAATTTAATTGATAAGGCAGTTATCAAACAAATAAATACAACAGTCAATGGCTTTTCAATATTACAGAAATAGCTTATAAAAGCTTTTTGGGAAAATATGTATGATAGCAATAGATTTAAAATTTGTTGTGTCTCCTGTGAATAAGTTCATAAATCTCTATCAATGAATGCGAAAGTCTTAAAAACAGTATTGCAAAGATAGAACAAATCTATAAAATTTCTATAGAAGTTAACACAGGAGAAATATTGTATGATTGTGCTATTATGTTGTGCAAATTCATGGAGTTAATAATTAGAAAATGGAGTGACAGTACAGAATGAATAGTTGATGGTTAATCTTTGCAGAATTGTAAAAATGGTGCTTGTAAATTTTTGGAAATGAATAGAAATGGAGAATGCACATCATAGTGTTAGTAACTAGCAGAGTTATATGGATAAGATAAAGGACAAAATAAAATATAGGAAAATGTATAATACTAGAGGATAGCTAAAAAAATTTAACATTGGGTTATAAAACATAGTAAAACCTCATGTGAAATATGAATATGGGTAATATTGCACGTATAAGACCATTTTTTACAAAATGTAAATATAAATAAACTGGATAGACAGAAATAGAAGAGCACCTAGGTATGGCATGGGAAGCATAGAAAGACTGAGAGGTGATGAGTTTTCCCATTATTTCCTTTTATTATTATTATTACAATTTCTGGAATAATGAAAATGCTCTAATAATTATTGAAGTGATAAACACACAACCATGTGATTATACAAATATCATTGATTGTACCCTTTGGAATCACATCAAAAACCTTTTTAAATTTTGAAACCTGTTCCCCTGAGGTTTTATCAGTTCATTAATTAGACCATTTGCTAAAGAAATGGCATTCACATAAATCTAAAAACCTAGTTAGCTTAAATACCTAAATGAATCAGAATCATGCTGGAGTGGAAAATGTCACACAGATCCTTCATCTTTTAAACTTGGCCTGTCTGGCAGCTCAAGGAGGCAGAGAGGATAACAAGCAGGTTACGATATAAAGATATTTCAAAGTATAACCAGCTGTCAACAGTAAGAAATCTGTCCATGCAAGTGAACCCCAGATATCTGTGGCATCTTTGTAGGAATATTAGCAATTATATCTAGGGGAAAGAATCATTAGCAGACCCTTACTTTGGGGAAGAGGTGCATTTTTCTATAACCTCCTAGCAAAGCCCTAATGTCAGTGGATTGTGTTTCTAAGAAATATAAATTCATCCACTGCTGGTGGCAGGTAAGGCCAGAGGAGAGGCAAGGAGAGGGGAGTTTGGTGGAGAGGGATATATCCCTTATGTTCCAGAATTGGAAAAGAGAAAGTCATGAGGGCTAAAATGAAGAAAAATAGAATAGTCTCACTTTCCTTTGAAAAGAAAAATCAGTCATAAGTTTAAGGACTAGCTGGGATGTGGGTGAGCAGGTAGGAAGGCATGGACAATAATGTGGAGCAGTTGATCCAGCCATCTGTAAATTGACTAGGCATCGCTCATCATAACAATGATGCAGAAAGTAATGAAAAAGGCACTTACTGTTGCAAATAGACTTCCTTGATAGGCTCAGCCAATCTAATGTATGTTAGAAATGTATAAAGGGGGAAAAGAAAACCCACAATAGTCAGATCTTTATCCCTAAATACACTGGGTTTCTTTCTCTGGAAACAGGTAGGATCTGTTAATCTCCATGCAGAAAGGGAAGTTGCAGGAGCAGGAAATGAAAATCAATGGGTACATGTCAGGGGGATCTCTAAAACTTTTTGCCCTGGGGTTCTGCATCTGAGGTTCTGTGCCAAGGTGAAAAACAAGAGTTGGAAAATATGTTTTGGATTATCCTCCTTATACTTATGTTCTATGATTTCACCCAAGGCCATGGATAGTGAGGCCCCAGGGACCACCTTCTCTCCAGAAAGATTTAGTGCTATCCCTTGTCAATCAACCAGGCCCAATCAATAAACTGGTGCTCATTGCATCAGAAGGGTGTTCTGTCAAAAAGGGCTTATGTCAGTCAGGTTTTGTCTAAGGACATCCTGGAATCATGCACTCCATGGCCCAACAGAGGGATGGACAGCCTCACACAACTATGGTTCAGGTTAGGCAAACAACATGCCTCATAAGGTAAATAGAGATCTGCATACCATTCCTGTGATCGGAAACACCGACGATCCAATATCTCTCTGCCTGGGAAGCAGCAGTCTTGTGAAATTCAAAAATTAAAATTGGTAGCTTAAGGTAAATGCAAAAATGAAATTACATTTTTAATTCCTAAAATTTGACACCCTTATCTACTCCTTAGCCCCTATAAACTATGTTAAAACCACAGATCAGCAAGTAATGCTGATTCATTTCTACACATACAGATAGTTTTCCCTAATATTTGCACTTGTATGGGAACATAGGGTTATGTCAGAAAAACTTAATTTTGTCACCCCAAAGCAGGGAACAGTAGTACCCCATAAACTCTTTACCATATCAAACATCAAAGACACAGGCAACACCTATAACTTTTTATTACCCTGGAGTGAAAAATGAAGTGCTTATGGCCACTAACTTGGAAGGGAATTTAAAGTTGTGCCCATCTCACAGGCACATACACTTACAAGTTATTCAATTGTCAAGGCAGGAAGTTCTATGCTTTGGAAATACCACATCAAATGTACCTCCTCTGACTGTGGCCACTTAATGATCCTTGAGGCTGTTGATGGAGGGGTCCTATAACACTATAGAAATCAGAAAACATGGACAGACAAGGGGCTTTATCTCTCCGTCCCTGGTAGTAGTGAGGTTCATACATAACGCATGTTCCATTGTGGTTTTATTGCACTCATAGGTACTGGTAAGTTCATTACAATATTTGAGGGTATTGAGACAATTGTGTGGGGAGATGAATATTATGCTGAAGTTTATTGGGATGTATGTGATCCAAGTGATTTGAATTGGCAGAAAGAGCTCTCACAATGTAACTGTATTTTGCACCCTGCCAATGGACCATACTTTGGAATTTATGCTCCCCAGTGAGACAGAGTTAGACTCATTTGTGGTTTCCCTACACATAGCTCTTCTGCCTTTTCTATTTGAACCTATAGTTAGTACTAAACTGATAGGTGTATGTCCAAGAGACTTAAATCTTTGGACTGTCCATGTGTCAGTTGTCCTTAAATCTCAACTGAGTTCCAGCACCTACTCTCCAGTTCATTGGACTCACCCAGGACTAGTATCAAGGAGATGATGATGGACCACATCCATCTCAGGGAACAGAGAGTATTTGAAACTGCTAGTCCTATCCATCAGCTCCATGGGATCTAAGACCCTTTCAATGAGAGGTGAGGTTAGCATCACCATCAGAGTATCCTCAGGATTGGGGAATGAAGATGGACTATAGAAGATTTATGGTTATTCCGCTATATATTTATTGTTATTATAGCAATGTAAGATCTTTTATCATTGAGGTGGAGACAATAGTCATCAGAGGCTCTGAGGGTAGGGAAAGGGAAAAACAGGTATAAGATGGAGCATTTTGTGGACATTGGAATTGTCCTGAATGACATTGCAGTGATGGATACAAGCCATTATATATTTTGTCATAACTTACTAAATTGTGTGGGACAGAGTGTAAGCTACAATTTAAAGTATAATCCACGCTTAATGGTAATGCTTCAATATGTGTTCATCAATTGTAACAAATCTACCATACTAACAAAGAATGTTGTTAATGTGGGAAAGTGTGGGAGGGGGAGGGAGTGAGACATATAGGAATCCCCTATATTTTTCATGGAACACGTATGTAATCTAAAATATTTTGAAAAAATAAAAAAAAATTTAAATGTAACTAGTCATGCCCAACTGGCCTGCCCTTTGTTATATTTCAAGGATCAATGTCTCTTTATATAATTCATGATGAAACAAAGATGGCCATCTATGAAACTGAATTTCTTTCCTTTTAATTTTTGGATTGATGACTGAAATTTTGATTATTCTATTTTCCACCTAAGGTAGGAGTACGTGGAACCTTGTGGGATGAGGGATTGAAACTCCATGCATTGGCATGTGTCTGTAAAATATTGTATGCTTGTGGAGTAACTCATTTGGTCTGAGAGGGGATAAGTCTCAGAACTTGTGATGCAAATGTAACTCTTGAGGTCTCCTGAATTTGTTATGATTAAGGACAGGATTTTTTTAATGGAAAGGATGACTTCTGTTTCCATCCAGAATGGTTATCAAATTGTGATGGTTAGGCTAATGTGTCAACTCAGCCAGATAAATGTGCCAGGTTGTTTGGTCAAGCAAGCACTGGACAAATTGTAATACAAGGGCATTTATGGATTGTATTAGTCAGCCAAAGGTGTGCTGAAGCAAAATAGTAGAAATTGGTTGGCTTTTATAAAGGGTATTTATTTGGGGGTATTGGCTTACAGATACCAGGTCATAAGCATAAGTTACTTCCCTCAACAAGGCTATTTTCATGTGTTGGAGCAAGATGACTGCCAATGTCTGTGAGGGTTCAGGCTTCCTGGGTTCCTCACTTCCTAGGACTAGCTTCTCTCTAGGCTCAGAGTTCCTTTCTTCCTGGGGTTTGCTTCTGTTTCCTCTGTGAGCTTATATCCAGGGCTCCAGTGTAAGGCTTCAGTATTAAACTCCAACATCAAAACTCCAACATTGAAAACCCCCAACTCAGTCCTTTGTCATGCCTTTTATCTGTGAGTCCCCATCCACCAAGGGGTGGGGACTCAATACCTGAATGTCATAGCCCAAAGTCTTAATCATAACTTAATCATGTCTAGGTACAGACCAGATTGTAAACATAATCCAATATCTATTTTTGGAATTCATAACTTTGTCAAACTGCTACATGGACTTCAGTCTCTGGACTTTCATTGGAGCCCCTGGCTGCAGCCTGCCTGTGGAATCTGGACTTGTGCATACCTATAGTCATGTGAAAGACCCTTATAGAACCTCTACATTCAGCAAATATCTCTTGTTGATTCTGATTCCCTAGAGAACCCTGACTAATAGACACATCATTAACTAAACACCTGTGAAAAATCCTGAAATAATTCAAAGAAGGCACAGAGCAAATGAAAATATTTAGCCAGAGAAGCTTAAAATGAGAAAAATCCAAATATTTACATAGTTTCAATTAGTTATGAATAAGTTTCCAACACCAAACATCATTCTGACCAGTAACAACAGTCTTTTGTGAAAAAACCTATGGTATAAGCTGATTCCAAGTCTTCCATGATAAAAATAACATTGAAAAAATTTTCCTCCAAAAATGCTCTTTATACCATGGGATTCAATGTAAGTATTTCATATATAACAAACCAGTAGTTGTGATATTTGTAGATGGATGGTTACTTCCAAAGAAAAAGATGTACTCTTATAAAATGTTTGTAAAAATAGCAAAGTAGGTTATAAAATTCTACCCACAGAGTGGGAATAAAACTTGTTCCACATCAATCTGAATATCAAAGCCTTCCAATGTCAACTTACTTCAAAAGCCAATCATCACTAACAGTAATACAATGTAGGGGTCACTTCACTGTGTCCCAGTTACATATTGACCGTACAGTGTAACAAAGGGGTTGAACACATCAGTAAGCATTATGATGCCCATTTCTCATTTATTCAAAAGAGATGTTTTTTTAATCATTATTAAACTAATTGAAATCATCAATGACATGCAGATACACTAAATCCCAGCAAGGAACCTACTATGTTGGGAAATAAAGAGGTCATGCTTCAAACAGATACAGTGTTTGAAATACATTTTCTGGTCAGACAATTTACTTCAGAGGTCATTTGTAAATGAGGACAGATTTTGAACTTGGTTTCTAAATGAAACTTTTTTCAATTATGCATAATATTGGTAAGATAAGATAATTGTTCTTATTCACTTCTTTATGTTCTTCCAGAGGACAATCATATTGAATAAAGGGCCAGCAAAATGGGTACTCATTGCTTTCAAAAGTACTACAAAAATATGAAATAGTCTAATGACCAGGAGTTGATTGAAAGATAACATCAAAAACCTACTGTTGGGAAGTGGACTTGGCCCAGTGGATAGGGCATCCATCTACTACATGAGAGGTCCATGGTTCAAACCCCGGGCCTCCTTGACCCGTGTGGAGTGGGTCCACATGCAGTACTGATATGCACAAAGAGTGCCCTGCCATACAGGGGTGTCCCTGCATAGGGGAGCCCCACTCACAAGGAGTGTGCCCCCATTAAGGAGAGCCACCCAGCATGAAAGAAAGTGCAGCCTGCCCAGGAATGGCACCACACACACAACAAGATGACACAACAAAAAGAAACAGAGATTCCTGTGCCACTGACAAGAACAGAAGCAGACAAAGAAGACACAGCAAATAGACACAGAGAACAGACAACTGGGGCAGGGGGAGGGGAGAGAAATAAATAAATAAACCTTTCTTTAAAAAACCTACTGTTTCAGATTTTTAAAACAAGAAATTTTCAATCTCTTACTTGAATTAAGTTCATAAGTAAAGAAATAATGGGGAAAACAAGGGATTCTAAAACATGCAAGACACTTATGAGAATAAAATAAATGATCTCCTTCTCTTACTCAGCTGTGATATATAGGTGTGAGTTTATATCTAATAGAGGTATGGTTTTATCATTATCCATTTTAGTTGCATAAATCACAAAAAGACTTCCAGCCAAGATGGCTGATAAGTATAATACAAGCTCCAGAAATGATTTTTAGCAAAACCTGCTTCAGTATTTTCCAATGTGACAAAAAATTACTTGGGAAATGAATCTTTCTTTTTCTTTCTTTCTTTTTTTTAAATGTCACACTAAAAAAACATGAGATTCCCATATACCCCTTGCCCCCCCTCACCCCACTCCTCCCACATCAACAATCTCTTTCATCATTATGGCACATTCATTGCATTTGGTGACGATATTTTGGAGCACTGCTGCACCACATGGATAATGGTTTACATTGCAGTTTACACTCCCCCCCGTCCATTCAGTGGGTTATGGCAGGATATATAATGTCCTGCATCTGTCCCTGCAATATCATTTAGGATAACTCCAAGTCCCAAATGCCCCCACAACACATCTCTTCCTCCCTCTCCCTACCCTCAGCAACTACCATGGCCACTCTCACCACATCAATGCCACAATTTCTTCCATTTCTAGCCACAAGAGTTCCACAGTAGAATATCAGCAAGTGCACTCTAATCCATATTTTATTCCTCCATCATGTGACCCTGGGAAGGTGATGTCTGCTACAGAATTGTTCAAGTAAATGAAGATTTTACGATCTTCAGCAACCAACTGTAATTACCTTAAAAATTCCTCTTTTCACTAGAGAAGATGCTTAATTCAAAACTAACTTCAAAAATCTACATGAGGCTTCCAGGTCAACGAAAAACAGTCAATGTGATTTTATTGCTCTGCTCCTTTAGCATGGGGACTAATGTGGAATGGCTTATTCCCATGGTGGATAGGCCATTCATTGCTACAATGAGATCTCAATTAAATAACAATTTAAAATTCCATCATAATAAGCAGGAATTCCCAGGATGATAGTTAAAAAGAAGAAAGGCCGATCGGTGTGGCATTCTTCATATTCACCAACAATACTAAGGCCCCTACATCCCAAATAGCTTTCTCTTAAAACTGTATCATGGCAATCATGCAGGTTTCTTGGAAGGCCAAGCAACATGATGGGGACCACCTGGCATGGAAATCATTCTCACTGAAAACACTTGGTGTTCTTCCATGGCCTGGGGTGGCTCCTCCAAAATCTGGATCTCCAGTGCTTTAAGGGTGACAGCTGGGGAAGCAGCTCTGGCTTTCAGAATAGCCACCACCTCACTGGGATTTCAATTGGTCAAGTCTAGAGCATGGATAGTCAGCAGCTCATCACCACTCTTGATCCTGTCATCTCATGCAAGATGGCCATGAGTTGGCCCACTACTCACAAAGATGGGCAGTTCAGCACTCTTACTTTCTTGCCTCCAGCAACTGTCTTTCCAAAGGAATTCTGTGGCTCCTCCCTGTGAAAGATCAGAATTTTAAAAACTATTCTTAAATATTTATGAATATCCTATCACTTGTTAGAGGTTCCTGTGTGCTGATTGAAGTAGAGAGGAGTGAGCATGGAAGGAGAGAGAAAGATATGAGGAAAACTGTTAGTAATTGATACTGCTCAGCCTGCAAAAAATGGGAGATGCATTCACTCAACAGAAAATAGAACCAAAAGGTGAATCTCAGAATGAATTTAAATAAAGTATATTGAGGTGGGGCAAGATGGCATCCAAGTGAGTACACCCTTGTCAACTCTCCTGCAATAAAACAGCCAAGTGGAGACAGAATTCTGCCAAGAGAGCTGTTTTGGAAATCCACAAGGCAGGATGTTTCTGGACATCAATCTGGAGAGAGTGCAACAAAAGGAGTGCTTGCTCAAGGTTTAAGTGTGGGTTTCTGACTGTTGAGCCCGAAGCTGTGGGAAATCTAAACCCTTCCCCTAAGGCTGATAGCCACAGCATTCCCTGAACACTCCTGGTTGCATGACAGTGTTCCCAAGCTTCTTGTTCCACATACCCATGATCCCCAAACTTGCATTCCCAGAAGCTCGCATTCCCCAAATTCTGTGTTTCCATAACCTGTGTTTCCTGACCCTGTGTTCCTCAAGCCCACATTCACCCAAGCCGACATTCCTGGAACCCAGCACCCCCCAAAACTCCAGCATTCCCCTTTCCCACCAGTATCAGACAAACTCTGAGAGTGGGAGGGT
This sequence comes from Dasypus novemcinctus, assembly GCF_030445035.2. Classification (NCBI taxonomy): domain Eukaryota; kingdom Metazoa; phylum Chordata; class Mammalia; order Cingulata; family Dasypodidae; genus Dasypus; species Dasypus novemcinctus. Next base: position 953,766 of record NW_026688628.1, read on the forward strand.
TCTGCTGTGGTGCAGAGGGGCCTGAGGAATGCAGATTCAATTGTCTAACACCTCCTGCCCCTTTTTTTAGTGGAGCATGCCAGCTGTCTTGGGGAGATGCTAGGAAGAGAGGAGAGTTGAATCTGCTGAGAGATGCTGATTTATCTAAACACCCTGGGCTAAGGGAAATTCCTCTGGGAGAAGGCAGATTAAGGCAATTAACTAGAACTGTGCACAAACCTAAGGTAGGGGAAAAGTAGGAAATGCTTGGTAGGCTTCCAATAACATATTTAGGGTTCCCAGCAAGGTGTGGGTGCTCTCTGTCAAAGAGACTAGGAGTCATTATTTTCTATGGTGATTTGGTTCACCAGGGTCCCATTTGAATCTCAGAAAGGAGCTCTCACATGGCCCTTCTGCTGCTCTGGGAGGGAGGGAAGTGAGGAAGGGAGAAGGGGGGAAGGATAGACTACTAAGCAGTTTATTCAATTGCAAAGATGACTCCTTGCTTGAAGCCTTGTCTGGTCCTTTTTGTTCATTTGTTTCATTGACTTTCCTTCCTCTTTATCCCCCCACCACCTTTTATTTTTATTTTTCCTTTTTTCTTCCTTTTTTCCTTTTTTTTTTCTTTTTTGTATTAGGTGTTGCAGGCAGTGCTTCCTGTTTGCTGTGCTTCCTCGTCCTTGATTTCCTCTTTTCTGTGGGTACTGATTTTGGCTACCAACACTATTCCCCTTCCTTTACATCTTTCTATCTTCCATTTCTGTTGTTTCTCTTAAATTCCATCTCTCTTTGTTTAGCTCCAGATTTTTCTGAGTTTTTATTTCTAGCACCTTTATTCTGTTTTCTATCACTCTTTATGTTATTGTCCTTTCTTTTCTCTTTCCCTCTCCTAACAACACAGACCAGATCTGAACATAGTAATCAAGAGATTAGAATTTGTTATAGAACTGTGGAATTTACCAAGAATTCAGAATATATTGAAAAAGGGAAAAATACAAAAGAAAATGCGTTTTATTGAGATCTTGAGTGCTCCAATCACTAAAGAAGTTTCAGAAAGAAAGAATACAGTGAATAACAAAAAAGTCCAAATTAGAAGAAATAATGGGGGAGAAATTTCTAAAATGTAAGCTTGATATTTTTCACTTAAAATGACCAATATGTGCTACTTTGTAACATAAATAAAAATCAGTCCACCTGTAGATACATTGGAATGTATTTGCAGTCTATGAAGATTTATCTTATCTTTTTTTTTTTTTTTTTACATCAAACACAGAGATCGGAATACCTACAAAGTACCAAAAGATTTTTTTAAAAATTTAAAAAGCTGGCTTTGGATTCAGGATTCAGGCAATGGAAAGAAACACTTAATTTCTAAGTAACATAGAAGGAGACAATGATGACAATGGGTGCATCTTAAATGCGAGAAGTAATACAGTGTGGAAATTGTCACTTGTCTGTCACTAGCCCTTCCTCTCAATGAGGTTTGTATAAATTTCATATCCACTTTTGCTGTTGCTTAATTCGACTTTCCTCTATTCCCCTGCTGCTCTTGATACTGCCCTGTTTCCCACCTGCCCCTGTTCTGCTATCATGCATTTTGGAATTCAAGTGAAGTTGATATCCTGAAGTAGCTGCCCAATTTCAGACAAACATTTGCTCTACACCAGGCTTCTGATCACCCAGATCGCCTTCTCTTTCCTTTGCCTCGACTATTTGTGCCTGAGTTCATCCTGCTTTAAACCACCCATTGGACCATGATGAAAGACATGACAATGACTTTCAGTAGAAATACTTTAGTCCTAGGCCAACATTAAAACTCCTTCAAGTTCTGACCCAACCAAGCCCCTCTTTTCCTTTGCATGGGTCTCAAGAGTTAATAAAAATGTCTTCACAACCCATGTTATACAAATCCTTGGAGAGTCATCCTTAATTCAGTCATAAAATCTCAGTCATCTAATCTATTATCGATTCATCCTGCATTCATACAGTACTTTCCAAAGTCTAATTCACCATCTTGTGTTCTTTCTGTGTTTCTCTTCAACTACTCTTGCTCCTTCCTCATTCTTTCTTCACACAGCAGCTATGATAATCTTTCAGAAATGTAAATTGCCTCACAATATCACCCTGCTAAAACAATTCAGTACCTCTCCATTTCTTTGGGTATAAATTTAATAGTTAACCTAACCAATAACACCCTGTCCTTCCTGCAATCTTGTCCCATCCTCCTCCCACTTCATTCCAGCACTTCAAATGGATGGGTCTTATTTCAGCTTTCCATCCACTCCAAGATATTTCTTAGAAGGATCTTTTGCATAAGCTTTCCATCAGCCTCAAGTATTTTTTACCTTTTTCATCTAGGTAATTCATGTTCATCCTTTCCAGCTCAGCTTAAATTTTCCAGAGTCTTTATCTGATTCCATTAAAAGAATAGTTAACTACTGTTATTTTCTTTTCAGGAAATTAATATTTAACCTCCCAACCTTAAGATTTTGAAGCAAATATAGTTAAGACATCACTAAAGTCTAAAGAAATCTGCTAATTTAATGTAATCCCATCAATATTTTTTATTTTTCAGAAATAGAAAAGGTGAAAGTCAAATTTATATAGAATTACAAAATGTCCCAAATTTGACAAAATCTCTTGAAAAATAAGAACTAATTTGGAAGACTGAGAGTTACTAATTTCCATACTTTACTAATATACAATCATGTAAAAATTTTGGACTGTTAGAGGGATAGATATTTAAACCAATGCAATAGGATTGAAATTTCAGAAATTAACCCATGTTTCTATAGACAATTGATTTTAGACAAAGTTGCAAAATTTCTAAAGAAAAAGGTAACTACCTACATAGGCATGGATTTTATTTTTAATTCATTTTTAATACTTTTTTATTTTTAAACAAGCTTTTGATTGCCTAAATTTTACATAAAAATATAGGGGATTCTGAAACACCACATCTCCTTCCCCTCCCACATCTTCCCATATTAACAACAGCTTTCATCAGTGTGATACATTTGTTACAATTGATGAACACATTTTGAAGCATTGCTACAATTGTGAGAGACAAAGAAGGATACTACATATTAGTGGAAGGGATATCTCTCAAGGAGAATGAACAATCATAAATATTTATGCTCCTAACAAAGGTGCCTCCAAATACATGAGGAAAACACTGGAAAAACTAAGAGAAAGAATAGATGCCTCTAAGATTATAATGGGAGATTTTAATACACCACTATCAACTTTGGACAGAACATCTCAAAACAGAATCACTAAAGAAACAAAATATTTGAACAGTATATTAGAGGAGCTGGATCTAATAGACATATACAGATCATTACACGAGAATACAGCAGGATACATATTTTTCTCAAGTGCACATGAATCATTCTCCAAGACAGACCATATGCTAGGCCACAAAGAAAGGCTTAATGAATTCAGAAAGATTGAAATCATACAAAATCATTTCTCTGACCACAGTGGAGTGAAGCTGGAAATCTGAAAGGGCCAGAGGCCCAGATTTCACACCAAGATATGGAAATTAAACAGCACACTCTTAGAAAACAGTGGGTAAAAGAGGAAATCTCAAAAGAACTTAATAACTACCTTGAAACTAATGATAATGATAACACAACATACCAAAATTTATGGGATGCAGCAAAAGCAGTACTGATGGAAATTTATACCCATAAATTCATACATCAAAAAAGAAGAAAGAGCAAAAATTGAAGAACTAACTGCACATTTGGAGGAATTAGATAACAACAACAAAGTAACCCCACAGGAAGAAGAAAGAAAGAACAAAGATAAGTGTAGAACTAAATGAAATAGAAAATAAGAAAGCACTTGAATAGATAAAAAAGACCAAGAGCTGGTTCTTTGAGAAGATCAATAAAAATGACAAACCCTTAGCTAGACTAAGAAAGAAAAAAAGAGAGAAGAAGCAAATACACAAAATAAGAAATGACAAAGGAGATATCACCAATGTCCCCACAGAAATAAAGACTATCATAAGAGGATACTTTGAAAAACTATATTCCAGCAAAAATGACAATTCAGAGGAAATGGAGAAATTCATAGAAACACATAAGCAGCCTATACTGATGAAAGAAGAAATTGGTGATCTCAACAAACCAATCACAAGTAAAGAGATAGAATCAGTCATTAAAAATCTCCCAACTAAGAAGAGCCCAGGGCCAGAGGGCTTCACAGGTGTATTCTACAAAAGATTCCAGAAAGAACTAACACCAATCTTGCTAAAACTCTTCCAAAAAAACCAAAACAGAAGGAACATTTTAGAACTCATTCTATGATGCCAACAATACCCTAGTACCAAAGCCAAACAAAGACACAACAAGAAGGAAAATTACAGATCAAATTCTCTAATGAACCTACACACAAAAATAGTCAACAAAATACTTGCTAACCCTATTCAACAACACATTAAACGAATTATACACTGTGACCAAGTGGGATTCATTCCAGGTATGCAAGGATGGTTCAACATAAGAAAATCAATCAATGTAATACACCATATAAACAGATTGAATGAAAAAAAATGACATGATCATATCTATAGATGCAGAAAAAGCATTTGACAAAATACAGCACCCTCTAATGATAAAAACTCTCCAAAAGATTGGAATACAAGGAAAATTTTTGAACATGATAAAAAGTATATATGAAACCCCATAGTCAACATTGTTTGCAATGCTGAAGTCCTAAAATCCTTCCCTCTAAGATCAGGAAAAAGACAAGGATGCCCACTATCACCTCTTCTATTGAACATTGTCTTAGAAGGACTTGCTCAAGGACTGAGGCAAGAACCAAGAAAAAAAGGCATTCAAATTTGAAAGGAAGAAGTCAAAATTTCAATATTTGCAGATGACATGATCCTATACATAGAAAACTCTGAGAGGTCTACAACAAAGCTTCTAGAACTCATAAATGAGTTTAGTATAGTCGCAGGTTATAAGATCAATGAGCAAAAATCAGTAGCATTTCTGTACACCAATAAAGAGCAAACTCAGGAGGAAATCAAGAAACAAATACCATTTACAATAGACAATTAAAAAATCAAATACCTAGGAATAAATTTAACTAAAGAGGTAAAGAACTTATACACACAGAACTACACAAGATTGTTCAAGGAAATCAAAGAAAACCTAAGTAAATGGAAGAATATTCCCTGTTCATGGATAGGAGACTGAATATTATTAAGATGTCTATCCTACCAAAACTGATCTACACATTCAATGCAATCCCAATAAAAATCAACACAGCATTTTTTAAGGAAGTAGAAAAACTAACTATGAAATTTATTTGGAAAGGAAAGAGGCCCTGAATAGCCAAAGACATTTTGAAAAAGAAAAATGAAATTGGAGGAATCACACTACCTGACTTCAAAACATACTACCAAGCTACAGTAGTGAAAACAGCATGGTATTGGCATAAGGAGAGACACACAGACCAATGGAACCAAACTGAAAGTTTGACATAGATCCTCATATATATAGCCATATAATATTTGATGAAGCCACCATTCCCTCTAACTGGGAGAGAATGGCCTATTCAACAAATGGTGCCTGGAGAACTGGATATCCATATGTAAAAGAATGAAAGAGGATTAACATTTCACACCTTATACAAAGATCAACTCAAGATGGATCAAAGACCTAAATATAAGAGTCAAGTAATAGGAAATGGCTTCATGAACTTCACACCAAAAGCACGAGGAGCAAAAGAACAAATAGATAACTGGGGCTTCCTCAAAATTAAAGCCTTCTGCACCTCAAAGGAGTTTGTCAAGAAAGTAAAAAGGGAGCCTATACAATGGGAGAAAATATTTGGTAACCATATATTGGATAGGAGACTTATTTTTTTTTTTTTTTAAAGATTTATTTATTTATTTAATTTCCCCCCCTCCCCTGGTTGTCTGTTCTTGGTGTCTATTTGCTGCGTCTTGTTTCTTTGTCCGCTTCTGTTGTCGTCAGCGGCACGGGAAGTGTGGGCGGCGCCATTCCTGGGCAGGCTGCACTTTCTTTTCACGCTGGGCGGCTCTCCTCACGGGCGCACTCCTTGTGCGTGGGACTCCCCCACGCAGGGGACACCCTTGCGTGGCACAGCACTCCTTGCGCGCATCAGCGCTGCACATGGCCAGCTCCACACGGGTCAAGGAGGCCCGGGGTTTGAACCGCGGACCTCCCATATGGTAGACGGACGCCCTAACCACTGGGCCAAAGTTGGATAGGAGACTTATAACTTGCATATATAAAGAACACCTATATCTTGAAAATAAAAAGATAAACAACCCATTTAAAAAATGGGGGAAAGGTTTAAACAGACACTTCTTCAAAGAAGAAATACAAATGGCTAAAAAGCACATGAAAAAATGCTCCAAATCTCTAGCTATCAGGGAAATGCAAATCAAAACTACAATGAGATACCATCCTGCTCCCATAAGATTGGCAGCTATGAAACAAACAGAAGAATACAAATGCTGGAGAGGAGGTGGAGGAATGGGAACACTCATCCACTGCTGGTGGGAATGCAGAAGGATCCAACCATTCTGGAGGACAGTTTGGCTGTTTCTCAAAAACTTTCCATAGATTTGCCATATGACTCAGCAATTCCACTGCTGGGTATATACCCAGCAGAACTGAAAACAAGGACACAAACTGATAGATGCACACCAATGTTCATAGCAGCATTGTTCACTATCGCCAAAAGTTGGAATCAACCCAAATGCCCATCAACAGATGAGTGGATCAATAAAATGTGGTATATACACACAATGGAATACTACTCAGCTGTAAGAACAAACACACTACAAACACATGTGATAACATGGATGAATCTTGAGAAACTTATGTTGAGTGAAGCAACCCAGACACTGAAGGACAAATACTACATGACCTCAATGATATGAAATAACCAAGCTGCCCTAGATAGCAAGAGCCTGAACGATAGGCTTACAGGAAATCATAGGGTGGAGGAAGGATGTGAGCCGATGTCTGCAGGGGTGGAATTTAAGACGAGATGGTGGTAAGTATGAACACAAAGAAGAGAAAGAAGTGGGGCAAGGGGTTGCCTTTGGTTGGGGCTTTGCGGGTTTGAGGGTGGCTGGGGAGGGACGGATGGGTAACGTTGCCCAAAAGTGGGGGGAGGGAGGGGTAGCATACGAACACAGGAGAGGGTCAGGTGTTGGTGGAGAGTAAAATGCCGAGAAAATCATATCAAAATATAATAAAGAGGGTTACCTGTTTAGAATGCTCGGAGGGGAGGGTCTGATGCAGGACGGGCTCCTGGGGAATGTCTAAATGCTCATTCTGCCAGAGTGGGTGACACCATGGGGTAGAAACCCAAGTAGTGAGAGTGGGGGTGGACCCACATCCTGGGGAGGACTAATGCCATCAAATAGAGGGAACTGTATCCCTCGAGAGAAAGGGTGGCTCCCAGGGCATTGGGGCAGTTGAGAAAGTTAGGCCCTGAACTCTATTCCATCTATCTCTGGAAGTGGCTCCTCGGGAAATGGAGGTTGGCTGTCACTGTGGGCACCAAGGTAGAAGGGAAAATGGATGTTAAATGTGTGGAACCAAGGTATATGGGGGGTAAGAGAGGAGTTTCATGAGAGTACACAAGGATGGATATAAAACATGTAATATTACACCATAACATATAGGAGATGACAGACTGATAATGTAAACCATAATGTAAAACATAGGATAACTAAGAATGTAAAAAACTGTGTATCCTCAAGTATGCACCACAATGTAAGCACAGATGTCACCTTGTTAGAAAGCTATTGTCTCAGACTCTGTACATCACGTTAAGTAAATATGATGTGAATAGGGTGTAAGAGTATCGATGTGGAAGGGAAAAGGTTGTGTGGTGGTTGTATGGGAGTACTGTATATTATATATATGCATTGCTGTGGTCTAGGACTCCTGTGAAGAGAAGCTCAATAATTGGGGGGGGGGGAAAAAAAAAAGAAAAGAAAAGAAAAAGATAGGATGTAGAATTTTTTTCCATGCCAAAAGTTGGAATCAACCCAAATGCCCATCAACAGATGAATGGATAAATAAAATGTGGTATATACATACAATGGAATACTACTCAACTTTAAGAACAAATACACTACAAACACACGTGATAACATGGATGAATCTTGAGAAGCTTATGTTGAGTGAAGCAACCCAGGCATTGAAGGACAAATACTACATGACATCAATAATATGAAATAAGTAAACACAATATGCCTCGGAGAGCTAGAGACTGGATGATAGGCTTACAGGAAATCGTGGGGTAGAAGAAGGATGTAAGCTGACATCTACATGGATGAAATCTATAAGCTGGAGGTAAATATGTGTACCTGGAAGGGATAAAATTGGGGCATAGGGTTAACTTTGGGTGGGGCATTGTGGGCTTGAGGGGGGCTAGGGATGGGCGGATGGGTAATATTGCCAAGAAATTAGGGGCAGGTTGGGGCAACATACGAACATAGGAGATTGTCAGGTATTTAGTTGAGAGTATAATGCTGAGAAAACCTTTTCAAAAATATAATAAGGAAAGTTACCTGTTTAAGATACTTAAAGGGGATAATCTGATGCAGGACAGACTCCTAGGGAATATGTGAATTCTCATTTTGCCAGAGAGGGTTATATCATTGGGTAGAGACCCATATAATGAGAGTGAAGGTATACCCACATCCTGGGGAGGACTGATGCCATCAAATAGAGGGAACTGTATCTCTCAAGAGAAATGTTGGCTCCCAGGGCATTAGGGCAGTTGAGCATGTCTAGCCCTCAACACTGTTACAAGTATCTCTGAACATGGCTCTTCAAGAAATGAAGATTGACTGTCACTGTAGGCCCCAAGGGGAGGGGGAAATAGGTATTGAATAGATGGAACCAACGTAACTGTGAGGGCAATAGAGTACGGAAGGATGGATATAAGACATGTAAAATTACACCAAAAATATATAGGGGCTGATAGGCTAAAATGTAAACCATAATGTAAAACATAAGATAACTAAAAATTTAGAAAATCATATAGCCTAAAGTATAAACCACAAAGTAAACACAAATATTACCTTGTTTGAAAACTATTGTCTCAATATCTGTACATCAGTTTCAGTAAATATGGTACGAATATGTTAAAAGATTTTTGCTGTGGCAGGGAAAAGGTTTTATGTTGGATATGTGGGAATACTGCATATTGTATATATGAATTACTGTGACCTAAAACTCTTGGGAAGATAAGCTTAATAATTAGAAGAAAGAAAAGAAAAAGATAAGATGTAGAATTTTTCCAAATTAATATGTATTCTATATCTAACCTTTAAACTCATTGCTATATTCCATTTTACTATTAAGGGAACCTGGCAATATACTGGGCTTCACTTTTCAGGAAGTTTTGGATCACAGAGGGGTTCAACAATGGCAGCAGAGGAATGGTGGTATGGTATGTTATTGACAGGGGACATATGGTTCACAGGGAGTTCTACAGGGCATATATGTTTGGATATTTTCTTAGTGGAAACAATTAAAAACAACAACTGAGGGAGTGCTGAATTCCTAGCCAGGGGAGCTCTATCATAGTCCCTAAGGGAACAGCAACAATCCCCCAAGTGCAACGGCAAAGACCAAAAAGGAATGAAGTTCCAACAATGAGCTCCTGATACTAATGACTATGCTTGTGAGCCTGTGCACCTGAAATAAGAGCAAGGCCTAGAGCAGTAGTGTGCCTAAGAGTTACCTCCTGAGAGCCTCCATGTTGCTCAAATGTGGCAAGTCTCAAAGCCAAACTCAGCATATACATGCATTGCCTTCCCCACCAGTGTGGGACATGACTCCTGGAGATGAGCCTGCCTGTTGCCGAGGGATCACTATCAAGTACTAGCTGATGACGTAACTAGACAATGACCTTGAATAAATGGTTCAACTCGGACCAGCAGAATATCCCTGTCTACATATAATAACAGGAGTTAAAAATGCCTTTTGACCTAAATCAAGGGGGAATTGGAAAGGACAAATGAGTTTATATGGTTATGAGTCTCTAAAAAAGAGCTCTCTAAAGTTTATATGGCTATCAGTCTCTAAAAATGTTATCAGAGGGGTTGTCGTTATGCACACCTGAGCAGAGTCTCAGAGACAGATAAAGTAGATACAACCCCAGAAATTCGTTCTTCTGAGGGCTACAAAGACCCACAGGTCTTATGGTCATGGCAGATGAAGTTCAGTGCAATGTCAGTTGGCCCTTCTTTGGAGTTTGTGTTTCTGTGTGATGGAGCTGGACTCAGATGTGATCTCTTTTCACATTGTAGTTGAATTGTAGTTGGTGCTGGGGTTTAAGATATATCTAGGGTATCTGAATCTCTGGACTGACCATGTGATAGTCAGACCCTGAGCCTCAACAGACTTCAGCTCCTACACTCTGGTTTATTGGACTTACCCCACTCAGCTAACATGGAGGTGAAGAATGTCAACCACCACGCCATGGAGCCAAGAATGTCTACAACTGAAAGCAGGAGAATTGCATCCAACATCCATGTGGAACCTAAGCCCCCTGTTGTCATATGTGGAATGGACTCAAACAATCTAAGGTCCATAGGATGGAGGAATAGAATATGGATTAGAGTGGACCTACTGATATACTATTCATGAACTATTGTGGCTAGTATTCGAAGAAAATGTGGCACTGGTGTGGAAAAAAGAGGCCATGGTGGCTACTGGGTGTGGGGAATGGGAGGAAGAGATGAGATGTGGAGGCATTTTCGGGACTTGGAGTTGTCCTGGGTGGTGCTGCAGGGACAGTTACCGCACATTGTTGGTCCTCCCATGGCCCACTGGGTGGAACGTGGGAGAGTGTGGGCTATGATGTGGACCATTGACCATGAGGTGCAGCGATGCTCAGAGATGTATTCACCAAATGCAATGAACGTGTCATGATGATGGGGGAGAATTTTGCTATAGGTGGAGTAGTGGGGTTAGGGGGATGGGGGGTACATGTGGACCTCATATTTTTTTAATGTAATATAAAACACAAAGCAAAACAAACCCCATTTACCTTTCTCTCTTGATATCCATTTGGCCCTTTGTGTTTTGAGTATTGTTGAAATTCAGTGTTTCCTGATACTGGTTTGGCCCTTGTTGTCTACCATCAGTTTTCCCTCAGGAAATAGCTGAGGTGTGAACAAAGTGCAGGGTGACATAGAAGGAGGGTTGCTGAGGTTGTTGGTGCTGGGGGTAGGAAATGGACGTGACAGTGGAGGAGAGCTTGCTATTGCAGATAGAGCTGCTGGCTGAGAAAGGGCACTTGGTAGGAGAAGCAAGGACTTTCCAACAGTGGGAAATGGAGCCAGAGACCCAACCCTGGAGGGCTCTTCAGGATCAGCTGAGTGGCAGACGGAAACAATAGCCAATTCTTCTCCACTCCCGGCCACCCACAGGATTAACCGTCCCTGCTCCTCTGCTAGGTGCTTGCATGTGACCAAGGAGCCATGTGTGACTCTTCAGGCAGAAGCATGTAAGCACCCATGGCCAGGAGCTCCAGAGACTTGACACTGAAAGGACCACAGCCTGATTGTTGACCCTCCCTCCACCTGGGTTCCTGAGACTGGACTGAGCAGAGCCTCCCTGCCACACACACACACACACACACACACACACACACCTTGGCATGGGAAGTCTATCTTTACTTTAAGCCACTGTCTCAGTTTGCCAGGGTTAGTCTGACAATGCCCCAGAACCACTCATTTAAGCCCCCAGGTTGAAGGTTCTATCATGTGCCTCTCTGACAGTGATCAGATCAGGAAGGAAAGGCTTGCCCCTGTGGACCCAATCCTTAGCAAAAGGGCACTGACCATCACTAGCCAAAGCCAATTAGTCTATGGGGTGTAGCAGTGCTCCAAAATGTATTCACCAAATACAATGAATGTGCCACCCTAATGAAAGAGGTTGTTGATGTGGGAGGAGTGGAGTGAGGGGGGTGGGGGTATATGGGAACCTCATATTTTTTGAATGTAACATTTTTTGTGATCTATGTATCTTTAAAAAATACAACTCTAAAATTGATGGGGGTGGAGTGTGGAGTATATGGGAACCTCTTATGTTTTTTAATGTAAAGTTTTGTGTGATCTATTAACTTTAAAAAATGATAATTAGAAAATTAAAAATTAAAAACAAAACAGTAATTAGAGCTCCACCGACCCAGGGCTTACCGTGAGCCACTGTATGCGGACTAAGTACATTCATTCTCATAAGTGGCGATGAGGTCGGTTCTGTTTGATCTGTCCTAGAATGGCAAAGTGAGACAGAGAGGCTGTGACTTGTGAAGGCTCCACAGCTAGTCACCATAGAGCTGATACTTCGACCCAGGACTGCTCAGCCTGGGCTGCTAACCAACACACTGACTACTGTTAACTGTGCTCCAAGGAAATTGACTTAGGAAGTAATCTGATCAGCTTTGTTAGGGGCTGAAAGTACCTGCAATGAATTTTGGGGCAGTTTGGTCCTTCAGCAAACCTGTAGTACAGAATTCACCCTCTTTATGACCAATGACCCCAAGGTCAGAGAAACTGCTCCTGGAGCCCTGGAGTTGATCAGATACCAGTGCCCATAATCCCAATACCATGGTGTGAACATTGGTACAAATGGACTTTGAAATGCCTTTTGCTGTTCTTGTTGCTTTTAAGATTCTTTTCTTTAGATTTTAATTAATATTTATTTCAGTTGCATCATTTCCTTTTGGCATACACAAAGCCCCAGGACTTGAATTTGCCTGTAATCCCAGCTAATCAAAACTGCCCTTAAATGCTTTAAACACATAAAATCCCATTTGAATGAATGTATTCTAAAGACAATTCCCATTTTCCAGGCAGCAGTAAGGCATTCGAGCAGGAGTCAGCGACTTTCTCTGTGAAGGGCCAGGTGGGAAATTTCCTGCCCCAGGGGCTCTGTCGCTATCACTCAACCCCAACATCTTACACAGGGAGGATAGAGAAATGAATGGGTGTGGCTATGTTCTAATAAAACTTTATCAAAACTGGATGGGGGCCAGGTTTGGCCCATGGGCCTTAGTGTGCCGACCCTGTCATATAGAAAGGTGTGCTTATGGCTCATTCCTGATTTCCCTCCAAGGGGCAGAGCCCCAGTCACTTCCTACCTTGGGGCTGCTCTCTGGCTCTTGTTCAGTCAGCCCTGGAAGGTGGGACTGCTTATAAGACCGGCAAATTCAAGAAGGAGACACTGAGTCTTCAGGCTCACTCTGTCCTTCTCCCTCTTGGGCCTGGCCTTCAGTGGGCAGGGGCTCTGCTCTGCATTTCTACCACATTCAAGCTTCAGAAGTCACAAGCCCCACTGTGCAGTCCTCAGCAGTACTTTCTATCAGTGACACCCCATCAAGGAGCAATCTACATTCCACCTTAGGGTGCTGTGGAAAGGGACTCCTCAAAGGTACAAACTAAACGGTGTAGTGTGAACTCTCTTTGTTATTCTGAAAATCCAGATGAATTTAATATTCTCTCGATAAAGAAGCATTGAGCAACTTCATACACCAAGAGTCCTGGCTTTTTGACTATTATCTCATGATGGTCATCAACTCACTGGCAGTATCATAGGTACTGTAGACTCAAAATGTAAACCCCACTTAATAAGTGAAACCATTTACAGTTGTTCAAAACCTATTGCTCACAGGAAGAAAACAGATGAGGCGTGTGTTGGCTGAAGGTCAGGAACACTTCCGTTCCATCCCCCTCCTGTTTTAAGGGCCAGCAGAGACAGTTACCTTGTCAGATGGCCCCAGAAGTCCCCTTCCTCCATCCAGTCCTTCCACACGCTAGAAGCCAGGCAGAGGGGTACGTCAGATGCAAGAGATATCCCGGGGGGCAGGCTGAGGGCCATGCTTGCTTCAACTGGAAACCACACTTCTGTGTGTGAAGTGAAGCTCATGAGACTCAAGAGGCCTCCCACCAGTACTCCAGCGAGAGTTGACCAGAACTGGGGACTCACCTGGGCACCACTGATTGTGGGTGGTTAGGAGAAGAGGAAGGAGGCATTTTGTGGGATTATTTTATACACCATTAACTTACTTTCCAAGGGAATCTGTGTTCCACATTATGGGTTGAGCTTTGTACCCAAAAAGATACCCTGAAGTCCTAATCCCGGGTACCTGGCAACACAAACTTTTTGCAAAAGTGTTATTGCAAGCAGAATCATTTAAATTGAATGAGGCCAACTGGAGTGGGAGGACCCTTCGTCCAGGATGGCTGGTGTCTTTAGAAGGGGGGTGTGGGCACAGACAGAAGGGGAGTGGGCGCCATGGGAAGAGAGACAGAGCAGGCCATAGGGTGACTGAAGAGACACTGAAAACCCAAGCCTTGCTGGCCAAGGGACAGGCATCCCAGAGGCCAGGATGGACCCACCAGCACAGCCCATGCACTTGTGGCTTCAGCCTGCAGGGCTGAGAGAGCGGTTCCTGGTGTTTTTAGCCACCCAGTTCGTGGCACTTGTGACAGCAGCCTGAGAAAAGTGAGGTGTCCCTCTTCTGGCAGTCCCATGCCTCCAGGAGGCCTGAGGGATAGCCCAGGTGCCCAGCTGTCCACCAGGCTGAGCGTCCCCAACCAAGGCTTTTATCTAATCAGATGCCCTGAGGAACACCCTGAGGACTGACAGAAACAATGTTGAAAAGTAAGGAATGGGTGACCTGGACAACTCTGAACACCCTTCTCTTCCTTCCTTCCACCCTCTCTTGGGGGCTTTGGCTGCTTAGACCCCCTAGTTCTTCCCACCACGCACAACTTCCCAGAGGGGCCGGCCCAGACGGTGCGACCTATTCCTGGTTCTTGGTGGGTGGGAAGGCGGCCCGAGGGTTCCCGGGGCCCAGGACTGTCCATCAGCCTGGCTGCTTATTCACAGCCCGGGGAACCACAGCACATACTGCTCAGGGGGCCGCACCCCGCACCCTGGATAGCCTCGGGGCTCCCCTTCTAGACTGTCCGAGCACCCCTGGATTGCCGCGAGGCCCCTCCAGCTCCGGGGGGAGGGGTGCCTCTGTGACTCCCAGACTAAGAGCTCTGCTCTTCGGGGTCCTGGCGCCCGTCCCACCGACCCCGCCGAGCAGCCCCTGTCCCCTCCACCCCCGGGCGCCCCATGGAGTCTTCCTCCCTGGTGAGCACTCCCTCCTTGCCGCCCCCCCCCCCCACCGCCACTTGGCCTTCCCCGTAGCCCTTTCCCACTATGATGTCCTGCTCCCACCCCCACAGAAGCATCCCCCACCCTGCCCGGGCCCCGCCCCCACGCCCTGCTTGGTCCCCAGACCCCTTCCACGCGGTGCCGCTGGGTCTCCTGTCCCCGCTGCGGGTGGCACAGCCCCGCCCCAGCCCCTCCCTAGCAGGTGACCCCTGCCCCCAGCCCCGCCTCACCCCCGCCGCGCGGTGCCGCCCGTCCCGCCTCACCTGGGGCCTGGCGGGAGAAGTAGCTGCGCTCCTTGGTGTCCAGGGACCGCGGCGGGACGTAGCTGAAGGCGGACAGCGCCGAGATGGGCGGCGGCCGGGGCTTGCCCCGCAGCGTGGCGGCGGTGATCTCCTCCTCGTTCCGCAGACCGCCCGCGTCCACCCTCTCCGCCGAGGCCATGTCGGTCCCACCAGGCCGGGGGCCCCGCCCGAGTCCGCCTGCCTGGCTGCCCGGCGCCAGCGTTCAGCAGTTGCCGGGAAACCGCAGCCTCGCGTCACAAAGCTGGGCGGGGAGCGCAGGGCGGGGGGCACAGGGCAGGGGGCGCAGAGCTGGGGCGCAGGGCCAGGGGCGCAGGGCTGAGTGCGCAGCCGGGAAGGGAATGGGACCGTGCCCTCCTGTCCCACTGCGGGTCTCTGGAGGGCCCACTTGGGACGCGAGGAGCCGGGTCAGCTGGACTGGGGGCCTCCGCCTGCTTGCTCTTGTGCTTGCCCTTGCTCTTGCCCTTGCGCTCGCCGAGGGATCCAAGCGGGCTGTCCGGCAGAAGTGCAGGCCACGGCTGCGCAGCATCTGAAACCCTCCAGGAGCCGCGGAACAGAAGTGGAAGACTCGGGTGGAATTCATTGCCATCGTATATTAACTCAGTGTGACCGCAGCAGCATCGTGTCATCGTGCAACGAGTCGGTTTTCAGCGCCTCGGTGAACGCCAGGTGCCACCGCTCACGGTACTGGCAAGTGCGGGTGTGCAGCGGCACGAATCGAATCCAGCCAAGTGGTATCTGGGAAAACTGAGCTGTTCCGCAGCGCTCTGTTGTTTCTTGAGTCAAATGCTGGTTCAAGAGGTGCGTTCCTTTTGTCGAAAATTCACTTAACTCTAAAGGCTAGGATGTGTGTGTGTATCAATAAAAAGGAGAAGGGGAACAGGACAGGCTTTGGGAATACTTTAACCAGGGCGGCTCTAGGAAGGCTGGCTTGAAACATAAATGATAATGAGGAGCCAGACTTGTGAAATCTGGGGAATAGTCGGTTATTCCAGGCAGAGGGAAGAGCATCTGTGGTGGCCCTGAGGCTTAGCCTATTGATGTGCAGGCGGCAGAAAGGGAGGACAAGGACAGTGCAGCTTTCAGAAGGGGAAGGCAGTAGGGAGTGCAGGTGGACAGGCAGGCAGGGGAGGGGTCACTCTCAGGCCAGGACCAACCAGCACCCCTCTCAGGGGCCTTCTTGCCTGCAGGTCCTGATGCTGTAGCTCGCCCCCTCAGTCCAGGCACCTCTCTACTGAGGTGGCCTTGGGGGTCCAGAAGTCCTGTGGGCAGGATTTCAGACAGCACTGTGCAGCACTCATCCGGCCACGTGATTTCCTGGAGAACCATGCCTCCATGTTCCCATGCTCCTGTGGACTCATCAATCTCAGGGAAAACTTGGAGACATTGTCCCTGGAGAATAGAGACATAGTTCCACCTCTCCTATGCATGAGGTGAAGGAGAAGAGTCTCATCCTTCCCCCATGGGCAGAGGACCTCCTGAAAGCATCAGCAAATGTTTTGTTTTCTCTAGGGAAAAAAAATGCTTTTATAATCTCCAACTACCTCTCCAAACTATCTTAGAGACAGGCCTGGGGGTCACTAAGTGTCACAGATTGAATTGCATAGATGACTTGCTATCATATATGGGATTCTGAAAGTAAAGGGCACCAATTATCTAGAGAATTGAGCTGGAATTTGAGATTAAATAATTTCTTTGGAAAAGAAAATAATTTAACATGCTATCATGCTGTGATATTGTAGCTTCAATTTCAGAAGGTGGCATTTTGTTCTGCACTCAGCTGGCAGTTCTGTGGGGCACAGTATATCTCTGTTATCGCTGATGGCTAGTCTGGCCTACAGTGGGTACTTGGCTAATAGATGCTAAATACAAACACCACCACCATGGCTGGGGCTCCTGCTGAAAGCTGTGGCTGAGATGAGTGCGGGGTTCTTGAACTTCCCTTGCGAGGTGTATTAGTTAGGCAAAAGTGCGCTGATGCAAAATACCAGAAATTGGTTGGTTTTTATGAAGGATACTTATTTGGGGTAGGAGCTTAAAGATACCAGATCACAAGCATAAGTTAATTCCCTCACCAAAGTCTATTTTCCTATGCTGGAGCAAGATGGCTGCTGATAGTGTGAGGGTTCAGGCTTCCTGGGTTCCTCCCTTCCAAGCTTTTGCTTCTCTCTGGGTTCAAGGTTCATTTCTTCCCAGGGCTTTCTTCTCCTTGGAGATGGCTTCTCTATTCTCCATGAGCTTACTTCCCAGAGCTCCAGCTTAAGGCTTTAGCATCAAACTCCAACCTCAAAACTCCAACATCAAAACCCTCAGCTCTGTCCTTTGCCATGACATGGCACAATCAAAGCCCTAATCATAACTTAATCACACGTAGGTATAGACCAGATTACAAACATAATCCAGTATCTTTTTTCGGAATTCATAACCTCATCAAACTGCTATACTCCCCCATCAGAATTCCAAAAAGACATGACAAAATTTGAAAAAACCTGAAATCAGTAAAAATACCAGTACTAAATCATATCACAATCAATTTAAAGAAATACAGTGTGTCTTGGGGCAAAGTCCTGTCTGCTATAGACCTCTGAAACTTACAAAATAATTTAATTGTTTCCAATACACAAATGGACAGACAAGATAAACATTTTCATTAAAATAAAGAGAAATTGGGTGGAAAACATGAGTCCTGGCTCCTCTGTAGTTCATTAAACCGGCAGGGCATCCTCCATTCTATTTCAGTCTGAGAGTCATTCTTAAGATGATGATATATTCTCCTTGGTTCCTTAGGGAAGCCCACACTTTCCACATGCTTTCCCATTGGCCATTTTCTTGGTTCCACTCTCATCAAGCATCTGGGTGTTGACCAAACTCCAGACCTCATCCTCCAAGAGTGTTGGGGTGATTGCCACACATTACTCCATCTTTGGGTTGGCCTCTTAGTACCCCTAGTACAATGATGTGAAGACAACATCCCCCCTAACCTTTGGCAAAAAAGCTCAACCCTCTCAGAGCAATGAGTTGACCACCTGACCTTCTCTAATCCATGGTGGACAGGTCCACCCCTCTCTGACCTGTGGGGTGCTGACCTTAACCACCATAGTCCTTGGGGTATATGCTCCACTCTCTCAATGCCCTGAGGTGGCAAAACTCTCTCAGAACATCAGATGGGAACATCTACCCTCTTCAACTCCTGGTGCAAACTCACCCTCTCTGTACACATGGGTGGGGTGCTCTCTTGGCCCAAGGTCATGTCTTAATTCCAGATCTTAGCTTCCATGGTTTTCCTCATGAAGTTGTTTCTCCTTCAATCTCTCCTTTACATGTCCCTTTTAGCCCAAGCTGACAGTGGTTTTGTTCATACACTTCTCTCAAAAACCTTGTTGCTTAGGACAGCAAGAGAAAACGATGCATAACATACAAGGCATAGCCAATAAGATTAAGTACTGATTTCTCACCAGAAACCATGGAGGCAAGAAGTGGTCTATTATATTTAAGACTACAAGAGAAAAACTTCCAGCCAAAAATTTTATATCCAGTAAGACTGTCTTTCAAAAATGAGGGCAAGATTAGAACATTCACAGATAAACAGAAACTGAGAGAATTTCTAAACAAGGGACCAGATTTTCAGGAAATACTAAAGGGTATGCTAGATCCTGAAAAGAAAAAACAGGAGAGAGAGGCCTGGAAGAAGCTCTAGAAATGAATATTATATCAATAAAAGTAACTAGAAGTGTCAACAGAGTGGTGAAAATAATATATGACAGGTCAAACTCAAGTAGTCAGGAATAAACTTAACCAATGATGTAAATCGCTTGTATTCAGAAAACTGCAACCCAATGTTAAAGGAAATCCAAAAAATCCTAAATAACTGGAAGACTTTTGCTCATGGATCAGAAGACTAAATATCATTAAGATGTCAATTCTACTCAAGTTGATGCACAGATTCAATGCAACCCTGATAAAAATTCCACCAGCATTTAACAAAAATTGAAAACACAACTAGAAAATTTATTGGGAAGGGCAAGGGGTCCTGAATAACCAGAAACATCATAAATGGAAAAGCAAACCCTCATCTCTGGACTTGAAATCATACTACCAAGCTATAGTGGTAAAAACAGCATGGTATTGGCATAAAGACAGATATATAGAACAAAGGAACCAAACTCATGGTTCAGAAACAGACCCTCACATATATGGTCAAGTGACTTTTGACTAGCCTGTCAAACCCACACAGCTTGGGCAGAACAGTCCATTCAACAAATGGTGCTGAAAGAACTGCATATCCATAGACAAAAGAAGGAAAGAGGACCCGTATCACACACCTTAACCAAAAATTAACTCAAAATGGATAAAAAACCTAAATATAAAAGCAAGAACCATAAAGCATCTAGAAGAAATTGTAGGAAAATATCTTCAAGCCCTGGTGGTAGGTGGTGATTCTTAAAGGAGATAAGAGGAGGACTGAGATGGACTACTGATGTTTAATGTATATAGAAGTTTTAATTAGCTTTAATGTAAAAGTGTGGAGATGTATAGAGTGGATGGTAACAAATCGTGAGTAACAGCTAGTTTATAAATGGGGATGTGGCTGAAAATGGTGGTCTAGGGATGTAAATGCCAATTGACAGAATGCTAGAGAATAATACAGGCTGAATAGCACAGTAAACCAAAAGGTGGATGAGAATTGTGGTTGATGGTACAGATGAAAGAGTGTCCTTTGTGAGCTAGAGCAAATGTATATCACGACTGCAGGGTGTTGGGAATGCATGGGAAAAATACAACTGGAATGATGAATAGATTGTGGTTAGCAGTAATAATATAATATTCTTGCATCCATGCCAAAAAAAGTACTGTGTTGATAATGGGGCAGTATGGAAAATGTGAGCCTAATGTATACTATGGACATGGTAACAATCAGATGATATTATCTTATTTGTAATAAATGTTCCACCACAGTGTGGTGTGTTGTTAGAGGGGTGTTGCTTGGCAATTTTGCATATGTGCATGATTGTTTTGCAAATTTACAACTTCTGTCATAAAAAATATATTTAAAAAATAGTAATAAGGTATGTTGTTGGAAAACACACCAAATGTAAGATAGGACTATAATTATTAGTAATATTTTGGCAATATTCATTTGTAATTTGTAACAAACATCTCACACAATGCAAGGTGTTGGTGGAGGGTTGATGTGTGGGATTCCTGTATGATGTTATGCATGTTTGCTTTGTAAGTTCACAACTTTTATTATACACTTAATTGTTTTTGTATCTTCATAAATAAATGACATAAAGATAATAATTATAGGGATGGTTGGGGGAAAATACTTTGGTTAGTAGTAATATTTTGACAATGCTCTTTAATCCTTAGTCAAAAAAGTTGAACAACAATGTAAGGTGTTGGTGGTAGGGTGAGTTATGAGAGTCCTATAGTGTGTTATATACGTTTGTTTTGTAAGTTCACAACTATTACTATACACTTATTGTTTATTTATGTTTTTGTGTGGGTAATATATTTCAATAAACTAATTTTAAAAAGTCTTGTTGGTTTAGCATGCAAGAATCAGGGGTCCAATCCATAAAACATTCATACATTCCACAAGTCTTTCTGAGATAACTCCATCTTCAATTCTGATTTACAAGTTCCAAGTTTAGTTAAGTCCTCGAATGGGGCACTTTCATCTGGGAGCTTGATTTCCAGAGGCCTGGAATTTCCAGAATTAGTTTCTGTTTTCTTTGTGCTTGACAGTTCAGTCCTCGGTATATCTCTCTCTCTCTCATCTAGCATTTTTCTATAAGCTGCAAGCAGAAGCCAAGCCACATTCTCTGGGTTTACTTTGGAAATTTCTTCAACTAAATGCCCTGGTTCACCATTTTCAAATTCTGCCTTCCATAAAACATCAGGAGTTAACCTTCCTACGTTCTCTGTAACTTTAATTATGGATTGCCAGTCCTCCAGTTTCCAATAATAGTTTCATCATTTACATCTAAGGCATCATAAAAATCTTTTTAGCATCCATATTGTTATCAACAATCTCTTTAAAGCACTGTAGATCTTTTCTCCCAGGCATCTCACAATTCCTCCAAAAATTACCCTTTACCCATTTATAAAACTCTTCCAGCATTTTGGTAATTGCAAAAGCACTTCCCCACTCCTCAGTACCAAATTTTGTATTAGTGAGCCAAAAGGGTGCTGATGCAAAATACCAGAAATTGGTTGGTTTTCATCAATTATATTTATTTGGGGTAGGAGTTTAAAGATACCAGGTCATAAACATAAGTTAATTCCCTCACCAAAGTCTATTTTCACATGTTGGAGCAATATGGCTGCTGATAGTGAGAGGGTTCAGGCTTCCTGGGTTCCTCCCTCCCAGGGTCTTGCTTCTCTCTGGGTTCAAGGTTCCTTTCTTCCCAGGGCTTGCTTCTTCCTGGGACTGGCTTCTCTTTTCTCCATGAGCTTATTTCCCAGGGCTCCAGTTTAAGGCTTTAGCATTAAATTCCAACTTCAAAACCCCAGCATCAAAATCCCTCAACTCTGTCCTTCACCAAGCCTTTCTTCTGTGAGTCCCTGCCCACCAAGGGGTAGGGACTCAGTGCCCTAAGACATGGCCCAAACAAAGTCCTATGATAATTTAATCATGCCCAGGTACAGACCAGATTACAAACGTAATTAAATATCTATCTTTTTTTTTTCCTGAAAAATAACATAATACTTTAATTACTTTACAGTCTGGTAAACATTTGTCATCAGTTTTAAAGTGTTTTAAAACTGATAAAATTTCAAGCTTACAGAAATATTACAAGACTAGGAAAATCAATGCTTCATGCACTCCCTTTATATAGATTCACCTTTTTTTAATGTCTTTTTTTATTGATTTTGTAAAAATATTACATTAAAAAAATATATGAGGACCTATTCAACCCCACCACCCCATCCCCACCACTCCCCCCCCCAGCAACACTCATTCCCATCATCATGACACATCCATTGCACCTGGTAAGCACATCTCTGGGCACCCCTGCACCTCATGGTCAATGGTCCACATCATGGCCCACACTCTCCCCCATTCCATCCAGTGGGCCCTGTGAGGACCTACAATGTCTGGTGATTGCCCCTGAAGCACCATCCAGGGCAGCTCCAAGTCCCAAAGACGCCTCCACATCTCGTCTCTTCCTGCCATTCCCCATACCCATTAGCCACCATGTCCACTTTTCCCACTCCAATGCCACCTTTTCTCTGTGGACATTGGATTGGTTGTGTTCATTGCACCTCTATGTCAAGAGGAGGCTCAGATTCCACATGGATACTGGATGCAATCCTCCCGCTTTCAGTTGTAGGCACTCTAGGCTCCATGGTGTGGTGGTTGTCCTTCTTCAACTCCATCTTAGCTGAGTGAGGTGAGTCCAATAAATCAGATTGTAGGTGCTGGAGAGCCAGACTCTTTATGTTATTTTCCTTTCTTTTCTCTTTCCCTCTCCTAACAACACAGACCTTTTAATTCATACTGTATTCTTCTCCATATTCAGTTTACCATCTCACTGTAGGTACTCCACTTTCTTATTGTTATAAATCTACACAGCTTATATAAGTTTAATATTCATTCTCTTAGGTCTCAGATGGTTCTGCTAACATTTACAATTAATACTGCCATTATACTTTTTCTATTATTACCTCTTTTGTTTTCCCTGGCTCTAAAATTTTCCTTCAAGGGAACTTGGACAACAACAAGGAAATAGAGTAAGAGGAATAAAGTGTAAAAGAAGACTTAACATACACACAAAAACAATATCTAAATAAACTCTGAGAGTAGGCAGAGAATCTAATCAAATGAATAAACCCAACATGATAAAATGATGACCTGACAGCAACAAAAAATTACAAACCATACCAATAATCAAGAAAATATGGCCCAATCCAAAGAGCAAATTAAAAATCAGGAAGAGGGGCAGAATATTAAACAATCAAAGCTCTCAAAACAAATGTCGTGTACCAATTTAATGAAGTGAAGGAAGAGATTAAGGATATTAAGAAAACACTTGGCAAGCATACAGAAGAAATTGAAATATATGCAAAAATATAACAGATATGTTGGTGATGAATGGCACAATCCAAGAAATCCAAAATATGCTCTCAGCAAAGAACAGCAGATTTGAAGGGGCAGAGGAAAGAATTCGTGATGTGGAAGACAGTGCATCTGAAATAAATGAAGTATATTTAAGCTCCTCAAAGAAGTAAGGAATATTATGTGTATTAACCCAGTGTGAAATAAATTGACATATGGAAATCAAAAACAGATAAGAAAAAGAAAAATCATAAATCAGGGAAAAATGTATAAACTAGTTGAAATAAATGATACAAATTTACTATTCAGAACACTTAGACCAGATCTGAACATAGTAATCAGAGATTAGAATTTGTCATAGAACTGTGGAATTTACCAAGAACTCAGAATAGATTGAAAAAGTGAAAAATACAAAAGAAAATGCATTTTATTGAAATCTTGAGTGCTCCAGTCACTAAAAAAGTTTCAGAAAGAAAGAATACAGTGAATAACAAAAAAGTCCAAATTAGAAGACGTAATGGGGGAGAAATTTCCAAAATGTAAGCTTGATATTTTTCACTTAAAATGACCAATATGAGCTACTTTGTAACATAAATATAAATCAGTCCACCTATAGATACATTGGAATGTATTTGCAGTCTATGAAGATTTATCTTTTTTTTTTTTTACATCAAACACAGAGATCGGAATGCTTACAAACTACCAAAAGATTTTTTAAAAATTTTATAAAGCTGGCTTTGGATTCAGGATTCAGTCAATTGAAAGAAACACTTAATTTCTAAGGTAACATAGAA
The DNA here is from genome assembly GCF_030445035.2 of Dasypus novemcinctus. Lineage (NCBI taxonomy): Eukaryota > Metazoa > Chordata > Mammalia > Cingulata > Dasypodidae > Dasypus > Dasypus novemcinctus. The sequence continues at coordinate 978,094 of NW_026688628.1, forward strand.
GGAGACAATCATAAGAATGGGTGAATCTTAAATGCCAGAAGTAATACAGTGTGGGAATTGTCACTTGTCTGGCACAAGAGCTTCCTCTCGATGAACTTTGCATAAATTTCATATCCACTTTTGCTGTTGCTTAATTCGACTTCCCTCTATTCCCCTGCTGCGCTTGATAATACCGTTTCCCACCTGCCCCTTTTCTGCTATCATGCATTTTGGACTTCAAGTGAAGTTGATATCCTGAAGTAGCTGCCCAATTTCAGACAAATATTTGCTCTACACCAGGCTTCTGATCGCCCAGATAACCTTCTCTTTCCTTTGCCTTGCCCATTTGTGCCTGAGCTCATCCTGCTTTAAACCATCCACTGGAACCTGATGAAGGACATGACAATGACTTTCAGTAGAAATACTTTAGTCCTAGGCCAACATTAAAACTCCTTCAAGTTCTGACCCAACCAAGCCCCTCTTTTCCTTTGCATGGGTCTCAAGGGTTAATAAAAATGTCTTCATGACCCATGTTATAGAAATCTTTGGAGAGTCATCCTTAATTCAGTCATAAATCTCAGTCATCTAATCTATTATCGATTCATCATGCATGATACATACTTTCCAAAGCCTAATTCACCATCTTGTGTTCTTTCTGCGTTTCTCTTTAACGACTCTTGCTTCTTCCTCATTCTTTCTTCACACAGCAGCTATGACAATCTTTCAGAAATGTAAATTGCCTCACAATATCACCCTGCTAAAAACAATTAATTGCCTCTCCCGTTTTTTGCATATAAATTTAATAGTTAACCTAACCAATAACAGCCTTTCCTTCCTGCAATCTTGTCCATCCTTCTCCCACTTCATTCCTGCACTTCAAATGGATGGGTCTTATTTCAGTTTTCCATCCACTCCAAGTATTTCTTAGCAGGACCTTTTGCATAAGCTTTCCATCAGCCTCAAGTATTTTTTACCTTTTCCCCTAGGTAATTCATGTTCATCCTTTCCAGCTCAGCTTAAATTTTCCAGAGTCTTTATCTGATTCCATTAAAAGAACAGTTAACTATTGTTATTTTCTTTTCAGGAAATTGTTATTTAACCTCACAACCTTAAGATTTTGAAGAGAATATAGTTAAGACATCACTAAAGTCCAAAGAAATCTGCTGATTTAATGTAATCCCATTAATTTTTTTATTTTTCAGAAATAGTAAAGGTGAAAATCAAATTAGAGTTACAAAATGTCCCAAGTTTGTCAAAATACTCTTGAAAAATAAGAACTAGTTTGGAAGACTGACAGTTACTAATTTCCAAACTTTACAAATATACAATCATGTAAAAATTTTGGACTGCTAGAGGGATAGATATTTAAACCAATGCAATAGGATTGAGATTTCAGAAATTAACCCATGCTTCTGTAGACAATTGATTTTAGACAAAGTTGCAAAATTTCTAAAGAAAAAGGTAACTACCTACATAGGCATGGATTTTATATTTAATTCATTTTTAATACTTTTTTATTTTTAAAGAAGCTTTAGATTGCCTAAATTTTACAAAAAATACCTCCTTCCCCCCCTCCAATCTTCCCATATTAACATCTTTCATTAGTGTGGTACATTTGTTACAATTAATGAACACATTTTGAAGCATTGCTACAAACCATGGACTATGGTTTATATTATAGTTTACACCACACTGCATAATTTTGTAAGTTATGAAAAAATATATGATGGTTTGTATCCTTCATTGCAATGTCATGCAGGAGAATTACCATGGATTTTGTAAGATCTTTCTAAGCATGGCATGAACCCCAAAAGACATATAGGTCAAAATAAGTGAAATTGATTCCCCATAAATACTAAAGATTTCCTTTGCCAGAAATGCCCTTGATAAAAGAATAAATAATTTGCATCTTGATAAAAAAATAAAATGTCTACTATTAAAGGTAAACTATGATAGACATTATGTTTTTTATAAACTCTTATAAATCAATAAGAACAAGTTAAATACTCCAATAGCAATTAGAAAAAGAGGAATATAACTGGTTTGTATTGGTTTACTAGGTTTAAAAACAGATATAATATAATGGCATGGGTTAAGAAGAAATTTATGGGCTCATGATTTCAGAGGTTAAGGACTGCTTAATCCAAAGATCAGTATCACTTTGTTTACAGGCTAGCAACATTTGCAGTTTCTGGCTTTTCTGTGATATGGAATTGCACATAACAATATATTTTCCTTCCTCCCCTGTGTTCTGTTGATTTCCTTTTTCTGATTGCTCCCAATGACTTTCAATTATTTTTACATCTAAGGCCACCAGCCATATTGGATTAAGGCTCCTCTCATTCAAATTGGGCTCAGCTTAACTAATAGCTTCTTCAAAGGCTCTGTTTTCAAATGGGTTCACACACCCAGGACCAGGGTTTGGGACCAGTACATGCCTTTTTGGGGGTCATGATTCAATACCCAATACTTGCCTATATAAAAACACATCCAGCCTTGAATCCATGCACTCCTCAACCATTTTGCAAGAGTGAAAACAATAATAATCTCTCATAGAGAAAGGATGTGGAAATAGTTACTATAGTTCATTCATGATAGTATATAAATAGAGTAACAATTTTGGAAGATAAGTTGGAAATATTTTTCAGGAATCTTAAAATACACATACATTTAAATTCCACAAGCTTGGTGCACAGCGTCTCTAGTAAATGAAACAGAGTGAGTATGGAGGTAATGCCAAAGAATCTGCAGTTGGCAGAGCCAAAGTAATATAATGGACCAACATATTTCCATCTATTTCAAGAGCATGACCAGGAGATGTGGTAGATACCTTTATTGTTTTAGGGGTCATAGAGACCAATCGAGCTAATAACTGAAATTGGGAGGTACCATGCACAGCACTAGGGGCCTGGTTTAAATGCACAAGAGAATCTTATGGCACTGAAGTCAAACTTTAAAAATTTTTATACACTTTCTAATCACTACCAATGTAATTTGTAGTATATCAAATGAACTTAACTATTTTTTGTACTTTACTTTTAATAAGGTGAAAGAACAAATATTTTGAAATCATTTGAAATAAAAAGATAATTTTCAGAATTTGCCTTTGAGAAAGCAAAATGTTTAAAGTTGTTACTTGGACATTATGGGTTTAAAGTGAGAGGACTGTTTTCCCTTAAACCAAGGACACAATGAGTTAAAGCACAAAAAGCTATTTTGACAAAACAGACTTTCTGCTTTGTTTACTGCTTATTCAGGAGGAAAAATCAATGAAATTTTATTGAACCATGCTAATGATTTAAGCAACTTTGTCATGATAACAGAGAAAAAACAAATTTTATTTTTGCATGAGTATACTATTTGATGGTAAGGCTTTTTTTAAAAAAATATTTATTTATTTATTATTATTTTTTTAATTACATTAAAAAAATATATGAGGTCCCATTCAACCCCACCGCCCCCAGCCCCCACTCCCCCCACAGCAACACTCTCTCCCATCATCGTGATACATCCATTGCACCTGGTAAGTTCATCTCTGAGCATCACTGCACCCCATCGTCAATGGTCCACATCATAGCCCAGACTCTCTCACGTTCCATCCAGTGGGCCCTGGGGGGATCTACAGTGTCCCGTAATTGTCTGTGAAGCACTATCCAGGACAACTCCACGTCCCGAAAACGCCTCCACATCTCATCTCTTCCTCCCGTTGCCCTCACCCAGCAGCCCCCATGGCTACCGTTCCCACACCCATTCCACATTTTCTCTGTGGACATTGGATTGGTTGTGTCCATTGCACACCTATGTCAAGTGAGGGCTTAGATTCCACATGGGTACTGGATGCACTCTTCCCGCTTCTAGTTGTAGACACTCTAGGCTCCATGTTGTGGTGGTTGACCTTCTTCAACTCCATGTTAGCTGAGTGGAGTAAGTCCAATAAGTCAAAGTGTAGGAGCTGAAGTCTGTTGAGGCTCTGGGCCTGGGTGTCATATTATCAGTCCAGAGATTCAAATCCCCTATATATATCTTAAACTCAGCACCAACTACAATTCCAATAAAGTAGCATGCAAGTCTTGTGAAAAGAGATCCCCTCTGAGTCCATTTCGATGGCGCAGAAACACCAGCTCCAAAGAAGGGCCATCTGTCATGGCAGTGAACCCCTTCTGCAATGACCATAGAACCCGTGGGTCTCTTTATCCCTCAAAAGAACCAATACCTGGGGTTGTATCTACCTTATCTGTCTCTTAGACTCTGTTCAGTTGTACATAGGGGTATTCCTTCTGACAACCTCCAAACTCTTTTTTAGAGACTCACAGCCTTATAATCTCATTTCTCCTTTCCATTTCCCCCTTACATTAGGTCAAACCGCTTCCCAAAGTCATGTTATTATATGTAGACAGGTATATTCTGCTGTTCCGCATTGAATCTTTAATTCAAGGTCATTTTCTAGTTGCTTCTTCAGCTGGTATGTGGTAGTGATCCTTCGGTGCCAGGGAGGCTCATCCCCGGGTGTCGTGTCCCACGCTGGGGGGAAGGCATCACATCTACACGCTGCGTTTGGCTGTGAGAATGGCCACATTTGAGTAACATGAAGGCTGTCAGGAGGAAACCCCCAGGCACAATGCTACTCTAGGCCTTGTTCTTATTGCAGGTGCATAGGCTCAAAAGTGTAGCCATTAGTATCAAGAGCCCACTGTTGGGCCCTCCTTCCTTCCTGGTTCTTGCCGTTGCACCTGGAGGATTGCTGCTACTCTCCCAGGGCCCACAACAGTGACCCCCCGGCCAGGAGCCCAGTACCCCCCCAGCTGTTGTTTTTAATTGTTTCCACTATGAGTATATATAGACATTACCATATACCCTGGGCATATGCCCTGTATAACTCCCTGTCAACCATATATATCCTGTCAATAACATCCCATATCAGTATTCCTCCGCTGCCATTGTTGAACCACTCTGTGATCCAAAACTTCCCATAAAGTGAATCCCAACATAATGTCAGCTTCAGAAGAGTCTTAGATCACCAAAATTCATATATACAATATACAGTATTTCCCCAGATCCACCATAAAACCTTTTCCCTTCCACAGCAATAATCTTTTAACTTATTCATATCATATTTCCTGAAACTGATGTACAGATTCCGAAACTATAGTTTTCAAACAAGGTAACATTTGTGCTTACTATGTGGTCCATATTTTAGGCTGTACAGTTTTCTAAATTTTTTAGTTATCCTATGTTTTGTCTTATGGTTTTCATTATTAGTCTGTCGTCCCCTATATGTTTTTGGTGTAATATTAGCTGTTTTATATTCATCCTCGTGTACTCTCACATAACTCCTCTTTTGCCCCCTTATTTACCTTTGTTCTATCCATTGCACATACATTTCCCCCTCCCCTTAGGGCCCACAACGCCTGCCAATCTAATGCCCTGGGAGCCGTCCTTTCTCACGAGAGATACAGTTCTCTCTATTCGACGGCATTAGTCTTCCCCATGATATGGGTCCACCCCACCCAATGGTAGAACCCACCTTGGCAAAATGAGCCTTCAGCTATTCCCTCCGGAGTCCGTCCCGCATCAGACCATACCCCCTGAGCGTCCTAACCAGGTGACCCTCCTACTTATACTTTGATACGTTTTACTCAACATTTAGTTCTCAACGAACTTCTGGCACTCTCCCATGTTTGTATGTTGCCCCTCCCTCCCACCTATTTCTTGGACCATATTACCCCTCTTCCCATCCCCAGCCCCCCTCAAACCCAGAAAACCCCACCCAAAGGTAACCCATTGCCCCCATTTTGTCCCTTCTTTGTGCTCATACTTACCCCCAGCTCATCACAGATTCCACCCCTACAGACATTAACTCACATCCTTCCTCCACCCCCCGATTTCCAGTAAGCCACTTTTCCAGACTCTAGCTCTCTGAGGCAGTTAACTTATTTCATATCATTGAGGTCATATAGTATTTGTCCTTCAATGCCTGGGTTGCTTCACTTAACATAAGATTCTCAAGGTTCATCCATGTTATCACGTGCGATTGTAGTGTATTGGTTCTTACAGCTGAATAGTATTCCATTGTGTGTATATACCACATTTTATTGATCCACTCATCTGTTGATGGACTTTTGGATTGATTCCAACTTTTGGCGATGGTGAACAATGCTGCTATGAACATTGGTGTACATATATCGGTTTGTGTCCTTGTTTTCAGATCTGATGGGTATATACCCAGCAGTGGTATTGCTGGGTCATATGGCAAATCTATGGATAATTTTTTGAGAAACTGCCAAACTGTCCTCCAGAATGGTTGGATCCTTCTGCATTCCCACCAGCAATGGATGAGTGTTCCCCTTTCTTCACATCCTCTCCAGCATTTGTATTCTACTCTTTTTTTCATGGCTGCCAATCTTATGGGAATAAGATGGTATCTCATTGTAGTTTTGATTTGCATTTCCCTGATAGCTAGGGATTTGGAGCATTTTTTCATGTGCTTTTTAGCCATTTGTATTTCTTCTTTGGAGAAGTGTCTGTTTAAATCTTTTTCCCATTTTTTAAATGGGTTGTTTATCTTTTTGTTTTCGAGATATATGAGTTCTTTATATATGCAAGTTATAAATCTCTTATAAGATATATGGTTGCGAAATATTTTCTCCCATTGTGTGGGTTCCCTTTTTACTTTCTTGACAAACTCCTTTGAGGTGCAGAAGGCTTTAATTTTGAGGTAGTCCCATTTATCTATTTGTTCTTTTGCTGCTTGTGCTTTTGGTGTGATATTCATGAAGCCATTTCCTATTACAAGGTCCTGTAGATGTTTCCCTACACTGCTTTCTAAGGTGTTTATGGTCTTGGCTCTTATATTTAGGTCTTTGATCCATCTTGAGTTGATCTTTGTATAAGGTGTGAGATGGTAATCCTCTTTCATTCTTCTACATATGGCTATCCAGTTCTCCAGGCACCATTTGTTGAATAGGCCATTCTCTCCCAGTTGAGAGGGTTTGGTGGCTTTATCGAATATTATATGGCTATATACATGAGGTTCTATATCTGAACTTTCAATTCAATTCCATTGGTCTGTGTGTCTCTCCTTATGCCAATACCATGCTGTTTTCACTACTGTAGCTTTGTAGTATGTTTTGAAGTCAGGAAGTGTGATTCCTCCTATTTCGTTTTTCTTTTTCAATATGTCTTTGGCTATTCGGGGCCTCTTTTTATTCCAAATAAATTTCATAGTTAGTTTTTCTAGTTCCTTAAAGAAGGCTGTGTTGATTTTTATTGGGATTGCATTGAATGTGTAGATCAGTTTTGGTAGGATAGACATCTTAATAATATTCAGTCTTCCTATCCATGAACAGGGAATATTCTTCCATTTATTTAGGTCTTCTTTGATTTCCTTGAACAATCTTGTATAGTTCTCGATGTATAAGTTTTTTACCTATTTTGTTAAATTTATTCCTAAGTATTTGATTTTTTTATTTACTATTGTGAATGGTATTTGTTTCTTGATTTCCTCCTGATCTTGCTCATTATTGGTGTATAGAAATGCTACTGATTTTTGCGCATTGATCTTATAACCTGCGACTTTGCTAAACTCATGAGTTCTAGGAGCTTTGTTGAAGATCTCTCAGGGTTTTCTATATATAGGATCATGTCATCTGCAAATAATGAAATTTTGACTTCTTCCTTTCCAATTTGAATGCCTTTTATATCTGGTTCTTGTCTCAGTGCTCGAGCCAGTACTTCCAAGACAATGTTAAATAGGAGCGGAGACAATGGGCATCCTTGTCTTGTTCCTGATTTTAGAGGGAAGGATTTCAGGATTTCGCCATTGTAAACAATGTTGGCTTTAGGTTTTTCATATATACTCTTTATCATGTTCAAAAAGTTTCCTTGTATTCCGATCTTTTGGAGTGTTTTTATCAGGAAGGGGTGCTCTATTTTGTCAAATACCTTTTCTGCATCTATAGATATAATCATGTGGTTTTTTTCTCTCAATCTGTTTATATGGTGTATTACATTGATTGATTTTCTTATGTTGAACCATCCTTGCATACCTGGGATAAATCCCACTTGGTCATGGTGTATAATTCGTTTAATGTGTTGTTGAATACGATTAGCAAGTATTTTGTTAAGTATTTTTGCGTCTAGGTTCATTAGAGAAATTGGTCTGTAATTTTCCTTTCTTGTGGTGTCTTTGTTTGGCTTTGGTACTAGGGTAATGTTGGCATCATAGAAGGAATTAGGCAGTGTTCCTTCTGTTTCGATTTTTTGGAATAATTTCAACAGGATTGGTGTTAGTTCTTTCCGGAATGTTTTGTAGAATTCACCTGTGAAGCCGTCTGGCCCTGGGCTCTTCTTAGTTGGGAGATTTTTAATGACTGATTCTATCTCTTTGCTTGTGATTGGTTTGTTAAGATCATCAATTTCTTCTTTCGTCAGTATGGGCTGCTTATGTGTTTCTAGGAATTTGTCCATTTCCTCTAAATTGTCATTTTTGTTGGAATATAGTTTTTCAAAGTATCCTCTTATGATAGTCTTTATTTCTGTGGGATCAGTGGTGATATCACCTTTCTCATTTCTTATTTTGTGTATTTGCATCTTTTCTCTTTTTTTCTTTGTTAGTCTCGCTAAAGGTTTGTCAATTTTGTTGATCTTCTCAAAAAACCAGCTCTTGGTCTTGTTTATTTTTTCAAGTGCTTTCTTCTTTTCTATTTCATTTAGTTCTGCTCTTATCTTTGTTATTTCCTTCCTTCTTCTTCCTGTTGGGTTACTTTGCTGTTGTTTTTCTAATTCCTTCAAATGTGCAGTTAATTCTTCAATTTCTGCTCTTTCTTCTTTTTTGATATATGAATTTATGGCTATAAATTTCCCTCTCAGTACCGCTTTTGCTGCATCCCATAAATTTTGGTATGTTGTGTTATCATTATCATTTGTTTCAAGGTAGTCATTGATTTCTTTTGAGATTTCCTCTTTGACCCATTGTTTTTCTAAGAGTGTGCTGTTTAATTTCCAAATTGTCGTGTGAAGTCTGGGTCTCTGTCCCTTGTAAATTTCCAGCTTGACTCCACTGTGGTCAGAGATATTGTTTTGTATGATTTCGATCTTTCTGAATTCATTAAGCCTTTCTTTGTGGCCTAGCATATGGTCAATCTTGGAGAATGTTCCATGTGCGCTTGAGAAAAATGTATATCCTGCTGTGTTTGGGTGTAATGATCTATATATGTCTATTAGATCCAGCTCTTCTAATATACTGTTCAAATGTTTTTTTTCTTTAGTGATTCTCTTTTGAGATGTTCTGTCCAGAGTTGATAGTGGTGTATTAAAATCCCCCACTATAATTGTAGATGCATCTATTCTTTCACTTAGTTTTTCCAGCGTTTGCCTCACATATTTAGAGGCGCCCTTGTTAGGAGCATAAATATTTATGATTGTTCGATCTTCTTGACAAATTGTCCCTTTCACTAAAATATAGTATCCTTCTTTGTCTCTCACAATTGTTTCGCATTTAAAGTCTATTTTGTCTGATATTAATATAGCTACTCCTGCCTTTTTTTGGTTGTTGTTTGCTTGTATGATTGTTTTCCAGCAATTCACTTTCAACCTCCATGAGTCTCTGGGTCTAAGATGTGTCTCTTGTAGGCAGCATATAGATGGGTTGCATTTCCTTATCCAGTGTCCCAGTCTGAATCTTTTGATAGGTGAGTTTAATCCGTTGACATTCAGTGTTATTACGTTTAGAGAGTTATTTATGGTAGCCATATTTTGGTTGGATTTGTGTTTGTTATATTTTGTTTGTATTATTTTATTTTCCCCTTCTATTTTTGTCTTTCTTGTTGCTTTTACACTCTCCTCCATCTCTGACTGTCCTGTTTTTTCCTTTCTTCCTGCAGAATTCCCTTAAGAATTTCTTGAAGGGGATGTTTCTTGTTGATATACTCTTTCAGTTTCTGTTTATCTGTGAATATTTTGAACTCTCCATCATTTTTGAATGCTAGTTTAGCTGGATAGAGTATTCTTGGTTGGAGATTTTTTTCCTTTAGTACCTTGACTATATCATACCACTGCCTTCTTGCCTCCATCGTTTCAGATGAGAAATCAGCACTTAATCTTATGGAATTTCCCTTGTATGTGATGGTTTTCTTTTCTCTTGCTGCTTTTAGAATTTTTTCTTTGTCTTGAGCATTGGATAATTTGACAAGTATATGTCTTGGGGTGGGCCTGTTGGGGTTTATGACCAGTGGAGTGCGCTGTGCTTCTTGGATATGTACATCTGTCTCTTTCAGTAGATTTGGGAAGTTTTCGTTCATTATTTCCTGCAGCAGTCCTTCTGACCCCTTTCCCTTCTCTTCTCCTTCTGGAATGCCTATAATACGTATGTTTGAGCGTTTTGCATTATCATTCAGGTCCCTAAGTCCTATCTGGATTTTTTCTACCTTTTTATTGACCACTTCTACTATCTGTTTGATTTCCAATGCACTGTCTTCCACATCACTAATCCTCTGCTCTGCCTCTTCTAGTCTGCTGATATTTGCTGCAAGTGTATTTTTGATTTCTTGAATTGTGGTGTTCATTTCCATCATATCTGTTATATTTTTGCGCATGTCTGCAATTTCCCCTCCAAGTGTTGTCTTCACGCTGTTAACCTCTTTCATTACTTCATCAAATTTGTCGGTGATATATGTTCTGAGATCTTTCATTGCTTGTGCGAAGTCCTGCCCCCCTTCCTGATTTTCAGTTTGTTGATTGGATTCAGCCATGTTTTCCTGATTACTGGTTTGGTTTGTAGATTTTTGTTGTTGTCTTGTCAACATTTTTTCTTGACGGGTTTAATCAGTTCCTTAGCTTCTTTGTCTAGTCTTGGAGATTAATTAGCTGTTGTTTTTGCGTAAGTGTTATATCTTCTCTTTGTCACTTTGTTCTTCTTATTCCAATTTCTTATTGCTAGTTAAGCTCACTTTAAAGGAAAGTATTAGTGCTGGGGAAAGTCAATTGTGTAAGGAAGGAAAAGTGTGAAGTAGTATTGGTGATATATGTTTACAAAGCAACAATATGAGTTCTGGGAGGATGGAGGTTAGATCATGTAAATTGTTTAGAGTTATAGTAGTAGGAAAGTACCTATAATGAGGTAGATGACTGAATATGGGAGGAATGTGGTACGTACTAAGAGGCTATTGTTTTCGTGAGAGAGGGAAAGAGAAAAGAAAGGTAATAGTTTCAGGGACGAATACCAGATGGAAAACTAAACAAAGGTATTAGAAATTAAGAGTTAGACACTTTGTGGATCAAAGAAAGGGAGATGGAATATAGGAGAGATAGCAGATGGTGGAGGATATCAAGTTGTAGGGGAAAGGGGATAGTGTAGATAGGCTAAATCTATTCACAGAGAAATGAGGCAGTGGAGGGTGAGGAAACCCAGCAAATGTGAGGTATTTCCTGTAGGACCTATTGTATTGTTAAGGTAAAATAGTATAAGAAGAATATTGGGGACAAGAAAGAGAGGATTGAAAAAAAAAAAGAACAACAACAACAAAAAAAAAGAAAAAGAAAAAAAAAAAAAAACCAAAGAACAGAAACCCCGCCGCCAGGCTCGGCTGGGCTCAGCTGGGCTCCGGTCCCCCTCCCGCCGCCCGCCGCAGCTCGGCTGGGCTCGGCTGGGCTCGGCTGGGCTTGGGTCCCCCGCCTGCTGCCCGCCGCGGCTCCGCTGGGCTCGGCTTCCCCTCCCGCCGCGGCTCGGCTGGGCTCGGCTGGGCTCGGCTTTCCCACCCGCCGCCCAGCGCGGCTCAGCGCGGCTCGGCTCTCCTGCTCGCCGCCCGGCGCGGCGCGGCTGGGCTCGGCCGGACTCGGCTTCCCCGCCCACCACCCGCCGCCACGGCGCAGCACGGCTCAGCTCTCCCGCCCGCCGTGGCGCGGCTAGGCTCGGCTGGGCTTGGCTCCTTCGCCCGCTGCCCACTGCGGCACAGTGCGGCTTGGCTCTCCCACCCGCCACCCGCCGCGGTGCTAGCTGCCTCAGCTCCGCCTACCCAAGGAGGGAGTCCTCCACACATAGCTGGGATCTCCGTGTATATTTCACAGATGGATCCTCTCTGTTACCTTCCCTCCAAATCGATGTCCTGACACCTCGGGACCAGGAAAAATCCCGAAACAGCTGGTCCCAAAGAGTCTCCGACGCCTCCCAGCCGATTCCCCCCAGGAGCTAGTAACCGGGAAGTTCACTCAGCCGCCATCTTGCCTCCCCCTGGTAAGGCTTTTTAATACTATAAATAGACCCATCATATCTTTATCTAAGTTTGATGATAAAAGAAATTTTTCTGTATTCTGAATTTTCTGTATCATTTAGATTTTGTACCACATTTTCTTCTTTCTTTATTACCCGTCATTTCATTTTCTTAGAAGAAAATTAATTTCTTTTTCTTTAATTAAAAAATGACTTTCTATATACAATAGTTACTTAAACTACCATAATGTCTTTGGAAACTGTCTCCAAGCAAGCTCTTATAACAAACAATTACTATTAACACTAAGTAAATTTGCCAGAATAATGATTCAATTTGGTATTATGGAAACATAACTTCATTTCCAATACTACTAGAACATAGATAGCTCATGGGTAGTTTACTGTTTTATCAGTATTGTAGAGAGCTGTATTGAGAAAACTTACAAGGACACATTTCTGAACAATTTTCTATAGCCACATTGTCAATGCTAAGTCATGGTAAAATTGCAGGCTTAGAAAAGCGGCTAACATTTTTTCTATTTTTTCCTCCCTCTTTTACTTTCATAGAGTTGTCTAGTTCAAAAGTTACTGAACTTTAACAACGCAAATGTTATTAATGTGGCTATACAGATTCCATTAGAATTAAAATGGAAACAAAACTGAGAGCATCAATGTTGCTAAGGCTTTCTGCTTCTCCAGCAGTTAAACCAATTCCACTGGTGATTTCTTTTACAAAACAAATTTAATTGCAAGAAAGTATTGAAATTTAAAAGCTCATTTAAATGTTACTTTACACCATCATTTATACTGTGGCCAGGCAATGTTGAAATAGAAAAACATTTTCTTTTTCTTAAGAGGGTCTTTTCCAAATACAGACCAATTTTCCAAAACACATCCCAGATGAGATATAGCTGCACACACAAGCACCAACAGGAATAATAAACAGAACATCAATATCAGGGGCTCCTCAAAGTCAACAGTTTCTCACATCAAAGCAAAAATGCAATGACAAAATCAACAGTTGGACCCCAAATCTGAGATCATGGATAATGGGATGGAAACCCACCAAGTCCATATAAATCAGTTCAGATCAACTAAAAATTCAACAGTCCCCGTATCACGAGCAGACCCACAGTGGCAATCCAATGGTCCCTTCAGTATGAGCAGGCCATCAAAACCAATCCTACACTCTTCTTGGCAGGAGCAGAATGAGAAAGTCAAGTAAGCACAAATCAGGGAGAAGAATGTATTTCACAATCTTATCTAACACAGAGAAAATCCAGCATCAAAATCACCTTCACTCAAAGCACCCAGTGCCAATGAACAGCAGAAAACCCAATCAGATCCTCCAGTTTCTGACCTCAAGGGAAATGCCTGGGCAGCTGCTAGATATAGAACTAAGGGTTCCAGAGAAACCCTGCGGTTGTCAAAAAATTGCACAGGAATGCTACAGGGACTGCCCCCAAGAAAAACATGACTCTAGACTCTGATCTCCAAAATTGTTACCCTAAGTGCAGTTACAAAATAATAGAGGCAACTGCCCCATCTGGCACCACAAAGGAGAAACAGGTCTCTCAGTGAGAATGTGATTTATTACAGGTGTGCCAGGAAATAATTGGGTCAATCTTACCTAAAGAGTTGAGAATGAAATTGAGAGCTAGGATTTTTATAGGCAAAAAAAAAGGAAAAGAGGAAAGGAGAAAAAAGAGAAAAGGAGAGAAAAGAGAAAAGGGAAAAGGGAAAAGGGGAGAAGAGGAGAGGAGAGGAGAGGAGAGGAGAGGAGAGGAGAGGAGAGGAGAGGAGAGGAGAGGGGTAGGTAAGAAGAAAAACAAGTAAAAAAAAAAGCAAATGATGCTGGGGTCTTGAGGTGAGGACATGTGCAATTTTGCAGTCCTGCATTGTTTCAAGCACCTTCAACCTGTCCTTGACTTCAGCGGCTAGTAAACCATTCTTTTGATATAGTTGTGCCAAATGCTTAAGGATATCAATCTTTGTGTCTCTGAGAAAATTCAAATTTACTGGTTCGTAAGGTGCTCGTGACACCATTCTGTCTCCTTTTGCTTTTAAACTTTATCTTATTCCTGTAAGCACACTGAGAAGGTCTGGTAAATATCCTTCAGGGAACTAAGTGCAAAGATTAAACTTCTAAAATTAGGTTAATAGAAATCTAGCTTTATTAGTGTATTAGAATTTTCAGAGCTTCTTAAGTAAATATCTAGGAAAATATGCACTCAAACATTTAGAGAATATCTAAATTATCAACTTACAGTTGATTTAATTTTAGTTTTTTTCTTTGTTTACTTGCTTTCCTAGTAAAATAATATGATATTTGTAATAAGGACAATTTACACTGACTTTTATAACTAGATCAAATCTCTGAGCTTTCTGAAATACATGAGGGAAGACAAGGGACTCTACAAGTCCTTGAATTCTGTCAGGAAACATCTTTTAAAACAGTGGCAACAAGTTGGGTCTTGATTTTCTGGGGTATGTTTAAATAGTTTATTTTCCTGCCAGATACAAAAAAAGTATTTTATGTAGTCAAGCATTCAGATGACTTGTTGAGCCTCACTTAGGAGACCTCTCTTCATATTACTGCTAAAGACTTCCTCTTCTTTGGTCTCCTAAATTTTGGCATAGCTACAGCCAACTGCATATTCCTGACAACTTGTTTTTGGTTGTTGTTAGTAGTGGTGAGTGCATGTTGGTTGTTGTGGGGTAGAGGGTGAGGGGGATAAAGGGTCAAAGTAATAATTACAAGATAAAATCAGAAAATCAAAGCTTGACACATACTAGCCATTCATCTCTAATTTGACATGAAATTTAAAATATTTTATAATTAAAGTGTGGCACTGGTGGTAATCCCAATTAAATATTGCCGAGATAATTGACTAATGTATTATGAGTTTACTACTAAATATTAAAGGTTTTAGAGTGTGAGAACTTTCACTTCTGCCAACAGCCTCATCACCTCAATTGTGTTCCCCAGTTGTAATTTCACACTTTTAAAATGATCTCTCCACCAAAGATATTTGAAAGACCATTGGATAGAAACAACATCTTACAGTCATGCCAGTGCCATTACTTCATTTACTTACCTGAAGTAATTGGTATACCTTGCACTTCTATGACAGAGTATTTTCAAGACAGGTTTACAATCATTTCGTGGTAAGAAAGGCAAAGATATTTGTTAACATGTTTGGATAGAGAAAGGGGAAAAAAGAAATAGAAATGGAGCTTCTCCTATTATGTGCAGAAGAACAGCCAAAGATATTTTATTTGGAATCAGAACATTTGTCTTTGAATCTCTTCTCCAACAGTTTCCAGAAAATGAATTTGGGTTATTTCAGAACCACTTTCAGTTGTGTTATTTTCAATTTTCAATTGGAATAATGTTATTTATACTGTATATCTATTATAAGGAAACACAAGAAAATAATGTCATCATCTGATGATGATATTTTATGGTGCATGTTATCTGAGAAATGCTCATTAATGTTGCCATTGTTTTAATCATAACTTCATTGAAGTACATTCTGAATTGTTAAATGGGTTGAGAAGGCAGAACACTTGACTACTTTATGTCATTCCACCTCCTTACCAAAATAATATAAAACTACATTGATTTGTGTATTACTTCGATATTTTTAAGGAATAATATTTGTTTTGGGTACTCATTCCATTTGACAAATGATATAAAAATTCCATTTTTTATTTAATTCCTGTGGCCATAAGCAGCTTCCTGTGAATTAAAAAGCTAAAATCATGCAGTATTTTTAAAATATATGACTATTTTTTTAGTTGAATACACTTCTTTCTTGTCCACAAAGCATATCAATCAAATGAGTATGTATAGATTTTCTTTGGAAAGTAAATATAGTAAACATTTTGAATGGATTTTACAGAACAGGCCAAAATGGAAAATTTGAAGATTTGTAACGGGTTTAAATTCAAGAATGATTTGGATTAAAATTTGTTCAGAGAAAACAAGAGGGTAGAAAATCATTTTATAAGATCAGAAAATTACATGGAATGTACAGTAGAATTATTAATCAGCTATGTCCCCTGGGGAAAGCCATGGAGGAAGTATTTATTCACCCTTATGTTTAAGAGGACTGCACCTACATGTCTCCTAAAAGGTGTTTATTAAGTCCTACTGAAGCAAATTCCTTTTCTTTCCTATGAATATGAACAGGCAGTGTCACTCAGGTTTATTGCTCATCCATTTAACATACATTTATGTGGTGACAGACACACACACACACACAGTGCCATGTTCAGCTCTGTAAGAAACTGACTCATAAGAACACTCATATCACAAATTCTGAAAGGGCAGAAAGTGAACATAGCGATGCCACATCCTGAACTAAGTTCTTTTTCTTTTTCTGATTTCAACAGTTCCTGTCACCTGTGGAATTATCTCCACTCCTTGTCCCCTAAATTCAACTTGCAATAGCACTTTTCTTTTAGCATAGGATTTATGTCAAGTTATGGAAGATGGTATTTTGTGAACAATACAGAGTAATGTATTGGTGAGCAAAATTAAGCATTTTCTTGAAGAAAATAAGAATGGAGTTAGGGGCACCAAAACTGAACTAGTTCTATAGAAAGAGACATGAGATTCTAAAAAAAGGTCTTAATAGAGTACACAAAGATACCAGGAAATAGAACTGTAATTTGAATGCATACATCTGACTTCACTCTTTTATTTAAATCTTCTAATAATGACAGCGAATGTTAAGATCATTCTGCATCTTATGATTTTAATCATTACTGCTAATTCACACTTAGAAATGTTTCTAAGCAAAGAGAACATCCTTCATGCATTATTATCAAAAGCAAAGGCTAGGAATATGTGTGAATCATATAGCTAGATGCTAAATTTTCTCTACTTTTCCACATTCTGTCACCAAGGTTTACCAGTGTATTAATGGTGTGGTTTTCTCTTCTCATCTGACAGTGAGAGAAATCTTGGGAGTTATCCGTGTAACACTAATCCCACTTTTACTTCTAAGAGAAAACACCCTGTGATTTTTTCTCTAGCCCTTGGTAACTTAGGAAACTTCTTATCTTCTTAGCCTAGCCATCCTTACTGACAGACCCCAAAAAAAATATGATGAATGAACTCACATGGTGTGTCTTTGTGAAAAAAAAATTACATTCTGAGTCCTGACCTTTTAAATTCTGATTTACTGAGTTTGAGAGAAGACTGTGAATCTATATTTTCAATAAGTGCTTCTAAATAATTATGTTATTAGACCACAGATTAACCTTGGAGACAAGCTTACATAGACAGATGGAATATGTATTTGCCTACTTGGCTGGTTTGATAATGAACTATTTACTCCATTCTGGAGATTTGGATGAATGCCAAAAGTGCACTGCCTGCACACCCCCTATGACTTATACCATTATAATAGAAAGCTACTTTTGCAATGGGTTTGCACCAAGTAATGGAACACCAGTTTTCACAAATCAAGAATGCAGCTGGGAGTATTAATAAAGTGTAGTATGTACAGATCACCTGGAAGACACCTTTATTAAACGAAGTTAGGTTTGCTAGCTTGACCCATGAGGAAGCATGGAACTTGTCCATAAAAGGGAGTTAGAGTAGGCTTGCTTTATGGTTTTTCCTTATGCTGGATATCTTTAAGGAGGGCTTAAGAAAGCAGGGCTTATTTTCTATATGGCTGATGAAGAAATGGGGAAAATTAATGACTATCAAGACTTTTAGCTAGGAAATGGGAGGAGTCAAGTGGCATTAAAGTTGTCCTTTGTAAAGAATCATGGCCATACATTAACCAAGAGAGAGCAATGTCAGAGGAATTGTTGAAATCAAGATTATCAAGCACCACCTCAGACCTAAAAAAAATTCCAGTTTGGGCAGTAATCTGTAGAAACTCTTCCAGGATATGCTGATATACCCAGAGATTGAGAATCACAGTCTTAGTCTAATCTCCAATAGTCAAAAGCAGGCACAGAAAACTCCACCAACATAATATTAAGAATTGTCTTCCCCACTAGTTCTGGTGAATGGTTTCACTTTTCATTTGATATAAAAAAGAGACTATGTCTTCTCTAAGGTCTAGACTACAGAGATGACATAAGGCTTTGTGGAGAAATGTGGAAGACTTTCAAAGACAACTAACTGTGTTACTATTATTCCATCTCATTGGATCATCAACTTTTTGAGGGGGAAGAAGGATAGAAAACATGATCCTATGTGATTTTGAGATACTTGATACAATAGTACTTTGAAAAGGAATATGGGGAGAATTTTTCTTTTCATTTCTTTAGGTCAAATCACCTCTACTCTTGAAAAACAACTCTCACTCTTAACTCTCTTCAACTTTCCATTCTTAAAATCAATCCTCTTTGTTCGTAACTTGGTGAAGATACTTTTTCAAGAGACTGTAAATTTGAAGAAAGTTTTATACCATCAGAATTATTTGTAATGGGCATGGAAAAGAACAATAATAAAATATACCTAAGTGGCTTGTAAATTATTTTGGATTGTTTGGAGTTGTGAAGTAGACATTCCTATATTTTTTCTCCAAAGCTCCCTCAGCAGTTCCAACTCCTATGCCTTGGATAATTTTCCAGATGCTTAATAGTTCAAATTACCCCTGTCGTCTTGTGAGATGCGAGTGTTTGGGCACCCACAATATTGTTCCAGACACATAATTACAATTTGTGATTTATGCTAAGAAAGGGATTGTGTTGGTAATTGAGCCTAAAAGGTAGGTCTCCTTAGAAATGGAGGGAAGAGGCTGAAACTGAATAGAAGTCAGCCAGGCACAGAAAATATGTACTGCAGAGAACTCCCTTGGATTATTTTAGTAATAGGTGAAATGTGTCATATTAGTGCAGTTTAATGTGAATTTCCTTTAAGAGGAATGAGCTTGAATATCTTTTCTCATATTTAGGGGTGTGGGAGCCAGGAGATCAGGATGTATCCATTTAAATGAAACACAGACTGAAGCACATAGCTGCCTGGCACAACCTGTGCACTCTCTAGTTAAATTGTAAAGGTCTACTGCAAACTTTAATCTTTTCAGTGCTATATACTCCCTATCTATGAAAACATCACCAAACAGTCCATTTGTGTGTGCCATGTACCTTTTGCAGAATGGATGGTATTGGGAATTCTCATACAATGAGTTACATAATATTCACTCCTCATCAGTAGAAATCATCCAGAGAAGAGCTACAAAAATAAGAAAACATCCAAAAACATGGTATATTGGAGTCAGAAACTGAACTGAGATATGTTTATAGGCATAACTGAGGACTATGAGGTGGAAATCTTTTTCACTTGCAAAGCCCTGTGTAAATAGATTGAGTAGGAACGTGATCAGTGACAAGAGCCCATTTCCACCAAGAGGATCATCTTTATAATAACAAAATCTGTGTATGTGATGAATAATGGGGTGGGGTCTTCTTGCCTGATGGACATCAGTCTAAGACTAAGAGATTTGTTCACAAAGTAGCACATACCACCAGGAAAAGTTCTCCTTCATTAACTTATAAATGTGGTGGAAATACAGCCAACAACCTTCTGATTCATCACAAGTGGAGTCCAAGAACCAGCAGGATCAGCCTCACCTAGGACCTCTTCAGAAATTCAGACTTTAGGACCCCATCCCACACATTCTGATTTGAAATCTATGTTTTACAGGATTGAGGTATGATTTGTTTGCACAGTAAAGCTTAGGAGTCAGTGGTCTAATGGATCAAGGAGTAAATAAGGCCATAATTGGTCAGAGGTAAAAGAGTTTAGAAGTGAGAAGAAGTTTTGAAAGTGGACAAAAGTTCTTAGACATTACAATCATTAAGAACCATATAAAAGATAGATTGTCAGAGGTGGGGCAAGATGGTGTCTGAGTGAGTGTACCTTATTGTCTCTCCTGCAAAGAAGTGGCTGGGCAGCATTGGAAATTCTTCAGGACCAGGCTGTTTCGGGATTTTACAGGGCAGGAGGTGTGTGGACATCGATCTGGTGGGACGGTGACAGAGAAGGTTCACGTAAAAGTGTCCTGGTTGCTAATATTGCATTATCTCCTAGTCTTTTCTTATCTTTTTTTTCTTTTTCCTCTTTTTCTTCTTATTTTATGTTATTTTAATAATACATTAAGTGCTTCAGGAACTACTTCACATTTGCTGGGTTTCCTCATCCTCCACTGCCTCATTTCTGTGTGAATTGATTTTGGCCACCTACACTATCCCTTTTCACCCACACCTTGATCATCTACTGTCTCTCCTATATTCCACCTCCCTTTCTTTGGTCCCCAAATTGTCTAACATTTAATTTCTAATACCTTTGTTTTCTTTTCTGCCTTTTATCCACTGTTGATACTATTGTCTTTCTTTTCTCTTTCCCTCCCACATGAAAACACTGGCTTTTTAATTCATACTATATTCCTCTCATATTCAGTTGACCACCTCGTTACAGGTACTCTACTTACTGCTATAACTCTACACAACTTACATGAGTCTAATACCAATCCTCCCAGATCTCATATTGTTGCTCTGGTAACATTTATTACCAATACTACTTTACACATTTTCCTTTTTTGCACAATTGCCTTTCCCTGTCCCTAATATTTTCCTTCAAAGTGAACTCAGCCAGCAACAAGAAATTAGAATAAGAAGAACAAAGTGACAAAGAGAAGATATAACACTTATGCAAGAACAAGAGCTAATTAATCCCCAAGACTAGACAAAGAAACTAAGGACTGGTTAAATCTGTCAAGATAAAATGATGAACAAACAGCAACAAAAATCTATAAACCAAACCAGTAATCAGGAAAACATGGCTGAATCCAATGAATAAACTAAAAAATGAGACGGGGAACAGAATTTCAGACAACTAATTAAAGATCTCAGGACATATATCAATGACAAAATTAATGAAGTAAGGGAAGAGTTTAACAATATGAGGAAAACATTTGGAGAGGAAATTGCAGACATATGCAAAAAGATAACAGATATGATGGGAATGAACAACACAGTTCAAGAAATCAAAAATAAACTTGCAGCAAATAGCAGCAGATTAGAAGAGGCAGAGGAGAGAATTAATGTTGTGGAAGACAGTACATCGGAAATCAAACAAATAATAGAATTGATTGATAAAAAGACAGAAAAAATCCAGCTAAGACTTAGGGACAGGAATGACAATGCAAAACGCACAAACATACATATTATAGGCATCCAAGAAGGAGAAGAGAAGGGAAAGGGGTCAGAAGGGGTGTTGCAGGAAATAATGGCTGAAAAATTCCCAAATCTACTGCGAGAGACAGATATACATAGCCAAGAAGCACAACGTACCATAAACATCATAAACCCCAACAGGCCCACTGCGGTCACCCCTCAGCCTGAAGTGTGGTTTGCTGGCCTGGCGGGGGAGCAGCTGCGACAGGCCAAGCCACTGCCCCCATAATAGGATGGCTGATCGGACTCACCGCCACCCCAGAAGGGAGCTCGGCATGGAAGCAGAGTGCCCTTGGGTCTCCCCTTCTCGGCAGCCATGCTTCCGCGGCTGCCCCTCCTCCCGGATGGCGCCACATGATGCCTGTGGGGCGGCACCCTTCTTCTTATTTCTCCCTGCGCAGGCGCAGGGTGGAAAATTCCAATCTGCCCTTTTCCCCTCCCCCGAAAGCAGCAACAGCCAGGCATGGGCGGAAAAATCCAGTCTGCCCTTTTTTCCCTCCCCCGACAGCAGCAACAGCCAGGCGTGGGCGGAAAAAACTCAAGTCTGCCCTCCATCCAAGCAACAGCAGCCACCGATCCCTAAACCCTGCCCCTCCCCCCAGCAACAGTAACAGCAACAGCCAATCCCTAACCACCACCCCTCCCCCATCCAGTACCGCCCACTGACCTTTCTCTGGCAACCAATCTGAACAGGGCGTGCCTTCGACCAATCAGCCATCCCCAGCCCCTATAAAACTGTTGCCTCTCCCTCAATAAAGTGGACCTGCGTGTTTACCTCGTCTCTGCGGTAGTTCTTCTGCCATGCGCCCTCCAGCCCTGAGAGCCCCCGACAAGAGCCTGGCCTCCCTTGTCCCCAGTTCGTCGCCTGCTTCTCCGGGCGATCCCATTGTCATCGGCTTCGCCGGGCAACCCTGTCAGCCGAACTGCGCAACCCCTGTGAGACCGACCCCTCGTCTGCTGCCAGACCGACCCCTCGTCCAAGCGGGACCGATCCCTCATCCCAAGCGGGACCGACCCCTCGTCCGCAGCCAGACCCCACCTCTACCGACCGAGCAAGCCGCCGCAATTGGCGCCCAACATGGGGCAATGCAACCCCACCTCTACAGACTGAGCAAGCCGCTGCAGTTGGCGCCCAACATGGGGCAAGGCAACTCCACCACAGCCTCACTCCATAACCTGGTGGCCCCCCCCTCCTCTCTTCTCACCTTGGGACTTCTCTCGTGCAACATTGCTGCTACCTGAGCCTTGGCTACCTCATATGATCCATGGCAGTCTGGGAGAATCGCTGGATGGCTTTCTCCTTCCATGTCGGGGGCTTGCACGTCTGAAGTAACCCTACCACAGCCCTACGCCCTCCTCTCTTCTCACCCCTATCTTTTCACTCTGCATTGCTGCTCCTGAACCTTGGTGACCTCATATGATCCACGGCGGTCTGGGAGAATCGCTGGATGGCTTTCTCCTTCCATGTCAGGGGTTTATACCGACCCGCTATGATTAAGAGGCACCAATAAAACTCTCAGGAGCGCGTGCCTGAGCACCTCCACCCCTGCCTTCACCTCTGCCTCCTCCCCTCCGCACTTGCTCCCCTTTGCCTCACTCCACTGCTCATCATTCCGCCTTCCCCTCGTCGGGGCCTTCCTTTGGCCCGCGACCACCGTCAGAGTCCCATCGGCTCCGACCTCTCGTCTCACCGCGCACCTCGGCTCCCATCACAGCGCTCTCAAATTGGGCCGCCCCATGTCGGCCCACCCCGTTAACATCGGCCTCTCTCGGCCCATGGAGACCTTGGCCTTCTTGTCCTCGCCTACATCTCCACCACTCCCGACGCTGCCGCCACCACCGTCGCTGGTGCCCTGACGCGACTTGTCCTCACCACTGCGATCCTCCAGACCATCACACGGTCTGTCTCTACTGCTCTTCGTTGCCAAGGAGAGATCAACCACCTGTAACGCGCTATCATCCTGGACTTTTAACAGCAGATGGACCTTATAGCCGCCAAGATCAACGAGAATTGGACATTGGCCACTCCTGTTTGCAACGGCAAGATAACACCCCCCAAATTGTACATTTATATCCCCGTCACACTCACCTCCCTCTTCAACCCCGCTTCCCTCATTACTTACTGCCTCTTGGGCCTCGGCTACTTGTTGCTGCTGCCATCCTGGCCCTTATTTGAAAAGAAGGGGGAAATGCGGTCACCCCTCGGGCTGAAGTGTGGTTTGCTGGCCTGGCGGGGGAGCAGCCGCGGCAGGCCAAGCCGCTGCCCCCATAATAGGGTGGCTGGTCGGACTCACCGCCACCCCTGAAGGGAGCTCGGCATGGGCGCAGAGTGCCCTCGGGTCTCCCCTTCTTGGCAGCCATGCTTCCGGGGCTGCCCCTCCTCCCGCATGGCACCACAGGATGCCTGAGGGGCGGCACCCTTCTTCTTCTTTCTCCCTGCGCAGGCACAGGGCGGAAAATTCCAATCTGCCCTTTTACCCTCCCCCAACAGCAGCAATAGCCAGGCGTGGGCGGAAAAATCCAGTCTGCCCTTTTCCCTCCACCCGACAGCAGCAACAGCCAGGCGTGGGCGGAAAAATCCAGTCTGCCCTTTTCCCTCCCCCTGACAGCAGCAACAGCCAGGCGTGGGCGGGAAACTCAAGTCTGCCCTCCACCCCAGCAACAGCAGCCACCAATCCCTAAACCCTGCCCCTCCCCCCAGCAACAGCAACAGCCAATCCCTAACCACCACCCCTCACCCGTCCAGTACCGCCCACTGACCTTTCTCCGGCAACCAATCTGAACAGGGCGTGGCTTCGACCAATCAGCCTTCCCCAGCCCCTATAAAACTGTTGCTTCTCCCTCAATAAAGTGGACCTGCATGTTTACCTCATCTCCGCGGTAGTTCTTCTGCCGTGCGCCCTCCAGCCCTGAGAGCCCCTGACAAGGGCCTGGCCTCCCTTGTCCCCAGTTCATCGCCTGCATCTCCAGGCGATCCCTTCATCGCCGGCTTTGCCGGGCGACCCTGTCAGCCGAACCACGCAACCCCTGTGAGACTGACCCCTTGTCTGCTGCCAGACCGACCCCTCGTCCCAAGCGGGACCGATCCCTCGTCCCAAGCAGGACCGACCCCTCGTCTGCAGCCAAACCCCACCTCTACCGACCAAGCAAGCCATCGCAGCCCACCCCAAGACATATACTTGTCAAATTATCTGATGTTCAAGACAAAGAGAAAATTCTAAAAGCAGCAAGAGAAAAGAAAACCATCACATACAAGGGAGGCTCCATAAGATTAAGTGCTGATTTCTCATCTGAAACCATGGAGGCAAGAAGGCAGTGGTATGATATGGTCAAGGTACTAAAAGAAAAAAAATTCCAACCATGAATACTCTACCCAGCTAAACTAGCATTCAAAAATGATGGAGAGTTCAAAATATTCAGAGATAAACAGAAATTGAAAGAGTATGTCAACAGGAAACCTCCCCTTCAAGAAATATTAAAGGGAGTTCTGCAAGAAGAAAGGAAAAAACAGGACAGGCAGAGTTGGGGGAGAGTTCAAGAGCAATAAAATAAGAAAAAAGAGAAGAAAGAAAAAACAAACAAAATATGACAAACACAAGTCCAATCAAAATATGGCGAACATAAATAATTCCATGAAAGGAATAACACTGAATGTCAAAGGATTAAACTCACCTATTAAAAAATTCAGACTGAGACATTGGATAAGGAAATATGACCCACCGACATGCTGTCTACAAGACACACATCTTAGACCCAGAGATTCATGAAGGCTGAAAGTGAATTGTTGAAAAACAATCTTACCAGCAAACAATAACCAAAAAAAGTCAGGAGTAGCATATTAATATCAGTCAAAATAGACTTTAAATGTGAAACAATTGTGAGAGACAAAGAAGGAGACTACATATTAGTGAAAGGGACAATGTCTCAAGAAGAACGAACAATCATAAATATTTATGCTCCTAACAAGGGTGCCTCTAAATACGTGAGGCAAACACTGGAAAAACTAAGTGAAAGAATACACGCATCAACAATTAGAGTGGGGATTTTAATACACCACTATCAATTCTGGACAGAACATCTCAAAAGAGAATCACTAAAGAAACAAAATATTTGAAGAGTGTATTAGAGAAGTTGCATCTAATAGACATATAAGGATCATTACACCCAAATAGAGCAGGATATACATTTTTTTCAAGTGCACATAGACCATTCTCGAAGATAGACCATATGCTAGGCCACAAAGAAAGGCTTAATGAATTCAGAAAAATCAAAATCATACAAAATAATATCTCTGACCACAGTGGAGTGAAGCTGGAAATCTGCTAGGGCCAGAGGCCCAGATTTCAAACCAAGATATGGAAATTAAACAGCACACTCTTAGAAAAACAGCGGGTCAAAGAGGAAATCTCAAAAGAAATCAATAACTACCTTGAAATAAATGATAATGATAACACAACATACCAAAATTTATGGGACGCAGCAAAAGCAGTACTGAGAGGGACATTTATAGCCATAAATTCATACATCAAAAAAGAAGAAAGAGCAAAAATTGAAGAATTAACTGCACATTTGGAGGAATTATTAAAAAAAACAACAAAGTAATATCACAGGAAGAAGAAAGAAAGAAATAACAAAGATAAGAGCAGAATTAAAGGAAATAGAAAATAAGAAAGCACTTGAAAAGATAAACAAGACCAAGAGCTGCTTTTTTGAGAAGATCAATAAAATTGACAAACCTTTAGCGATACTAACAAATAAAAAAAGAGAGAAGATGCAAATACACAAAATAAGAAATGAGAAAGGAGATATCACCACTGACCCCACAGAAATAAAGACTATCATAACAGGATACTTTGAAAAACTATATTCCAACAAAAATGACAATTCAGAGGAAATGGACAAATTCCTAGAAACACATAAGCAGCCAACATTGACGAAAGAAGAAATTGATGATCTCAACAAACCAATCACAAGTAAACAGATAGAATTAAGTCATTAAAATCCTCCCAACTAAGAAGAGCCCAGGGCCAGATGGCTTCACAGGTGAATTCTACAAAACATACCAGAAAGGTCTAACACCAGTCATGCTGAAACTCTTCCAAAAATTCGAAAAGAAGGAACATTGCCTAACTCATTCTATGATGCCAACATTACCCTAGTACCAAAGCCAAACAAAGACACCACAAAAAAGGAAAATTACAGGGCAATATCTCTATTGAACCTAGACACAAAAATGCTTAACAAAATACTTGCTAATCGTATTCAACAACACATTGAACAAATTATACATGACGACCAAGTGGGATTCATTCCAGGTATGCAAGGATGGTTCAACATAAGAAAATCAATCAATGTAATATACCATATAAACTGATTGAAGGACAAAAATCACATAATTATATCTATAGATGCAGAAAAAGCTTTAGACAAAATACAGCACCCTTTCTTGATAAAGACACTCCAAAAGATCGGAATACAAGGAAATTTTTTTAACATGATAAAGAGTATATATGAAAAACCTACAGCCAACATTGTTTACAATGGAGAAATCCTGATATCCTTCCCTCTAAAGTCAGGAACAAGACAAGGATGCCCACTGTCTCCTCTTCTATTTAACAGTGCCTTAGAAGTACTTGCTCGAGCGCTGAGGCAAGAACCAGATATAAAAGGCATTCAAATTGGAAAGGAAGAAGTAAAAATTTCATTATTTGCAGATGACATGATCATATACATAGAAAACCCTGAGAGGTCTACAACAAAGCTTCTAGAACTCATAAATGAGTTCAGTAAAATCACAGGTTATAAGATCAATGCGCAAAAATCAGTAGCATTTCTGTACACCAATAATGAGCAAGATCAGGAGGAAATCAAGAAACAAATACCATTTACAATAGTAAATTAAAAAATCAAATATTTAGGAATAAATTTAACTAAAGATGTAAAAAACTTATACACTATAAACTACACAAGACTGTTCAAGGAAATCAAAGAAGACCTAAATGAATGGAAGAATATTCCCTGCTCATGGATAGGAAGACTAAATATTATTAAGATGTCTATCCTACCAAAACTGATCTACACATTCAATGCAATCCCAATAAAAATCAACACAGCCTTCTTTAAGGAACTGGAAAAACTAACTATGAAATTTATTTGGAAAGGAAAGAGGCCCCGAATAGCCAAAGACATTTTAAGAAAGAAAAATGAAATTGGAGGAATCACACTACCTGACTTCAACACATACCACAAATCTACAGTAGTGAAAACAGCATGGTATTGGCATAAGGAGAGACACACAGACCAATGGAATTGAATTGAAAGTTCTGATGTAGAACCTCATATATATAGCCGTATAATATTCGCTAAAGCCACCAAACCCTCTCAACTGGGAGAGAATGGCTTATTTAACAAATGGTGCCTGGAGAACTGGATATCCATATGTAGAAGAATGAAAGAGGATTACCATCTCACACCTTATACAAAGATCAACTCTAGATGGATCAAAGACCTAAATATAAGAGCCAAGACCATAAAGACTTTGGGAAGCAGTGTAAGGAAACATCTACAAGACCTTGTAATTGGAAACGTCTTCATGAACATCACACCAAAAGAACGAGCAGCAAAAGAACAAATAGATAAATGGGACTTCCTCAAAATTAAAGCCTTCTGCTCCTCAAAGGAGTTTGTCAAGAAAGTAAAAAGGGTGCCTACACAATGGGAGAAAATATTTGGCAAGCGTATATCCGATAAGAGACTTATAACTTGCAAATATAAAGAACTCCTATATCTTGAAATTAAAAGAAAACAACCCATTTAAAAAATGGGAAAAAGATCTAAACAGACACTTCTCCAAAGAAGAAATACAAATGGCTAAAAAGCACATGAAAAATGCTCCAAATCTTTAGCTATCAGGGAAATGCAAATCAAAACTACAATGAGATACCATCTTACTCCCATAAGATTGGCAGCTTTGAAAAAAACAGAAGAATCCAAATGCTGGAGAGAATGTGAAGAAATGGGAACAGTCATCCACTGCTGGTTTGAATGCAGAAGGATCCAACCATTCTGGAGGACAGTTTTGCAGTTTCTTGAAAAACTAACCATAGATTTGCCATATGACCCAGCAATTCCACTGCTGGGTATATACCCAGCAGAGCTGAAAAAAAGGACACAAACCAATATATGTACACCAATGTTCATAGCAGCATTGTTCACTATCGCCAAAAGTTGGAATCAACCCAAATGCCCATGAACAGATGAGTGGATCAATAAAATGTGATATATACATACAATGGAATACTACTCGGCTTTCAGAACAAATACACTACAAACATACATGATAACATGGATAAATCTTGAGAACCTTATGTTGATTGAAGCAACCCAGGCATTGAAGGACAAATACTACATGACCTCAATGATATGAAATAAGTAAACCAAGCTGCCTCAGAGAGCTAGAGACTGGAAGATAGGCTTACAGGAAATCGGGGGGTAGAGGAAGGATATACGCTGACATCTACATAGGGGAAATCTATGATAAGCTGGCTGTAAGTATGTGTACAAGGAAGGGATAAAATGGGGGCATAATGTTACATTTGGGTGGGCCTTTGTGGCCTTGAGGGGGGCTAGGGATGGACAGATGGGTAATATTGCCCAAGAAATTGCGGGAATATGAACATAGGAGAATATCAGGTGTTGGTTGAGAGTATAATGCTGAGGAAACCTTTTAAAATATAATAAGGAAAGTTACCTGTTTAAGATACTTAAAGGGGATAATCTGATTTAAAGCAGACTTCTAGGGAATATGTGAATGCTCATTTTGCCAGAGTGGGTTATACCATCAGGTAGAGACCCATATAATGAGAGTGAAGGTATACCCACATCCTGGGGAGGACTAATGCCATCAAATAGAGGGAACTGTATCTCTCAAGAGAAATGGTGGCTCCCAGGGCATTAGGGCAGTTGAGCATGTCAAGCCCTCAACACTGGTGCAAGTATCTCTGAACATGGCCCTCAAGAAATGAAGATTGACTGTCATTGTGGGCCCCAAGGAGGGGGGCCAATATATATTGAATAGATGGATCCAACGTAACAGTGAGGGCAATAGAATTGTTTCACAAGCGTACATGAGGATGGATATAAAACATGTAATATGATACCAAAAAACATATAGGGGCCGACAGACTAATAATGTAAATCATAATGTAAAACATAGGAT
Organism: Dasypus novemcinctus; assembly: GCF_030445035.2. Classification (NCBI taxonomy): domain Eukaryota; kingdom Metazoa; phylum Chordata; class Mammalia; order Cingulata; family Dasypodidae; genus Dasypus; species Dasypus novemcinctus. The sequence continues at coordinate 1,007,706 of NW_026688628.1, forward strand.
ATTAAACATTTTAAAAATTGTATAGCCTAAAGTATAAACCACAATGTAAACAAAAATGTTACCTTGTTTGAAAGCTATTGTCTCAATATCTGTATATCAGTTTCAGTAAATATGCTATGAATATGTTAAAAGATTATTGCTGTGGAAGGGAAAAGATTTTATATTGGATATGTGGGAGTACTGCATATTGTATATATGAATTACTGTGATCTAGGGCTCTTGTGAAGAGAAGCACAATAATTAGGAAGAAGAAAAAGAAAAAGATAGGCTGTAGAATTTTTCCAAATCAATATGTATCCTGTATCTAACCTTTAAAGTCATCGCTATATTCCATTTTACTATTAGGGGAAACTGGCATTATATTGGATTTCACTTTTCAGGAAGTTTTGGATCACAGAGTGGTTCAACAATGGCAGCAGAGGAATACTGGTATGAGATGTTATTCTCAGGGAACATAGGGTTGACAGGGCATGTGTCTGGGGTGCATGGAAATGTTTGGATATACTCATAGTGGAAACAATTAAAAACAACAACTGGGGGAGTGCTGGGTTCCTGGCCAGTGGGGGTGGGGCTCTTCCTTGGTCCCCAGGGGAGCAGCAGCAGTCCCCTGGGTGCAACAACAAAGACCAGGAAGGAATGAGGGTCCAATAGCGAGTCCCTGATACTAATGACTATGCTTGTGAGCCTGCACACCAGAAATAAGAACATGGCCTAGAGCAGCACTGTGCCTAAGGGTTCCCTCCTGACAGCCTCCATGTTACTCAAATGTGGCCAGTCTCAAAGCCAAACTCAGCATATAAATGCACTGCCTTTCCCCCTGCATGGGACATGACACCCGGGGATGAGCCTGCCTGGCACTGAGGGATCACTACCAAGTACCAGCTGATCATGTAACTAGAAAATGACCTTTAATTAAAGGTTCAACTTGGACCAGCAGAATATCCCTGTCTACATATAATAACAGGAGTTAAAAATGCTGTTTGACCTAAATTAAGGGGGAAATCGAAAGGACAAATGAGTTCATATGGCTATGAGTCTCTAAAAAAGAGTCTGGAGTTTGTCAGAAGGATTGCCCTTATGCACACCTGAGCAAAGTCTCAGCGACAGATAAAGTAGATACAACCCCAGGTATTGGTTCTTTTGAGGGCTAAAGAGACCCACAGGTTTTATGGTCATGGCAGATGGAGTTCACTGCCGTGTCAGTTGGCCCTTCTTTGGAGTTGGTTTCTCTGTGTGATGGAGCTGGACTCAGATGTGATCTCTTTTCACAAGCCTTCCCTGTTACTTTACTGGAATTGTAGTTGATGCTGGGGTTTAATATCGATCTAGGGGATCTGAATCCCTGGACTGACAATATGATAGCCAGGCCCTGAGCCTCAACAGACTTCAAGCTCCTACACTCTTGTTTATTGGACTTATCCCACTCAGCTAACATGGAGTTGAAGAATGTCAACCACCACACCACAGAGCCAAGAGTGCCTACAACTGAAAGCAGGAGGATTACATCCAGTATCCATATGGACTCTAAGCCCCCTCTTGACATAGATGTGAAATGGACACAAACAAGCCAAGGTCCACAGGAAAGAGGAAAACAGTAAGGATCAGAGTGGACTTACTGATATTCTATTCATGAACTATTGTGGTTAGTAATTGAGAAAATGTGGCATTCGTGTGGAAAAAGTGGCCATGGTGGTTGCTGGGTGCAGGGAATGGGAGGAAGAGATGAAATGTGGAGGCATTTTTGGGACTTGAAGTTGTCCTGAGTGGTGTTGCAGGGACAATAACCGGACATTGTAGATCCTCCCACAGTCCACTGGATGGAACATGGGAGAGTATGGGCTATGATGTGGACCATTGACCATGATGTGCAGCAATGCCCAGAGATGTACTCACCAAATGCAATGGATGTGTCGTGATGATGGGGGAGAGTGTGGCTGTGGAGGGAATGGTGGGGTGGGGGGGTGAGAGTGAATGGGGACCTCATATTTTTTAAATGTAATATTTTTAAAAAATGAAAAAAAATAAAAAATTTAAGAAAATTAAAAATAAATAAATAAATAAAAATTAAAAAATAAAATAAATTGTAAAAGTAAATAAATTTGATTTTAGTGATGAAGAAGCCTTTAATTATACCAAAGGCAACTGAATGTACACTTTGTATGTATTGTACAGTGTGTGATTATTATTTAATAAAATTGTTTTTTAAAATATCAAACAATGAATGTCACCATCTAGGTAGCCATAAGTACTTGGAATGGCATGGAGGTTTGTGCAGCAGCAATTTATGGCTGCAAATCAGAACACTCCATTAAAAGAGGTATGATAGCCAAAATGTCAACCTCCTGTGTTTAGTCAAATCTGATCAAGAATATATATTAGAAATTAATGAATACAGGTCTATGTGATTAACCAAATACCATTAATTGAACACTCTGGGTGGATTGTATGCTTTATTAAGCTGTATCAATAAATTTGATTTTTTAAGAAAAGAATATAGATTAGAGATTTGAACATACAAGAGATAAATTACTGACTGATAGAGGAAATACCTAGGTTGTATTTTGTCACCTCTTTAAATTTTATGACAGTTTTGAACAAAAGCAGATATTTTATTCAGAGGAAATCAAGAAGTGATATTCATAGGCAGCATTGGTAGAATTCAAGCAGGAACAGGAGGTGATCCAATGAAATTATTCAGAAAATGCAATCCATTCCTGAACAACACTGAAAAACTCCTTAAATATGTACATGAATCATGCATACTTCAAGGAGAACTCTTTCATTATCAAAAATAAAATCTTTCTCTATAACACAATGTGTGATTTAAAATTTTACTTCTTCATTTTTGAGGTCATCTTGACTCTAGGCAGGTCTATATGCACCTACTGAACAAAGAAAGGAAATATGTAGCTCTGAAGGTTTAGGAGCTGCTAAAACTGGCCTTTCAGCTGCTGCAAGACAAATGACACTTTGCAGACTTTCCTCCCAAAGCATTTTTTCAGAGCCTTCTTTATATCTTTATTCTTCAGACTATAGATGAAGGGGTTCAGCATGGGTGTGACCATAGTGTACATGACCGCGGCTGGTGCACCTGAATGTGTGTTGTGTGAAGCAGCAGGACTGAGGTACACCGCTATGGTCGTGAAATAAAATAAGGAGACTACTGAGAGGTGAGATGCACAGGTTGAAAATGCTTTATATTTCCCCTGAGCTGACGAGATTGCAAATACAGAGGAAACAATCTTATAGTAGGAGAAAAGGATTCCAGCAAGGGGACCCCCAGCCAGCACTCCAGCTATTAAATACATTACTAAGTAATTGAGAAAAGTGTCAGAACAGGCAAGTTGGACCATCTGACGAAGTTCACAGAAAAAGTTTGGGATTTCTACACTTGAACAAAAGGACAGTTGTGACACCAATAAACTCTGTAAACAGGATTCCATAACACTCATGGTCCAGGACCCCAGAGCCATCAGGACACAGATCTGGGGTTTCATAGAGACTGTATAGTGAAGGGGGTGGCAGATGGCCACAAAGCGGTCATAGGCCATCATGGCCAGGAGGCAGTCATCCAACCCTCCAAAGAGCAAGAAAAAATACATCTGGGTGAGGCAGCCTGCATAGGTTATGATTCTACTCTGTGCCTGGATGTTCACCAGCATCTTTGGGACAGTAGTGGAGGATAAACCAATATCACAAAGGGACAAGATTGAGATGAAGAAGTACATGGGTGTGTGGAGGTGACAGTCAATGATGATGGCCAGGATGATGAGCAGGTTCCCAAAAATGGTGACCAGGTACATGGACAGGAACAACCCAAAGAGGAGGGGTTGCACTCCTGGAACTTCTGTAAATCCCAGGAGAAGAAATTCTGAAATTTGCGTTTCATTTCCAGGTCTCATGTGTCTGATGAGACTAAGAAGAAACAAAAAGGAACAAAGCAAGTAGCACTATCCAAACAGAAATGTTACATTGCCTATTTCAGTGATAAATTTAATATTATATTATTTATATAGATCTTATCCCTTTAGGGTATTTGTAGTGCCACCTCTGACTAGGAATTCCATCCCCCAAACTCAGCCCTTTACCAAGAATTCATGAACACTAGGGATTTCATGAGATATTCATTCATTTGTGGAATATGTATTGAGTTGTGACTAAGAGGCAAGTAGAGTTGTGGCAATGAGTTTACAATGCTGTAACTCAAAAGTCCCAACCATCAGCACACATAGAATACATGCAATTAAAACACAATCATATTATAAAGGGGATGATTTCACATGCTTTAAGGAAAAGAAAGCAGGTAAAAAAAGTGAAATGATGGAGCTGTTTTTCACTTGGTGTTCAGAAAAGTCCCATATATGATGTGAAATTCAAAGAGGCACCTAAAGGAAAAGAAGGCAGTAGCCATGAGGATGTAAGGGGAAATTTGTGCCCAGTGGGATAACTTCTAGGAAAAAGACCCTAAAAACGACTTTTTTCCAGTGTTCAGAGTGAACAAGGAGGTCAGTGTGGCAGGGAAATGATTAAGAGGATAGTGAATAGAGGTGATTTCAGAGGAAGTTTAAGAACAAGGCAGACTTGTTGCTGCTGAATCTTCAAATTCAGGGAGTTCTTTATTCATATTCTGAACCTCTCACTATTCATTAATTTGGATGCAAAGCTATCCCACCAAATGGAATGGAACTGGTCTTATTGGCATTTTTAGAATAGCCTCCAGGCTCTGTACTATAGAAGACAACCTATTGTAATATATGAGCTTAGATGCCACTGCTCTGAGGACTGCTCACATCACACATCATATCCCATACACACCTCACACACACACACACATAATGCACACCTTAGCATCATTGGGCTGGAGTTAACATCATGCTCTTCTCATACTCAGCCACACAGATAATCCAGGAGTAAATAAAATGCAAGCTGACAACATCAGGTTTTCCATTCTCCAAGTATTTAGAAATGGTGCTCTGAAATTCTAGCTGACAAGCCTCCCATGCTCATGTAAACACAGTGCTCCCTTTTGTTATGATCACTTTATTCCCTTTATTTAAAGGAACATAAAATATCTGCTCAGTAATAAGACAGGAAGGAATTAAATAGACTTAAAAGGAAAGATAAAAACTCAAGCATCACATGAGAAATTGTGATGAAGAAATCCTTTCTTGCTTCTGATGGCAATCCAATTCCAGTTTTATCACCCTTGAAGCCAAGAAAAACTAAAAAAAGAACAAAAAGAAATTCACAAAAAAGACAAAGGCAGTGATATCTTTTTACAATGACAAGACACTTAATAGAATGGTCGCTTCAAGCATAAAATGACCTATGGGAATAAACAAATGTTTCACAACTGAAAATATGTAACTAGTACAACAATGTTGGGAATTTTTATATGGTGCATTTGATGTCTTTTTAAATTTTATTAAGGGCAAAATTTTTGGAATCAGATATGTCTTATTTTGAATTTTAGACTCTCAATTGTCATTCTTTCTGCATCTCTCAGAGCCTATTCAACAGCCTTATTTCAGTTCCATTGTTGCTTTTCCAGCAAGAGCAGACTGAAAATTGTTCCAGATTATGTAAAGAATAAAAGCCACCTGTGGTCCACTGCAAAGTAAAATGCCTTCCAAAGGATGGCAGAAAGTGATGCAATTTCAGAAGTAGATCTAACCCCAAAAGGCACGATGAGGAAAAACAGTTGGTAATGCAATTAAAAATTGATCTATTAATCTAATGGAAGCAGAACTTTCTAAGTTTGAAAAATAATGAGGTGAACATCATATATAATGATGATAGACATCAACACATTCCTCCAAAAGTGTTTATAAAGACATAGAAGAACTAAATGGCAAAGAGCAAAGTTGAAGGGAAAAACTTGCAGTTTTTTGATTGAAAGTTTACTTATAAAGAAGAAGGACATACACCCTCATATATAAAGGTAGAGAGTTGCAAAAATAAGCTGCAATGGGGAATGTAAATGACCAACGGACAACATATGTAACTTGCCCAATAGGCGTAATTGCTGAGGTGCAGGGGGAGGAGGCTGCCACACAGCTTCTCTATCCCCAAGCTGGAAGCCTGTGACCAGAAAACCAGAGTCTCTTAAACAATAAAATAGGTCCTTTCCTCCAGCCCCCACAGCAACATTCAGGCCAAACCACAAACTCGGCTTGTACAGAGCCAGAATTGCCCCAGGTCCCTGAGTGTGCAGGAGCCCACACTATTAATAAATTGTGCTTTTATGAAATAAACTGTGGGCCTCTGGTCTTGAAGAGTGCTTTGTAAAACCTTAAAGGGTGTGTGCTGTGATATTTTTGAATAATTTTGCAGTAAAGACCTGATCTTTCTAAAAAAAAAAAAAAGGCCACTGAGTAAATGTTGTAGTATATAAATTCCACCCATTATATAAAAACAACTTTTTTTATGTGACTATCCAATGTGTGAGTATATGCCTCATGAAATGCTACTGAAAGGAAATATCTACCTCCATTATATTAGATATTTCCTATCAAAGAGACATTTGCTTAAATATAACTCATCCTAAATGTAAAACAAAAAAAAGTAATGCCTCAATTCACTGAACATTCTGCCACTGCTGCTAGCCCATTCCCCTATTCCCACCTTACTACAAAACTCCTTGGACAGGTATTTCCCTTTTCCTGGAACTGCTTTATCCCTGCTTTTCCCTCTTCTAAATGGGTTTCCTTTCTCCTTTCTTAGTCATCTGTAATGTGTCCTGTATTACTGACTCAAATGGACAATCATTTTTAACATAAAAAAAAAATCCATTATCTTAGCAGGCCTGAGAACTAGTACAATGATCATTCAGCTCTGGGTCAGGCTGGAGTCGATCCCAGATGAGCTCAAGTCAAAACTCCCAAATTCCATCCAACCAGAATCTTCCCTGCATGTTCTGCTGAGCCCTCTGACTCACTTCAATGGAATTGGTAAGACGGTATTTCTGTAGAAGTCCAAAGTCCTTGGTTGGGGAAGGAGACTGAGGCTGTACCCCCACAAAAGACAGAAGAAGAGAGTCGGGAATCAATCCTTAAACCAGACTTGGGACCCCAAAGAAACACCCATAAGGCATCCAGCCTGAGTGTACATAAGATAACTGAGTGCAGCAGAGGAGATATTTACAGCTTCTCTATATCTGCTCATTAGGGAGCATCTGCCTTTTTGTTGATCCAACCTTGAATAATCATTTCCTTCCTTGACATTGATCTGGGGAGGGAGAATGTTTTTCTTGATTTTCTGTTCTCCAAACACTGGGTTATGAGTCAGGGAAGTCAAGAGTTTACTATTCCTCTTCCAAGAACTCTCCCCTCTTCCACACCTCTAACCTGGTAGTAACTTACCTCCAACATTGACTTAAAATTTACTCCAAAAGTTAACACTGAGGGGCCCATGTGCCCTAGGTCTCTTGATTTTCCAAATCACTGGCATGGTTTCTGGATACAGTGTACTCTAGGAGTTACTATCAGAAAATTGCCATTCTCTTCAAGAAAGTAGAGATCTGTGTTCATCTGACATAAAATCATGACTGCTAAAACCCTTTAATTGATCATGTTATTCCAAATCTATTAGGAATATAATGTTTGTAACATGTTAAGACCTATAATGTAGTCCCTCATCTATAAAATGATTGCTGATTACGAGAACTGTATTGAGAGATTTTTAGATACCATGTACCTTATAGTGAATGTCTCAGTTAATTTCCTCCATATACTTTAAGAATGCTCAAATAATTTAGTTAATAGATCAAGTATAATTTATTTTATTAAAGACTAAAAAGAAAATTATTTGTATATTTTAATTTTTTATTATACTAACATAAATGCTACTCAAAAATTTGCATTTTATAGTTTACTGGTAAAAATGAATTCATGATATTGCACTGTGCTTAACATAAATCACTTAAACATTACAAAACCTCAAACAGAATATCTGAAAGGTTTTTGGAGGTTATATTATATTTTATTGAATTGAACTTCCAAAATTTTGTCAATTTTAATGTATGTTCTATCATTTTTCACTAAATTCTTCAGGAAATCTAAAGATTTGGTATTAAAATAGGTTTTGATTTTCTTGAAATGTCTAAAACATGCCAGTTTGAATTAGCCTTCAGATTTTCAGGTCAAAAAGATATGCAAATCATAGTATGCAGAGTATGTTTTAACATATTTATGATAAGTTTGTTTACAGCTATGACAGAAATACCTTCAACTGTCAGATATAATAAAAAGACCACCCCAAATAAATAAAAGGTATGATGGGCCTAGTTACTATTTAGTGAAAGAACCATCTCATTTGTCAACTTTCCACACCAAATTCTTAAAAGTATTCAAAAAGCTTTTGCACCTTCTAATTGTCAAACTGTGTGTTCATGTGGTAGAAGATACTACCACATTTCCTAAAATAATAAAGTACTGTTATTGCTTGGAAATTATGTTTTTCTTTTCATCTCAAATTTATTTTAAGTGGCATATTGTCCTATACAAGGAATGATCTGATATTTGCTGTGTAATTCTACCCATTAGTAATACTTACACCAACAATTTGATACATGTTTTATTCAGTTACAGTACATGTTTCCCTGTGATTTGATCAACAAAAAGTATTAACACAATATAAAGCTTTTTTCCTTTTCCATCCTTCCTTCCTCTTTTCTTGTTGTTTTTTTTTTTTTAAGAGCAGTTCAGTGATTTGGGGGTTAGTTAATACAATACAGTGAGCCTAAACGGAAAAGTAAAAAATGACACATCACGAATGCATACAACTCATACACCTCTTATTAACTCAATCTGTAGCAAATATTCCACAACAAAGTAAGGTGGTCTCAGAGCGGTGTTGTGAGGGCATCGTGTCCATTTTGATGATGGTTTTTTAAGCTCACAACTTCTCTACTGGTAATATCTACAAAGAGGAATGTGAAGAAACAGACACATCTAAGAAATGTGGAGAAAGAAGAAGCAGTGAAACAAGAAAAAATCTTGCTAAGAGAGGGAAGCCCCATAAGTGAGAGCTAAGGCCAGAAAAGACAGACTGTAGAAGGAAGATATTTTAGGTATCCAGTATCTACTTGCACTCAGGCTTTTTAGATAGGCAGAACTTTGAAATATTTTGCTTCCTTTATGTATGTACCCTGTTAGGTCTCAAGTTACCACTAATAACAGGGTTACTTTTAGCCATAACACATTCCCGCAGTACCTGTGAGGAATCTCTGAAGTTACCAAGGAAGGGTCTAAGCTCACCAATTCTTTCTTGAATGAAGATGAAGGTGGAAGCACTGCTCCCAGGAAGGGCAGGGAGATGCTCCCACTCACGAGGTCTCTAGAAAATACAATTGTGTTTCCTCATCATCAGAGAAATGTAGACTTGAAGTAGTTTAGGGAAGCATTTAGAGTTTCTGTACCTTGATGGATGTCATTCCCGTGAGCATCATTAATGAAGTATTCTTTTGCTTTTCTCCTCCATGAGATATTTAATTTTCCAGAGGAAAGAAAGAAAAACACTATAAAATCTTGTGCTAATTTTGACCTTTGGGAGACAGCTTTGGAGCTCCATGTTCATTTATTTTCCCAGTGCACTCCTTCCTCCCAGGAGTAGATCACCTCTCTTTAGGTGTGGGCTCTTGGATTGCAAGATTCCCCTGAGTGATTTCCCTATTGCTCAGTCTGGAGAGAGATTCTGGATACACTAAAATCTCTTCTGAATCTTACCTGTCTCTTCTGGCATTGGCTCTCATTCATGAGGCCATCCTCTCTAAACAAGATTTCCTCAAGTCTCACTGCTTCTGTTTTCTCCAGCATAGTTAACAATATCTGTTCAACTCACTCAACTCTTTGTTTTCTCAGTCATTAAATAAATATTTTTTCAGAATACTGTAAGGTAAGCACTAAACTATATTCTGGGGATGATGAAAGATATAAGTTTTGTGCTTGATCTCAAACATCTCCAAGTCTAAAAAGGCCAAAGACATGAAAATAAATAGATCTTCTTAACATAGTATACTCAATCCTGATAAAATATAATTCTATCTGAATAAAGATTTACCTTTCCATTTATGCTTAAAAAGTCTCCTGGGACTTTGACAGGGATAAAAATGAAGCTATGGATTTCTGGGTAGTACTGGTAACTTAATAATAGGACTTCTTCCTATCCATGAATAGAGAATATCTTACCAATTCCTTACACCCTCTCTAATTTCTTGCAACAGTATTTTCTAGTTTTCATTGTGCAAGTCCTTAACCTATTCAGTTAAAATTATTCCTAAGTAATTTGTTGTTTTAGATGCTATGGTATATGGATTTTTTAAATGTACAATTAAGAATGTTCTTTGCAGGTGTATAAATCAGGACAAATTTTTGCATGTTACTTCCACAGCTTGGAGTGGATATGGCTCAGGTGCTAGAACACCTTCATTGTTCAATCCTTGACCCCCAGAAACTAAAAAAAATCTCATACCTTGTATTTGGCTTCATTCATTTATGAGATCTAGAGGTTTCTTGTGGATGCTTTGTCATATTCCCTATAAAGGAACATGACATCATGAAAACAGATAGTTTTACTTCTTCCTTTCTAATTTGGATTCATTTTATTTATTTTTGTGGCTTAATTTCCTAACTCCCAGTACATTACTGAATAGCAATAGAGAAAGAAGCCATCCTTGTCTTGTTCCAGAGCTTAAGAGGATGGCTTTCATTCTTTCAGCATTGAAGATAAGATTACTTGTGTTTTCACATATATGCTGTTAATCATGTTGAGGAAGGTACTTTCTTTTTTTATTATTCTGAGTGATTTTATCATGAAACAGTGTTGGAACGTATCGCTCACATTTTTGCACTAATTGAGATTTTCATGTGATTTTTCTCTTCATTGTGTTAATGTGGTATATTACACTGATTTCCTTATTTTGAACACTCTTGAGTACTGAGATATATCTCACTAGGACAAGGATACATCTAATATTCTGTTGGATTTGATAAGCCAGTTTTTGTTGAGTGATTTTGGATCTATATTTTTTAGAGAAATTTATTCCTTGGTTTTCTTTCCTTATGTCTTTATGTAGCTTTGGTATCAAAATAATTTTAGGATCATAGAATGAGTTTGGAGAGATACCCTGAGTTCAGATTGGAAGATTTTGAGTATTATAATTATTTCTTCTTAGAATATTTCATAGATTTCATTATGGAAACTATCTGATTCTACACTTATATTTTTTTAGGGGGAGGTATTTGATGAATTATTGAATCTCTTCTCTTGTTACACTTTTGGTGAGATCAATTAGGTCAATTTAGTAATTTGGGTAAATTGTGTGTTTCTAAGAATTGGTCCATTTCTTCCAGGTTATCTAGATATCGGCAGACAATTGTCCATAATAGTCATTCATAATCCCTTTAATATCACCAATATCTAGCAAGATCCCTGGTTTCATTCTGGATTTTAGTGATTTCATTCCTCTCTGTTTTTTCTTTCCCAATCTAAATAAACATTGTCTATTTTATTGAACTATTCCAAGAATCAATTCCATTGGTTCTTTCAATTATTTTATTCTATTTCTTTTCTTTCCATGTAAATATTTATTATCTAAATCCTTCTACTATATTTGGGTTCAGTTTGCCCTTCATTTTTAGTTACTGCAAATCTGTAGTTAAGCTATTGATTTGTGATGTTTTAAAATATGTGGGTTCACACCTATAAGTTTTCCTGAATCTTTTAAATTCATCCCTAAACTGGCCTAACAAAGAAATTAATTTAGCCACAAAATAAATAACAAAATGGACCATGATGGATAGTAGATTTAAATGACAGCTGTCATTTTAGAAGATGGTCCCCACTGAAGAATTTGAGATTCTGTATTAGTGAATAGGTTTCACATGAAAATGAAGTCCAAAATTCTCAAAAGTCAAAATTCAGGTAAGAGATACCTGTATAAAAGTAATATTTTTGGAATTATAGCAGAATTTTAAAGGTTAAGAATGTATATACACACTAATGCAATATGGATATCAAGATAAACACTTGCACTGACACTGGTGCTACCTGTTGGGAAAGCTTTCTCGATGATGAGCCAGTGTGCACTTTGAAATCAAAGCCCCTTTGTGGCCTGAAAAGCTGTAGGTGGAAAAATTAGCATTAAGTGATTCTGACTTCCAAAGGGTAAAACAATTTCAGATGTAAATCCTCTCTTTTCCACCAAGACCTCCAAGAATTCACACAAATATGGGCCCAACAAATGAACTTAACACAATCTTAAATACAGATAAACACTAAGAAAACAAGTTACCATGACTAAGAGCCAGAAGAAAAGCAAATAGTGGGAAAAGGCCTTTAACTGTGTCAGAGTTTGAAATTGTTCAGACACAGTATATGAAACAACACTTTTTAATGAGTTTTATAAAATTAAAAAGAGTATTGCAAATATATAAATTGGCATAAACATATTTCAATAATGAAATAAATAGAACCTCTAAAGCTAAAATGTACAATGCTGAAAATTTAAAATTTCTATGCAGTTGAACTGGGAGAAATTTAGCTACCATGAAAACCAAATCCCTTGCAACCTCAAAGAGGAATCAGGAGAAAAAAAAAACAAATTTACATCTGTGAAATTTTACACCCGATGCTTTTTCTGTATCCCTGCGGTTACTGCCAGTAAAGCATTCCCTCCCATGATATTTTCTTCCCACAGCAAAACAGAACTTCTGTGGCTCATTCAAGTAATTTTTTTGCTCCACTGGTGATTTCATCCTTGAATAATGAATAAATACAAAACATCTTCATTCTGGAAACTCCAGGAGATGAAATATATGAACCACACTTAGGATGATGTATCTCAGAGCTCTTAATATGTGGGTGCTTCCAGTTCTTCTGAGAAGGGTGATCTGGTATTGAGGAGAAATGGAAAGAGCGGCATTGGTGAAAGACTCTAGGAGGTGAAATGCAGGACCTCCTTATTTAGTACTGTTACTCTAGAATTTGCTTCTATTGGAAACTCAGCTCCTGGCAGTGGAGGAAGGAATCATTGCTCCTATGTTTGAAATATAGTCACTTAGACACTGTCTACATTATTACAGTAAATTATAAGAGGCAAACACTCCGTTAGAGTTTTCTACTGTGTCTTAGTTTAAATGATGTTCCCTGGACCTGAGGGTGTTCATTCTACTTCCCCCACTCTGGACAGTTAATCTTCAATTGACAGTGTTCATCTTCTCTAAATTTCTCATGGTACGGTCCCAGTAGATAATTATTTTACACACAACATAATACAATTGAAGAGAACAGAGCTCACTCACAATGAGTCTTCACCTACTTCTGTCTGAAAAAACACTTCATGGTTTACAGGCAGCAATCAAGTTTCCCACTTCTCCAGGAAAAAATATTGTTTCCCTCTGTAACCTCGTGTTTATCTCTCACCCAATTTATTGAAGTTTCTTTAGTTGAATGCCAAATTTTAAGGCTGTTCTTCAAGGTTTCCCATTTTTGAAAAACCCTAAAATGCAGTTTAGTTTCATCAGTAACACACAACATGATATTTTTTCTTGTATCTTGATGTTTGTAATTTTTGGTACAGATTCTTAAGGAATAAATGTTCCATGAGAGCAAAATTTATGTCCTAGTTTAGAGTGAATCATTGTTTCCACATATTTTAGTGTCCTGGATAAGGAATAGGGGAGTAAGTAAAGGTTTAGGTAAGTATGTACATTCTAGGAAAAGATAACAGAGTTGAAATGTGCTTTATGTTTCACTAATGGTGTGCTTTAAAAAGTCTTATTTTAAAAAAATTTTATGTAACCAGAGTAAGTCTGCATAAAAACCTAAAATTGTGTCCTAATATCTGGGTTTAATATTTGAGAAAAGGTATCATAGCAAATAGGGAAACATGCACCTTATTTTTGTGATCTGTAAATATGAATTATTTTTGTAGGGACGGCTTAGTGAAATTTCTGGAAAAAAAGTCCTTAACTATGAAAATAAGTTTTAAGGGGTAACCTTACATCACTGGGGAGAATTACAGAAATTATTGAGACCATCAGTATTTGAAGGATCAAAAATTGTGTTGTTGATTACAACCTCACTTAACTTATGATTTAGAATGTGCAGGAGAAAGGATTATATCAGAGATGGAATTTGAATTATTGTAAACCAATTAGATGATGTCTCCAGATCAGGATGTGACATCTTTCTGGAGCCAATGAATAAAAACCCTGATAGCTGGTACACAGCCTTTGCTAAGGGAGATTATTTTTCACCAAAGTCATTAAACACAAGTACTGGCAGTGACTGCAGTACACCTGCATCACTCCCGCATCTGCTTTAATTTTATATATACAGAATTACCTGTGTGAAATATTTCACAATTGAAAATTCAGACAGCAATTTCTGCCTGCAATACTGATTCCAGGGAATACAATAAGAAAGACCACAAGATGTAAAATAATACAAAAGAAACAGGTGTCTTTGATATAAAAAAAATTAAAGAAATAGAGTTCTGATATTAGACAAATAACAGCTTATCTTTCTATATACTTATAAAGAATAAATTTAGATCTCCCAGTGTTTGATCTCTATTAGTCATGAGCAATTTTCTAAACTTGAGACAGGAATCCTTTTATAGAAAGAATGTGTCTCAGCATTTTAAAGGCCTGCTTTGTGTCCTTGTTTCTAAGACTATAGATAAAGGGGGTCAGCATAAGAATGACCACCATGTACATCACTGAGACTAATGCACTTGTCCTTGAGTTCTCAGGAACGGTAGAGCTAAGATACACTCTGAGACTTGTACCATAAAACAGGGTCACTACTGAGATGTGAGACCAACAAGTACAAAAATGCTTTATACTTGACCTCAGTTCATGAAATTCTCAAAATGGAGGATACAAACTTAGAGTAAAAGAGAAGGATCCCAGTGAGTGGAATAAAACCCAGAAGTCTAGATGCAAAATACATCACAATGTCATTGAGAAAGGTATCAGAACAAGCAAGGCGACTACCTGATTAAGTTCACTGAAAAAGTAGGGCAATTCCAACTCTGAAGAAAAAAACAATTGCTAAATCATTAAGCATTATAAAAGGGAGTATAAAACACTCAATATCTAGGATGTCAGCAGCAGGAGGGCACAGAGCCGGGGGTTCATGATGACCATGTAGTGCAGGGGGTCACAGATGGCCACAAAGTGGTCTTAGGGCATTACAGTCAAGAGGGAGTTATCTAATTGTCCAGAAAGTGTGAAAAAATATATCTGTCTGAAGCAATTTTCAAAAGTTATGATTTTTCTTTCTGTCTAGATGTTCAGCAGCATCTTTGGGACTGTGGTGGAGGTGAAACAGATATCTTTAAAAGACAAGTTGGAGAGGAATGAGTATATAGATGTGTGGAGGTGGGAGTCCAAGATGATGGCCAGGATGATGAGCAGGTTCCTGGGAAGGTGACCGGTTACATCAACAGTAACAGCCCAGAGAGGAGAGGCTGCACTCCCATATCATCTGAGATACCCAGGAGGGCAAATTCTAAGACACATGTTTGGTTTTCTGTTTCCATGTAGAGGATGAAATTCCTAGAAGAGATATCAGAGCAATGCAAATTTAGCCACACACAGTAATCATAAAAAATACAATACATGATATGATTAGTTTTATAAGCACATTAAGTTTATATTTTTATAGATTTTATACAGATTTAATTCCCTTATCTTAAAATGTCAGGGAAATCAAAAGCTCCTGTTTCTCCTTGATAATTTCTGACTAGCCATACTTCTCCAAAATGAAAAACACTATACCAAGACAGTATTATCCACTACAAATTATCTCAGACTTTATTTTAATCAACAAACCTAATGACCAGTCTTTTTGTACCTGAGACAAAATAGTGAAGAAGAAGAAGAACAAAGTTGTAGGAACTACATTACCTAATTGCAACACAGTATAAAAACACAATAATTAAACAGTATCCTGTTGATGAATAAACAAATAGAATAAAACACCTTGCAAATGTGTTCAATGGGTGTTTCACAGAGGCAATTTAATATAGACAGTTTGGTCTTCTCAACAAATGATATTGGAACAATAGGTTATATTCAGGCCAAACAAAAAGGAACTTAAGCACAGGTTGTAAATATTTCATAAAAATTAAATCAAAATGAATCATATCACTTAAAAGTAAAATGCATCATAACTCTTCTAGAATAAACATATGGGAAATATAGGTGCCCAGGGTGTAGAAATGAGTTTTTAGATAAAGGACCCAAAGCATGATCTATGAGAAATGAAAATTTATAAGTTGTTTTTATTCAAATGTAAATTTATGCTCTATGCAGGACATTCATAAAGGATTGAAGAGAAAATCTACAGATTTGTAAAAAACAATTAACAAAACACACCTGTTAAATGATTGACATCCAAATTTACAAAGAAGATTTAACACCCCAATATAAGAAAGCAAATGCTGAATATTTTTTTAATGTAGTATTTTTACAAAATCAATAAAAAAAACGGTCAAAAGATCTGAACAGAATCCTAAGCTAAGAATATATACCCTTCCAAGTAAACATTCTGTGGGAGGAGTGGAGGGGTGGGGGGTGGGTTACGTGGGAACCTCATAATTTTTAACGTAACATTTTTTTGTGATCTGTGAATCTTCAAATAATACAATAAAAAATAAATGCTAAAAAATGTTGGGTTAGCCAAGCTCAGTATTTCTTAAGTAGTTTGGGATAATAAGCACAAATCCTGATTTGCCTAGACTTTGTTCATTTATCTGAGCAATGCTGGGATATAGAAAACTCCAGATACAGCTAGAATGTGATATTTTAGGCATTGGCACTTCTGGTTTAAAGGTTCCTGCGTATTTTGAATCATGTGAAGTTGCACTTTCACAATAAAATCCCATTTTGTTTTACCAATTCTATTTCCCTAGGTGTCAGTGTCTATGGCAAATGCTATATTTTAAGTATAACAAATATTGCTTTAACAGTGCAATATGT
Source organism: Dasypus novemcinctus (assembly GCF_030445035.2). Taxonomy (NCBI): domain Eukaryota; kingdom Metazoa; phylum Chordata; class Mammalia; order Cingulata; family Dasypodidae; genus Dasypus; species Dasypus novemcinctus. Next base: position 1,024,694 of record NW_026688628.1, read on the forward strand.
TATTCTCAGTCATATCAAATTTGACTTTTACAAATAGAAGTCACCCTCCAGTTAAGCTTGTATTGTTTACCTCAATGAGACCTCAGAATATATTGGCAAAAGCTACAATTTAGACATAAAATTACTGTTTTCCCAGGACTGGTAATTTTTAGTTGTAGCAAGATCTGCTTTAGAAATAGAAACAAAAAACATCCTGGTGGTTCAAAGGAGAGGCACTGGCATCCAAACACATTCAATCTGGCACCAACGCTGGTTCTTTCATGGAAAAAACTGGTCACTGGATAGTTTAGCAGAGCTAAGCCAGTACTTGTCCATTTAAATTGGGAATTTCTATGGCTGAGAAATCACATTCACCGCTCTGCCCTGAATTCTACAGGATTTAGGAATCTCAGAAAGGGAAATCAGAATATGCTCTGCCTAAATTGTGAACTTGCTGAAACCAAGAAATCACAAGAACTCCAAAAACAAGTGGAAATGCAGCTATTCATCTGAAAGACTATTACACGGGGTGCTAAATCTTGTAGTCAGAAGAATAGATTGTCAGAAAGACTGACAACAGAACAACACATTAATAAGAAGTCCTAAGAAAAGGTGACCAAAGCTGTCCTGAGCATCGCAGGTTTATGCCAAAGAAATAGCAAAGATTGATAAACCATCCTGCCAGATGCAAATAAAATTCACAAGTATAAACACAATGAAATACTATCCTTATAAACAAAGGCAGATGTTAACAATGAGCTAAATTAATGTGAAATCACACATTTTAAAAATGTGTGGGGTTTTATATATTTATAAAATATATTTTATTTTTTCCAAAAAAATAATAAGGAGCTCTCATCTGCTTCTGGGGTGGTAGAGACTAACTGGGAAGGAAGGTGATGCTCCACCACCAGATGGTTCTGTTTTTATTAAACCCCGATGAAGGAAAATGCATAGCATGAATTATTTGAATCTGTCTTTTTTATTATCATTTAAAGGTTTAGACATAGGGATATTTATTCTAGAGAAACAGGGCAAAACTGTTGTTTGTAAGAGAAGACTTTCAGATAAAGCATATAAATCTAAATGGCAGCATTATTGTACAGTTTTTGACTATGCTTTGAAAAGCTATGGTTTATACTTAAGATTAGAATTCTGAGTGAAGTGTTTTTTTATTGACTTTGTAATAATATTACATTAAAAAAATATATATATGAGGTCCCATTGAACCCTACCACCCCCACCCCACCTCTCCCCCCACCCCCCCAGCAACACTCCTTCCCATCGTCATGACACATCCATTGCATTTGGCAAGTACATCTTTGGGCACCTCTGCACCTCATGGTCAATGGTCCACATCATGGCCCATACTCTCCCCCATTCCATCCAGTGGGCCCTGTGAGGATTTACGATGTCCAGTGATTGCCCCTGAAGCACCATCCAGGGCAGCTCCATGTCCCAAAGCCACCTCCACCTCTCATCTCTTCCTGCCTTTCTCCATACCCATCAGCCATCATGTCCACTTTTCTCAATCCAATGCCACCTTTTCTATGTGGACCTTGGATTGGCTGTGTCCATTGCACCTCTATGTCAAGAGGGGGCTCAGATTCCACATGGATGCTGGATGCAATCCTCCCACTTTCAGTTGTAATCACTCTAGGCTCCATGGTGTGGTGGTTGTCCTTCTGAGTGAAGTGTTTTTGATGGCCAAATTTAATTTAATCTAAGTATATGCGTGGATACCTATTAAAGGTACAAATTGAAATGCAAATTCCTGAATAGTAAATAACTTGATTAGTGTCATTAAAATGTTGACTCACTGACTTTTGTTCTATGATAAAGGAAATGATTGATTGAATTTTATCCTAGAAATATACTGCTGTTAAATTTCCACTCTCTTTTCCTTGCTTCTATAGAGTAATTTTGTCACAAGTCTTAAATGTTTTGATTCAATGTTGTGGCTTTATTATATGTGGAATTTTTGAAAGTTCAGCTAAAAATACATGCAAATGTGAAAATTCTGTAGTTTCCCTTAATTCTGATTTGCGCTTAAGTTTTTGGTTTTAAAATGATTAAAACAATGGCAGTTGCCTCTTTCAGTATTTGTTAGATGTGTGAAGTGGTGATAAATGTCACAATGATGCTTTTATTTTTTTAGATTATTGCTATAATAGGTTAGTCTTTACCACAAAAGAGTCATTTTTTTAAATGTGCATTTTTTTAATGAATCGCTTTTACAAATACAACATTATAAATGTTACAGCTACCTTGAAAAAGTGGGGTGGTATAGGGGATGGAGAGCTTACATTAGAATCCCTCAAAAAATTTTTCTTTCTTTATTTTTTTTAAATGTTACATTAAAAAAAATATAAGAGGACCCAATATATCCCCGACCCCCTCACCCCACTCCTCCCACATCAACAACCTCTTTCATCATGGCACATTCATTGCATTTGGTGAATACATTTTGGAGAACTGCTGCACCACATGGGTAATGGTTTACATGGTAGTTTAAACTCTCCCCCAGTCCACCCAGTGGGCCATGGCAGATCATACAATGTCCAGCATCTGTCCTTGCAGTACCACCCAGGACAACTCCAAGTCCTGAAAATGCCCCACATCATATCTTCTCTTCCCTCTCCTTACCCTCGTAGTTACCATGACCACTTTCGCAACATCAGTGCTACAATTTCTTCCATTACTAATCACAATAGTTCCGTAGTAGATTATCACTAAGTCCATTATAAACCATACCCTATTCCTCCATCCTGTGGACCCTGGGATGGTTATGTCCACTCCAAATCTGTGTCAAGAGGGGACTTCGATTCCACATGGATGATAGATGCAATTCTCCTGCTTGCAGTTGTAGGCACTCCTGGCTCCCTGGTGTGGTGTTTGAACTTCACCTCCCTGTTACCTGGCCAGGGTAAGTCCAATAAACCAGAGGGTAGGAGTTGCAAGTCCGCTGAGGCTCAGGGCATGGCTGTCACATGGACAGACCAGAGATTCAGGTCTCCTGAGTATACAACAACTCCAGTGCCTACCACAGGTTCAGAAAAAGTGACAGAAGAAGCTTGTGTAGAAAGGTCACATCTGAGTCCAACTCCATCACACTCAGGAAGACAAACTCCAAAGTAGGGCCATTTGACATGGCTCTGAACTCCAGAGCCATCTGCCATGACCATAGAACCTGTTGGTCTCTGTAGCACTCATGAGAACCAGTACCTGGGGTTGTATCTACTTTGGATGTTTCTGGGACCCTGCCAAGGCATGCATAAGCATGACTCTTCTGATGACCTCCCGACTCTTTTCTGGAGACTCATAGCCATAGAAAATCATTTGTCCATTCCATTTCTCCCTTTTATTCAAGGTCAAAAAGCAGTTTTTAACATCTGATACTTTTGATATAACTTTTCTGTAATCTAAAGCAACAAAATTAAAAATAATTAGAAATAAATCCTCTCTTAATATAAAGTCATTATATTTGATAAAATTTTAAATAATAATAAACAGTCATCTTTTTAAAAAAGATTTATTTATTTATTTCTCCTCCCTCTCCCATTGTCTGTTTTCTGTGTCCAGTCACTGTGTGTTCTATGTTCGCTAGTATTCTCATCAGATGGCACTGGAGATCTGTCTCTTTTTGTTGTGTCATCTTACTGCATCAGCTCTCTTTTTTAGAAAACTGAATTTACCCTGTATTACTGTAATTATAGATACATGTTATTGTACATTTGTTAAAACACAATTAACTTGTCAACACAAAGAATGTACCTTAATTATGCTAATTAAAAATCAATTACAAGGTCAAGGGAATCTCAGATAGAAAAACATGTTGCAAATCTAACTTTATAAAAAATGTAGAATTTGTCCTGACAGGAGGGGCTGAAGGCAAAGGTGCTGGAGAGTAGTACTGGATATGAATATAGAGCCCGTAAAATTAAGTCAAAAGAAATTGGGTATAAGTACTGTACTCTAGTTGATAAAATACCATTTCACCATGTATGGATTAACAATCCTGAAATTGTCCACTAGAATCAAGAAATCCATAGATAGATGGCAGTTAAAGTAATATTTTTCTCACTATGAAGTAAGAGCTTACAGATAAGCAAAGGGAGGAGGCTAGGAAGTTCTATGTGATAATGGTTTAGAGTTAGACAAATCAGTATGAACTCATGTGTAGGTGAATAATATACAGAAGATTGTATATACACATATTTCTAGATATGGGCATGTGCACATCTTAGTATATACACATATATTTCCTTACACTCTCTGCAGAGAGGCCCTCGAGGCTGCAGTAACAATGAGCAGAGATAATGCCCAGGCTCTAGGTTTTAAAACCATTCTCCAATAAATATCTTCTTAGAGATATTGCTCTTTCTAGGAAAGAAATATACAAGAAGGACCTGGAATATTTTGTAGTACCAAAAACTAAATAGGTGTAAAATAAACCCCTCAATGATGGGGTTATAGTAAAGAGCAATAGGGTGCACTGGAAAGAGCTACCATGGCTGAAAAGTAGAAGACATTGAAAATAAACAAAAGAAGTGTCATAACACACCCCAAAGTTTGAAATAAATGTCAGGAGTCAATCCTGTTAGAACTGAGGCAACTTCCCTCAAGAGTCTGTAGGACTTGGGTGGTCTTTGCCATATGTACTGCCTTTTGGCTCCCAGCTCTGAACCCTTCAACTAAGGCCCTATGGAAAGTTTCTAATCAGTTGAGCCTGGTCATGTCATTGGGATCCCATTGGGGGTCCTGGGCTGGGAACTGTGCGTGGGCATATTGATCACTGTCCAGCCTTCCCCCAGATGGGTGCTCCTTGAGCCAGGTGAAAGCTCCTTTTGTGACTCACATTCTCTCCTTGAAATTGAGTAAGGTCAAGAGGAGCTGTTCACAGTCAGCCCAGGTGAGTTTGTGGGTCTGAATGATGGACAGGAAGAGGTCCATCATGACCTGAGGCTTCTCCGAGTATGGTGAGGTGTGACTTTTCCAGATAAAGAGGTCAGTGGTAGTGAAGGGTTTGTAAATGAACATTTAGTTTTCTCCTTGTGTATGGCCATCAGCATCATAATAAATTGGAGCCCAGGCTTCAGAGAGAGGGAGCTGTAGGGTGGCCCTTCTCCCTGCTCCACCTGTCCCTGGGGCTCCCCGTGGTCTGAGTTGTCATCTTTCAAGGACTCCTTCCTGAGTGATGACTGGCACTATGCTGCCAGGGGTCAAGATTGTTGGAGACAGCCATTGCAGAGGTGCAGAGGTACAGAGGCTGCATTGTTTGGAGAAAGCATCTGTGGCAGCGGCTGCAGGTGTGGCTGGGCCATGTTGCTTGGAGAAACTGGCTGTGAAACCGGCTGTGGGGGCGACTGCAGCAGCCGCTGTGCTGTGCAGCTTGGAGAAAGAAGATGAGAAACAGGCTGTGGAAACAGCTGCAGGAGCAGCTATAGGAGCAGCTGGCTCTTGTTGCTTGAAGAAAGTGGCTGTGGAAGTGGCTGCAGGAATGGCTGCGAGGTAGTGCTGCTCAGGGAGGATGGTGGGGGTGAGGGCAGTGAGGTCACGCTGTTCAGGAAGGATGGCAATGGAGACAGCTGTCAGGGTAGCGAGGTCATGCTGCTCAGGGAGGACGGCAGTGGACATGGCTGTGCGGGCAGCGAGGTCGCATTGCTTGGGAAAATTGGCTCATGCCCACTCCTCGGCACTGGCACTTTAGGAACAATCACATAAGGTGGTGGGAGATCATCTTCATCTGGCCCTTCTAGAATGGGTGTGTTGGCACTAGATTTGGGGCTTACTTTCTCTGGACCCTTTGTAAGGCACGTGTTTGGCCTGGTTCCTGAGACAACACCTGTGGGCTTTTGTTAACAGGCAAATCCTGACTTCCTTAGTCGTACATTTCCTTAACCAGGGCAGACTTTGACTCGCAGTGTCCTGCCAGGCATCAATGTAGGGGAACTGGCCAGGGCACCCTGGTTTTCTGGTTAACATCTCATGTACTTTACGGATGATCCGGGGTCAAAGGTGCCCTCCTGGGGCCAGCCCACGCCAAAAGTCATCCATTCTAATTTGCAAAGCATTTTAAGATTTCCTGGCTGGAACTTTATGCCACATACATCTTCGTGGAAAGTTTTTCCGCATACAACTTAATGGCGTCCTATTCTGTGTGCTTCCCATGTTTCCTCTGCGTGTTGACACTGCACAACAATCACTCAGCCTTTTGTTTCATCCATCTCCAGCTCTGTCCCTCGTGGGAACACACGGCACCTCTTAGCCTAAGCAGGTCGGTATAAGCCCAGGACTCGCAAGAGGGTCTTTTTTCAGGGAGGTGCCCCAGACTGCCCTGGACCAGAGCGGTTACCACGGAACTGTGGATCTTTTCATGTGCTTTTTGGCCATTTGTATTTCTTCCTTAAAGACATATACAAAGAATATTCAAAACTAAACCATATATATTCTCCTGTTTCTAGCATTGATGGAGAATTAACAATGAATCATAACTCATGAATCTATTTTCCTGGTTAATCATAAGCATGTCTAACCTAGTACAGCTCACGATTAAATGTCTCATTGTGTGTTTGCAGCAGGCTATGTTCTGAATGTCACAGTTACTTTCGATGGGGAGAAAAATGAAGGAAGGAAGCTTCTTTTTGACCATTAAAAAAAACCTCAACCATAAGAATACAAACATTCTAATTTTAGAAATGGCTAAGTGATCCTAATAGTACCTTTTTAAAAAAAATACATAGGTGGGAAATAATATATGAAAAAAAAGCTCTACATAATAGCCATGAGAGAAATGCAAGTTAGAACCTCATGAGATACCACTACCACTAGTTTGAAAAAACTGAGAATATCAACTAGCGGCATGAATGCAGAACAATAGGAACTCATATGTTTTACTCATATGAATACCAAACAAAACAAAACTGCCACTTTGGAATATAATATCAGTTTCTTCTAAAGTAAATCATACACTTAACAAATAGTCCTTTAGCCCCACTGGTACATATTTACTCAAGAGAATGGGAAATATTTCCACATACAATCTTGTACACAAATATTTAAGCAGCTGTTTTCTTGGTCACAAGAACTCAAAAAAATAAAAATGATCATCAACAGGTGGAAAAAGAGGAGAATGAGGAGAAAGGGCAGACTGTTAAGTATAATTGGGGGTGTGAGTGGCCCCTCTCATCCCAGAAAAAAAAAGAGACGGAGGTAATTGACTCCTAACACTAAAGACTCTGAGGCCCTCCTCTATTTATGTGCAAAAGGAGGGAGACAGATCTCTGCAGAGCTGGCTGATAGACAAGGCAGATTCCCATCAACAATTCATAAGGCCAGGTTTTTACATAAAAAGATGGAGATGATGCTATGGACAGAAATTTCTTTGAGCCTTGTGATAGAAGATACCCTGAGTATATCTCCAGCCTTGGGGAGGCCCCTTTGACACAGTCATGGAACATTTTTTGTGAGGAAATCCCTCTGCCTATGTTACCAGGCAGCCTGGATCAACCAAGGCTCCTACTGCCAGCAAGCCTTGGGCCAGGTGAGCTATCAGCAGGAGGGAGGGTCACACATCAGTCACAGATCAAACCCAGGCACCCACTCTACATGGGTTCCACATACCCCTTTACAGAAGGGTCCCTGCCTCCTCCTCCTGTATAAAAAGCCCAGTCTCCTGACCCTTGAGGAATTGTGACTATTGGAACAATTCTTATCCGAGAGCAGTGACTAGCAGTCACTTCTATTGCTCTTACTTCCCATAGTATTGTTATTGATGTTTTAACACCTTGCCTGGAATAAACAGAAACCCTGACAATTGCATACATAAGATCACAGATGGTTCCCATTTGCCCTTCCCCAAGATCTAGGGATCAGTGGTCTCTGTGTTCTCAGGTCAAGAGTGGCATCAGCCCCATATAATGGCCACTGGCTGGCCATCTTATGGTCTTCCCCTACCAACCTCCTTCCACAGGCCTCCCCAGGATTTTCTCAGCCAAAGCCAGATCCCAAAGCAGAGATATATGAAGGGCAATCCCAGGATAAGGTCTCATCCCCAAATGGGTCACCACCTTGGGGACTTTGCCTAAAACACCCATTGAATTTCCGCTTAAGAATTAACTTACCTTTAGAGACCAGTCGTCACACTGTTAGTCCACAGGAATTTTCTGAGCTTAGATGGAAGGGTATCACCTGTCACAGGAATTTAGTGCAGGTTCCCAAATGTGGCATTAATGAAGTTCTGTTAATTATATGAGAATAATTTCCTATAGATGGCTTCAGGCTTGGTTGATCATTTAAGATGCAACTCTAAGGAAGCAGCTGTGTCTCAAGCAATTGAGCTCCCATTTACCATATGTAGGACTCAGGTTCAATTCCTGGAACCTCCTGTTAAAAAATAAAGGCATCCCAGACCTGTGCAGTGAGGTGCAGCCCCCACCCCCACATGCAAAATGAAGCATCAAAAAGAGGATGGTGCAACCAGATAGAAAAAAAAGATACAATCCCTTACCTTTGCTCCCAAACCCATAGCAGATTTCAATCACTTCTTTCAAATGCAGACATTCTGAAAGCTAGAAGCATCAGTGTAAATGCAGTATGGGATATAGCCACAGGCTTCTTTCAACTACTCCTGCCCAGGTGGCAGGGTAAAAATTGGAGGGCCTCTGGGACACTCCCCAGTCTGGGGCAAATCCCATTCCTCAGTTTTCCTAGCCCTATTAGAAAATCACTGGCATGGAGGCAGACATTTAGCTTCTACCCAGATGAACTTTCTAGATCTCTGTGGACATTTCCTAAAAGGACACAGCAGAGAGTTGATGGGCATAAGAGAGGGAGGACTCTGAGAGTGTGGGGACTCCATGGAGGGAGCCAAGCACCTGGGGGGAGGAGGGTGATGTGAAATGGTGGCCCAGTGTAACATCACATATATCTGATCAAGATGTCCCCGGTGCTACAATCGGAGCCTGGGCGTGACAGCTGGAGCTGGGATAAAATATGGAGAAAAGAGTCTGTGTGAAGGGAGGATGCTCTCTGGCACCTGTTACTCCTTCTTGACTCCCCATGACATGTTTCCCAGTTGGGAAATAATCCTGTCCAAATCTGGGGCCAGGATCCAGGTATCTGCTCCCCTTCCACAGCTTCCCTCTCTGCCCTTGGGGCAGCTAAAGAAAAAGCAGTGGAACACCAGGTGAAGCCCCTTTTTGGGTCAGAAAGGAAATTCCACAATTCACATGCTCAGGGAACACAGGAAGCCCATTAGCAGGATGTGCAACTGTGGGGAATTTAAATGGAGGATTTTGTCATTGACCCAGAAGACATAACCACCAGATGGCAGTGACAATCTGTTCATCGGACATGGTGTTGACTGTTTTGTAGGATGGACCCCTACAGAAAAGCTTCCAAAAGCCACAGGTGGGAAGGAGCCCCCGAAGAGGAAGCAGGGCAAGGAGTGCCAAGGCAGCTTGGGACCATATAAACATCCCTGCTTACCTACAAATTGAGAGCCTATGTTGGGCTAATTTCCTGGGGTATGCAAAGCCAGTTAATGCTAAATGGCTAAAAAATGTTTATTGGGCTAATTTTAAGACAATTGCACGTGTAATTATTTGAGTTTAGCTGCACCCCAAAGATCTCAATATAAATTTATTTCTTCACAGGTATTTTCTCAAGAGGATTTTCTGCAAAAGTGACAGCTAGGCAAGCCAGTCATGACAGTTTTAAAGCTATTATATCTGAAATGACTCATCAGCATTCCCAACACTGCTAAGCTCCTCCCACAAATGATTTGTCCCTGACCCTGTGCTGAGAGCTTTCAATGTGGAGGGATTCCTAGGGAAGCCTCCTCCTAGGGATGCATCCCCAAGGGCTGCTGCACAGGATGACAATCATCATAAAGTTAAACACACCATTTGGAAGGTCTTTCATTTCTTGGTAGTGTAAGGGTAAGGCCACATTGAGACAATAGGAATAGAACTACATTAGGAAATGGGAATTGCAAGTGCCTTCAGATAAATAAATAACGTAGGCTGTTTCCAAGGAGAGTGCCAATAAATAACTTAGGGCTGTCCCCAAGAAAAGGGCCAAAAAATAACATGGGACTGCTCACAAGAAAGGGCTTTTAAAAAAGAAAAAAATAGATACACTATCTTCAGCTAACCACAGTGTTCTGCTTCCTTGCCTGCTTGCTTGCTAGTAACTCCTCCCCCCCATCCTCAAAGGCTATAAAAACACCTCTTCCCTTAACTCAGGGCTGCTGTCTCCTCCGCATAGAATGAGACAGTCACTGCGCAGCTATTGAAGCTCTCAATTAGAGCTTTATTCAAAGTCTGAGTCTGGTTAGTATCACTAATCTATAACAGTAGATAGATGTTTGTTTATTAAGAGACAATTCTAGGCCAAGTAATGCCATATATAATGGCTTCCTGATTCTTTTTTTAATGTCAACTGACTTTCTTAAAGTAAACTCCCATGGGGATGCCTAAATCAAGGCAATGTCCCACCTGGGTCTCTTATGACCACTTTCTGCCCTGGTCTACAGACCACAACCCTGTTTCCTACTCAGGCAGTTGCCTAAATAAGACTGACTATAGGCCCTGGGGCCAGTGAGGCCAAACTAACTGTGGCTATATTTACCTACAGACACATTCACACCAATATTAATGTCTACCTATTTAGATATGTCTATGCATATTAACTTAAAAGTACACAATAAACCCTCTCTATCACTCTGTTTACAGGTGCTTTGACACAATTGTACATGATTTTTTTTTTGCATGGAAACGACAATTTAAGACAACTCCTTTCCCCCTCCCTGTCCTTTTTATGTAGTCCCTAACCCTCCCATTCCTCCATAAGCTCAGGAAAAATGCTGTTTTTGGTCAGCAGAATCCTGCTCATTCCCTGTCTTTCCCCACCAGCCATCCCCTGAGTGGTCACCTTCTCTGAGTCCTGTTTTTCCTGGGCCCCAGACCCACAGATACACAGCCCCCCTTTCACAGCTCTGATCCTGTGGGCAGAAGATGCAGATTAATGCCACGTGGTGGTCCAGGGTCATGGCGTGCCTAGGCATCCCTGTTAGTCCTGATGATGATTTCAAAGTAGAAATCTTAACTACTTACAGATGCTTTTAGCTTGGTATGTATTTTATTTAAAGGATTTCTATGAACAGGAGAGCCAGTTAGGAGAGTTTGGTACATAAATGAAATAACAAACTGGTGTTATATTATTTATGGAAAAATAAAACAATAGAGGAATTTCTTTGACTGGATCTGCCAGGTAAGGGGCTTTGAATTTTTGTGATGTGGTGGGTTTTTTTGAGGTCCCAGGGCCAGGGATTGAACCTGGGACGTTTTAAGTGAGAAATCATAACTTATCCCCTGAGGCTTTTTTTTTTCATTTGTTTCCTTGGTGTTTCTTTTTTGTTGTGTTTTTCAGAAGGCACCAGGAACCAAACCAAGAATCTCCCATGTTGGAGACAGGCACTCAATACGTAAGCCACAGTCACTCTCCTGAACTGTTTTTACGTAACAATAACTCCCTGATTCTTTTAATTGTTCATAGTAATTGGGAGAATAATAAAAGAACAATAAATCCCTTACTCTGTTAATGTCTTATTTATGCCCAGTCATTTTAGGATTTCAGTTAGGGGTCAAGAGTCAAAACAGCTTTGAAATAATTTTTAAACAAAAAAAAAAATCTGTGATTAAAATATTAGTTTCTTTTTCATAATAACCATTTCCAAAGATGATCATGAATTTAATTCTAGACATAATTTGCTTATGTTGGCTTATTCAAGGATAAAAAAGGTAAAAGATAGTGAATCAACAAAAGCTCCCTCAGGCTCTATTTCAATTCTACAATTGACATATGTGACCTAGGCCCTCATTTAGGGATGGGGACACTGAGGCCATGTGAAGGAAAGGGACAGACCAAGACCCATAAACCTGAAGAGGCAAGGCAGAACCAGTGTCAGCACTGGGCTCTCTTTCACATTCAGGACTGACCTTTGGTGTTTTGTCTGTGGGGAATGGGGCAGGTTCCCTCTCTCTGAAGCTATGTGTAATAGTCTGAAGATGTTGCCTGCAGACCAAGGTGGGGTTCAGAGAGGAATGGGGTGACCCTGAATTTCTGAGGTCTAGACCTCAATATGTGTTCTTTACCCTTAAACATGGCTACTGCTTACTGTGGTCTCATCAGTCCTGGCCCCACTGCTCAATGTCTGGTGGCCTTGGTCAGACCCAAGGGAGGAGAAGCAGATTTCCTGTTTGCTATGCAACCAGAAAATGACTCAAATTCAGAGGGCAAGTGCTGGGGGTCTTGAATAAGAAGAGCCACTTCTCTTCTGGGCTGAGGGTTCTGGCTCCAGACAAAAATGAGGGAATCCCAGTAGAAAGCTGTGCCCTACAGAGTTAGTTGGTATGTGGGGGGAAAGGGTAGATATCATTCCCAGGTTTCTGCTTTTAAAATAGTTGAATAAACTGAGAAAATTGATTCACTAGTGAAAAGTACTTGAAATCATTATGTAAACTGTGATATGATAAAATTCTTTAAGCAATTGCAATTCATTCACCAACAAGGTGACAAATCCTATCAAATAGCAGTGACATGTCCTTCACCCTGTCTAGTTGCTGGGTTTGGCATTCCTGCACAAAGGTCCTTTCACACTGAGCCATCCCTTCCTTCACCAGCACTCTTCCCAACTTCTCTTCCTTCCTATATTAACTTATTTTCTTCTGAAATTAACAAAGACTTTGCATAAAGAATTCAATCAAGAAAAAAAAATGGAGAGAGGCAAGATGGTGACAGATTAAGTACACCTACATCATCTCGCCTAAATAAAACAACTGAGTGCAGCAAAATCCTTCCTGACTTAGCTGTTTTGGGAACCCAAAAAGCAGGAGGCTTAAGGGCATCCATATGCAGAGAGCATAACAAAAAGAATGATTGTGCAAGGTGAAACCATGAGTTTCTGATGCTTCATGCAGGAGCTATTGGACAGCTGAGCCCCTCCCTCAGGGCAGGAAGCCACAGCATTCCCTGACTCTTGCCAGTCAGTCAGCTAGAAGAGACAAATTCTGAGAGTGGGAGGGTTCTGGTGAAAGGTGGAGAGGGGTCCCCTGAGTGTGGGTTCTATGATCTGGACCCCCCTTTATTTAGCTTTCAGAAGCATACCAGCTGGCCTCTGGAGAAACCAGGAAGAAGGGAGAGGTAAATCTGCTGAGGCAGTCTGATTTACCTAACCTCCCTGGGATAGGGAAAATTAGTCTGGGAGAAGGTGGAGTCAGGCAATTAACTAGTCCTGTGCAACTCCTCTAAGGGAGGGGGACAGCAGGAAATGCTTAATAAGCTTCCAAGAGCATATTTAGGGTTCCCAGGAAGGTGTGGGTGCTCTCTTTCAAAGAGACTGAGAGTCATTTCGATGCTGCCAGCTTGTTTCTTGATTGCTGTGATTCCACTTTCTTGATTTTCTCATTTCTGTGTGTACTTATTTGGCAATCAATGCTGTCTCATTTCCCTCCTGCATCTTTCTAACTTCCACCTTCTGTTGTTGTCCTTACATTCTAATTACCTTTGTTTAGTCCCCAATTTTTCTGACTTTTTAATTCTTACCGTTTTGTTTTCTATCCTTTATTAACTTTCTATTTTTATCCTTTCTTTTCTCTTTCCCTCTCTCTTCATCATACTGACCTGTTAATTCACACTATATTCTTTTTGATATTCAGTTCCCCATTTCCTTGGAGGTGCACCACTTTTTTATTCCTGTATTTCTACACAGTTACATGAGTTTAATATCCAATCCCTTAGGTCTTATATGATTCTTCTGCTAACATTTACTATCAATATTACTATTAAATCTTTTTTTTTCACTGCTTTTGCTTCCCCTGGATGTAAATTTTTTCATTGAAGGGAACTTTGACAAAAACAAGGAAATAAAATAAGAAGAAAAAAGTATAAAATAGAAAACTTAATACACCCACAAAAACAGCAACTAAATAAAACCTGAGACTACATGGAGGACATAACCAACTGAAGAAACCCATCAAGATAAAATGATGAGCAGAGAGCCACAAAAAATTACAAAACATACCAATAATCAGGAAGACATGGCCCACACCAATGAAAAAACTTAAAACCAGGAAGAGAAGCAGAACATTGAACAACTAAACAAAGATGTCCAAACTAATATCATGGATCATTATAATGAAGTGAAAGAAGAGATTAAGGATATTAAGAAAACACTTGCAGAGCGTACTGAAGAAATTGTAAACATATGGAAAAAGATAACAGAATTGTTGTTAATGAGTGGCACAATCCACGAAATAAATAAATAAATAAATAAAAAACACTCTAAGCAAATAACAGCAGAATTGAATAGGCAGAGGAAAGAATTATTGAGGTGGGAAGCATTAAATCTGAACTCAAAGAAAGAGTAGAATTATTAGATAAGAAGTTAGAAGGAATCCAATAGAGACTTAGGGATCTGAATGACAACACAAAATGCACAAATATCTCAGAAGGAGAAGATAAGGGAAAGGGGACAGAAGGATTTTTGGAGGAAATAATGGCTGAAAAATTCCCAAACTTACTGAGGGAGATGGATGGTACATGCCCAGGAATCACAGCACAACCCAAACAGTATAAATCCCAAAAGGCCTCGTCCAAAACATATCTGTGAAATTATCTGATGCTCAAGACAAAGAGAAAATATTGAAAGCAGCAAGAGAAAAGAGAACCATCGAACACAAGGGAGGCTCAATAAGATTAAATGCTGATTTCTCATCTGAAACCATGGATGCAAGAAGACAGTGGTATGACATAGTCAAGATACTAAAAGAAAAAAGTTTCCAGCCAAGAATACTCTATTGAGTAGAACTGGCATTCAAAATTGATGGAGAGCTCAAAATATTCACAGATAAACAGAAACTAACAGAGTATGCCAATAATGAATGTGCTCTTCAAGAAATACTAAGGGGAATTCTGTGGCTTGAAAGAAAAAAACTGAAGTCAGAGTTGGAGGACAGTTTAAGATGAACAAAAAAGACAAAAAAGAAATAAAAACAACATATGACACACACAAATTCAAAGAAAATATGGCTAATGTAAGTAATTTCTTGTGAGTAATAGCACTGAATGTTAATGGATTAAACTTACCTGTCAAGAGACACAGATTGGCAGAATGGATAAGGAAATGTGACCCATCTATATGCTGTCTATATGAAATTCACCATAGACCCAGTGATTCAAGAAGGTTGAAAGTGAATAGCTGAAAAATAATATTACAAGCAACTAATAACCAAAAAAGGCAAAAGTAACTATACTAATATCAGACAAAACAGACTTTAAAAACAAAACTCTTGTGAGAGACAAAAATGGGCACTACATATTAGTAAATGTGGTAATCTATCAATAAAGAACAATCATAAATATTTATACACCTAATCAGAGTGCCTCAAAATACATGAGGCAAACACTGGATAAACTAAATGGAGGAATAGATGACTCCACAATCATTGTGGGAGACTTTAATATACCATTATCATCACTAGACAGAACATCTTGACAGAGAATCAATAAAGAAACAAAGATTTGAATAATTTATTAGAAAATCTGAACCTAATAGACAAATGCAGAACACTACAACAAAATACAGCATAAATATATTCTTCTCAAGAGCATATGGATCATTCTCCCAGATAGACCACAGGCTAGGCCACAGAGAAAGTCTCAATGAATTCAGAAAGATTGGAATCATACAAAATAATTTCTCTGACCACAGTGGGATGAAACTGAAAGTCTGCAAGGGCTGGAGAACCAGATTAGGCACAAGGATATAGAAGTTAAGCAACACACTCTTAGACAAACAGTGGGCCCAGGAGGAAATCTCAAAAGAAATCAGCAACTACTTTGAAATAAGTGAAAATGATAGCACAACATATTTAAACTTATGGGATGCAGCAAAAGCTGTACTGAGAGGGAAATTCTTAGCCATAAATTCATATATCAACAGAGAAAAATAGCTAAAATCAAACAAATAACTGCACATTTAGAGGAATTATTGAAAGAATAAATAACCCCAAAGGATGAAGAAAGAAAGAAAGAACAAATTTCAGAGCAGAACTAAATGAAAAAGAAAATAAGAAAGCACTGGAAAAAATAAACAGAACAAAGAGTTAGTTCTTTGAAAAAACCAATAAAATTGACAAACTCTTAGCTTTTTCCTGTGTTTGTTTAACACAGAAAAAAGAGCAAAGATGTGAATAGACAAAATAAGAAATGAGAAAGGGGATATCACCACTGAACCCACAGAAATAAAAAGAATCATAGGAGGATATTTTGAAAAACTATATACCAACAATAACACATAAGCAGTTGACATTCACAAAGGAAGAAACTGATGATCTCAACAAACCAATCACAAGTAAAGATAAAAAACCTGTCATTAAATCCTCCCAAATATGGAGAGCCCTGGGTCAGACAGCCTCGCAGGTGACTTCCACCAAACATCTGGAAGGAACTACCTCCAATTCTGCTTAAACTCTTACAAAAAATTGAAATAAAAGAAACATTGTGTAACTCATTCTATGATGTCAACATTACCATAATACCAAAGGCAAACAAAGACACCACGAGAAAGAAAATTAACAGACCAAACTCTCAAATGAACCTATATACTAAAATCCTTAACAAAATACTTGCTAATTGTATTCAGCAACACATCAAATGAATTATCCACCATTACAAAGTGGATTTCATCCCTGGTATGCAATGAAATCTAAACATAAGAAACTTAATCAGAAACTTAATACACCATATAATCAGGTCAAATAAAAATCACATGATCATATCTATAGATGTAGAAAAAAGCATTTGACAAAATACCCACCCTTTCCTAATAAAAATACTGCAAAAGATAAGAATAGAAGGAAACTTTCTGAACAGGATAAAGGATATATACGAAAAACACACATCTAACATCATATACATGCTGAAATTGTAAAATCTTTCCCTCTAAGATTAAAAACAAGACAAGAATACCCATTATCACCTCTCCCATTTAAAATTGTGTTAGAAGTACCTTGTCAGGCATGAGGCAAGAAACAGATATAAAAGGCATCCAAATTGGAAAGGAATAGGTAAAATTTCACTCTTTGCAGATGACATGATTCTCTACATAGAAAGCCATGAGAAATCTAAAACAAAGCTTCTAGCATTTATAAATGTGTTCAGTAAAGTCACAGTGTATAATACCAATGTGTAAAAATCAGTAGGATTTCTCTACACCAATATTAAACAATCTGAGGAGGAAATCAAGAAAAAATACCATTTGCAATACCAATTATAAAATCAAATACCTAGGAATAAATTTATTTATTTATTTATTTTTTCATTGACTTTGTAATAATATTACATTAAAAATATATATATATGAGGTCCCATTCAACCCCACCACCCCCACCCCACCTCTCCCCCCCCAGCAACACTCATTCCCATCATCATGACACATCCATTGCATTTGGTAAGTACATCTTTGGGCACCTCTGCACCTCATGGTCAATGGTCCACATCATGGCCCATACTCTCCCACATTCCATCCAGTGGGCCCTGGCAGGATTTACAATGTCCAGTGATTGCCCCTGCAGCACCATCCAGGGCAACTCTAAGTCCCAAAGGCAACTCCACATCTCATCTCTTCCTGCCATTCCCCATACCCATATCAGCCACCCTGTCCACTTTTCCCACTCCACTCCAATGCCAACTTTTCTTTGTGGACCTTGGATTGGTTATGTCCGTGGCATCTCTATGTCAAGAGGAGGCTCAGATTCCACATAGATACTGGATGCAATTCTCCTGCTTTCAATTGTAGGCACTCTAGGCTCCATGGTGTGGTGGTTGTCCTTCCTCAACTCCATCTTAGCTGAGTGTGCTGAGTCCAATAAATCAGATTGTAGGTGCTGGAGTCTGTTGAGGCTCAGGACCTGGCTATCACATTGTCAGTCCAGAGATTCAAATCCCCTAAATATATCTTAAACCCCAACACTAACTGCAACTCCAGCACATTAGCATGAAAGTCTTATGAAGAGAGCTCCCATCTGAGTCCAGATTCATCACACATAAACACCATTTCCAAAGAGGGGCCATCTGACCTGGTAGTTAACCCCATCTGCCATGACCATAACTCCCATGGGTCTCTTTAGTCCTCAAAGGAACCAATACCTGGGGGTTGTATCTGCTTTATCGGTCTCTTAGACTCTGCTCAGTTGTGCATAAGGGCAATCCTTCTGACAGCCTCCAGACTCTTTTTTAGAGACTCGTAGCCATATAAACTCATTTCTCCTTTCCATTTCCCCCTTACATTAGGTCAAACAGCATTTTAAAGTCATGTTATTTTATGTAGACAGGGATATTCTGCTGATCCGCATTGAACCTTCTGTACAAGGTCATTTTCCAGTTGCATCATCAGTTGGTAGTTGATAGTGATCCCTTGGTGCCTGGGAGGCTCATCCCCGGGTGTCATGTCCCATGCTGGGGGGAAGGCATTGCATTTACATGCTGAGTTTGGCTTCGAGACTGGCCACATTTGAGTAACATGAAGGCTGACAGGAGGAAATTCCCAGGCACAATGCTGCTCTAGGCCTTGTTCTTATTTTAGGCTTTTCAGCTCATAAGCATAGTCATTAGCGTCAGGGGCTCACTGTTGAAACCTCACTCCCTCCTGGTCCCCGCCGCTGCACCTGGGAGACTGTCGCTGTTCTCCTATGGACCACAACAGAGCACCACTGGCCAGGAACCCAGTACCCCCCCTGCTGTGGTTTTTAATTGTTGTCACTATGAGTATATCCAAACATTACCATGCACCCTGGACATATGTTCTGTACAGCTCCCTGTCAGCCATATATCAGTAGGAATAAATTTAAACATGTAAAGGACTTATATTAGAGAAAATTACACAACATTGTTAAAGGAAATCAAAGAACACTTAAATAAATGGAAGAACACTCCCTGTTCTTGAATACGAAGAATAAACATCATTAAGATGACTTTTCTATCCAAACTCATCTACACAGTTAATGTGCAAACCCAATAAAAATCAACACAGAATTTTTTAATGAACTGGAAAGACTAACTATGAAATTTATTTGGGGGGAAAGTGGCCCCAAACAGTCAAAGACATTTGAAAACGAAAAATGAAATGTGAGGAAAAATATTACCTGATGTTAAATCATACAATAAAGCTACAGTGGTCAAAACAACATTGTATTGGCAGAAGGATAGACACACTGACCAATGAAACTGAATTGAGAGTTCAGACACACATCCTCATATATACAGTCATCTGATATTCAAGAAAGTACAAAGCCCACTAAACTGGGAAGAATGGCCTCTTAAACAAATGGTCCTTGGAGAACTGGATATCCATATGCAAAAGAAGGAGAGGATTACCAACTCATGCCTTATACAAAAATCAACTCAAATAAATGAGAGATCTAAATATAAGAGCCAAGACTATAAAGACCTTGGAAGACAATGTAGGGAAGCATCTACAGGAACTTGTAATAGGAAATTGCTACATGAACTTCACATCCAAAACACAAAAGCCAAAGAAAAAATAGATAAATGGGACCTCCTCAAAATTAAAGTATTTTGCACCTCAAAGGCGATTATCAAGAAAGTAAAAAGACAGCTTGCCCAATGGAAGAAAATATTTAATAATCATATATCTGATAGGATCCTAATATCCAACATATATAAAAAATCCTATTTCTCAAAAATAAAAAGCCAAACAACCCATTCAAAATGTGGGCAAGAGATTTGAGCAGATGCTTCTCCAAAGAAGAAATACAAATGGATAAAAGACACATGAAAAATGCTCAACATCACTACCTATTAGAGAAATACATAGCAAAGCTACAATGAGATACCATCTTACCAATTAGACTTGAGGCTATTAAAGAAATAGAGAACTACAAGTGTTGGAGAGAATGCAGATGAATGGGAACCCTTATCCACAGTTGGTGGAAATGTGGAAGAATCCAGCCATTCTGGAGGACATTTTGGCAGTTCCTCAAAAACGAGCTATAGATTTGCCATATGACCAGCAATTTTACTGCTGAGTATATCCCCAGAAGAACTAAAAACCAGGACATAAACTGATACATGCACACCAATGTTCATAGTGGCATTATTCACTTTTGCCAAAAGTTGGAATCAACCCAAATGCCCATCAAAAGATGAATGGATAAACAAAATGTAGTATATACATACAACAGAATACTACTCATCTGTAAGAAAGAATACAGTACTAACACATGGGATAACATGGATGAACCTTGAGGACCTTATGTTGAGTGAAGTAACCCAGACATTGAAGGACAAATACTATATATCCTCTCTGACATGAATTATGCAAATCAGACTGTTTCAGAGAGCTAGAGCCTGGACGATATGCTTATAGGAAATGGGGGGGGTGTTGTGTGTGTGAGCTGATGTATACATGAGAGAAATCTATGATAAAATGTGGGTAAGTTTTTGTGGAGTGAAGGGATAAGATGATGACATAGGTATACTATTGGGTGGGACTTTGAAGGCTTGGGGGGTTAGGGTTGGGAGGGTGGGTCAGCTGGCCCATGTAGTTTAGGAGAAGGGTTGGCTGAGGGGGAAAACATGGGAGATTGTCAGGTATGTGATTAAAACTATATGTTGAGAAAACTCTTTAGAAAATATATTAAGGAAAGGATACTTGTTTAAGGTGTTTGATGGGGAACATTTGGCACAGGATGTACCTGGGACAGACTTCTAGGGAGTGTGTGAGGGTTCATCTTCTCATATTGTGTTTTATTAGTGGGTGGAGATATGTACAATGAGTGGGAAATTATTGTACCCCCATCCTGGGGAGGCCTGATATTCTCAAACAGAGGAGAGGGTGTCTCTCAAGAGCATGGGTGGTTCCCAAAGGGGGAGGATAGACTAGAGTGTCAAGCCCTCAGCATTGTTGTAAGTATCTATGAATCTTGTTCTCCAAGCAGTGAAGCTTGGTTGTCGCTGTGGGCCTTGAGGGGAGTGGGAGAGAGGAATAAAATAGATGGAAGTGGGGGTTACTGGAGGGCAATGGAAGTGTTCCACAAGATCTTACAAAAATGGATGTAAGCCCTGTTAAATTTCACCAAAAATATATAAAAGTGAATAGTCAAAAATGTAAAACATAATGTAAACTATACAGTAACCAAAAAGTATACAGTCTAAAATATAAGCCATAATGTAAGCCATAATGGAATCACAGTTAGTAGTTATATTTTAATATCGGTACATCAGCTGTAGCAAGTGCAACATGCACATGTAAAAAGATCATTGCTGAGGAAGGGGGAAAAGGGTTTGATATTGGGTATATGGGAGTCACCTAATTGTATATGTGATTTTACTGTGATCTAAAACTTTAGAAGTTAAAATTAAAATTTTTTAAATGATGTAGATACTGCAGAAGGAATGGAAGAGATTGCCTTGCCACTGTACTTGCAGGGCAACACCTATTACAATGATGAAACACAGAATATCAGGAACAAAGTTTTATGATATTTTTCATTTTTTAATACCCCAATTTATTTCTTTATTTTAGTTTTTCTAAATTATTATAAATTCTATGTCTAATCTATAAGCATGCCAATACTGTTTCATTATCCTTCTAATTGGATTTGGCAATATATTAGACTTAATTTTTGAAGAAATTTTGGATCACAGAGGGGATCCACTATGACAGGGCAAGAGTACTGGTGAGCGGTGTCATTGAAAGGGAATGCATGGGTGGGAGGGAGTTCTCCAGGGTATGCATATAGGATATATAGATATGTTCAGATGTTCATTGGATATTGTCATAGTGAATAGAGTTACACATGACAACTGAGGGAGTGCTGAGTTCCCATCCTGGGCAGCTCTGTTGCATCCCCCAGTGTAAGAGCATAAACCCCAGGTGCAAGGGAAAAGACCCATGAAGAATGGTCCAATGATGGGCCCTTTGTACTGATGACTATGCTTATGAGCTTCTGTGCTTGATATTTAAACTAGGCCTTGAGCTGCAGGGTGCCTAAGAGTTACCTCCTGAGAGCCTCCATGTTGCTCAAATGTGGCCACTCTCTAAGCCAAACTCAGCATGTAAATGCACTGCCTTCTCCCCAGCGTGGGACATGACACCCAGGGATGAGCCTACCTAGTGCTGATGGATTGCTACCAATCACCTGCTGGTGATGCAACTAGAAAAATTCCTTAAATCAAAGGGGGAAGTGGTAAAGACAAATTAATTTATATGGCTAAGAGATTTCAAAATGAGTTGGAAGGTCATCAGAGGGGTCGCACTTATGCATATCTCAGTTGGATCTGAAAGACAGCCAAAGTAGATACAACCCCAGATACTGGTGCTCCTGAGGGCTTCGGAGACACACAGGTCCTATAGTCATGACAGATGACTGTGGAATTCATTGCTTTGCAGTGGGCCTTACTTTGGAATTTGTGCTCCTGACTGTGATGGAGTTGGATTCAGATGTGACCTCTCTACACATGCCTCTTCTGTCATTTTTACTGAACCTGTGACTGATGCTGCAGTTTGTGTATGCTCAGAAGACTTGAATCTCTGGATGGTCCATGTGTCATCTGGGCCCTGAACCTCAACAGAGTTGGAACACCTACTCTGTGTTTCATTGGACTTACCCAGATCAACTGATGGGGAAGTATAATGGTCAACCACCACACCAGGCAACCAAGAATGTCTACAACTGAAAGCAGGAGAATTGCATCCATCAGTCATGTGGGATCTAAGCCCCCTCTTGATTTAGAGATGGAGTAGACATCTCCATCCCAAGTTACACAGGATGGAGGAATATATTACAGATTTTAGTGGGCTTGCTGGTATTCTACTATAGAACTACTGTGACTCTAGCAATGGAAGAAAATTATGTCACTGATGTGGAGATTGTGGTCATGGAAGCTACTGAGGGCAGGGAGAGGGAGTAAGAGGTGTGATATGGGGCATTTTGGGGGCATGGAGTTGTCCTGAATGATAATGCAGGGACAGATGAAGGACATTTTATATCCTGCCATAACCCACTAGGTGGACTGGGGTAGTGTAATCCACACCATAAACTATAATTCATGCTGTGTAGCAGTGTTCTAAAATGTATTCAGCAAATACAATGAATGCACCACACTAATGAAAGAAGTTGTTGATGAAGGAAAAATGGGGGATGTGGGGGTGGGCCATATGGGAACCTCCCATATTTTTTAATGTAACATTTTGTGTAATCTATGTATCTTTAAAATATTTATATATATATATAAAATATATATTAGAGGAACCAGCAAGATGGTGGCAGAGTAAGGTGCTCCTAGAATCAGCTCCTGCTACAGGGCAGTTAGTAAACACAAAGAGCTCTCTGGAGCTAGCTAAAGCACCTGTTTGGGTGCTCCAGGAAGCCAGAAGAGCATCCTGCAATGTCCTTGAAGGAGTATAAGATTCATCTGAAGATGAATCTTCAGAGAAGACTCATAAGTAGAGTATTCCATGCCACGGAGGTCGGTGCTTATCATCCACTGGAGGCACATGCCACCTTGGGAGCTGTTCCATGGCTGGAACTGAAAGCTCCACTTCCCCAAAATGGGGGAGGAAGAGTCAGTTGGGCATTAATTTCAGCTACTGATGAGTAAATTCAGTGTGCTATGGTATAATCCTGAGAACAGCTAAAGTTTGAGCCTGTTCAAGTCAGAAAGAGGTGGGTAGCAACCAACTTAACTCTGCGCCTGGCACGGCAGGAAGCAGGGTAAACCGAGGGTCCCAGTGCTGGTGGGGACCGGCTTCTTCCCACCCAGATCATATTACAGCTCAAGCCTAGGCCCCAGTGCCATATCCAGCAGGTAGGAAGCTGCAGAGACCTGCATCAGCCTCTCTGGGAAATTACCAGCCAAGCCATGGAGGCTGGTGACTATCCTACTCTGGCTGCAGGAGCCACTCCAGAGGCTATTCTGTGGCTGGAATTGGAAACTCCATTTCCCAGAAATGGGGAAGGTGGAGACAGTTGGCTGCCAATTTGGGCTGCTGATTGGTGTACTCAGCTAGCTAAGATATAACCCTGGGAACAGCTGGGGTGTGAACCAGCCCAAGTCAAAAAGAGGCCAGTAGCCACTGTTCTGACTTCACCTACAGCCTGAGGGGAAGCCAGGCTGACTGAAATTCTCAGTGTTGGCAGGAACCAGTTTCTTTCATGCAGATCAGCCCGCAGCCCATCTAGGCTTGCAGCCCTGCCTCTGGCAGGGAGAAGCCTGAGGAGCCCTGCACCAGCCTATACAGGTAACTGCAGGTAACCTTGGCTGTAAAAGACTGAAAAATCAGAAGTCTACCAGGGCAACTGCAGTCATCTTGGACCTGCACTGCATAGATTGGTGCCCACACCTGCAGCTCTATCCCTGTCCCAGGCAGGGGAGAAAATGTTATGAAGCTTCATCAGTCTCTCTGGGCAACTACAGTCTAGGCCTGCACTTGGGTTATTCTACATAGCTGTGACTCTGTCCCTACCCCTGGCAAAGGAGAAAATTGGAAGAAGCTTCATTGGCCCCTGGCACAATGAGGGCAGCTTGAGCCTCCATAGCTTACAGCACCAACTACATGCTTGGCTCCTACTGCTCAACCAGCAAGGGAGAAATGATAGGAAGCCCTAAACCAAAGAGAAAAACTGCACCCAGAATAAATACTCTAGTAAGCCAGATGCCAAGACACCAACAAAAATAGTACAATCCACACCAAGAAATAGGAAGCTAAGACCCAGTTAAAGGAACAAGATAAGCCTCCAGATGACATAAAGGAGTTGAGACAACAAATTATAGGTGTTCAAAGAGATCTTCTTAATAAATTCAATGAGATGGCCAAAGAGATTAAGGATATTAAGAAGACACTGGAGGTGTTTTTGGGACTTGGAGCTGTCCTGGGTGATGCTGCAGGGAAAGTTACTGGACATTGTATGTCCTCCCATGGCCCACTGGATTGAACGTGTAAGAGTGTGGGCTATAATGTGGACCATTGACCATGAGGTGCGGTGGTGCTCAGAGATGTGTTCAACAAATGCAATGAATGTCTCATGATGATGGAGGAGGTTGTTACTATGGGGTGAGGGGGAGTGAGGGAGTGGGGGGTATATGGGGACCTCATATTTTTTGAATATAATATTAAAATATAAAAATAAAGACAAAAATAAAAAAAAATAAGACACTGGATGAGCACAAAGAAGAATTTGAAAGCATACATAGAAAAATAGCAGATCTTATGGGAATGAAAGGTGCAATCAATGAAATTTTAAAAACATTGGAATCATATAAGAGCAGATTTGAGGAGGCAGAAGAAAGGATTGGTGAACTTGAAGAAATGGCCTCTGAAAGTGAACATACAAAAGAACAGATGAAGAAAAGAATGAAAAAAAATTGAACAAGGTCTTGGGGAAAGAAATGACAGCAAAAGGGGCAGAAGAACAACTGAGCAGAGTCAGAGAGACAGATAAAGCAGATACAACCCCCAGATATTGGTTCCTTTGAGGGCTAAAGAGACCCATGGGAGTTATGGTCATGGCCGATGAGGTTAACTACCAGGGCAGATGGCCACTCTTTGGAAATGGTGTTTATGTGTGATGAATCTGGACTCAGATGGGATCTCCCTTCATAAGACTTTCATGCTAATGTGCTGGAGGTGCAGTTAATGTTGGGGTTTAAGATATATTTAGGGGATTTGAATCTCTGGACTGACAATGTAATAGCCAGGTCCTGAGCCTCAACAGACTCCAGCACCTACAATCTTATCTATTGGACTTACCACACTCAGCTAAGATGGAGTTGAAGAAGGACAACCACCACACCATGGAGCCTAGAGTGATTACAACTGAAAATGGGAGGATTGCATCCAGCATCCATGTGGAATCTGAGCCTCCTCTTGACATAGAGGTGCAATGGACACAAACAATCCAATGTCCACATAGAAGAGGTGACATTGGATTGGGAAAAGTGGACATGGTGGACAATGGGTATGGGGAAAGGCAGGAAGAGATGAGAGGTGGAGGCGTCTTTGGGACATGGAGCTGCCCTGGATGGTGCTTCAGAGGTAATCACCGGACATTGTAAATCCTCACAGGGCCCACTGGATGGAATGGAGGAGAGTATGGCCCTTGATGTGAACCATTGTCTATGAGGTGCAGAGGTGCCCAAAGATGTACTTACCAAATCCAATGGATGTGTCATGATGATGGGAACGAGTGTTGTTGGGGGGGGCAGAGGGGGGGTGGGGGGGGTGGGGTTGAATGGGACCTCACATATATATTTTTAATGTAATATTATTACAAAGTCAATTAGAAAAAAGGGGGCAGAAGAAATATTTGAAGAAAAAATGGTAGATGATTTCCCAACCTTATTGAAAGACAGATCCCTGTCCAAGAAGTACAATGTAATTCCATCCAAAAAATATCCAAATAGACCAACTCCGAGACACATACTCATCAAAATGTCAAGGGCCAAAGACAGAGAATTCTGAGAGCAACAAGAGAAAAGAAATACATAACATATAAGGGATATCCAATAACAGTATGTGCTGATTTCTCACCAGAAATCATGGAGGCAAGAATACAGTGGTCTGATATATTTAAGATACTACAAGAGAAAAACTTCCTGCCAAGAATCTTATATCCTGCAAGTCTGTCATTCAAAAATGAGGGTGAGATTAGAATATTCACAGATGAACAGAAACTGAGAGAATTTCTAAGCAAGAGACCAGATTTTTTAGACATACTAAAGGGTGTGCTACAGCCTGAGAAGAAAAGACAGGAGAGAGGGGCCTGGAAGAAAGTATAGAAATGAAGATTATATCAATAAAAGTAACTAATAGTGTCAAAAGAGTGGTGAAAATACAATATAACAGATAAAACTCAATAGTCAGGAATAAACCTAACCAATGTTGCAAAGCACTTGTATTCAGAAAACTGCAACTCAGTGTTAAAACAATTCAAAAAATGGCCTAAATAACTGGGAGAACATTCCATGCTCATGGATTGGAAGACTAAATATCATCAAGATGTCAATTTTACTCAAGTTGATATATAGACTTAATGCAATCCTAATAAAAATTCCACCAGCATTAAAGAAAAAATTGAAAACACAATTATTAAATTTATTTGGAATGGTAAGGAGTCCTGAATAGCTGGAACATCATAAAAAGGAAAAGCAAGCCCTCATCTCCAGACTTTAAATCATAACACATACATATAGTGGTAAAAATACCATGGTTCTAGCCTAAAGACAGACACAATAGACCAATGGAATCAAATTTATGGTTCAGAAACAGACTCACATATATGTTCAAGTGATTTTTTACTAGCCTGTCAAAGTCACACAGCTTGGACAGAACAATCCACTCAACAAAAGGCATTGAAAATATTGGACATCCATAGCTGACAATAGGAAAGATGACTCCTATCTCACACCTTATCCAAAAATTAACTCAAAATATATCGCAAACTGAAAATAAAAGTAAGCACCATAAAACTTATAGAAGAAATTTTAGGAAAATATCTTCAATACCTGGTGGTGGGTGGTGGATTCTTAGAAGAGATAAGAGAAGGACTGAGTGGACTACTGATGTTTAATGTATGTAGAATTTTTAATTAGCTTTACTGTAAAGGTATGGAAATGTATAGAGTGGATGGTAACACACAGTGAGTAACAGCTGGTTTATAAATGGGGATGTTGCTGAAAATGGTAGTCTAGTTATAAAAATGCCAATTGACAGAATGCTAGGAAATAATCTAGGAACTAAGTAGCATAGTAAACTAAGAGGTGGGTGAGAATTGTGATTGATGATACAGATGCAAGAGTGTCCTTTGTTAGGTAAAACAAATGTAGATCACTACTGCAGGGTGTTGGGAATGTGGAGAAGGATGGGAGAAACACAGCTAGAGTCACCTATGGACTGTGGTTAGTAGTAATAATATAATATTCTTGCATCTGTATGAAAGATGTACTGTGTTGGTACTGAGGCAGTACAGAAAAAGTGAGCCAAGTGTACACTATGGACATGGTAACAATCAGTTGATATTATTTCATCTGTAACAAATGACACACCACATTGTGGTGTGTTGATGGAGGGGTGTTGTTTGGGAATTCTGCACATGTGCATGATTTTTTATAAGGCTACAACTTCTGTCATAGAAAATATTAAAAAATAATGAGGTGGGTTGGGGGAAAACACAACAAATGTAACATAAGGACTATGATTAATAGTAAGATTTTGACAATATTCTTTCATAATTTGTAACAAATGTCTCATGACAGTGCAAGGTGTTGGTGGAGGGTTAATGTATGGGACCCTTGTATGATGTTATGCAGGTTTGCTTTGTAAGTTCACAACTTATACTATACACTTAATTGTTTATGTATGCTCATATATGGATGATATAAAGATAATAATTGGATTGGTTAGGGGAAAATTGTTTAGTAGTAATATTTTGACAATACTTTTTATTGGTTAAAATTTTTAAAAATAATACAAGTTATTGGTGGTAGGGTGAGATATTATATATGTTTGTTTGATGTTATATATGTTTTGTAAGTTTACATCTATTATACACTTACTGTTTATGTATGTTTATGTATGAGTGATATAGTTCAATGAATTTAAAAATACATTAGAGGCAATAAAAGCAGCTTTGCAATGTTCAATGACAGATATAGTGATTTCAAAGACAGAACACCTGAACTGGAAAAGACAAGAAAGTAAAAGAGAAGACAGTGGAAAAAGTGAAACAAGTGTTCAAGAAATCAAAAAACAATGCAAAGTGCACAAATTTACACTATTGGTTTCCCTGAAGAAGAGAATGGAAAAGGGGTAGAAAGAATATTTGAGGGAATAGCAAATGGAAACTTCCCAACCCTTATGAAGGATATAAATATCAAAATCCAAGAAAGACAATGCACCAGAAGTAGAGTAAATCCAAATAGACCTACTCTGAGACACCTGCTATTAAGAATGACAAACATAAGAGATAAAAAGAATTCTGAAAGCAGCAAAAGAAAAGCATCACGTCCAATAAAACCTCAGTAAGATTAAGTGCTGACCTCACATCTGAAACCATGAAGAAGAGAAGAAAGTGGTATGAAATCCTTAATGTACTTAAAAAGAAAAATCCATCAGCCAAGAATTTTGTATCTGGCAAAGCTGAACTTCAAAAATGAGGGTGAGTCCAAAGTTTTCACAGGAAAAAAAAGCGAACACTAATAGAATGTTACCAAAAGACTTACAAGAGATACAAAAGGGACTACTGCATCCTGAAAGGGAAAAAAAGAGAGAGACTTGGAGAATAGTGTTGAAATGAAGGTTATTACAAAGGGCGAAATAAATGGTAAAAAGACAGAAAATAGTATGATATTGTTGTAGAATTTGAGAGAGGTTCAATTATTTGTGTATAGAGAGGCCAGAACTCAGGAATGATTTTGAGAAAGAAAAATGGTTTATTGACGGCTGGTCGGACTCAGGAGCTTTTTGTTTCAATCCTGAGCCCCGAACAAGATTTTTGAATCCCTTTTATATGGAGGAAACATTAAATGGTCCCTTTGTTTCAGTTCTCAATAGGCTTGAATTAGCATATATATCTTCCACATCCTAGGTTAGGTTGTAGCATGGACTTCATACATTCTAGATAAGCTTTTAGCATATTTGGTTTGCATTTCCCCTAAAGACTTAAAGTTTATAGACCTTGCATTGTTAAACTGTTTCCTGGGACTGGAGATGTTGCCATTGTCACCAAGGGCAGGACTGCAGCCTCTTACCATTTCACACCCACAAGTCAGACAGTTTAAGTTATCTCTGAAGAGACAAAGAGCCTCCCACCCATTACCCATGTCCTAGAGACCTTCCTGAGGTAGCAGAGCCTTCCCCTTTGCTAGCCCATGGAAATGTCCACAGCCAGTGATTGCTAAATTCTCTTAAATATGGTCCCTCCCTTCTACCCCCATGAGATTATCTCAATTTGGCGTTTATGGCAAAAAGAACACAAAAGGAAGATTTTTCTTTCCTGAGACTTTATCAGCAGTCTTTCTAACCAATAGGCCTTAAAAGCAATCAACATTATGATCAGAGTCTACCTGATGAAACTCTGTGCATACAAGGGCCTGGCTGAGAGGGGTTCCCCCAACCCACGTGCCAGCAGTCACAGCATCACCTGGGAATTTGTTAGAAATGCAAATTCTCAGACCCAGATCCAGACCTGCTGAATCAGAAACTCCAGGGATGGGGCAGGCTGTTTTAGTTAACAGTTGTCCAGGAGACTCTGATTCAAGGTCAATCTTGAGACCCTGTGGCTGAGAGTCCAGGCACTAGACCAGCCCCTGTATTTTACAAAAACAAAACTGAGTTGCAGAGAGGATAAGGGACTTCTCCAAATTTTCACAGTTGGCTAATGGCTGAGGCAAGAATGGAATGGAAATTTGCCTCTTCCCTGAATTCTAAGACAGAGTAAAACCTACGCAAAGCTTCAGGCAACTGAAAACAACTCTATGAGCTAAAAATTCAAATCAGAAGCGTTGGAGTTCACTTCTGTCAAGCCAATGAACATGGCATCCATAAGTGAGTAAAAATGCCCATACTCAAAGTTCTTCTAAACTCTTAAGCTTTGTAGGAAGTATTCTTTCATTAAAAGCACTTTAGGGGAAGCAGATGTGGCTCAAGCAGTTGGGCACCACTTGGGAAGCCTGGCTTCAGTTCCCAGTGTCTTTTAAAGAAAACTAACAATACAGAGAGCTGATGCAAAGTGTTGGTGCAGCAAGCTGACACAACAAAATGACACAATGAGACAACACAATGAGGAAACACTACAAAAGATGCTACAAGCAGGGAGCACATGTAGCTCAAGTGGCTGAACACCTCCCACCCATATGAGAGATCCTGGGTTCTGTTCCAGATGCCTCCTAAAAAAAACCAAAACCAAAACTAGACATAGAGAGCAGGCAGTGAGTACAAAGAATGAGAGGGTGAGAAATATAGAGATAAATTAAATAAATAAATGAATAAATAAATAAATAATAAAATCTTTAGAAAACACAAAAACACTTTAAGTCCACACCCTTTAAAATTCCAGTATTTCAAACCATCTGTTTAGAAATGACTAGGCTTTGTCTTGAATCCTCTATATTATTCTTTTTCCAAACTCAATGTGCAATTCTTAAAGCCAGCAACCACTCCACTTCCCCTTGCTCTAGATATGTCTAACAATAGAAAAATCATTTTTGACTAATGGTGGATATCTGAGTAAGTAAAACAAATTATTTTAATCTAAGAATATGTTTCTGCTTGATATGGCTTTAATGGGCAAACTTAACACATTTAAGTTGAAAATGTCTCATCTACAGAAATACATTTAATTTCCCTAGCTGTCTAACAAACATGAGAGCTTTTGAAATCTTGCCCATTTCCAACCCTGCTTATTAAAAGTAAGCACTAAAAGGTTAAAGGTCTAATTTAAACTAAATGAAAATAACTTAAGTTTGAAATTAATTTATTGCTGTCACTTTCAGATGAAGGCATCTCCCAGAGATGCATTGTTTTTCTTCGTAATCTAGACTGAAGAAAGAGTTATTTATAAAAATGTCTATAACCCAAACTTTATATATTTTATTTTATGGCATTACCAATATGATATCATGGACCCAAAGGCATTCTGAATAAAATATTGTTAATTGTTTGAAAAAAATAAAAGGCACATATTGTGACAAAAGCTGGCTTCAAATTAATAAAGACATATTTAGAAGTCACTCAGCCTTGAAATTACCAGTCATTCAATGTCATGGGTCCTTTGAGAATGACCTGGTCTTCAAAACAATAAAACCAATGATTGAGGAATCAGGGTTGAAATCAACTAAATCACCTACCTTTCAACTACTAAACTGGAGAATTTAATCACAAAAGATGAGGTATTATCTCTTCCAAGGGATCACTTCATTAAAAATATAGATAGTATCTTAACACTCGCACAATTTCTCATATTCTATCCAAAGTAAACATTTCCAAATGAGGTTAAAAGCAACTGCCTTAAAAACCACCCAAAGTTGATGATCATCACCACGATTGTTGAGCAGGGTGGTGTACCACAGGGCCACCTGTTTCATGACCAACTCTGGGAGCACACCAAGCCCCACACAGACTTAGTGATGGGGACTGACTCATATTCCCGAAGACACATTCAAATCCTGGTCCCTGGTGCTGTGGGTGGGAGCTATTTGGAAGAATCTCAAAGATCCTTTTAAGATAAAACCAAATTGAACCAGGAGGGCCTTCATCCTACAGGACTGGAGACCTCACAAGAAGAGGATCTAGACAGATGGACCCCTGTGCAGAAGTGTAGACCACAGGATTCAGATGGCCATGTGATGAGCAGAGGTTGAGCCACCAGTAGGATGCCCCCCTGCCCGACCGTGTGGCTGCTAATCCCTTGAATTGATGTCTAGCCTCCAAAACCTGAGACACTAAATTCCTGCTGCCTATGGTATGTGTCACAGTCAACCAGCCAGACTCAGACAGATGAGGTTAGCATCCCCCACTGTAAAGATGGGGGAATGTAGGCTCAAAGAGATGACATGACTTACACTAGACCTCAGAGCTAGAAAAAGGAAGAGCCAGAATTTTACCCAACCCTGGTGAATGCCAAGCCCCATGCTTTCCTCATGACCTCAGCTGCTTCTCACTTACAGGGTGACAACAGAAAATGCTGGACACCAGGGCCATCCATCCTCCTAGGGATTTTTGTCCTCGAGTGAACAAAATTCCATTATTTGCAGTTCAGATCATTGGGGAGAAAGTGCATTGCAGTATATCTAGAGTTCAATTGTGCTAAAATGTAACTTTCCTGATATTTCCTCTTGAAGAAACTAAAATGCAAGCATTGTTTTAGGTACACTAGAGATAATATCAGGTAGTAGTAGTCGCTTCTGTGACTATTAGGAAAATAACTGCACACCCCTCCCCAAATACAAATGCAGAGAATCCATGAACAAAAATCCCAGTCACTTAAGGTTGGTGGATATTTTTAATTTTGTGAAGGTACCCGCAGTCAATGAGTCACCAGCATCACTTAATCTGAAATAGTCTCATGTAAAAGTCCACCTGCTGGATGTGCCTACATCCTAAAGGTGTCTCCCAGGCTCTTGACCAAGGCCCCTTACGGAAGCTGCTTGTCTTTCATTGTACCCGCCATAAGGCCAGATGGGGGTATCTCTGCAGATTCTAGATGTCAGCAGAACCAGGATATAAGGCCCTAGGTTCCCCAACCCTGTGAAAGGAGCCGCTGGGGCTTTGGGGCCTGGGGTGACCCTCAGGCTGGAGAAAAGTACCTAAAGCCAGGAGCCTTGATGCTGGGGATGTCGTTCTTCCTTAGAAGTCAGCCCTCACATGGTTGGCACTGCCATGGTGGTGGTTCAGTGGCTTGATGGGCTGGTGGATGTGCTTCCTATAGGTGGAAGACATCAGCACCTCAATGGGCCATTCATGCTCCTGTGGGGGATCATCGAGATGCTCCCATTAGCAGGGGTCTGCTGCTGTAACTGCCTGAATCCCAACAAGGGGCAGAAGTTAGGAGCTTGGGTTTGTAGAAGTCAAAATAAGATGTCACTGGTTAAGCAAGCATGAGGGCATAATTCTAACAAGTTCATTTTCTAGTGTCACTTAAAAATCCATCACACTTCTGGAATGAATGAATTAGTGCTGTATGTTCATGATTTTTTTCATTACATGTACCAAAATTCAAGCATAACTGATTGGGATGTTTTCATTTCAGGTGAAGAATCATATCTGGACAGACTGAGTCTAGCACAACAGACACAACTTTACTTATTCTCAGCCATAGAATATCCTTTCTATAAGGTAAAAACAAAAGGTGTATGGCATTATTTCACTGAGGGCAAACAGTTTTCTTGTGCCCCTTCTGAAAACTAAGTCTTTTCTCTTTTGACCTGTCTCTGTAACTTTATTAAAAGGGAAAACTTTCATTTACTTGGAGCTAGGTGCAACAGCTGGCCTTTTCTTTGCTAAATTGACCCCATTTCTGTCTTGTCCTATAGGAACAATTCCTGCTGTGTGAGATTTCTAGATGGTTTCAAGTGTTGAAGGCATACAAATCTTAATATTCCTTGATTCACTTCAAGGGTTTTAAAGGGTTTACCACGCACAATAGACATTTGATTTAAAAGTCTGAATCTCTGAACTCTACAAATCCTAATTATTTCTGAGTGCATTTTTTAACCAAGTCAGAAATTTCACTCTTCTGTGGTAGACTTTATTTTAGGTGGTATCTGTGCTATAAAGATTCACTCTCATAAACTTCACAGCACACCTTTTTTGTGTGATTGGAAATAGTCCCAACAGACTTCCTCACCTTCTGCTTTGTCCTTCAAACTTGACTCAGGATCATATTCTGGTAAAAGGTAAAGAAGTGGAAAGCCGTTACTCTTTTCTTTTAAAATTTTTTAACAATGCCAAGGCATATAAACACTAAAATTAGTTAACCCCAAACACCTCCCTTCCCTGAAATAACAAATTTGTAACTGTGCTTTCTATGCCCAACATACACAAATATATATACCAATTTTCTTTTCTCTTTATGTCCAGTATATCATATAATTTACCATTATGTCCAGTATACATAGACCTTCCTCAAGGCCAATGTGTGTGGATCAAATATGTTCTTTCTCAAAGTGGTGCAGTATTTTATGGGACTTACTCACCAGTTTCCCAGCTTATGATCTTTCAGGTTCTTTCCAACTTTGGTCTCTATCAGCAGTGCTGTAGTAAACACCCTTGTGTGTCATTCTACTGCAACCCATGTTCCTTTAAGCTGCAGACTAGAATTTTAAGAGTGGGACCAGTGGTGTAACGTCAGTAGGTAGTGACTCTGAATGGTAGACGTCACACCTCCCCAGCAGTGAGTGAACGTGGCTGTATTTTTTTAGTCCTGTTAGCTTTTGCCACTTAGTTCAGTGGAAAAGGGTGTCTTGTCATGTATTTAAATTGCATTTGAGTGAGCAATAATGAAGTTGAGCATTTTGTCAAATGTTTATTGGCCATTTGTATTTCCTAGGAATTGCCTTCCTGCTCCCTAATTCATCTTTCTATTGCTTTGTGATTTTAAGTTTTGTGTGACCAAATCTACCTGTCTTTTAATGGTCCCTGACTTTTCCATCGTGCATAAGATTATTTCACCAAATATGTGTTAGTGCAAATATTTACTAATTTTTCCCCATTGGATCTTTAATCCACCTGTGAGTTCCAGGCCACCATAATAATGTGAGTTACATGCATGTTTTGGTTTCCCACTGCACGTGTACTATAGCCTTTTCAGTATGCAAAAGCATTATTTTTATTTTTAAATGTATACACCTCAATTAAAACGTGACACAGATGAAGAAAGCACACATTGTTGGAAAACTGGAACTGATAGACTTGCTTGACACAGGATTGCCACAAACCCTCAGTTTATTTAAAAAAACAAACACAATATCTGCAAAGTGCAATAAAGCAAAACTCAGTAAAAGGAGATATGCTCATAGTCTGATGTTTGGTAGGAGTTTAACTCTTCTTTACTAGACAGATAACTAATTTTCCAGCACTAGTTGTTCCATTGCAATCCTTTATTTATTGAATTGAGATGTCAGTTTTATCATTTCTTCTTGGATTAAAAATTTTAACTGAGTGTCCTTCAGGTCCTTAAAGCAATTCTGAGAGTTTCAGAGATGTTTCTTGAATTTGACAGCATTGTCATGATGTTTATTGTTCTTTTTTCAGGGACTACATTTAAGACACATTTTAAGAATATTTTGAGCTATTACACTTTAACTATAACAAGAATATTTTTCATTGCTGTGTTAAGAAAGATATCAGTCTTAAGTCCTAGAAAAATATCATTCATTAAAGGAATTTTGTATCAATCTTTTATACATAGGTAACTCACTACCTTCACTTTATTCTCTGGTTTTGTATCTTATTTTTCTCTCATGATTGAATATATGATTTTTAGGATCCCAAACTCCTTCCTAAATATCAAATGAAATCATTTTTTACTCCATACCATTCCCTGGAGACCCCTGTGGATTTTCACTTTCATAAATCTCTGGTAATTGAATTGATTGACCTTTTAGGAGCAAGATCCTACTTTGCTTCCAAAATGTTAATAACCTATTGGTATACAGTAGGTAAGTAACAGGGGATTTATTTACAGAACCTTAGTGGTTGTTATCTCTTTGGGAGACAGGTGGAGCTTAGTAGCCACAGAATGCAAAATGGAATCTTCCCTGACCCACATGAGGCTCTAGAGTATAGATGGTAGAATATAGTATATAGACTGTATTTGAATCCAGCTTGCCACAGAGTAGCAGAATGTCTTTGCACAGTGTACTTACCCTTTTTAACCTTTTTCTGTTTGCTTCCTCATCTGTAAAATGTGAGTAAGAGACATGGAGCTGCCCTGGATGGTGCTTCAGAGGCAATCACTGGACATTGTAAATCCTCACAGGGCCCACTGGATGGAATGGAGAAGAGTATGGGCCATGATGTGGACCATTGACTATGAGGTGCAGAGGTGCCCAGAGATGTACTTGCCAAGTCCAATGGATGTGTCATGATGATGGGAACGAGTGTTGCTGGGGGGGGGAGAGGTGGGGTGGGGGGGTGGGGTTGAATGGGACCTCACATATATATTTTTAATGTAATATTATCACAAAATCAATAATAAAAAAAAGAAGAATATTGACCTCAAACACTTATGGTAAGAAGGAATAAATGAGGGAATAACACAGTAAGTGCTCATGTCTGTTTAGCTGCTCTTATAGTCTAGGCCTGCATTGTCCAGTATAGTAGCCACTAGTGCAGATAGCTACTTAAATTTACATTAAACATAAGTAAAGTTTATATCACATTTCAAGTGCTCCAAAGCCTCCCATAGCTGGTGGCTACCACATTAGCACAGATATAAGCACACAGATCCTCCCAGAAATAGCTGCTGGACTATGCTGACTTTGAGTCAAAGTCCTTCCTTTCATCAATTAAAAAATCATCTCAAAGAGAACCATCTTTGATAGGCTTCAAATGGTCACATGTTCCACCTCTCCTGCTCTCATGGTCCTTTCTACAGAAGGAATGGCATATACCAGAGGGCTTGGAAGGGAACACCAGCCACTCCCCTTGGCCACATGTTGCAGTTGTGGGGTGCCACGGTCATGGGCTGCATTAGCTGTCAGGAGACATGGAAGAGAGGGATGTGTTGAGCTGCTTAGTTGTCTAATTTTGCTGAAGTTAGAGGATTTTCTTCACTGTCTGAATTGAAAGTGTGCCACCATTTGTAAGGAGAAGGAGAAAGTGGGTGGTTCCTACTGCTCCCCTGTTAATTTGAGGACCTACTCCTTGCTTTAGCCCAGGAAGCCTCCTTAATTTCAGGCTGACAGGCTTGTTCTTGAAGCTGAGTGAGTGAACATCCTCATTTGGTTGTGGTCATTACTTTGCAGCCTTCTGTCGTATTGGTAAATACAGTTTGGAAGAAATCAAAACAGAACAAAGAAGTAAAGGAAGATACTGTTTGTGAGGGTATCATATGAAGAATTTTTTCCTTCTCTCACTAGATATTGAAATTAAATTAGATAAAGAAGGATTTTTATTACCTTTTACAGTTGATGAAGATGTACACAAAAGATAAAGAAATTGTTCTAGTTTTTATGTTAAAAGACCTTTTGAGGTGAATAGGAAAGCATCATTTTCTTAAAAAGGTGAGAAAAATAGACAATTCCAGAAATAAATCTACATTTCAGGATATTTTTTCTGGAAATTCCTTGTAATATTTTATAAACAGCATCATTAATTAAGCCAAGTACTTTTTCAGTAGACTAAAGAGTAACACATTCATGATTGATGTGAGAGTACTGGCCATTAGGAAAAGCCACATTTTGAGTAAACTTTGGCCAAAAAAACAATATTTCGGATTGTTATAAAAACTAAGTTTATTTCTCTTTGATTTTTTTTTCAGAGGAGCACTATGCATTAATGGCCCCAAAAGAGTTTGTTTTAACAGCAAAAATTTACTAGGAATAGAGGCTATTAAACAACGGCAACTCCATTTACTTGGTTATCAAGTTGTCCAGGTATGGGTCCATTCCCTCCACCCCCCAAAGTAATCCCTCATTCATACTTGCTTTTTCCAGGGTCCTAAGTAGTCTGCTAGGACAGTGGGCTGAGAATCTTATATCTCTAATTGAAGTACCCACTTTGTTAATTAGGCTTTTCAGTGTACTTGATATTTTTTACAAATCTTTGGCTTATGTTTTGAAATACAGATTTTTCTTTTTTTTTTTAAATTTATCTATTTTATTTATTTCTCTCCCCTCCCAACCCCCACCCCGGTTGTCTCTGTGTCTATTTGCTGCATCTTCTTTGTCCACTTCTGTTGTTGTCAACGTCACGGGAATCTGTGTCTCTTTTGGTTGTCTCATCTTGTTGTGTCAGCTCTCCGTGTGTGCAGCACCATTCCTGGACAGGCTGCACTTTCTTTTATGCTGGGTTGCTCTCCTTATGGGGCACACTCCTTGCGCGTGGGGCTCCCCTATGCAGGGAACACCCCTGCATGGCACAGCACTCCTTGCGCGCATCAGCACTGTGCATGGGCCAGCTCCACACAGGTCAAGGAGGCCCCGGGGTTTCAACCATGGACTTCCCATGTGGTAGACAGATGCACTCACCACTGGGCCAAGTCTGCTTCCCTTGAAATATACAATTTTCTGATGTTCAGTTTTCCAAAAGCAGAATATGCCTATATTCTTCATAAGCTATGCTCAACTCTGCTGTTAGAGTTATTAAATTATTGGAATATCTGTTTTAATTTCCCCCTGATGTAAGTGTAAGAATGGACAGGATGACTCACTAAAACCATTATCTTCATCACTACCTAATGTCTAAGACCTTATTGTTTCCTTTGCAAGTTACTTAATAAGGCATTATGATGATGAGTGACTAGAATGTAGATGAATTTCCCAAGTTCTCTAAGGTATTGGTGCTAGTCTGATACCTGATTTCCTCTCTGGCTTACTCTTGTCCAGTTCATCTTGCACAGCCCAGACTAATCTTCTGAAAACCCTAAGCATGCCAGCCTGTGATCAGAAACCTTGTTTCTTTCCTACTCACGGGATACAGTAGAACCTCCTCTGCTCTGACTTTTGGGATCCCCTGAGGCTGCACCTTGTTACCTGTCTTCAAGCTGGCGGTCTCTTCTCTCCCACCTAACCCACTCCATTCTCTCTTGCCTTGCTCCTTTGACCAGGTGTCCCTTCTCCCTCCAGACAGCATCTCCCCATGACTAAATTCTGTCCATTCAGCAACACCCCACTCAGGTCTCTTCTTTCCCCACAACCTAAAACCCTGACCTCGTCTGAGGGCTGGAATGTTGATTTTCTTCACACACTTTGCTTTGGCTTGTTGCATACCTCTAGTATTGATTGTGTCTTCGAGGACAGGAATCATGTTTGATCCTTTAAATATCCCTCTTATTTAAGCAACTAATATTTATTGAGCTCTTATTATGTACAAAGCATTGTTCTGGGCTCTGGGAGTACACAAGTAAGGTAGCTGTGATTTTGCCCTCAAGGAGCTTCCATTCTTATGTGTGTGCAAGCATTTGTGGGCAAGTTGTTAGAGACAAACAAGTTCAACATGGTAATTTCAATTGTTAAGGGTTATACTAGCCAGTTCCTTTTTTCTTTATTCTTCCCATAACAGATCCATTTTCATGAGGCTGAGATGCTAAAATCAAGGCTTGAATTTGTCAAATATTTATCAAGAAAATTGTTTTCTCAAAACCCCGGGGTTCAGTGCTGACAAGAAGAAATAGTGACTTCAGAACTCAGATCATGAAAATTGTGTTTTTATGGGACTCAGCATAAAAAGAGCCTTATTTGTGAATTAGCCATTTTGCAGAATTATGGACTATTTGGTGATCTGAAAAGGGTCTGTCTAGATCTTACAGAGACATGGAAGGAGCCTTTATTTTCCCTATACCGTGAATACTAAGTGTCAGTGATTGATTTAAAATTAAAGTTCAATTTAATATTAGTATCATAGATATTTGATTTTATATGTCAAACAGAATCGATCAAGTACAATAAATGAATACAATGAATGACTATTTTTAAATCTGCCATCTTGTAACAGTTATCTGCTAAATGAAAAGAATATGCTTTTTAGAGACCTTCATTTCCTCCTCCTACAAATATAAGAAATGTTTTTTTTCCCATTTCCTGATGTACTTTGTTAGCAGATATAATGTATGGTGAGGAGGAGCAATGGGAAAACAGATGACAGCACTTTGGATTACTATAACATTTATAATTGTAGAATTATACAGAAATAATCCTTTAATAAAATATAGGGAAGTGGATGTGTCTTAAGCAGCTGGACTCGGACCCACACTGTGGTAGATACCAGGTTCAGTTCCCACTGCCTCGTAAAGATGATGAGCCAAATAGCAAGCTGACAGGACTAGCTGACTTGGTGAGCTGATGCAACCAGATGACAAAGTTAGCTGATGCAACAAGATGATGCAGTAAGAGACAAAGTGAAGAAACACAATGAGACATATGAAATGGAGCAGAGGTGGTTTGAGTAATTAGGTGCCTCCCTCCCACATTGGAGGCCCCAGGTTCTGTTCCCAGTGCCTCCTAAAAAGAAGATGAGCAGAGAGCAAGTGCAAACAACCGGGGAGAGGGGTAAATTAAAATAAAATCTTTAAGTATATATATATTCAGGAGTATTCTCTTTTTAAATATACAATGAAGTGAGGTAAATTTAGGTAGGGTTGTAAGGGGGCAGGTTTGATTGGGGGAAAATCTAAAATGTAAATCATGCGTGAATTACATTGTATTTAGTGAAGTACAGATGCTTCACTCTCCAATTACGGTCAGGTTAAAGCTTGAGGGGACAGTGAGACAAGGCAGGCAGATGTGGAAAGGGCTGCAGAGTTTGGAGACTGGGTTTCTACCTCTGGCTAGTTCCGGGGCCTTGGACAGGGAAAGGAGCTTCCATTTACTTTTCACCCGCTCTGTGCTGAGCTCTATGCTAAGCACTTGATCACAGGCTTGTATGATTTCCAGGGGCCTTGGACTTGGGCAGTGTTTCCTCTCCAAAGCTCACAGATGGTCAATGCCTGCCTTGGATACAGAACCACGGGTGAAGATGAGACTTGAACCTGGTCTGAGCAGCGATACAGCAGAGGACTGATAATCTGTGTTCAGGAGTCAGGCACATGGGGTTGATTTCAACCTCTTTTGCAAATTGTATGATCTTGGGCCTCATTTCCAAATGGCTAATCAGAAAATAAGGATGAAATGAGTTAATACACATAAAAACATTTAGCAAAA
This sequence comes from Dasypus novemcinctus, assembly GCF_030445035.2. Taxonomy (NCBI): domain Eukaryota; kingdom Metazoa; phylum Chordata; class Mammalia; order Cingulata; family Dasypodidae; genus Dasypus; species Dasypus novemcinctus. The sequence continues at coordinate 1,066,118 of NW_026688628.1, forward strand.
GGCCCACCACAAAGTAATCACAGGACATATTAGCTAGTAATGTCTGCATTTCTACCAGTATTAGGGTTCTCTGAAGAAACAGCCAACAGGATATGGGTCCATACGTAAATAGGGAGGGATTTGTTAGTAGAATTGGCTCAGTGACCCTGGGGATAGGCAAGTTCAGATTTCCTAGGGCAGGCCATGCATTGGAGACAGCACAGGGGATGACTTCCTTGGGAGAAGCTGGAGAAGGAGAGAAAGGAGTTGCCACTGCTGAGGGCCTTAGTGTTGCTTTAAGACCTCCAGCTGCTGGGGTGATGGGACTCCCCTCCTTGCTGAAGGCAGTCGCCCTTGTTTGTGGATGTAATCAACCATAGCTGCAACTGCCTAATGGTCTAAAGCCACCTACAGAATGCCCTCACACTGGCAGGCCAAGGCTTGCATCATCCAATGACTCGGCACCAACTGGACGGTGATTAACCATCGCATGACCCCATCATGCTGTAACATTTTAGATCTCTTTATCTTTACTTTTTAAGGCTTTTTAAGCTTTAGCATTGGTTATTGAAACTCTATGAGTTCTAGAGCTCCAAGTTCACTTTTAAATTTTATGCTTCTTTGCAGAGAAGGAATGAGACAAATAGAAGCAAATGAAAGATTGACCAGGAGAGAGCTGCAATCGATTCAGATGTGTTCATATATATCCAAGTGAATTCCCGCTCACCTGGGGGCCAGGCCAAAAGGATTCTCACATCTCTGGGAAACCTGTGAAGTGGTCTCACTTACAGTTCTTAGAGCATTTCATGGCTTTGGGCCTGAGCACCATTCTGGATCATACTATGCCTCGAAAACCCTTCCACAGTCCCTCTTTGCTACCCAGACCAAGCCCAGTGTCACGTCTGCCTTCTGTGAGCTCTCTTGTCCCTCCCTGTCACACCCTATATCCCCCACCCCCCTCACCCCACTCCAACCCCCATAACAACAAACTCTTCCATCATCATGAGACATTCATTGCATTTGGTGAATACAACTCTGAGTACCGCTGCACCTCATGGTCAATCGTCCACACCATAGCCCACACTCTCCCACAGTCCACCCAGTGCGCCATGGGAGGACATACAATATCCAGTAACTGTCCCTGCAGCAACACCCAGGACAACTCCAAATCCCGAAAATGCCCCCACATTTACATTTCTTCCTCCCAGTCCCACCCCCAGCAGCCACCATGGCCACTTTCTCCACACCAGTGCCACATTTTCTTCAATTACTAATCACAATAGTTCATGAATAGAAATATCAGTAAGTCCACTCCAATCCATACTCTATTCCTCCATCCTGTGGACCTTAGAATGGTTGTGTCCATGTGTAAGGAGGTGTAGGAGGAGCACAGACTGGCTTGCTGGGTCATACTTCTAGGGGTGCCATAATTCTAGGGTTCCCTACTGCTAGGTGTGCTGTACTTCTAGGGGTGCCATATTTCTAGGGTGCTCTACTTCTAGGGGTGCCACTGTAAGTGTGTGGTTATTGCTTTTGTTAATTAGCATCAAGGACATGGTACTGAAAAATCTCTAAAACCTCTGCCTGAATCAAGGACATACAGGCAAGAAGCCTCCAGAGAGGGGGCTCGTTGGTCCGGGGCCTGAGACTGCCCCCTTCCCTGCCTGCCTGTCCACCTGCACTCCCTGCTGCCTACCCCTTCTGAAAGCTGCACCGTCCTTGTCCTCCCTTTCTGCCGCTTGCACATCAATGAGCTCGGCCTCAGGGCCACCACAGATGCTCTTCCCTCTCCCTGGAATGACCCACTGTTCCCCAGATTTCACAAGTCTTGCCCCTCATTATCATTTATGTTTCAAGCCAGTCTTCCTAGAGCCGCCCTGGTTAAAGTATTCCCAAGGCCTGTTTAGTTCTTTTCCTTTTTACTGATACACACACATCCCAGGCTTTAGAGTTAAGTGAATTTTCGACAGAAGGAACACACCTCTTGAACCAGCATTTGACTCAAGAAACAGCAGAGCGCTGCGGAACAGCTCAGTTTTCCCAGATATCACTTGAATGGATTCGATTTCTGCGGCTGCACAACAGCACCTGCCAGTACCGTGAGCGGTGCCCGCTCGTGGTGACCGAGGCGCTGAAAACCGACTCGTTGCATGTTGACACGATGCTGCTGTTAATATACGATGAGTCTAATATACCTGAGTCTTCCACTACTGTTCCGCGGCTCCTGGAGGGTTTCAGACGCCGTGCTGCCATGGCCTGCTCTTCTTCCGGACAGCCCGCTTGGAATCCTCTGGGAGCGCAAGGGCAAGGACAAGGGCAAGCAGAAGGAGGCCCCCAGTCCAGCAGACGCGACTCCTTGTGTTCCAAGTGGGCGCTCCAGGGACTCGCAAGGAGACAGGAGGGCACGGTCCCATCCCCAGCCCAGCTGCGCCCTCCGCCCTGCGCCCCTGGCCCTGCGCCCCAGCCCTGCGCCCCCCGCCCAGCTTTGTGACACGAGGCCGCGGTTCCCCGGCAACTGCTGAACACGGGCGCCGGGCAGCCAGGGAGGCGGACTCGGGCGGGGCCCCCGGCCTGGTGGGACAGACATGGCCTGGGCGGAGAAGCTGGACGCGGGCGGCCTGGCGGACAAGGGGGAGATCACCGCCGCCACGCTGCGGATCACGCCAGGGCCGCCGCCCATCTCCGCGCAGTCCGCCTTCAGCTACGTCCCGCCGCGGCGCCTGGACCCCAAGGAGCGAAGCTACTTCTCCCGCCAGGCCCGGGTGAGGCTGGAGGGGCGACACCGCGTGGCGGGGGTGAGGCGGGGCTGGCGGCAGGGGTCCCCTGCCAGGGAGGGGCGGGGCTGTGCCACCAGGAGCGGGGACTGGACCCCCAGCGGCACCGCGTGGAAGGGTCTGGGGGACAGGCAGGGCGTGGGGGAGGGGCCCGGGCAGGGTGGGGGATGCTTCTGTGGGGGTGGGAGCAGGACATCATAGAGGGAAAGGGCTACCTGGAAGGTCAAGTGCGGGGGGGGGGGGGGCAAGGAGGGAGTGCTCACCAGGGAGGAAGACTCCATGGGGCGCCCGGGGGTGGATGGGGCAGGGGCTGCTCGGCGGGGTCGGTGAGATGGGCGCCTGGACCCGAAAAAGCAGAGCTTTTATTACTGCGAGACACAGAGGCACCCCTCCCCCGGGCTGGAGGGGCCTTGCGGCAATCCGGGGGTGCGTGGACAGTCTAGAAAGGGAGCCCCGAGGCTATCCAGTGTGCAGGGTGGGCCCCCTGAGCAGTATGTGCGGTGGTTCCTGGGGCTGTGAATAAGCAGCCAGGCTGATGGACAGTCCTGGGTCCCGGGAACCCTCGGGCCGCCTTCCCACCCACCAAGAACCAGGAAAAGGTCTGCACCGACTGGCCATCCCCTCTGGGAAGATGTGCTTGGTGGGAAGACCTCGGGGGTCTAAGCAGCCGAAGCCCCCAAGAGAGGGTGGAAGGAAGGAAGAAAAGGGTGTTCAGAGTTGTCCAGGTCACCCATTCCTTTCTTTTCAACATTGTTTCTGTCTGTCCCCAGGGTGTTCCTCAGGGCATCTGATTAGATAAAAGCCTTGATTGGGGACCCTCAGCCTGGCGGACAGCTGGGCACCTGGGCTATCCCTCAGGCCTCCTGGAGGGATGGGACTGCCAGAAGAGGGACACCTCACTTTTCTCAGGCTGCTGTCACAAGTGCCATGAACTGGGTGGCTAAAAACACCAGAAACGGCTCTCTCAGCCCGGCAGGCTGAAGCCGCAAGTGCGTGGGCCGTGCTGGTGTGTCAGTCCTGGCCGCTGGGGCGCCTGTCCCTTGGCCAGCAAGCCTTGGGTTTTCAGTGCCTCCTCAGTCACCCTATGGCCTGCTCTGTCTCTTTTCCCATGGTGCTCCCGCCCCCCACTTTTGTCTGTGTCCACACCCCCCTCTAAAGACACCAGCCATCCTGGACTAAGGGTCCACCCACTGCAGTCAGCCTCATTCAATTTAAATGATTCTGCTTGCAATAACGCTTTTGCAAAAAGTTCGTGTTCCCAGGTACCCAGGATTAGGACTTCAAGGTATCTTTTTGGGGCACACAACTCAACCCATAACGTGGAACACAGATTCCATTGGAAAGGAAGTTAATGGTGTATAAAATAATCCCACAAAATGCCTCCTTCCTCTTCTCCTAGCTACCCACAATCAGTGGTGCCCAGGTGAGTCCCCAGTTCAGGTCAACTCTCGCTGGAGTATTGATGGGAGGCCCCTTGAGTCTCATGAGCTTCACTTCAAACACAGAAGCGTGGTTTCCAGTTGAATCAACCATGGCCCTCAGCCTGCCCCTGGGATGTCTCTTGAATCTGAGGTACCCCTCTGCCTGGCTTCTAGTGTGTGGAAGACCTGGATGGAGGAAGGGGACTTCTGGGGCCGTCTGACAAGGTACCTATCTCTGCTGGCCATTAAAACAGGAGGGGGGTGGAATGGAAGGGTTCCTGACCCTCTGTAAACACACACCTCATCTGTTTTCTTCCTGTGAGCAATAGCTTTTGAACAACTGTAAATAGTTTCACTACTAAGTGGGGTTTACATTTTGAGTCTACAGTACCTATGATACTGCCAGTGAGTTGATGGCCATCATGAGATAATAGTCAAAAAGCCAGGACTCTTGGTGTATGAAGTTGTTCAAATCTTCTTTGTCTAGAGAATATAAATTTCATCTGGATTTTCAGAATAGCAGACAGTTCACACTACACCGTTTTGTTTGTACCTTTGAGGAGTCTCTTTCCATAAGGTGGACTGTAGACTGCTCCTCGATGGGGTGTCACTGATGGAAGGTACCGCTGAATACTGCACAGTGGGGCTTGTGGCTTCTGAAGCTTAAATGTGGTAGAAATGTAGAGCAGAGCCCCTGCCCCCAGCGGGCCAGGCACAAGAGGGAGAAGGGCAGAGTGAGCCTGAAGACTCAGTGTCTCCTTCCAGAATTTGGCAGTCTGATAAATGGCCCCGCCTTCCAGGGCTAACTGAACAAGGGCCAGAGAGGGGCCCCGAGGTAAGAAGTGACCAGGGCTCTATCTATTGGTGGGACATCAGGAATGAGCCATAAGCACACTTTTCTATATGACAGGGTCGGCAAACTAAGGCCTGCAGGCCAAATCTGGCCGCCTGCCTGTTTTGATAAAGTTTTATTAGAACACACCCACACCCATTCATTTCTCTAACGTTCCTGTGCAGGATGTTGGGGTTGAGTGATAACGGCAGAGCCCACAGGGTCAGAAGACTTCCCCCCTGGCCCTCCAGAAAGAAAGTCGCTGACTGCTGCTCGAATGCCTTATTGCCTCCTGGAAAATGGGAAATGTCTTTATTTATTTATTTTTTTGTCTTTATTTTTTAATATTACATTCAAAAAATATGAGGTCCCCATATACCCCTTATTCCCCTCACCCCTCTCTTCCCCCCATAGCAACAATCTCCTCCATCATCATGAGACATTCATTGCATTTGGTGAATACATCTCTGACCACCGCTGCACCTCATGGTCAATGGTCCCCATTATAGCCCACACTCTCCCACAGTCCACCCAGTGGGCCATGGGAGGACATACAATGTCTGGTAACTGTCTTTAGAACGCATGCATTCAAATGGGATTTTATGTGTTTAAAGCATTTCAGGGCAGTTTTGGTTAGCTGAGGTTACAGGCAAATTCAAGTCCTGGGGCTTTGTGCATGCCAAAAGGAAATTATGCAACTGAAATAAATATTAATTAAAATCTAAAGAAAAGAGCCTTAAAAGCAACAAGAACAGCAAAAGGCATTTCAAAGTCTATTTGAACCAATGTTCACACCATGGTATTGGGATTATGGGCACTGGTATCTGATCAGCTCCAGGGCTCCAGGAGCAGTTTCTCTGACCTTGGGATCATTGGTCATAAAGAGGGCGAATTCTGTACTACAGCTGATCAAACTCTGTACTAAAGCTGATCAAATTCTTCCTAAATCAATTTCCTTGGAGCACAGTTAACAGTAGTCAGTGTGTTGGTTAGCTGCCCAGGCTGAGGAGCCCCAAGTGGAAGTATCAGCTCTGTGGTGACTAGCTGTGGAGCCTTCACAAGTCACAGCCTCTCTGTCTCACTTTGCCATTCTAGGACAGATCAAACAGAACTGGCCTCATGGACCACTTATGAGAATGAATGTAATTAGTGTGCATACAGTGGCTCACAGTAAGCACTGGGTCAGTGGAGCTCTAATTACTGTTTTGTTTTTATTTTTTTATTTTTTAATTATCTTTTTTCAAAGTTAATAGATCACACAAAATGTTACATTAGAAAACATAAGAGGTTCCCATATACCCCACTCCCCACCCCCACCCCTATCAATTTTTTAGTTGTATTTTTTGAAGATACATAGATCACAAAAAATGTTACATTCAAAAAATATAAGAGGTTCCCATATACCCCCAACTGCCTCACTCCCCTCCTCCCACATCAACAACCTCTTTCATTAGTGTGACACATTCATTGTATTTGGTGAATACATTTTGGAGCACTGCTGCACCCCATAGACTAATTGGCTTTGGCTGGTGATGGTCAGTGCCCTTTTGCTAAGGACTGGGTCCACTGGGCCAAGCCTTTCCTTCCTGATCTGACCACTGTCAGAGAGGCACATGATAGAACCATCAACCTGGGGGCTTAAATAAGCAGTTCTGGGGCATTGTCAGACTAGCCCTGGCAAACTGAGACAGCGGCTAAAAGTAAAGATAGACTTCCCATGCCAAAAGGTGTGTGTGTGTGTGTGTGTGTATGTGGCAGGGAGGCTCTGCCCAGTCCAGTCTCAGGAACCCAGGTGGAGTGCGGGTCACCAGTCAGGCTGTTGTCCTTTCAGTGTGAAGTCTCTGGAGCTCCTGGCCATGGGTGCTTACATGCTTCTGCCTGAAGAGTCACACATGGCTCCTTGGTCGCATGCAAGCACTTAGCAGAGGAGCAGGGACAGTTACTCCTGTGGGTGACCAGGAGTGGAGGAGAATTGGCTATTGGTGCCATCTACCACTCAGCTGATCCTGAACAACGCTCTGGGTTTGTGTCTCTGGCTCCATTTCCCACTGTTGGAAAGCCCTTGATTCTCCTACCAAGTGCCCTTTCTCAGCCAGCAGCTCTACCTGCAGTAGCAAGGTCTCCTCCGCTGTCACGTCTGTTTCCTACCCCCTGCACCACCAACCTCAGCAACCCTCCTTCTGTGTCACCCTGCACTTTGTTCACACCTCAGCTATTTTCTGAGGGAAAAGTGATGGTAGACAGCAAGGGCCAAACCAGTATCAGGAAACACTGAATTTCAACAATACTCAAAACACAAAGGGCCAAATGGACATCAAGAGAGAAAAGTAAGTGGCGTTCTTTTTGCTTTGTGTTTTAAAAGCAACATCCTGTGTGAAGCAAGAAATCCCTTGAGAAATGGTAATAATGAAATACCAATAAACCCAGAAGCTCCGTTTTGTGGTAGCATGTAAATCTGGGTCGGTTTTATTAATGACATTCTGCTTCAATCCATAAAGTAGTGAAAGAAAAAAAGAGGAAAGAAGAAAAATTGGTGAAACAAATCAAGGAAAAGCAGATTTTTGTTTGATTAGTTTTTGGAAATGGATAGTCATGTTACTAACTGAGGCTGGCTGGTGATGAATATTTTTTTCTTTTTATTTTTCTGTGATAGAAAATTTCATTTTGTTCTGCAAAAGTTCTGAATATGCGAAATCCCCACGAGGAAGAGCTGTCTAAGATTGTGATAACATCCACCAGCATTGCTAAGGAAAGTTATTCTGAACTATGATAGGCTCCTGGTAACTAATCCAGGGCTTGGGGGACAGGCATTGCTGCTTACTCATCATTCTTACTTTAAAGAGAGTTTTAGAACTCATTAGGAAAAGAAATGGGCATTTTTCAATAATGTTGCATATCATACTCTATTATGCTGGTTTTCTCCAGCTTAGGGAACAAAATAAAGTGCCATTAGCTCTTACATTCAGTGTAGGGTGATTGCATGTTCTGTTCTTGAGTCCATCCTTCCCCTTTAGGATCTTTCTCTCAGAATAAGAACCCTAGGGGTTAACTCAGCTCAGAAGGGTCAGAGGAAGCACAAGCCCAGCCTTTTCCATGAGGATCTTCTGTTTCCTTGTTCCCCTGCTGTTAGCACTGCCCCCTGCTGGCTGCCCTGCTGCCCTGTCCCCTTTGGCACCAGGCTTTCAGATGTGAGAGAGGAAGGTGCCTCCCACCTCTCCACAAGGTGTCTGGAGGCCTGGTCTATGTGTTGGACCCTGTGGCTCTTCTCCAGCCACACGTGTTCCTTTGGTGGGCTGGCCAGGAAGGACTTAAGCCACAGAATGACCAGGAGCCCAGCTTCATTCTAAGTCCTTAATTTACTAGGCATATGGAGGTGATGTGCGTGATGGGGAACATGTTATCTTTTTTTCTTTCCAGCTGGCCTCCAGTGGGCTGGGCAGTAACTCTGAACCTCAGAGGGGAGGGTCTGGATTCCAGAACTTTCGCTGACAGGAGACCAAGTCCCTCCTTTGGAGAATTGACCTTGTATCATCCCAGAAGAGTGGGTGGGATGCTTGGGTTTCCTTGGGTTCCTGAAGGGCCTTCTGATCTGGGGGTTTACCTACAAAGTTTCCTTCAAGAGGACATAACACTGCCAGCAAGAGGTGACTCTCGGCCAATCAACATCCTATGTTATGTATGTTAAAGATAATGTGATCTCTCCATGGCGCATTACGTTTCTTAAAATGTTGGATTTTATTTGATTTAATTCAAATATCTTTAGTTTTTATATAGTGTAGCCATTTGATACTGTTTATGAATTCCAAACATAGATATTGGATTATGTTTGTAAACTGGTCTCTTCCTATGGGCATAATAGATTGTATTAACTTCAGAGGTTTCACTTTTACTTTATTAAATTATGATCAAGGGTTGAAATGGCCCATGTCAGTAGGACATTGAGTCTTCACCCCCTTGGTGGGCAGGGACTCACTAAGAAAAAGACATGGCAAAGGAAGTAGTTGGAGTTTTGATGCTGGATCCCAGGGAAATAAACACACAGGAGAAGAACACAGAGGAACAGAGATGGCTCTATAGACATGGCAGAGGCCTGGAAAGAGAGAGAACCTGATGGTCTACAGCTGACCTTGTGGAGACACGAGAGCAGCCAAGCCAATAAAGAAACAAGCCCCAGACAGAGAGACAAGCCTTATGCCAGCCTACAGCTGAGACCAGAAGAAGCTGGGACCATGGAGTCTGAAGAAGAAGGCTGAATCCTCAAAGAGACCAGCAGCCATCTTGCTCCAACATGTGGTAACAGACTTTGGTGAGGAAAGTAACTTACACTTTATGGTCTTGCGACTGTAAGCTTCTAACCAAAATAAGCCCCCTTTGTCAATGCCAACAGATTTCTTGTACTTTGCATCAGTACCCCTTTTGTTGACTAATGCATATAGTCAAAGTGTTTGATATTTTCTTTTTGATTTCTCCCCATTGCTTTGATGATTAAAAGGCCCTTAGAGCTGTTTTTTCACTTACCTTTTCAAATCCATCCAGAATTTTCTTTTGTCTGCAATGAAGTGGGAAAATACAAGTTTATTTTTAACCCAAAGATCTATCCAGTTTTCACAGTACCAAACACTGAAAACTTTATCACTGGCCATGGTTTGGGCTTCTTGTTAACCTAGGAGTGTAGGAGCCATACTGGAGGTGATGCTTTCCACAGAAGTGAAAGCCACAGTGGACCAGGGCACCCTGTGACCATGCCAGAAGTGGACAAGCTTGAAGGCAGCAGTGGAAGGAAGCTCGGGTGTGGTGGCCTGGTTCAGGCTAGCCATCGTGTGGGAGCAGGAGCCCTGAGCCCATGCTGGGAGGTTTTCTGTCCTCCCCGTCCTGTAAAGTGACTTGGAGCACAGGCACACCAGGATTTCCAGCAGCCATGGGGCAAGTTCCTTTAGTATGGCACCCCTGGAATTCTCAAGTACTTTAAGAAAATACTAAGGATTGCCTTGTTGGCCTTAGCATGTGGCTGTGGACAACAACCAGGCTGACTTATCTTCACACCTCCCCCAGAATGACCAGGTGTCTTGCACAGGATGGAAGGTGTGTGAAGGGTCTGTAGAGACTCAGTTGAAGCTGCTTTCACCCAGTCTGAGTTCCAGGAGTCAGTGAGCTTGGGGGTTACTGGGTTTTCCAACATACTCTGCATATGTGCTGCATTCTCTTAACTGTACTTTCTACCTTGTGCCTTGTAGTTAGTAGAAATGCTTCCTTTTGTTACCAACCCAGAGGAAAAAAGTAAGGCAAAAACAAACTTAGGCAACCTGGCATTAGGTTCGAGACCTGATCCTGCCCAAATCCAGCAAGACCACGTGTCTGAGTTCACTGTCGGGAGGATATAAGCAGCCAAAGTGATATACACGGCTAACCAGGGGAGGATTAAAGAACAGCTAGCATGTGCATTTCTTCATCTTTTTTAGATAATGAGGCAGACGTACTTTCCCTTTAAGGACAAGCTGGGATGAACAAATGGAGATATTAAAAGATGATAGCTGATGTCTGGGGAAAGATGGCACCTGAGTGAATGCACTTCATAATTGTTCCTGCAGAAGGCCGGCTGAGTACAGTTGGAATCTTGCTGCAGTGGGCTGTTTCGGGGACGTGCAAGGCAGGAAGTGTTTGGACATTGATTTGGAGAGACTGGAACAGAAGTCGTGCTTGCTAAGGGTAGAATTGTGGGTTTCTAACACTGAGGTCAGAAGTTGTGGAGAGGTGGGACTCTTCCCCCTAGGGCATTCCCTGGACTGTTAGTAGTGTGGCGATATTCCCAAGCCCTGTGTTCCCCAGAAGAATGCTCCCCAGGTCCATGACCCCTAAGCCACCACAGCCCACATTACACAGACCCACAGACCCCAAGCCGACAATATCCCAGACTTCCCACTCCCAAATCCAGCGCTCTCCCAAATCCAGTGCTCCCTGCGGTAAGGGAATACACTAGCCGTTCAGTTTTGGAGTGACTCTGTGAGTTGAAGGGTTTTGGTGGGAGGTGCAGAGGGGCCAAATGAGATGGGGGTTCAATTTTCAGGTCCTGCCACCCCCCCCTTTTTTTTTTTGAGCTGAGGAGCATTCCAGCTGGCTTGGGGAAAACTGGGTAAAAAAGGAAAGGCAAATCTGCCAAGAAAGCCCAATTTACCTAAAAATGCTTGGATCGGAAACTTGGTCTGGGAGAAGGTGGAGTCAGAAAATCAACTAGGCAGCAGACTTGGCCCAGTTGTTATAGTGTCTGCCTACCACATAGGAGGTCTGCGGTTCAAACCCTGGACCTACTTGGGGCCTCCTTGACCCATGTGGAGCTGTCCCATGCACAGTGCTGATGCGCACACGGATTGTTGTGCCATGCAGGGGTGTCCCCGTGTAGGGGAGCCCCAAGCGTAAGGAGTGCACCCTGTAAGGAGAGCTGCTCAGTGTGAAAGAAAGTGCAGCCTACTCAGGAATGGCAGTGCACACACAGAGAGCTGACACAGCAAGATGATGCAACAAAAAGAAACACAGATTCCAATGCCACTGACAACAGAAGCGGACAAAGAAGATGCAGCAAAAAGAGAGAGAACAGACAACTAGTGTGGGGGGGAGGGGAGAGAAATAAATAAATACATCGTTAACAACAAAAACAAAAACAAACAAAAAACATTACACTCCTAACAAGGGTGCCTATAAATATGTAAGACAAACACTGGAGAATCTAAGGGAAGGAATTGATGCCTCTACAGTTATAGTGGGGGACTTTAATACACCACTATCACCTTTGGACAGAACATCTCAAAAGAAAATCAATAAAGAAGAAAAGACTTTGAACAATATATTAGAGGAACTGGACCTAATAGACATATACAGAACATTACACCCAAATAAAGCAGGATAAACATTCTTCTCAAGTGCACATGGAACATTCTCCAAGATAGACAACAGGATAGGTTGCTGGGAAAGTCTCAGTGAATTCAGAAAGTTTGAAATCATACAAAATAATTTCTCTGACTAGAGTGGAATGAAGCTGGAAATCTGCAAAGGTCAGAGACCCGGATTTGGCAACAAGATATGAAAGTTAAATAAAACACTCTTAGAAAAACAGTGGGTCAAGGAGGAACTCTCAAAAGAAATCAATAACTACCTTGAAACAAATGAAAATGATAATGCACATATCAAAACTTATGGGATGCAGCAAAAGTGGTACTGAGAGGGCAATTTATAGCCATAAATTCACACGTGATAAAAGAAGAGCTAAAATTGAAAAACTAACTTCACAGTTGGAGGATTTAGTAAAAAAAAAAACAATGACAAACTAAATGCAAAGGAAAAGGAAAGAAATAAAAAGATCAGAGCAGAACTAAATGAAAAAATAAAAAAGCACTTGAAAAAATAAACAAAACCAAGAGCCAGTTCTTTGACAAGATCTATAAAATTGACAAACCCTTAGCTAGACTAACAAGAAAAAAAAAGATGCAAATACAGAAAATAAGAAATGAGAAAGGGGATATCACCACTGACCCCACAGAAAAAAAGACTATCATAAGAGGATACTTTGAAAAACTATATTCCAACAAAAATGAAAATTCAGAGAAAATGGACAAATTCCTGGAAACACATAAGCAACCTATCTTAATGAAAGAGGAAACTGACAATCTCAACAAATCAACCACAAGTAAAGATATAGAATCAGTTATTAAAAGCCTCCCAACTAATAAGAGTTCTGGGCCAGATGGCTTCAAAGGTGAATTCTACCAAACTTTCCATAAAGAACTAATGCCAATCTTGCTGAAACTCTTCCAAAAAATTGAAACAGAAGAACATTGCTTAACTTATACTATGATGCCAATATTGCCCTAATATCAAAGCTGAACAAAGATGCCACAGGAAAGGAAAATTACAGACCAATCTCTCTAATGAACATAGATGTGGAAATCCTCAACAAAATACTTACTAATCATATTCAGCAGCACATTAAACGAATTATACACCATGACCAGGAGGAATTCATTCCTCGTATGCAAGGATTTCAACATAAGAAAATACACTAATGTAAACACCACATAAATAGATTGAAGGAAAGAAATCACGTGATCATATATACAGATGCAGAAAAAGCATTTGACAAAATACAGCACTATTTCTTAATAAAAACTCTGCAAAAGATTGGAGTAGATGGAAACTTTCTGAACATGATAAAAGATATATATGGAAAACCCCCAGTTAACATCATTTACAATTTTGAAATCTGAAAATCTTTCCCTCTAAAATCAGGAACAAGACAATGATGCCCATTATTAACCCTTCTATTTAATATTGTGTTAGAAGTACTTGCCTGAGCATTGAGGCAAGAACCAGACATAAAAGGCATTCAAATTGGAAAAGAAAAAATCAAAATTCCACTATTTGAAGATGATATGACCCTATACATAGAAAACCCTGAGAAATCTACAACAAAGCTTCTAGAATTTATAAATGAGTTCAGTAATGTCACAGGTTATGAGATCAATGCGCAAAAATCAGTAGCATGTCTGTACAACACTAATGAAAAACCTGAGGAGGAAATCAAGAAAAAATACCATTTGCAATAGTAAATTAAAAAATCAAATACCTAGAAATAAATTTAACTAAAGATGTACAACATTTATACACAGAAAACTACACAACACTGTTCAAGGAAATCAAAGAAGACTTAAATAAATGGAAGAATACTCCCTGTTCATGGATAAGAAGGCTAAATATTATTAAGATGTCTATCCTACCAAAACTGATCTACACATTCAATGTAATCCCAATGAAAATCAACACAACATTCTTTAATGAACTAGAAAACTCGCTAAGAAATTTATTTGGAAAGGAAAGAGGCCCCGAATAGCCAAAGACATATTGAAAAAGAAAAAACAAAATTGGAGGAATTACACTACCTGACTTCAAAACATAGTACAGTAGTGAAAACAGCATGGTACTGGCACAAGGAGAGACACACTGACCAATGGAACCAATTTGAAAATTCTGATATAGCTCCTCATAGATACAGTCATATGATATTCACAAGACCACCAAACCCACTGAAAGAGGATTACCAACTCACATCTTATAAAAAAAATCAACTCAAGATGGATCAAAGACCTGAATATAAGAGCCAAGACCATAAGACCATAAGGACCTTAGAATGCAATGTAGGGAAACACCTACAGGACCTTGTAATAGGAGATGGCTTCATGTACTTCACACCAGAAGCACGAGTAGAAGAACAAATAGATACATGAGACTTCTTCAAAATTAAAGCCTTTTGCACCTCAAAGGACTTTGTCAAGAAAATGAAAAGAGAGCCTACCCCATGGGTAAAAATATTTGGTAACCATATATCTGATAGGAGACCAATATCCTTCAAATATAAAGAATTCCTATATCTCAAAAATAAAAAGACAACCCACCCATTTTAAAAAGTGGCAAGACTTAAATAGAAACTTCTCCAAATAAGAAATGCAAATGACTAAAAAGCACATGAAAAACGCTCAAAATCACTAGATATTAGGGAAATGCAAATCAAAACCACAATGAGATACCATCTTACTCCCACGAGACTGGCAGCTATCAAAAACACAGAAGACGACAAGTACTGCAGAGGATGTGGAGGAATGGGAACACTCACTCACGCTGGTGGAAATGCAGAAGGATACAGCCATTCTAGAGAACAGTTTGGTGGTTTGTCAAAAAAAAAACTAGCTATGGATTTGCCATATGGCCCAGCGATTCCACTGGTGGGTATTTACCCAGTAGAACTGAAAACAAGGATACAAACTGATATATGCACACCAATGTTCATAGCAGCATTATTTACTATTGCCAAAAGTTGGAATCAATGCAAATGCCCATCAATAGATGAATGGATAAATAAAATGTGGCATATACATACAATGGACTAATACTCAGCTATAAGATGGAATACAGTACAAACACATGTGATAACATGGATGAATCTTGAGAACCTTACGTTGAGTGAAGCAACCCAGGCATTGAGGCACAAATATTACATGAAAAGTTGTCTCAGAGAGCTACAGACTGGTTGATAGGCTTAAAGAAAGTTTGGAAGAGAGCTAACACCTACATGGGTGAAATCTATGATAAGCTGTATGTAAGTATTTGTAAAGGGAAGGGATAAAATGGGGGCATAGGGATGCCTTGGGTGGAGCTTTGATGGCTTGAGGGGGGCTAGGGATGGGAGGAAGGGTCAGATGGCCCTAGAAATTGGGGGGAGGGTGGGGAAATATTTGGACATAGTAGATTGTCAGGTATGTGGTTGAAACTGTAATGTTGAGAAAAATTTTTAGAAAATATAATAAGGAAGTTTACCTGTTTAAGATGCATAAGCAGGGACATCTTACACAGGTCAGGCTTCCAGGGAGTGTGTGAATGCTCATTTTGTCATAGTGGGTTATATCACTCGGTGGAGATCCATACAATTAGTGTGAAGTTATACCCACATCCTGAGGACTGATGTTCTCAAACAGGGAAACGTGTCTCTCAAGAATACTGGTGGCTCTAAATGGGTTAGGACAGTCGAGTATGTCAAGCCATCAACACTGTTGCAAGTATCTCTGAATATGGTCCTTCAAGTAATGAAGACTGATTGTCACAGTGGGTGCTCTGGGGAGGGGTAGAGGGGTATTGAATAGATGGAATCAGGGTAACTGTAGGGTAATGGAAGTGTTCCACAAGATCATGCAATGATGGATATAGGACATGTTAAATTACACCAAAATTGTATAAAAGTCTATAGGTTAAAATGTAAACTATAATGTAAAACATAAGATAACTAAAAATTTAGAAAAGTGTATAGTCTAAAATATAGGTCATAATGTAAGCCAACATGGAACCTTGGTTGAAATTTATGTTTCAATATCTGTACATCAAGTGCAGCAAACGCAATATGAACATGTAAAAATATCATTGCTAGGGAAGGGACAAAATGTTTGATATTGGATATGTGGGAATACCCAATATTATATATGTGAATTACTGTGATCTAAACATTTTGTGAAGACAAAACAAATAATTAGAAAAAAAGAAAGGATGTAGACACTGAGGAAGAAATGAAATTGCCTTGCCACTGTACATACGGGGCAACACCTATTGCATTAATGAAAGACAAAACATCAAAAATGAAGCATTTTCATTTTTTGATACCCAATTTATTTTTACTTTAGTTTTTCTAAATTACTATGTATTCTATATCTAACCTTTAAATCCATCACTATCTTACACTTTATTATTTGTGGAACTTGACAATATATTAGGCTTCATTTTTTAAGAAGTTTTTTTTTTGTGTGTGTTGAACAAAATTTTAATATTCTAAATTTAATCAACATCCAGCAGGTTATTTTGACTATATATTGTACATTGGAAGGAAGAATCAATTATTTTCAAAATCACATTTAGATTTCAAAGAGTAAGTATTAAAATAGTCTCAGTGTGAACAGAGAGGTTCAACTCTGGCAGGGGAGGAACACTGTGTGGGATGTTATTGATGGGAGCCACATGGCTGGGAGGGAGTTCTCCAGGCATGTATGTAGGGTACATAAAAATGTTTGGATATTTTCATAGTGGTTACAATTAAAAACTTCAAATAAGGGAATGTTGAGTTCCTAAACTAGGGAGCTCTATCACATTCCCCAATGGAACAGCATCAATCCCCAAATACAATGACAAAGACTAATAAGGATGGTCCAACAATGAGCCCTTTATACTGATGACTATGCTTATGAGCCTGTGTGCCTAAAATATGAACTAGGCCTAGAGGTGCAGTTTGCCTAAGAGTTACCTCCTGAGATCCTCCATGTTGGTCAAATGTGGCCACTCTCTAAGCCAAACTCAGCATGAAAATGCATTACTTTCCCCCAGCATGGGACATGACTCCCAGGGATGAGCTTCTCTGGTGCTGAGGGATTATTACCAAGCACCAGCTGATGATGTAACTAGAAGAAGACTTTGAATAAAAGGGTCAACTCAGACCAGCAGAATATCTCAACCTTCACGTAATAACGTAATAACAGTTGTTAAATACTGTTTTTTGATTGAATAAAAGGGGTAAATGAAAAGGAGAAATGAGTTTATATGGCTATGAGTTTCCAAAAAAGAGTCAGGGGGTCATCAGAAGGGTCGTGCTTATGCATGCCTCAGCAGGGTCCCAGAGACAGCCAAAGTAGATAGAAGCCCAGGTACTAGTTCTCCTGAAGGCTGCAGAGACCCACGGGTTCTGTGGTCATGGCAGCTGGCTCTGGAGTTCAGCGCCATATCAGTGGGCCCTACTTTGGAGTTTGTATTCCTGAGTTTGATGGAATTTTACTCAGATGTGACCTTTCTGCACATCCCTCATTCATTTTTAATTTTAGTCATTCAACAACCATTTAGTCATCAAACACATCATGGAAGTTACTAAATAATATTTTGTGAATAAAGAGATAAGTAAAATATTCTTCCACATCTTATAGAGATTATGTGCAAGCAAAAATAGTAGTGACTACATGAAATACCCTGAGATGGCACTGACATCCTGGTGAAGTGGATCTAAAAGTTTATGCTCATTCTGTGGAGACAAGTGAAGGCTTCACAAGGGAGATGACTGCACTGACACTGAAAGTAGAGATTGGGGTAACTTCAAGAGGAGAAAAGTGTAGAAGCACACCAAGAAGAAACAAGAGGGAAACAATCCAATCAAGATAACCATATGGTGTGGTGAGGTTTTAAAATTAGTTCTTGCTATCTGATGAACAATGAAGAGGTAGGATGTGAAAAGGAGATAAGCAGCCTGACCAGTTTGGCAGTAGCCGTAGTATAGAGAGCCTGGTGTTTTGTGCAGAACATGGATATTTATGTTTTAAATTATTGAGAGTCAGGGCAGGTTTATAGAAGGTGATGGTCGTGAAATTACTTGCCATGATGAAAGCTTACTCTCAGTCAACATGACGATCACTGTTGCCAAAACCCCACAGAGAGGATGAGGGATGGAAATAGCACAATTGTAGTGGGAAGTGAATCTGTGTGGGCTTGGACTACAAAGAAAAATATTCATTTTTATCCTAAGCACAGTGTCAGGCATTTTGTATTCATTATTTCATTTAATTCAATGATTCCATGAAATTGTTTTTCACTATTCTGATTTAATGGAAGAATAATGTGAGGCAGCAATGCTATATTCTTATCCAAGATATGTAAATGTAATTGTCATGGATTGAACCTTGGAGTTCAAAGTTTCTGGAATTTTGCACTTCACTAATAACTTATTTATTAATAACATTAATATTTTAAAACTGTGTTAGATTTACAGAAATGTTGCAAGGATAGTAGAGAGGATTTTCAAGAACTTCTCACATACTTTTCCAACATCTTAACACCTCCAAGCCAGAATAGCAAATTATATTTATTTTCAAAAATTCTTAAGCCATTCAGGCAGTGACATCGTCTCAGATTTTCTCCTCATGTTTTATGAGTTGTATACTTTTCAGGAGTGTAGGTCGGGTATTTTGTAAAGTGCCCCTCACTCTGAATTTGCCTGATATTCTTCTCATGTTTAGACAGGGTTAATGGGATTTTGGAGGAAGATCCCAGGATAATGTGTTATTTTCACTGCATCATATCTAGGGTGCATCCTATCAACATGACTTATCACTCTTGATGTTGACCTTGATCAAAAGTGTTTGGAGCTTCCCCAGCTTCCCCAATACTCATCAATTCTCTGCATTTCCATATATGGCTTTTGGAATGAAATTAATACGTGAAGCCCACATTCAGGAGTGTGATGTTTGTGCCACTGCCTTGAGAGAAAAATATCTCCATATATTATGGAATTCATCTTCACAATAAATATGTATCTTTTAAAAATCAATTATTCATAATAGGATTGCCTCATGACATTTATTTCTTATTTTGGGTTGTGATACAGTACTACTTTATTTTGTTTTACAGTTTATTCCAGTTTTGACCTTTGGAACCCTTTTGGCTATGTCCTGTGTCTATTTGAAATTATCCCCAACATTACCAGTTTTATTTTAACACATACTAACTTTTTGGTACTAAGAGATACTCCAGACTCTTTTTGTATATTTCTTGACCTAGTCCTGCAGGCAGCTATTTCTCCAAGAAAATTCTTCTTGCAAAAATGCTTTTAATATCTAAAGTCTGGACACTATATGTGCCTTGCTACTGGGCCATCTCCATGGATATTACAAGAACACACATGTGTGTACACAATCCTATGTATATATACATATCTGCAAATATTTCTACATGCAACCCTGTGTAACTATATTTACCTCCACACAAATTCACACTGATGTGTCTGTCCCTAACTCATTAACAGAACAATCTAACATCCTCCCCTTGCTTATCTGAATCCTTCCACACCATGTTGGGAAGCATATTTCCCATATTCCATTCATTTACTTCATTGCTTAATTCCAGTGTACATGTATAAAAGTAAAATTTGTTAGCCCATACCCTGATGGGACACAATATCAAATAGAGTAGCATACCTGTGTACAGTGCCCATTGATTTCATATTACAGTTACTGTTCATATCCAATATTACTAATCCAGCATCTTTTCCTCCCATACCCCTCAGATAGGGCATTTGATGCATTTACAATACAGTTAGATTATTTTTGAACTTGGATGTTGTCAAGTTCAATGGGTTTTGAAAAATACATAATGTCATATGCCTGCAATCCCAGTATAACAGAGAATAATTTCACTGTACTGAAAATTTCTGAGCTTCACCTACTCAATGTACCTCCCTCTGCCTAAGGCCTGGGCAAACAGTGATCATTCTAATATCTCTGCTATTTTGTCTTATCCTACTTAGACTGATTTCTTTTTTAAAAAATATTTTTTTAAAATTATTTTATAGGTACTTAGATTACATAAATGTTACATAAAATGTGTAGGAATTTCTATATGCCCTGCTCCTCGTAGCTCCCACATTCTCCCACATAAACAACATCTTTCATTAGGGACATACATTCATTGCAATTGATAAACACATTTCAGGATATTGCTACTGAGCATTGATTATAGTTTACATTGTAGTTGACACTCTCTCACACATAATTTTGTAGGTTATGGGAAGACATATAATGGCCTTTATCTGTCATTGCAAAGCCATTCAGAACAACTCCAAGTCCCCAAAACGCCCCCATGTTACAACTGTTTTTCCCTCTCCTTGCCCTCAGATCCTCCAGCGATCACTGCCTCCACACCAATGTTATAATTTCTTCCATTGCTAGAATTACAATAAGTAACAATAAGTATAGACAATAAGGCTATAGAAGAATACCAGTAAGTCCACTCTAGTCCATAGTTCTTTCCCATTCTTAAGGATTCTGGGATGGTGATGCCCAATCCACCTCTAATTGAGAGGGGAGTTTGATCCCATATATGGATGGGATGCTCTTGCTGGCAGTTGTAGGTTTTCTTATTTCCTTGGTATAGTGGTTGCCCATCCTCACCTCTTTGTTAATTGCCCTGGGTGGGTCCAATGAACTGGAGAGTAGGTGTTGCAACTCCACTGAGGCTCAGGGCACAGCTGGCACATGGGCAGTCCAAAGACTTAAGTTTCTTGGGTGTACATCTACTAACACCATCACAAAGTATAAGTTCAAATAGAAGGGACAGATGAGCTATGTGTAGGGAAGTCATAACTGAGTCCCAACTCTGTCACAATGGGGAGCACAAACCCCAAGGTAGGCCCACTGGGAAGGCACCAAATTCCTGACCTATCTACCATGACCATAGGACCTAGGTGTCTCCAGAGCTCTCAGGAGACTCACTGTTTGGGGTAGTATCTATTTTGGCAGTCTATGAGATCCTGCTGAGATGTGCATAAGTGCTACCTCTGAAATGACCTCCCAATTCACTTTCAAGTCTCTCAGCCTTATGAACTCGTTTGTCTTTGCATTCCCCCCCTTTTCTTTTACATCTTTTTCCAGTTACCCTGCTATGTGATTGGTGAAGGCTCATCCCTAGTAGTCATGTCCTACTCTGGGGGGAAGACAACGCATTTGTATGCTGAATTTGTCTTAGAAAGAGGCTACATTTGAGCAACAAGGAGGATCTCAGAAGGTAACTTTTAGGCACCCTAAACACAAGGCTAAGTTTCAATTTCAAGAGCGAAGGATCATAAGCACAGTCATCAATACCAAGGGTCCATCAGTGGGCCATTTTTCTTCACTAGTCATTGCCCCTGTACTTGGGGGATTGCTGCTGTTCCATTAGAGAATGTAGCAGAGCTCTCCAGGATTAGAATTCAATATTCTCTCAGTTATTGTGTGTCTCTCCATCCACTGTGGCAATGCCACATGAATATTTGAAAACATTTATATACCTTATGTGTATTTCCAGGTGAAATTCCTCCCATGTATCCCTCATTACTGACACTCCACACTAATGATTCTCCCCTTCACCAATTGTAACTCTTCTGTGATCCAAAGCTTCTTCAAAAATGAAGCCAATAAAATAGCCAAATACAATTATTAGGAAAATCAAATAATAATGATAGGTTAAATATTAAAAATAAAATACAGAAAAAATTTAAAATAAAATTTAAAATTTGGGATATTACAAAATAATGAAAACTATTATTTTTTTTAAAACTTTTTTCTTTCATCAGTTTAATATATATTGTACTGTGTGTATACTGACATTTCCTTCCATTTACTCCATTTTTTTTATTCCATTAAACAAAACTATAAAATTTTGTTTTCAAAGAAGTTTTAGTTCACAGAAAAGTCACAAACAGCATATAGGGGACTCCCATATACCCAACATCCTCCCCCATTTTCCCCTTCCCATGTTAATACCGTTTTATATGTGGATGGTACATTTGTTTCAACTGTTATACAAGCAGTAAATCATAGCTACTAACCACGGTCAATGGTTTATATTGTGGTTTACATTTTACAGCACATACATTTATAAATTTTGATGACATTTAACATGACCAGTGTCCATCATTGTAAGATCATGTAGAACACTTCCATTGCCCAATAAATACCCCTCTTTCATGTACTCTATGTGCTCCCTCTGCCTCCCCTTGGGGCCAATATTGATCATCTGGCTTCACTACTTGGATAAGATTCATAGTTACTTGAAACACTGAAGTCTTGACATTCTGGTTTGTCCTCCCCTCCTAGGAATCACCTATGCCCTCAAATGACTTCTGTCCCATTGTTTGAGAAGATATAGGTTCTCCCCAGGATGGGAGTTCAACAGCTTCCCACTCATTATGTGGGTTTCCACACACCGACCCAAAACATTATGACAAAATGATCTCTCACACTCTCCCTGGAAGCCTGCACCAGGTGCACCCTGTCCTGAATGCTCCCCATCCAACACCATAAGGCAGTAACCCTCCCTTGTCATATTGCCATAGGAGTGTTCTCAAATTTTTACGTTCGGCCACATACCTGACAATTCCCAGTGTT
Source organism: Dasypus novemcinctus (assembly GCF_030445035.2). Taxonomy (NCBI): domain Eukaryota; kingdom Metazoa; phylum Chordata; class Mammalia; order Cingulata; family Dasypodidae; genus Dasypus; species Dasypus novemcinctus. The sequence continues at coordinate 1,088,607 of NW_026688628.1, forward strand.
CACATGGTCCATTGCCCACCCCTCCCCCAATTCCATGAGCCGTCCAACCTACCCTCACTACCCCACCCCTGTCAAACCAGCAATGCCTAACCCAATAGTATCACCAATGTTTTGTCATAGTCCTTCACTACCCAATGACACACTTTCACCTTATCATAGATTTGGTCCATATGGGCATTGGCTCACAAACTTCTCCATTTGTATTTCCTCTAAATATCTCTTACAGACAATAGCTCTCTGAGTCTGCTTGATTTGCTTAATTTATATCAGAAGTCATGTAATATGTGTCATTCAATGTCTGACTTGCTTCACTCAACATAAGGATCTCAAGGTTCATCCATGTTATTCCATGAGCTAGTTCCGTATTCTTTCTTTTTACTTATTAAATTGTATGTTTCTTAAAGATACATAGATCACAAAATAAAGTTGTATTAAAAAAAGTAAAAGGTTCTTCCATTTCCCACACACCACCCTCCCACTCCTCCCACATCAAAAACCTTGTTTATCATTGTGGCATATTATTTGCATTTGGTGACTATATTTTGGAGCGCTGCCAGACCGCATGGATTATAGTTTACATTGTAGTTTACACTCTCCCCAGTACATTCAGTGGGTTATGGCAGGATATATAATGTCCAGCATCTGTCCCTGCAATATCATTTAGGACAACCTCAAGTAGCAAAAATGTCCCACATCTCAACTCTTCCTTCTCCCTTCCCTCAGCAACTACCATAGCCACTTTCCCCAGATCAATGCTACAGCTGCTTCCCTTACTATTCAAAATGATTCTACAGTAGAATACCATTAAGCTCACACTATTCCATAATTTATTCCTCCATCCTGTAGACCCTGGTTTGGTGATGTCCATTCCACCTCTATACTGAGAGGGGACTTATTCCAACATGGTTGGTGGATGTGATTCTCTTAATGTTGTAGGCAATCTCAGTTCCCTGGTGTGGTGGTTAGCCATTTTCACTTTCCTGTTAGCTGGCCGGTGTTCAACAAACCAGAGAATAGGAGGTTCAACAAACCAGAGAATAGGAGGTTCAAATCTGCTGAGGCTTAGAGCCCAGCTGCCACATGGCCAGTCCATAGCTTCAAGTCTTCTTAGGATACACCAACCCCAGTGAAAAACTACAAATTCAGTAAAAGTGACAAAAGAGGCATGTGTAGAAAGGTCACATCTGAGTCCAACTCCATCACACTCAAGAGCAAAATTTCCATAGTAAGGCCCACTCCAGAGGCATCTGTCATGACCGTAGAATCTGTGTGTCTCCATACCTCTCAGGAGCACCAATACCTGGAGTTGTATCTACTTTGTCTTTCTCTTTTCCCCATTTTTAAAAGGGTTGTTTGTCTTTTGTTTTTAGATATGTTTTCTTTATATATGCTGTATGTTAGGCTCCTATCAGATATATAATTACCAAATATTTTCTTCCATCACACCTTTGAGGTGTAAAAGTTTTAATTTTGAGGAGTTCCCATTTATCTATTTTTTCTTTCACTGCTTGGGATTTGGATGTGAAGTTCAAGCCAAACTCAGAGTGTAAATGCATTACCTTCCCCCCATCATGGGACACAACTCCCAGGGATGCCCCTCCCTGGTGCTGAGGAATTACTACCAAGCACCAGCTGGTGATGTAACTAGAAAAAGACTTTGAATAAAAGGGTCAACTGAGAAGAGCAGAATACCTCAGCCTATATGTAATATTAGGCGTTAAAAACTGCTTTATGATCTTGAATAAAAGGGGGAAATGAAAAGAACAAATGAGTTTATATGGCTATGAGTCTCTAAAAGAGAGTCAGGAGGTCATCAGAGAGGTTGTGCTTACACACACGTCAGCAAGGTCCCAGAGACAGCCAAAGTAGATACAACCTCAGGTACTGGTTCTCCTGAGGGCTATAGAGACCCACAGGTTCTATGGTCATGGCAGATGGCTCCGGAGTTCAGTGCCATGTCAGTGGGCACTACTTTGGAGTTTGTGTTCCTGAGTGTGATGGAGTTGGATTCACATATGACCTTTCTACATATGCCTCTTCTGTCACTTTTACTGGACCTGTGGTTAGCAATGGAGTTGGTGTATATTCAGGAGACCTGAATCTCTGGACTGTCCATGTGATAGTCAGGCCCTAAGCCTCAGCAGACTTGCAACTTATACTGTCTGGTTTATTGGACTTACCCTAGCCACCTAACAGAGAGGTGAAGAAGGTCAACCACCACACCACAGAGCCAAGAGTGCCTACACCTGCAAGCAGGAAAATTGCATCCTTCATCCATGTGGAACCTAAGCTCCTGCAATATAGAGGTGGAGTGGACATAAACATCCCAGGGTACACAGGCTGGAGGATTAGATTATGGATTAGAGTAAACTTACTGATATTCTACTGCGACGGTTTGCTCGGTCGGTAGGTGTGGGGTCTGGCTGCGGATGAGGGGTCGGTCCAGCTCTGGACGAGGGGTCGGTCCCGCTTGGGACGAGGGGTCGGTCCCACTTGGGACGAGGGGTCGGTCCGGCAGCAGACGAGGGAACGGTCTGGTGGAGTTGCCTTGCCCAACGTTGGGCGCCAGCTGCGACGGCTTGCTCAGTCGGTAGAGGTGGGGTCTGGCTGTGGACGAGGGGTCGGTCCAGCTTAGGATGAGGGGTCGGTCCCGCTTGGGACAAGGGGTCAGTCCGGCAGCAGACGAGGGATCGGTCTCACAAGGGTTGCACGGTTTGGCTGACAGGGTTGCCCGGTCAAGCCGGCAATGAAGGGGTTGCCCGGAGAAGCAGGCGATGAACTGGAGACAAGGGAGGCCAGGCCCTTGTCGGGGGCTCTCAGGACTGGAGGGCGCATGGCAGAAGAACCACCGTGGAGACAAGGTAAACACACAAGTCCACTTTATTGAGGGAGAGGCAACAGTTTTATTGGGCTGGGGAAGGCTGATTGGTCGAAGCCACGCCCTGTTCTGATTGGTTGCTGGGGAAAGGTCAGTGGGCGGTACTGGATGGGGGAGGGGTGGTGATTAGGGATTGGCTGTTGCTATTGCTGGGGGAAGGGGCAGGGTTTAGGGATTGGTGGCTGCTGTTGCTGGGATGGAGGGCAGACTTGAGTTTCCCGCCCACACCTGGCTGTTGCTGCTGTCGGGGGAAGGGAAGAGGGCAGACTGGATTTTTCTGCCCATGCCTGGTTGTTGCTGCTGTCAGGGGGAGGGAAAAGGGCAGACTGGATTTTTCCGCCCACGCCTGGCTGTTGCTGCTGTCGGGGGAGGGGAAAAGGGCAGACTGGAATTTTCTGCCCTGCGCCTGCGCAGGGAGAAAGAAGAAGAAGGGTGCCGCCCCACAGGCATCGTGTGGCACCATCCGGGAGGAGGGGCAGCCGTGGAAGCATGGCTGCCGAGAAGGGGAGACCCGAGGGCACTCTGTGCCCATGCCGAGCTCCCTTCAGGGGTGGTGGTGAGTCCGACCAGCCACCCTATTATGGGGGCAGCAGCTTGGCCTGCCATGGCCGCTCCCCTGCCAGGCCAGCAAACCACACTTCAGCCCAAGGGGTGACCGCATTCTACTATGGAACTATTGTGATTAGTAATGGAAGAATTTGTAGCATTGATGTGGAGAAAGTGGCCACAGTACCTGCTGAGGTTAGGGAGAGGGAAGAAGAGATATGATGTGGGGGCATTTTCAGGACTTGGAGTTGTCCTCGGTGGTACTGCAAGGAAAGACACTGTACAACGTATGTCCTGCCATGGCTCACTAGGTGGACTGGGGGAGAGTGTAAACTACAATGTAAACCATTTTCCATGTGCTCCAAATTATATTCACCAAATGCAATGAATATACCACAATGATGAAAGAAGTTGTTGATGTGGGAGGAGTGGGGTGAGGGGGGTGGGGGGTATATGGAAGCCTCATATTTTTTTAATGTAACATTAAAAACAATAAAGACATGAAAAAATATTCCCTATTACAAGGTCCTGTAAATGCTCCACTAGATTATCTTTCAAGGTCTTTATGCTGTTTGCTCTTACATTTAGATCTTTGATCAATCCTGAGTTGATTTTTGTATATAGTGTGAGATGGTGTTTCTTTCAAATTCTTTTGGATATGGATTCCAGTTTTCCAAGCACAATTTGTTGTAGATGCCATTCTCTCCAGTTGAATGTGTTTGGTGGCCTTTTTGAATATCTGATTCTATATCAGAACTCTCAATTTGGCTCAATTTGTTGGTATGTTTATCCTTGTGTCAATACATGAAGTTTTGAACACTGTAGCTTTATAGAATGTTTTAAAGTCAAAAAGTGTGATTCCTCCAATTTCATTTTCCTTTTTCAATATATCTTTTGCTATTTGGGGACACTTGCCCTTCCATTTAGATTTCATATTTAGTTTTTCCAATTCAATAAAAATGATGTGTTGATTTCTATTGAGATTGTTTTAAATGTGTAGATCATTTTCAGTAGGATGGACATCTTAATGAAGTTTAGTCTTCCCATCCATGAAAATGGAATATTCTTCATTTTTAAAAAAGTCTTCTTTGATTTACTTTAACAGGGCTGTGTAGTTTTCTTTGTAGAAATCCTTTACATTTTCGATAAGTTTATTCCTAGGTATTGGATTCTTTTATTTGCTCTTGTACATTGGATTTTTGTCATGATTTCCTTCACAGATTGCTCATTACTAGTGTACAGAAATGCTACTGACTTGAGTGCATTAATATTATAACCTGTGACATTACTGAAATAATTTATAAGTTCTACAAGTTTTGGTGTAGATTTCTCACGGCCTTTCATACATTGGATCATGATATCTGCAAATAGTGAAATTTTGACTTCTTCCTTTCAATTTGGATGCATTTTATATCTTTTTCTTGCCTAAGTGCTTGAGTAAGTACTTCTAACACAATGTTAAATAGAAGCAGGGGCAGTGGAGATCGTTGTCTTGTTCTTGATCTTAGTGGGAAAGGTTTTAGGATTTCACCATTGTACATGTTCTTAGCTGTGACTTTTTCATATATACTCTTGTTCAAAAATTTTCCTCCTATTACTATCTCTTTTGCAGGATTTTTATCAGGAAAAGGGTGATGTATTTTGGTGAATGCTTTTCTGCATCTGTAGATATGATCATGTGATTTTTTATTTCAATCTGTTTATATGGTGTATTACATTGATTGATTTTCTTTTGTTGGATAATCCTTATATACCTGGGATGAAACTCACTTGGTTATGGTATATAATTCATTTGATGTGCTTTTGAATATGATTAGCAAGTATTTTTTTGAGGATTTTAGCATCTGGACATTGCAGAAATTAGTCTGTAATTTTCCTTTCTTGTGGTGTCTTTGTTTGTTAGGGTAATGTTGGCATCATAGAATGAGCTAGGCAATGGTCCTTCTACTTTTGTTTTTTTTTTTTTGGAAGAGTTTAAGCAGGATTGGTGTTAGTTCTCTGTGGAATGTTTGGTAGAATTCACCTGTGAAGCTGTCTGATCCTGCACTCTTCTTATTTGGGAGGTTCTGATTCCATATTGACTTGTGATTGGTCTGTTGAGTTCATCAAATTCTTTTGTCAATGTAAGCTGCTTGTGTGTTTCTAAGAATTAGTTCATTTCCTTTAAATTATCCTTCTTGTTGGCATATAATTTCTCAAAGTATCCTTTTCTGGTACTCTATTTCTGTGTGGTTAATGGTGATATCCCCTTCTTCATTTATTATTTTGTGTATTTACATCTTATCTCCTTTTTTCTTTGTTGATAGAGCTAAGAGTTTTTCAATCTTAATGATCTTCTCAAAGAGCCATGTTTTAGTTTTCTTAACTTTTTCTAGTGATTTCTTATTTTCTATTTCATTTATTTCTACTCTAATCTTTATTTAGTTCTTTCTACTTCATTTGGGGTTAGTTTGTTTTTTCTTTTCTAATTCCTACAGGTGTGTAGTTACGTCTTAGATTTTTGCTCTTCTTTTTTTTTTCATTTATATATTTATGTCTATAAATTTCCCTCTCAGTACAGCTTTGGCTGAATCCAATAAGTTTTGATATGTATTGTTGTCCTTTTCATTCATTTCAAGGTATTTCCTGATTTCTTTTGTAATTTCCTCCTTGACCCAGTGTTTGTTGTAGAGTGTGTTGTTTAATTTCCATATATTTGTGTCTGACCTAGTTTTCTGGCCCCTGCTAATTTCAAGCTTCATACCATTATAATCAGAGAAATTACTTTGTATAATTTCAATCTTTTTTAATTCTTTGAGTGTTATTCTGTGTCTTAGTATGTGGTGTATATTGGATAATGATCCATGTGCACTTGAGAAGAAAGTATATCCCACTGTATTTGGGTGTATTGTTCTGTATATGTCAATTAGGTCCAGATCCTCTAATGTATTATTCAGAGTCTTTGTTTCTTTATTGATTCTTTGTTGAGATGTTCTGTCTAGTCATAATAATTTTGTATTAAATTACCCCACTATACTTGTATAAGCATCTATTTCTCCACTTAATTTTCCCAGTGTTTGCCTCATGTATTTTGAGCCTCATGCTTAGGTGCATAAATCTTTATTTTTGTTCTTTCTTCTTGAAAGTTTACCCCTTTTACTAATATATGGAACCCATCTTTGGCTCTTAAAATCATTTTGTGAGAAGAGAACCTCTGCTCTTGTGTCCTGGACAGTTCTCTCATGTATGTCTGATGGGAAGAAAAGAGGCAGAAGAAGCTACAGGAAAAAGAAAGTGGCTCTGTGGTGGAAGGTCAGTGGCAAAACTACCACCACTAGGGGCCACTGTTGGATAAGAATTGTTCCTCCCTCACACTTGCTGGAGGGCAAGGGGCTGAATTCAAAGGCAGGGGGAGAGGGATGGGGAAAGATGGTGGTTGAGTGAGTGCACCTGAGTGTCTCTCCTGCATAGAAGCAACTGGGCAGCATTGGAAATTCTTCAGGACCAGGCTGTTTCAAGATTTTGCAGGGCAAGAGGTGTCTCGACATTGATTTGGTGGGATGGCAATAGAGAAAATTCATGTATAAGATAAAATTGAGGCTCTTTTACACGGTGGTGGGGGCTGCATGTGGGACGCTCCCTCCTGGGGTGGGCGGAGCTGCAGGAGGCCTTCGCAGACCGATTTGGGGAGACAGACGGCAGTTTTGTGTGAGGTGGGGAAATTTTTTATTTCTGACATGAATAATAGTGCTTCTGGCTAGAGCCTCATCCCCAAGGCTGGCTGCCAATCTGCAGCAGCCTTAAATTGCTCACAAAAAAGAGACATCACCAGGAGGTTGGTTTAGGGGCCTGCAGGGTGGGAGATGTCTGGAAGCTGATTAGGGGAATATTTTGCAAGGCATGGGAATTTCAGGTTCAGACACTGATATCTGCGCTTCCGGCTGGAGCCATGCCGGCTGGGCCTGGCTGCTGATCTGCAGCGTCATTAAATTGGCTGCAGTGTAGAGGGACTCACAGGTGGCTGTTTCAGGTGATTGCAGGACGGGAGCTGTCCTGAAGTCGAATTAGTGATACAGCCACAGAGGAGACACTAGTGAGAGGGTGAAATGTGGGGTTCTGAAGCATAGGTCAGAGTTTGTGGATGTGATCTCCCCCATAGGTCTGGCACTGAGCTGTGGGGATCCCTGAAGGCTGTGTTGCACTGCGGTGCTCCCAGGCTCCCTGTTAACCAGATTTGAGGTTGCCAGGTCTGTGTACCCTAAACCCTGGTGGCCTACACCCCAAGAATCACACCTCTTGAGTCTGCAATATCACAGACTTTCCATCCCTGAATCCACCACGCCCTGAGGTCCATCTGATGTCATTGAATGTCCTAGCCCTCAACATTTGTGTTTTTTCTTTTTTGTTTTTTTGTTTTTTTTTTAATTTTTTAAAAAATTTTTTATTGTAGTGATTGCTAACATTGCATTATCTCCTAATCTTTTCTCCCATTGTATCCCCCAAGGTCTTTTTTTTCTTCTTTCTCTCTTGTCACTAATTTTCTTTTTATTTTATCTTACTTATACAATAGGTGCTGGAGGGAACACCTCACATTTGCTGGGTTTCCTCATCCTCCACTGCCTCATGTCTGTATTAATTGATTTTGGCTACCTACACTATCTCCTTTCCCCCACATATTGACATCCTCCATCATCTATTGTCTCTCCTATATGCCACCTCCCTTTCTTTGATCCCCAAAATTGTCTGTTAATTTCTAATACCTTTGTTTTGTTTTCTGTCTTTTATCCACTCTTGAAACTATTGCCTTTCTTTTCTCTTTCCCTCTCTCTCGAAAACACTAACTTTTTAATTCATACCATATTCCTCCCATATTCAGTCAACTACCTCATTATAGGTACTCTACCTACTGCTATAACTCTACACAACATACATGAATCTATTATCCATTCTCCCAGAATTCATATTGTTGCTCTGTTAACATTTCTTACCAATACTACTTTACACATTTTCCTTTCTTACACAATTGCCTTTCCCTGGCCCTAATACTTTCCTCCAAAGTGAACTCACCCAGCAACAAGAAATTAAAATAAGAAGAACAAAGTGACAAAGAGAAGATATACCACTTACACAAAAACAACAGCTAACTAATCCCCAAGACTAGACAAAGAAGCTAAGAAACTGATTAACCCATCAAGATAAAATGATGACCAGACAGCAACAAAAAACTACAAAACAAACCAGTAATCAGGAAAACATGGATGAATCCAATCAACAAACTAAAAATCAGGAAGGGGAGCAGAACTTTGCACAAGTAATTAAAGATCTCAGAACATATATCACAGACAAATTTAATGAAATAAAGGAAGAGGTTAACAATATGAAGTCAACATTTGGAGGGGAAATTGCAGACATATGCAAAAAGATAACAGATATGATGGGAATGAACACCACGGTTCAAGAAATCAAAAATACACCTGCAGGAAATAGCAGCAGATTAGAAGAGGCAGAGCAGAGAATTAGTGATGTGGAAGACAGTACAGCGGAAATCAAAGAGATAGAAAATTGATTGATAAAAAGATAGAAAATATCCAGCTAGGACTTAGGGACCTGAATGACAATGCAAAATGCACAAACATACGTATTATAGGCATCCCAGAAGGAGAAGAGAAGAGAAAGGAGTCAGAAGGAGTGTTGCAGGAAATAATGGCCGAAAACTTACCAAATCTACTGAAAGAGACAGATGTACATATCCAAGAAGCACAGTGAACCCCAAACATCATAAACCCCAACAGGCCCACCCCAAGACATATACTTGTCAAATTATCCAATGCTCAAGACAAAGAGAAAATTCTAAAAGCAGCAAGAGAAAAGAAAACCATCACATACAAGGGAAGCTCCATAAAATTAAGTGCTGATTTCTTATCTGAAACCATGGAGGCAAGAAGACAGTGGTATGATATAGTCAAAGTACTAAAGGAAAAAAATTTCCAACCAAGAATACTCTATCCAGCTAAACTAGCATTCAAAAATGATGGAGAGTTCAAAATATTCAGAGATAAACAGAAATTGAAAGAGTATGCCAACAAGAAACTTCCCCTTCAAGAAATTCTAAAGGGAGTTCTGCAGGAAGAAAGGATAAAACAGGACAGCCAGAGTTGGAGGAGAGTGTAAGAGGGACAAAAAAGACAAAAAGAGAAGAAGAAAAAAAACAAAATATGACAAACAGAAGTCCAATCAAAATATGGCTAACATAAATAATACCTTGAAAGTAATAACACTGAATGTCAATGGATTAAAATCACCTATGAGAAGATTCAGACTGGAACATTGGATAAGGAAATATGACCCATCTATATGTTATCTACAAGAGACACATCTTAGAGCCAGAGATTCATGGAGGCTGAAAATGAATGGTTGGAAAACAATCTTATAAGCAAACAATAACCAAAAAAAAAAAAAAAAGGGCAGGAGTAGCTATATTAATTGCAGACAAAGTAGACTTTCAATGCAAAACAATTGTGAGAGACAAAGAAGGATACTACATATTAGTGAAAGGGACAGTCTGTCAAGAAGAATAAACAATCATAAATATTTATGCTTCTAAAAAGGTCTCCTCTAAATACATGAGGCAAACACCAGAAAAACTAAGTATAAGAAAAGACACATCTACAATTATAGTGGGGGATTTTAATACACCACTATCGACTCTGGACAGAACATCTCAAAACAGAATCACTAAAGAAATGAAATGTTTGAACAATTTATTAGAGGAGCTTGTCTAATAGACATATACAGATCATTACACCCAAACACAGCAGGACATACATTCTTCTCAATTGGACATGGATCATTCTACAAGATAGACCTATGCTAGGCCACAAAGAAAGGCTTAATGAATTCAGAAATATTGAAATAATACAAAATAAAATCTTTGACCACAGTGGAGTGAAGCTAGAAATCTGCAAGGGCCAGAGGCCCAGATTTCACACCAAAATAATGAAATTAAACAGAACACTCTTAGAAAAACAGTGGGTCAAAGAGAAATCTCAAAAGAAATCAATGACTACCTTGAAACAAATGATAATGATAACACAACATACCAAAATTTATGGGATGCAGCAAAAGCAGTACTGACAGTGAAATTTATAGCCATAAATTCATACATCAAAAAAGAAGAAAGAGGAAAAATTGAAGAACTAACTGCATATTTGGAGGAATTAGAAAAAAAAACAACGAAGTAATCCCACAGGAAGAAGAAGGAAGGAAATAACAAAGATAAGAGCAGAACTAAATGAAATAGAAAATAAGAAAGCACTTGAAAAGATAAACAAGACCAAGAGCTGTTTTTTTGAGAAGATGAATAAAATTGACAAACCTTTAGCAAGACTAACAAAGAAAAAAGAGAGAAGATGCAAATACACAAAATAAGAAACGAGAAAGGAGATATCACCACTGACCACACAGAAATAAAGACTATCATAAAAGGATACTTTGAAAAGCTATATTCCAACAAAAATGACAATTCAGAGGAAATGGACAAATTCCTAGAAACACAGAAGCAGCCTATATTGATGAAAGAAGAAATTGATGATCTCAACAAACCAATCACAAGTAAAGAGATAGAATCAGTCATTAAAAAGCTCCCAGCTAAGAAGAGCCCAGGGCCAAATGGCTTCACAGGTGAATTCTATGAAACATTCCATAAAAAATTAACACCAATCCTGGGGAAGCTCTTCCAAAAAATCGAAACAGAAGGAACATTACCTAACTCCTTCTTTCTTGCCAACATTATCCTAGTATGAAAGCCAAACAAAGACACCACAAGAAAGGAAAATTACAGACCAATTTCTCTAATGAACTTAGATGCAAAAATACTTAAGAAAATACTTGCTAATCATATTCAACAACACATTAAACGAATTATACACCACGACCAAGTGGGATTCGTTCCAGGTATGCAAGGATGGTTCAACATAAGAAAATCAATCAATGTAATACACCATATAAACAGACTGAAGGAAAAAAATCACATGATTTTATCTATAGATACAGAAAAAGTGTTTGACAAAATACAGCACCCTTTCTTGATAAAAACACTCCAAAAGATTGGAATACAAGGAAATTTTTTGAACATGATAAAGAGTATATATGAAAAAACCTACAGTTAACATTGTTTACAATGGAGAAATCCTAAAATCCTTCCCTCTAATGTCAGGAACAAGACAGGGATGCCCACTGTCTCCCCTTCTATTAAACATTGTCTTAGAAGTACTTGATCGAGCACTGAGGCAAGAACCAGATATAAAAGGAATTCAAATTAGAAAGGAAGAAGTCAAAATTTCATTATTTGCAGATGACATGATCCTATACATAGAAAACCCTGAGAGGTCTACAACAAAGCTTCTGGAACTCATAAATGAGTTTAGTAAAGTCGCAGGTTACAAGACCAATGCGCAAAAATCAGTAGCATTTCTGTACACCAATAATGAGCAAGATCAGGAGGAAATCAAGAAACAAATACCATTCACAATAGTAAAGAAAAAAATCAAATACTTAGGAATAAATTTAACTAAAGAGGTAAAAAACTTATACACCGAGAACTATACAAGACTGTTCAAGGAAATCAAAGAAGACCTAAATAAATGGAAGAATATTCCCTGCTCATGGATAGGAAGACTAAATATTATTGAGATGTCTATCCTACCAAAGCTGATCTACACATTCAATGCAATCCCAATAAAAATGAACACAGCCTTCCTTAAGGAACTGGAAAAATTAGCTATGAAATTTATTTGTAAAGGAAAGAGGCCCCGAATAGCCAAAAACGTATTGAAAAAGAAAAATTAAAATTGGAGTAATCACACTACCTGACTTCAAAACATACTACAAAGCTACAGAAGTGAAAACAGCATGGTATGGGCATAAGGAGAGACACACAGACCAATGGAATTGAATTGAAAGTTCTGATATAGAACCTCATATATATAGCCATATAATATTCAATAAAGACACCAAACCCTCTCAACTGGGAGAGAATGGCCTATTCAACAAATGGTGCCTGGAGAACTGGATATCCATATGTAGAAGAATGAAAGCGGATTACCATCTCACACCTTATACAAAGATCAACTCAAGAGGGATCAAAGACCTAAATATAAGAGCCAAAAACATAAAGACCTTGGAAAGCAGTGTAGGGAAACATCTACAAGACCTTGTAATAGGAAATGGGTTCATGAACATCACACCAAAAGCACGAGCAGCAAAAGAACAAATAGTTAAATGGGACTTCTTCAAAATTAAAGCCCTCTACACCTCAAAGTAGTTTGTCAAGGAAGTAAAAAGGGAACCTACACAATGGGAGAAAATATTTTTCAACCATATATCTGATAAGAGACGAGTAACTTGCATATATAAAGAACTCCTATATCTTGAAAATAAAAAGATAAACAACACATTTAAAAAATGGGGGAAAGGTTTAAAAAGACACTTCTCCAAAGAAGAAATACAAATGGCTAAAAAGGACATGAAAAAATGCTCCAAATCTTTAGCTATCAGGAAAATGCAAATCAAAACTACAATGAGGTACCATCTTACTCCCTTAAGATTGGCAGCTATGAAAAAAACAGAAGAATACAAATGCTGGAGAGGATGTGAAGAAATGCGAATCCTCATCCACTGCTGGTGTGAATGCAGAAGGATCCAACCATTCTGGAGGACAGTTTGGTGGTTTCTCAAAAAACTAACCATAGGTTTGCCATTTGACCCAGCAATACCACTGCAGGTATATACCCAGAAGAACTGAAAACAAGAACACAAACAGATATATGCCCACGAATGTTCATAGCAGCATTGTTCACTATTGCCAAAAGTTGGAATCAACCCAAATGCCCATTAACAGATGAGTGGATCAATAAAATATGGTATATATATACAGTGGAATACTACTCAGCTATAAGAACAAATACACTACAAACACACGTGATAAAATGGATGAATCTTGAGAGCCTTATATTGAGTGAAGCAACTCAGGCATTGAAGGACAAATACTACATAACCTCAATGATATGAAATAAGCAAGCTGTCTCAGAGAGCTAGAGACTGGAAGATAGGCTTACAGGAAATCGGGGGGTAGAGGAAGGATGTAAGCTGACGTCTGCAGGGGTGGAATCTATGATGATCTGGTGGTAAGTATGCGCACAAAGAAGAGATAAAATGGGGGCAAGGGGTTGCCTTTGGGTGGGGCTTTGGGGTTTTGAGGGGGCCTGGGGATGGGCGGAGGGTTAATATTGCCCAAAAAATTGGGGGAGGGAGGGGCAACATATGAACAAATGAGAGTGTCAGGTGTTGGTTGAGAGTAAAATGCAGAGAAAACCGTATCAAAATATAATTAGAAGGGTTACCTGTTTAGGATGCTTGGAGGGAATGGTCTGATGCGGGACAGACTCCTGGGGAATGTCTGAATGCTCATTTTGCCAGGGTGGGTTGTACCATTGGGTAGAGACCCAAGTAGTGAGAATGGGGGTGGACCCACACCCTGGGGAGGACTAATGCCATCAAATAGAGGGAACTGTATCAATCGAGAGAAAGGATGACTCCCAGGGCATTAGGGCAGTTGAGCAAGTCAGGCCCTGAGCACTGTTGCAAGTATGTCTGGGCGTGGCTCCTTGGGAAATGGAGATTGGCTGTCGCTGGGGGACCCAAGGGGAGGGGAAAATGGATGTTGAATGGATGGAACCATGTAAATGTGGGGGCAAGAGAGGAGTTTCATGAGAGTACACAAGGATGAATATAAAACATGTAATATTACACCAAAAACATATAGGGGACGACAGACTAATAATGTAAACCATAATGTAAAACAAAGGATAACTAAAGAATTTAGAAAACTGTATATCCTAAAGTATGGACCACAATGTAAGCACAAATGTCACCTTGTTTGAAAGCTATTGTCTCAGATTCTGTACATCAGTTTAAGTAAATATGATATGACTAAGTTGAAAGATTATCGCTGTGGAAGGGAAAAGGTTTTATGGTGGATGTGTGGGAGTACTATATATTGTATATATGAATTACTGTGATCTGGGACTCCTCTGAAGAGAAGCTGTATTATTAGGAAAAAAGAAAAGAAAAAGATAAGATGTAGTATTTTTCCAAATCAATATGCATTCTACAGCTAACCTTTAAACTCATTGCTATATTCCATTTTACTAGTAAGGGAACCTGACATTATATTGGGCTTTCTTTTCAGTAAGTTTTGGATCACAGAGTGGTTCAACAATGGCAGTGGAGGAATACTGGTATGGGATGTTATTGACAGGTGATATATGATTGACAGGGAGTTATACAGGGCATACGTCCAGAGGGTATGGAAATGTTTGGATATACTCATAGTGCAAAAAATTAAATACAACAGCTGGGGGGGTACTGGGTCACTGGCCAGTGGGGGCTCTGCCGTTGTCTGGAGGGGAGCAGCGGTTGTACCCAAGGTACAATGGTAAGGATCAGGAAGGAATGAGGGTCCAACAGTGAGCCTCTGATACTAATGACTATGCTTGTGAGCCTATATGCCTGAAATAAGAACAAGGCCTAGAGCAGCAATGTGCCTAGGAGTTCCCTCCTGACAGCCTCCATGTTACTCAAATGTGGCCAGTCTCGAAGCCAAACTCAGCATGTAAATGCAATGCCTTCCCAACAACGTGGGACATGACACCTGGGGATGAGCCTCCCTGGCACCGAGGGATCACTTCCAAGTACCAGCTGATGATGCAACTAGAAAATGACCTTGAATTAAAGGTTCAATGCGGACCAGCAGAATATCCCTATCTACATATAATAACAGGAGTTAAAAATTCTGTTTGACCTAAATTAAGGGGGAAATGGAAAGGACAAATGAGTTTATATGGCTATGAGTCTCTAAAAAAGAGTCTGGAGGTTGTCAAAAGAATTGCCCATATGCACACCTGAGCAGAGTCTTAGAGACAGATAAAGTAGATACACCCCCCAGATATTGGTCCATTTGAGGGCTAAAGAGACCCACAGGTTCTATGGTCATGGCAGATGGGGTTCACTGCCATGTCAGTTGGCCCTTCTTTGGAACTGGTGTTTCTGCATGATGAAGCTGGACTCAGATGGGATCTCTTTTCATAAGCCTTTCATGCTACTTTACTGGAATTGTAGTTGGTGCTGGGGCTTAAGATATATCTTGGGGGTTTGAATTTCTGGACTGACAATATGATACGCAGGCCCTGCCCTCAACAGACTACAGCTCCTACACTCTGATTTATTGGACTTACTCCACTCAGCTAACATGGAGTTGAAGAATGTCAACCACCACAACATGGAGCCTAGAGTGCCTACAACTGAAAGCAGGAGGATTGCATCCAATATCCATGTGGAATCTAAAACCCCTCTTGACATAGATGTGGAATGGACATAACCAAGCCAAGGTCCAAAGGAAGGAGGAATACAGTAAGGATCAGAGTGGACTTAATGATATTCTATTTATGAGCTATTGTGGTTAATAATCAAGAAAATGTGGCATTGATGAGGAAAAAGTGGCCATGGTGGCTGCTGGGTGCGGGGAAGGCAAGGAAGAGAAGTAATGTTGAGGCATTCTCGGTACTTGGAGTTGTCCTGGGTGGTGCCCCAGGGACAATTGCCAGATGTTGTTTGTCCTCCCATGGCCCACCCGATGGAACGTAGGAAAGTGTGGGCTATGGTGTGGAATACAGGACATGGGGTACAGCGATGCCTGGAGATGTACTCGTCAGACGCAATGGATGTGACATGATGATGGGGGAGAGTGTTACTGTGGGGGGAGTGGTGGTGTGGGGGAGGTGGGGGTGAATGGGGACCTCATATTTTTTTTAATGTAATATCTTGTTAAAAATGAATAAACTGAGTAGAATTTGAAAAAAAAAAGCAGTCTGCTTTAAAATCATCAAAAGTTGATGATCTTCAGCACAATTGATGAGCAGGGTGGTGTACCAGAGGGCCACATGTTTTATGACCAACTCTGTGAGCTCACCAAGCCCCTCACAGACTTACTGATGGGGGCTGACTCATATCCCCCAAGACACATTCAAATCCTGGTCCCTAGTGCTGTGGATGGGAGCTATTTGGAAGAATCTCAAAGATCCTTTTAAGATGAAACCAAATTTTGAGCCAGGAGGGCCTTCATCCTACAGGACTGGAGACCTCACAAGGAGGGGATCTAGACAGATGTACCCCTGTGCAGAAGTGGAGACCACAGGATTCAGATGGCCATGTGATGAGCAGAGGCTGAGCCAACATCAGGATGCCCCCTGCAGGACTGTGTGGTTGCTAATCCCTTGATCTGATGTCTAGCCTCCAAACCCTGAGACACTGAATTCAGACTCAGACACAGACAAGGTTAGCATTCCCCACTGTAAAGATGGGGGAATGTAGGCTCAGAGAGATGACAAGACTTACACTAGACCTCAGAGCTAGAAAATGGAAGAGCCAGAATTCTACCCAACCCTGGTGAATGCCAAGCTCCATGCTTTCCTCATGATCTCAGCTGCTTCTCACTTACAGGGTGACAGCAGAAAATGCTGGCCACGAGGGCCATCCATCCTTCCTAGAGATTTTTGTCCTCAAGTGAACAAAATTCCATTATTTGCAGTTCAGACCACTGGGGAGAAATTGCACTGCAGTATATCTAGAGTTCATTTGTGCTAAAATGTAACTTTCCTGATATTTCCTCTTGAGGAAAGTAAATTGCAAGCATTGTTTTAGGTACACTAGAGATAATATCAGGTAGTAGTGGCTTCTGTGACTATTAGGAAAATAACTGCACACCCCTCCCAGAATACAAATGCAGAAAGCCCATGAACACAAATCCCAGTCACTTAAGGTGGGGGGATATTTTTAATGTTGTGAAGGTGCCCGCAGTGAATGAGTCACCAGCATCACTTAATCTGAAATAGTCTCATGTAAAAATCCACCTGCTGGATGTGCCTACATTCTAAAGGTGTCTGCCAGGTTCTTAACCAGGGCCCCTTAGGGAAGCTGCTTGTCGTTCATTGTCCCCACCATAAAGCCAAATGGGTGAATCTCTGCAGTTTCGAGATGTCAGCACAATGAGGATTTAAGGCCCCAGGTGTCCCTCCTCCCCCATGAAAGGAGCTCCTGGGCCTTTGGGACCTGGGGTGACACTCAGGCTGGAGAAAAGTACCTAAAGCCAGGAGCCTTGATGCTGGGGATGTTGTTCTTCCTGTAAAAGTCAGCCCTCACGTGGTTGGCGCTGCCATGGTGGTGGTTCAGTGGCTTGATGGGCTGGTGGATATGCTTCCTATAGGTGGAAGACATCAGCACCTCAACAGGCCATTCATGCTCCTGTGGGGGATCATCGAGATGCTCCCATTAGCAGGGGTCTGCTGCTGTAACTGCCTGACTCCCAACAAGGGGCAGAAGTTAGGAGCTTGGGTTTGTAGAAGTCAAAATAAGATGTCACTGGTTAAGCAAGCATGAGGGCATAATTCTAACAAGTTCATTTTCTAGTGTCACTTAAAAATCCATCACACTTCTGGAATGAATTAATTAGTGCTGGATGTTCATGATTTTTTTCATTACATGTAGGAAAATTGAAATGTAACTGATTGGGATGCTTTTCATTTCAGGTGAAGAATCATGTCTGGACAGACTGAGTCTAGCACAACTGACACAACTGTACTTATCCTCAGTTCTAGAATATCCTTTCTATAAGGTAAAAACAAAAAGTGTATGGCATTATTTCACTGAGGGCAAACAGTTTTCTTGTGCCCCTTCTGAAAACTAAGTCACTTCTCTTTTGACTTGTCTCCATAACTTTATTAAAAGGGAAAACATTCATTTAATTGGAGCTATGTGTAATAGCTGGCCTTTTCTTTGGTAAATTGACCCCATTTCTGTCTTGTCCTATAGGACCAGTTCCCGCTATATGAGATTTCTAGATGGTTTCAAGTGTTGAAGGTGTATGAGTCTTAGTATTCCTTGATTCACTTCAAGGGTTTTAAAGGGTTTAGCATGCACAATAGCCATTTGATTAAAAAGTCTGAATCTCTGAACTCTACAAATCCTAATTATTTCTGAGTGCATTTTTAAACCAAGTCAGAAATTTCACTCTTCTCTGGGAAAATTTAGATTAGGTGGTATCTGTGCTATAAAGATTCCCTCTCATAAATTTCACAGCACACCATTTTTGTGTGATTGGAAATAGTCTCAACAGACTTCAACACCTTCTTCTGTGTCCTTCAAACTTGACTCAGGATCATATTCTGGTAAAAGCTAAATATAAAAAAAAGTCATTACTCTTTTCTTTTAAAAAAATTTTAACAATGCCAAGGCCTATAAAGATAAACACTAAAATTAGTTAACCCCAACCACCTCGATTCCCTGAAATAACAAATTTGTAACTGTGCTTTCTATGCCAAACGTACACAAATATGGAAACCAATTTTCTTTTCTCTTTGTTATGTCCAGTGTATCATATAATTTACCGTTATGTTCAGTATACATAGACCTTCCTCAAGACCAATATGTGTGGATCAAATACGTTCTTTTTCGAAGTGGTATAGTATTTTATGGGACTTACTCACCAGTTCCCCAGCTTATAATCTTTCAGGTTCTTTCCATCTTTGGTCTCTATCCACAATGCTGTAGTAAACATCCTTGCATGTCATTCTACTGGGGCCCATGCTCCTTCAAGCCTCAGACTAGAATGCTAAGAGTGGGACTACTAGTGTAATGTCAGTAGATAGTGATTCTGAATGGTAGATGTCCCACCTCCCCAGCAGAGAGTGAAGGTGGCTGGGACACCCCCACCTCCACTGTACAGTTTTTTTGTCCTGTTAGCTTTTGCCACGCAATTCAGTGGAAAAGGGTGTCTAGTCATGTATTTAAATTGCATTTGAGTGAGCAATAATGAAGTTGAGCATTTTGTCAAATGTTTATTGACCATTTGTATTTTCTAGGAATTGCCTTCCTGCTCCCTAATTCATCTTTCTATTGCCTTGTGTCTTTAAGATTTGTGTGGCCAAATCTACATGTCATTTAATGGTTCCTGACTTTCCCATCATGCATAAGATTATTTCACTAAATATGTGTTAGTGCAAATATTTTACTAATTTTTCCCCATTGGATCTTTAATCAACCTTGGATTTATTATATAGGTATACCTCAGAGATTTGGCAGGTTCAGTTCCAGACCACCATAATAAAGTGAGTTACATGCATGTTTTGGTTTCCCAGTGCACATATACTATAGTCTTTTAAGTATGCTATAACATTATTTTTTATTTTTAAATACATATACCTCAATTAAAATGTGACACAGATGAAGCGAGCACATGTTGTTGGAAAACGGGCAAAATAAAATGTGACACTGATGAAGCAAGCACACGTTGTTGGAAAACTGGCACTGATAGACTTGCTTGACACAGGATTGCCACAAACCCTCCGTTTATTTAAAAAAACCAACAAACACAATATCTGCAAAGTGCAATAAAGCAAAACTCAGTAAAAGGAGATATGCCCATAGTCTGATGTTTGGTAGGAGTTTACCTGTTCTTTTCTAGACAGATAACCAATTTTCCATCACTATTTGTTCCATTGCAATCCTTTATTTATTGAATTGAGATGTCAGTTTTATCATTTCTTCTTGGATTAAAAATTTAACTGAGTGTCCTTCAGGTCCGTAAAGTAATTCTGAGAGTTTCAGAGATGTTTCTTGAACTTGACAGCATTGTCGTGATGTTTATTGTTCTTTTTTCAGTGACTACTTTTAAAACACATTTTAAAGATATTTTGAGCTATTAGACTTGAACTATAACGAGGATATTTTTCATTGCTGTGTTAAGAAAGGTATCAGTCCTAAGTCCTGGAAAAGCATCATTTATTAAAGGAATTTTGTATCAAACTTTTATACATAGGTAACTCACTACCTTCACTTTATTCTCTGGTTTTCTATCTTGTTTATCTCTCTCATGTTTGTATATATAATTTTTAGGGTCCCAAACTTCTTCCTAAATATCAAGTGAAATCATTTCTTATTCCATACCATTCCCTGGAGACCCCTGTGGATTTTCACTTTCATAAATCTTTAGTGATTGGATTGGTTGACCTTTTAGGAGCAAGATCTACTTTGCTTCCAAAATGTAACACCCTATTGGTATACAATAGGTAAGTACCAGGGAGTTTGTTTACAGAACCTTAGTGTTTGTTATCTCTTTGGGAGACAGGTGGAGCTTAGTAGCCACAGAATGCAAAATGGAATCTTCCCTGCCCCGCATGAGGCTCTAGAGTGTAGATGGTAGAATATAGTATATAGATTGTATTTGAATCCAGCTTGCCACAGATCAGCAGAATGTCTTTGCACAGTGTATTTACCCTTCTTAACCTTTTTCTTTACTTCCTCATCTGTAAAATGTGAGTAAGAAGAATATTGACCTCAAACACATATGGCAAGAGGGTATAAATGAGGGAATAACACAAGAAGTGCTCATGTCTGCTTAGCTGCTCTTATAGTTTAGGCCTGTGCTGTTTAGTATAGTAGCCACTAGTGCAGATGGCTACTTAAATTTAAATTAAACATAAGTAAAATTTAAAATTCATTTCCCTAGTCATATATCACATTTCAAGTGCTCCAAGGCCTCCCATTGCTGGTGGCTACCACATTAGCACAGATGTAAGCACATGAATCATCCCGGAAATAGCTACTGGACTATGGTGACTTCAAGTCCAAATCCTTCCTTTCATCAATTAAAAAGTCATCTCAAAGAGGACCATCTCTGATAGGCTTCATGTCACATGTTCCACCTCTGCTGCTCTCATGGTCCTTTCTACAGAAGGAATGGCATACACCAGAGGGCTGGGAAGGGAACTCGAGCCACTCCCCTTGGCCACATGTTGCAGTGATGGGGTGCTGCAGTCATGGGCTGCATTAGTTGCCAGGAGGCATGGAAGAGATGGATGGGTTGAGCTGCTTAGGTGTCTAACTTTGCTGAACTTAGAAGATTTTCTTCACTGTCTGAATTGAGAGTGTGCCACCATTTGTAAGAAGAAGGAGAGAGTGGGTGGTTCCTACTGCTCCTGGCTAATTTCAGGACCTACTCCTTGCTTTAGCCCAGGAAGCCTCCCTAATTTCAGGTTATAGGCTTGTTCTTGAAGCTGAGTGAGTGAACATCCTCATTTGGTTGTGGTCATTTCTTTGCAGCCTTGTGTCCTATTGATAAATAGTGTGGAAGAAATCAAAATAGAACAAAGTAGTAAAGGAAGATAGTGTTTGTGAGGGTATCACATGAAGACTTTTTTCCTTCTCTCACCAGATATTGAAATTAAATTAGATAAAGAAGGATTTGTATTACCTTTTATAGTTGATGAAGATGTACACAAAAGATAAAGAAACTATTGTGGTTTTTACATTACAAGGCCTGTTGAAGTGAATAGGCAAGGATTATTTTCTTAAAAGGGTGAGAAAAATAGATGATTTCAGAAATTAAAACTACTTCTCAGGATATTTCTTTTTGAAATTCCTTATAATATTTTATAAATAGCATCATTAATAAAGCCGAGTACATTTTCAGTAGACTAAAGAGTAACAGATTTGTGATTGACGTGAAAGTATTGGCCATTAGGAAAAGCCAAATCTTGAGTAAACACTGGCCAAAAAATATTAAGAATGTTTTGGATTGTTATAAAAAATAAGTTTATTTTTCGATTTTTTTTCAGTGTAGCACTACGCATTAATGGCCTCAAAAGATTTTAACAGCAAAAATTTACTAGGAAAAGAGGCTATTAAGCAATGCCACTTCCAGTTACTTGATTATCAAGTTGTCCTTGCATGGTTCCATTTCCCCCACCCCCAAAGTAATCCCTAATTTAAACTTGCTTTTTCCAGGGTCCTAAGTAGTCTGCTAGCCCAGTGGTCTAAGAATCTCATATCTCTAATTTAAGTACCCACTTTGTTAATTAGGCTTTTCTGGGTACTGGATATTTTTTTATAAATCTTTGGCTTCTGTTTTGAAATATGGAATTTTCTTACCTTCAGTTTTCCAAAAGCAGAACATGCCTATATTCTTCATAAGATATGCTCAACTCTGTTTTTAGAGTTATTAAATTATTGGAATATCTGTTTTAATTTCCCCCTGGTATAAGGGAAAGAATGGACAAGATGACTCACTAAAACCAATATCTTCATCACTCCCTAATGCCTAAGACCTTATTGTTTCCTTTGTAATTTACTTAATAAGGCATTATGATGATGAGTGACTAGAATGTAGATGAGTTTCCCAAGTTCTCTAATGTATTGGTGCTAGTCTGCTCCCCGGTTTCCTCTCTGGCTTACTCTTGTCCAGTTCATCTTGCACACCCCAGACTAATCTTCTGAAAACCCTCAGCATGCCAGCCTGTTATCAAAAACCTTGTCTCTTTCCTACTCACAGGATACAGTAGAACCTCCTCTGCTCTGACTTTTGCGACCCCTGCAGGCTGCACCTTGTTACCTGGCTCCAAGCTGGTGGTCTCTTCCCTCCCACCTAATCCACTCCATTCTCTCTTGCCTTGCTCCTTTGCCCAGTGCTCCCTCTCCATCCAGACAGCATCTCCCTGTGACTAAATTCTGTCCATTCATTAGCACCCAACTCAGGACTCTTCTTTCCCCACAAACTAAAACCCTGAACTCCTCTGAGGGCTGGAATGCTGATTTTCTTCACACACTCTGCTTTGGCTTGTTGCATACTTCTAGTATTGATTGTGTCTTTGAGGACAGGAATCATGTTTGATCCTTCTTTAAATATCCCTCTTATTTAACCAACAAATATTTATTGAGCTCTTATTATGTGCCAGGCATTGTTCTGGGCTCTGGGAGTAAACAAGTAAGAAAACTGTGACTTTGCCTTCAAGGAGCTTCCATTCTTATGTGTGTGCAAGTGTTGGTGGGCAGGTTGTTAGAGACAAACAAGTTCAACATGGTAATTTCAGTTATGAAGGATTATACTAGCCAGTTCCTTTTTTCTTTCTTCTTCTCATAACTGATCCATTTTCATGAGGCTGAGATGGTAAAATCAAGGCTTGAATTTGTCAAATATTTATCAAGAAAATTCTTTTCTCAAATCCCTGGGGTTCAGTGCTGACAAGAAGGAATAGTGACTTCAGAACTCAGATTATGAAAGGAGTTGTGTTTTTATGGGAGTCAGTATAAAAAGAGCCTTATTTGTGAATTAGCCATTTTGCAGAATTATGGACTATTTGGTGATCTGAAAAGGATCTGTCCAGATCTTACAGAGACATGGAAGGAGCCTTTATTTTCCCTATACTGTGTATACCAAGTGTCAGTGATTGATTTAAAATTAAAGTTCAATTTAATATTAGTATCATAGATAATTGACTTTATATGTCAAACAGAACTGATCAAGTACAATAAAGGAATACAATGAATGACTATTTTTAAATCTGCCATCTTGTAACAGTTATCTGCTAAATGAAAAGAGTATGCTCTTTAGAGAACTTCATTTCCTCTTTTTACAAATATAAGAAATATTTTTTCCCCATGTCCTGATGTACTTTGTTAGCAGATATAATGTATGGTGAGGAGGAGCAATGGGAAAACAGATGACTGCACTTTAGACTACTATAACATTTATAATTATAGAACGATACAGAAAAAAATCCTTTAATAAAATACAGGGAAGTGAATGTGTCTTAAGCAGCTGGACTCCTACCCACAATGTGGTAGGTCCCGGTTTCAGTTCCCAGTGCCTCCTAAAGAGGATGAGCCAAATAACAAGCTGACAGGACGAGCGGACTTGGTGAGCTGATGCAACAAGGTGACACAGTGAGCTGATGCAACCAGATGATGCAGTGAGTGATGTAACTAAGAGACACAGTGAAGAAACACAATGAGACATATCAAATGGAGCAGAGGTGGTTTGAGTAATTAGGTGCCTCCCTCCCACATGGGAGGCCCCAGGTTCAGTTCCCAGTGCCTCCTAAAAAGAAGAGGAGCAGACAGCAAGTGCAAACAACTGGGGGGGGGGGTCAATTAAAATAAAATCTTTAAGTATATATGTATTCAGGAGCTTTTATTTTAAATGTACAATGAAGTAAAGTAAATTTAGGGAGGGTTGTGAGGGGGCAGGTTTGATTGTGGGGGAAATCTTCTAAAACGTAAATCATGAGTGAATTACATTGCATTTAGTGAAGTACAGATGCTTCACTCTCCAATTACGTTCAGGTTAAGGCTTAAGGGGAGAGTGAGACAAGGCAGGCAGGTGTGGAAAGGGCTGCAGAGTTAGGAGACTGGGTTTCTACCTCCGGCTATTTCTGGGACCTTGAACAGGGTAAGTAGCTGCCATTTACTTTGCACCTGCTCTGTGCAGAGCTCCCTGCTAAGCACTTGAACACAGGCTTGTATGATTTCCAGGGGCCTTGGACTTGGGCAATGTTCCCTCTCCAAAGCTCAGAGATGGTCAATGCCTGCCTTGGATATAGAACCACGGGTGAAGATGAGACTTGAACCTGGTCTGAGCAGCGATGCAGCAGAGGACTGCGAATCTGTGTTCAGGAGTCAGGCATGTGGGATTGATTTCAACCTCTCTTGCAAATTGTATAACCTTGGGCCTCATTTCCAAATGGCTAATCAGAAAATAAGGATGAAATGAGTTAATACACATAAAAACATTTAGCAAAAGGCCCACCACAAAGTAATCACAGGACATATTAGCTAGTAATATCTGCATTTCTACCAGTATTAGGGTTCTCTGAAGAAATAGCCAATAGGATATGGGGCCATATGTAAATAGGAAGAGATTGTTAGTAGAATTGGCTTAGTGACCCTAGGGATA
This sequence comes from Dasypus novemcinctus, assembly GCF_030445035.2. NCBI lineage: Eukaryota > Metazoa > Chordata > Mammalia > Cingulata > Dasypodidae > Dasypus > Dasypus novemcinctus. Next base: position 1,113,851 of record NW_026688628.1, read on the forward strand.
GGCAAGTTCAGATTTCCTAGGGCAGGCCATGCATTGGAAACAGCACAGGAGATGACTTCCTCGGGAGAAGCTGGAGACGTAGAGAAAGGAGTTGTAACTGCTGAGAGACTTGGTGTTGCTTTAAGACCTCCAGCTGCTGGGGTGATGGGACTCCCCTCCTTGCTGAAGGCAGTCACCCTTGTTTGTGGATGTAACCAGCCTTAGATGCAACCAACTACCTAATAAGCTAAAGTCACCAACAGAATGTCCTCACAGTGGCAGGCCAGGGCTTGCATCATCCAATGACTCAGCACCAACTGGATGGTGATTAACCATCACATGTAACTTTTTAGATCTCTTTATCTTTACTTTTTAAGGTTTTTTTTTTTATCTTTAGCATAGGTTATTGAAACTCTATGAGTTCTAGAGCTCTAAGTTCCCTTTAAAATTTTATGCTTCTTTGCAGAGAAGGAATGAGACATATAGAAGCAAATTAAAGATTGACTGGGAGAGAGATGCAATCGATTCGGATGTGTTCATATGCCCAAGTGAATTGCCACTCACCTGGGGGCCAGGCTGAAAGGACTCTCACATCTTGGAAACATGTGAAGTGGTCTCATTTACAGTTCTTAGCGGTACTTACTTACACTTCATGCAGTTCATGGCTTTGGGCCTGAGCCCTGTTCTGGATCATTCTATGCCTCAGAAACCCTTCCACAGTCCCTCTTTGCTACCGAGACCAAGCCCAGTGTCACGTCTGCCTTCTGTGAGTTCTCTTGTCCTTCTCTGCCTCACCTTGCAGCCCTCCCCCACCAACCCACAACTCTAGTCCATCCTCCTTGTTTCTCAGCTCACCCTTGGTATGAAAGTAAACCCTGAGTTTAGAGTTTAAAGAGGGGAGACCTGACTACATTGCCATGCACATTGGTAATGTGGTTGTGAATACTGTGAAGAAAACGTGCAGCCTAGAACATTCCTCCACCCTCTCCACTCAGGTCCTCATCCATCATGGCCTTTTCCTGCATTGCTCTTTCAGTTCCCTCCTCCATGGAGCCCTTGCCTCATCTGGCCTCCCCCTGCCCACTTCACACATCTATCATATAAGGGATTCCCACTTGCAGGTGTTGTGCTAAGTGCTCCAGGGTAAAGGAGAAAAGAACCCCTGTGCTTGCCTTAGCAGTTGTGTGGGACAAAGAGATAAGTGAGTCCACATTCCAGTGATGTGCAGCCAGCATTCTGGAAGCATGTGCAAACCTCTGCGGGAGTGCAGGAGACTTCAGGCCAGCCCAGGGAGTGAGAGGAGGCCCTTGGGTGGGTTCCTGAGTTGCAGGCTGCCGTGGATGGGGAGCATCTGAGACATGGCGCCGGCTGCAGCACACTGTGCAAAGCATGAAGCAAAGTCAGGCCACGGGGCTGGTGCTCCCTCTGCAACTGCTTAAAATGTTTCATCCTGCAAGAATGCATGTGCTTGTTATGAAAAATTTAAGCTACTGAGTACATGACTGCTGCGTTCACTAACCATCCCACTACAAGAGGAGGGATTTGACAAGTTGTTAGATTTCAAAGTCCAGTCCTTACGACCCGAATCCTCATGTATATCTAATTCTAATGTTTCAATAGACACAAGCCAAATGGGCAATAATGCTGGGGCCATCTGAATTTCCTCATATAGTCTGCCCACCAACCCTGTAGTGGTGTTAGACAAAGCAGGTGACATCTAGTAGCAAGTGAAACCAAGATTCAAACCATTTTAGTATTCACTGCGTAGCACTGGTCTCTGATGATGACCCTGAAGAATTTGAGGTGACATTCACATAAATGGTTAGAGATTAGCAAGACATTTCCCAGTGTCCCTGTTGGAAGTGTTGGAGCCATGCATTTGAAGATAATTTTGAACTCAGCATCTTCTTGCCATTAGTCTTCAAAATTAAAGCAGAGAAAGGAAAATGATTAAAAAGAGCTGTACTTGTGAGCATCACCTCTTAAGCAATGGAGGTATTCTCCGGTCAGTAGGGGGCAGCAAAGCTTAGATTTATTGGCCACCCATGAAACTCTGGATGGTCCCTGGATCCTGTAATTGCTGGGCAGAGCAGTAGTTGCAGAAGGGTACAGTGACCGTTCCGGCTGAGCAAAAGGGGAGCAGTTTCTCTTGCACTGCTTACCTTCTTCCCAGTGAAGAAGCACTTTGCCTGAGCCAGGCCTGGAGGCAGAGGGATGGTGCTGCTGGGAGAGGTGCCTGTGGAGTGTGTGGTCCTAAAGTTGCTGCTTTCCAAGCCTTCGTAGGCTGGTGCATAAGGAACTTGGGGAATGCTTGTCAGATGGAAGGAAAACTAGGGAGGAGCAGAAATCAGTGTAGTTGAGATAGTCCTGGGGAAGAAGAGCAGTCAGTTCCCTCCAAAAATGCTACACCACCACAAGGGCTTGGGCCACAAATCCAGAGGGGATTTTGGCTCATTGGTGAACTGAGCACCTCTGGAGGCTGAGATATCCCCAAAATTTCAAATAAGTGTAGTCTAAATAGTGGAGGATAGTCAATGAAACATGCCATGGAATTGCTTAGGGCAGCACCTGGCAAACAGTGAAGGGAATGCTTAGTCAATGGCAGGTGCTATCGTCGCTTCTCATAGAGGTGCTAGGGTGCTTTCTTTTCCAGTCAGATTTTATTGACACAGCTTTTGGTGAGGGTACGTGTAAGGAGGGGTAGGAGAAGCACAGACTGGGTTGCTGGGTCATACTTCTAGGGGTGCCATAATTCTAGGGTCCCCTACTGCTAGTGTGCTGTACTTCTAGGGGTACCATACTTCTAGGGTCCTCTACTTGTAGGGGTGCCACTGTGAATGTGTGGTTACTGTTTTTGTTAATTAGCATCAAGGACATGGTACTGAAAAATCTCTAAAACCTCTGCCTGCAGGAAGGACCTGTGGGCAAGAAGCCCCCTGAGAGGGGTGCTCGTTGGTCCCGGCCTGAGAGCGACCCCTCCCCTGCTTGCCTGTCCACCTGCACTCCCTGCTGCCTACCCCTTCTGAAAGCTGCACCGTCCTTGTCCTCCCTTTCTGCCGCCTGCACATCAATGGGCTCGGCCTCAGGGCCACCACAGATGTTCTTCCCTCTCCCTGGAATGACCCACTGTTCCCCAGATTTCACAAGTCTGGCTCCTCATTATCATTTATGTTTCAAGCCGGTCTTCCTAGAGCCACCCTGGTTAAAGTATTCCCAAGGCCAGTTTTGTTCCCCTTTTCCTTTTTACTGATACACACACACACATTAGAGGCTTTAGAATTAAGTGAATTTTCGACAAAAGGAACGCGCCTCTTGAACCAGCATTTGACTCAAGAAACAGCAGAGCGCTGCGGAACAGCTCAGTTTTCCCAGATATTACTTGGCTGGATTCGATTCGTGCCGCTGCACACCCGCACCTGCCAGTACCGTGAGCGGTGATCCCTCATGATGACCGAGGCGCTGAAAATTGATTCGTTGCACGTTGACACGATGCTGCTGCGGACACACTGAGTTAATATACGATGGCAATGAATTCCACCTTTTTCTTCCACTAGTGTTCCGCGGCTCCTGGAGGGTTTCAGATGCAGCGCGCGGGTGGCCTGCACTTCTTCCAGACAGCCCGCTTGGGACCCTCCGCGAGCTCAAGGGCAAGGGCAAGCCGGCGCAGGCCCCCAGTCCAGCAGACGCGGCTCCTCGCGTCCCAAGTGGGGGCTCCAGGGACCCGCAGGGAGACGGGAGGGCACGGTCCCATCCCCAGCCCGGCTGCACCCTCGGCCCTGCGCCCCTGGCCCTGCGCCCCAGCCCTGTGCTCCCCGCCCAGCTTTGTGACGCGAGGCCGCGGTTTCCCGGCAACTGCCGAACGCGGGCGCCTGGCAGCCAGGCGGACTCCGGCGGGGCCCCCGCCGGGTGGGACCGACCTGGCCTGGGCAGAGAAGCTGGATGGGGGCGGCCTGGGGGACTAGGAGATCGCCGCCGCCACGCTGCGGGGCAAGCCCCGGCCGCCGCCCATCTCGGCGCTGTCCGCCTTCAGCTACTTCCTGCCCCGGCGCCTGGACCCCGAGGAGCACAGCGAATTCTCCCGCCAGGCCAGGGTGAGACGGGAGGGGCGGCATCGAGAGGAGGGGGGTGAGGCGGTGCTGGGGGCAGGGCTCCCCTGCCAGGGAGCGGCTGGGGCGGGGCTGTGCCACCCGGAGGGGGACTGGACACCCAGCGGCACCGCGTGGAAGGGGTCTGGGGACCAGGCAGGGGGTGGGGGCGGGGCCCGGGCAGGGTGGGGGATGCTTATGTGGGGGTGGGAGCAGGACATCATACTGGGAAAGGTCTACCGGGAAGGTCAAGTGACGGGAGGGGGCGGGGATTGCTCACCAGGGAGGAAGACTCGATGGGGCGCCCGGGAGCGGAGGGGGCAGGGGCTGCTCCGCGGGTCGTTGGGACAGGCACCTGGACCCTGAAGAACAGAGCTTCTATTACTGAGAGACACAGATGCACCCCTCCCCCCCAGAGCTGGAGGGGCCCCGCGGCAATCCGGGGGTGCTAGAAGAGTCTAGAAAGGGAGCCCCGAGGCTATCCAGTGTGCAGGATGCGGCCCCCTGAGCAGTATGTGCAGTGGTTCCCGGGGCTGTGAATAAGCAGCCAGGCTGATGGACGGTCCTGGGTCCCGGGAACCCTCGGGCCGCCTTCCCACCCACCAAGAACCAAGAATAGGTCTGCACCGTCTGGCCCGGCCCCTCTGGGAAGATGTGCGTGGTGGGAAGAGCTCTGGGGTCTAAGCACCAGAAGCACCCAAGAGAGGGCAGAAGGAAGGAAGAGAAGGGTGTTCAGAGTTGTCCAGGTCACCCATTCCTTTCTTTTCAACATTGTTTCTGTCCATTCTCAGGGCGTTCCTCAAGGCATCTGATTAGATAAAAGCCTTGGTTGAGGACCCTCAGCCTGGCGGACAGCTGGGCACCTGGGCTATCCCTCAGCCCTCCTGGAGGGATGGTAGTGCCAGAAGAGGGACATCTCACTTTTCTCAGGCTGCTGTCACAAGTGCCATGAACTAGGTGGCTAAAAACACCAGGAACCGCTCTCTCAGCCCTGCAGACTGAAGCCTCAAGTGCGTGGGCCGTTCTGGTGGGTCAGTCCTGGCCGCTGGGGCACCTGTCCCTTTGCCAGCAAGCCTTCGGTTTTCAGTGCCTCCTCAGTCACCCTATGGCCTGCTCTGTCTCTCTTCCCATGGCGCACTCCCCTTCTATCTGTGCCCACACCTCCCTTCTAAAGATAGCAGCCATCCTGGACTAAAGGTCCACCCACTGCAGTCGGCCTCATTCAGTTTAAATGATTCTGCTTGCAGTAATGCTTTTGCAAAAAGTTCATGTTGCCAGGTACCTGGGATTAGGACTTCAAGGTTTCTTTTTGGGGCACACAGTTCAACCCATAATGTGGAACACAGATTCCCTTGGAAAGGAAGTTAATGGTGTGGAAAATAATTCCAAAAAATGCCTCCTTCCTCTTCTCCTAGCCACCCAGTATTAGTGGTGCCCAGGTGAGTCCCCAGTTCTGGTCAACTCTCGCTGGAGTACTAGTGGGAGGCCTCTTGAGTCTCATGAGCTTCACTTAACACATAGAAGCATAGTTTCCAGTTGAAGCAACTATGGCCCTCAGTCTGCCCCCCGGGATGTCTCTTGAATCCAAGGTACCCCTCTGCCTGGCTTCTAGCATGTGGAAGGACTGGATGGAGGAAGGAAGGAAGGAAGGGGACTTCTGGGGCCATCTGACAAGGTACCTGTCTCTGCTGGCCATTGAAATGGAGAGGGGTGGAACGGAAGGGTTCCCGACCTTCTGCCAACACACACTTCATGTATTTTCTTCCTGTGAGCAATAGGTTTTGAACAACTGTAAATAGTTTCACTTATTAAATGGGGTTTATATTTTGAGTCTATGGTACCTATGATACTGCCAGTGAGTTGATGGCCATCATGTGATAATAGTGAAAAAGCCAGGACTCTTGGTGTCTGAAGTTGTTCAATGCTTCTTTATCGAGAGAATATAAAATTCATCTGGATTTTCAGAATAACAAAGAGAGTTCATGCTACACCATTTTGTTTGTACCTTTGAGGAGTCCCTTTCCATAGCACCCTAAGGTGGATTGTAGATTGCTCCTTGATAGGGTGTCACTAATGGAAAGTACTGTTGAGGACTGCACAGTGGGGCTTGTGGTTTCTGAAGCTCGAATGTGGTGAAGAGCAGAGCAGAACCCCTGCCCGCTGTGGGCCAGGCCCAAGAGGAAGAAGGGCAGAGTGAGCCTGAAGACTCAGTATCTCCTTCTTGAATTTGCTGGTCTGATAAGCAGTCCCACCTTCCAGGGCTGACTGAACAAGGGCCGGAGAGGGGCCTGGGGGTAGGAAGTGACTGGGGCTCTGCCCCTTGGAGGAAAATCAAGAATGAGCCATAAGCACGCCTTTCTATATGACACTGTAGGCACACTAAGGCCTGTGGGCCAAATCTGGCACCCAGCCAGTTTTGATAAAGTTTTATTAGAACATAGCCACACCCATTCATTTCTCTATCCTCCCTGTGTAGGATGTCGTGGTTGAGTGATAGTGACAGAGCCCCTGGGACAGGAGAGTTCCCACCTGGCCCTTCACAGAGAAAGTCGCTGACTCCTCCTCTAATGCCTTACTGCCGCCTGGAAAATGGGAATTGTCTTTAGAATACATTCATTCAAATGAGATTTTATGTGTTTAAAGCATTTCATGGCCGTTTAGATTAGCTGGGGTTACAGGCAAATTCAAGTCCTGGAGCTTTGTGTATGCCAAAAGGAAATTATGCAACTGAAATAAATATTAATTAAAATCTAAAGAAAAGAGCCTTAAAAGCTGCAAGAACAGCAAAAGGCATTTCAAAGTCCATTTGTACCAATGTTCACACCATGGTATTGGGATTATGGGCACTGGTATTTGATTAACTCCAGGGCTCCAGGCGCAGTTTCTCCAACCTTGGGATCATTGATCATAAAGAGTGTGAATTCTGTACTACAGGTTTGCTGAAGGACCAAACTGCCCCAAAATTCATTGCAGGTACGTTCAGCCCCTAGCAAACCTGATCAAATTACTTCCTAAGTCAATTTCCTTGGAGCACAGTTAACAGTAGTCAGTGTGTTGGTTAGCATCCCAGGCTGAGGAGTCCCGGGTGGAAGTATCAGCGCTACGGTGACTAGCTATGGAGCCTTCACAAGTCACAGCCTCTCTGTCTCACTTTGCCATTCTAGGACAGATCAAACAGAACTGACCTCATGGACCACTTATAAGAATGAATGTAATTAGCATGCATACAGTGGCTCACAGTAAGCCCTGGGTCAGTGGAGCTCTAATTACTGTATGGTTTTTAATTTTTAATCTTTTAATTATCTTTTTTTAAAGTTAATAGATCACACAAAAAGTTACATTAAAAAACATAAGAGGTTCCCATATACTCCACTCCCCACTCCCATCAATTTTTTAGTTGTATTTTTAAAAGATACATAGATCACAAAAAATGTTACATTCAAAAAATACAAGAGGTTCCCATATACTCCCACCCCCCTCACTCCACTCCTCCCACATCATCAACCTCTTTCATTAGTGTGGCACATTCATTCTATTTGGTGAATACATTTTGGAGCACTGCTGCACCCCATAGACTAATTGGCTTTGGCTAGTGATGGTCAGTGCCCTTTTGCTAAGGACTGGGTCCACTGGGCCAAGCCTTTCCTTCCTGATCTGATCACTGTCAGAGAGGCACATGATAGAACCTTCAGCCTGGGGGCTTAAATAAGCATTTCTGGGGCATTGTCAGACTAGCCCTGGCAAACTGAGACAGTGGCTAAAAGTAAAGATAGACTTCCCATGCCAAGGTGTGTGTGTGTGTGTGTGTGTGTGTGTGGCAGGGAGGCCCTGCTCAGTCCAGTCTCAGGAACCCAGGTGGAGGGAGGGTCACCAGTCAGGCTGTTGTCCTTTCAGTGTGAAGTCTTTGGAGCTCCTGGCCATGGGTGCTTACATGCTTCTGCCTGAAGAGTCACACATGGCTCCTTGATCACATGCAAGCACCTAGCAGAGGAGCAGGAACAGTTATTCCTGTGGGTGGCTGGGAGTGCAGGAGAATTGGCTATTGGTGCCATCTACCACTCAGCTGATCCTGAAGTGCCCTCCAGGGTTGGGTCTCTGGCTCCATTTCCCACTGCTGGAAAGCCCTTGCTTCTCCTACTAAGTGCCCTTTCTCAGCCAGCAGCTCTATCTGCAGTACCAAGGTCTCCTCCACTGTCACGTCCATTTCCTACCCCCAGCACCACCAACATCAGCAACCCTCCTTCTGAGTCACCCTGCACTTTGTTCACACCTCAGCTATTTCCTGAGGGAAAACTGATGGTACACAACAAGGGCCAAACCAGTATCAGGAAACACTCAATTTCAACAATACTCAAAACACAAAGGGCCAAATGGATATCAAGAGAGAAAGGTAAATGGAGTTTGTTTTGTTTTGTGTTTTTATTTTTTTAATTCATTTTTTAAAATATTACATTAAAAAAATATGAGTTCTGCTTGTACCCCCCATCCCCCTAACCCCACTACTCCCCACATAGCAACATTCTCCTCCATCATCATGGCACATTCATTACATTTGGTGAATACATCTCTGAGCATCGCTGCACCTCATGGTCAATGGTCCACATCATAGCCCACACTCTCCCACGTTCCATCCAGTGGGCCATGGGAAGATCTACAATGTCCAGTAATTGTCCCTGCAGCACCACCCAGGACAACTCCAAGTCCCAAGAAGGCCTCCACATCTCATCTCTTACTCCCATTTCCCACACCCAGCAGCCACCATGTCCACTTTTTCCATACCAATGCCACATTTTCTTTGAATACTAACCACAATAGTTCATGAATAGAATATCAGTAAATCCACTCTAATCCATATTCTATCCCTCCATCCTGTGGACCTTAGATTGGTTGTGTCCATTCCACATCTATGTCAACAGGGGGCTCAGATTCCACATGGATGCTGAATGCATTCCTCCTGCTTTCAGATGTAGGTACTCTAGGCTCCATGGTGTGGTGATTGACCTTCTTCATCTCCATGTTATCTGAGTGGGGTAAGTCCAATAAACCAGAGTGTAGGAGCTGAAGTCTGTTGAGGCTCAGGGCCTGACTATCACGTGGTCAGTCCAGAGATTTAGATGCCCTAGAAATATCTTAAACCCCAGCACCAACTACAATTCTGATAAAGTAACAGGAAAAGCTTGTGAAAAGAGATCACATCTGAGTCCAGCTCTATCACACAGAAACACAAACTCCAAAGAAGGGCCAACTGACATGGCACTGAGCTCCATCTGCCATGACCATAAGACCTGTGGGTCTCTGTAGCCCTCAGAAGAACCAATACCTGCGGTTGTATCTACTTTATCTGTCTCTGAGACTCTGCTCAGGTGTGCATAATGGCAAACCCTCTGATAACCTCCAGGCTCTTTTTTAGAGACTCATAGCCATATAAACTCATTTGTCCTTTCCATTTCCCCCTTGATTTAGGCCAAAAAGCGTTTTTAACTCCTGTTATTATATGTAGACAGGGATATTCTGCTGGTCCGAGTTGAACCATTTATTCAAGGTCATTGTCTAGTTATGTCATCAGCTGGTACTCGGTAGTGATCCCTCAGCACCAGGGAGGCTCATCCCCAGGAGTCATGTCCCATGCTAGGGGTGGGGGGTGGGGAAGGCAATGCATTTACATGCTGAGTTTGGCTTCGAGACTTGCCATATTTGAGCAACACAGAGGCTCTCAGGAGGTAACTCTTAGGCACACTACTGCTTTAGGCCTTGCTCTTATTTCAGGTGCACAGACTCACAAGCATAGTCATTAGTATCAGGGGCTCATTGTTGGAACTTCATTCCTTTTTCGTCTTTGCCGTTGCACTTGGGGGATTGTTGCTGTTCCCTTAGGGACTGTGATAGAGCTCCCTGGTTAGGAATTCAGCACTCCCTCAGTTGTTATTTTTAATTGTTTCCACTAAGAAAATATCCAAACATATATGCCCTGTAGAACTCCCTGTCAACCATATGTCCCCTGTCAATAACATACCACACCAGTAGTCTTCTGCTGCCATTGTTGAACTACTCTGTGATCCAAAACTTCCTGAAAAGTGAAGCCCAATATATTGCCAGGTTCCCTTAATAGTAAAATGGAATATAGCAATGAGTTTAAAGGTTAGATATAGAGTACATACTAATTTGGAAAAATTCAACATCCTATCTTTTTCTTTTCTTTTTTCTAATTATTAAGCTTATCTTCACAAGAGTTTTAGATCACAGTAATTCATATATACAATATACAGTACTCCCACATATCCAACAGAAAACCTTTTCCCTTCCACAGCAATAATCTTTTAACATAGTCATGCCATATTTACTGAAACTGATGTACAGACATTGAGACAATAGCTTTCAAACAAGGTAACATTTGTGTTTACATTGTGGTTTATACTTTAGGCTATACGATTTTCTAAATTTATAGTTATCTTATGTTTTACATTATGATTTACATTTTAGGCTATCAGCCCCTATGTATTTTTTGGTGTAATTTTACATGTCTTATATCCACCCTTTCGTACTCTTATGAAAAACTTCTATTGCCCTCACAGTTATGTTGGTTCCATCTATTCAATACCTATTTCCCCCTCCCCTTAGGGCCTACAGTGACAGTCCATCTTCATTTCTTGAAGAGCCATGTTCAGAGATACTTGCAACAGTGTTGAGGGCTTTACATGCTCAACTGCCCTAATGCCCTGGGAGCCACCATTTCTCTTGAGAGATACAATTCCCTCTATTTGATGGCATCAGTCCTCCCCAGGATGTGGGTATACCTTCACTCTCATTATATGGGTCTCTACCCAGTGATATAAACCTCTCTGGCAAAATGAGAATTCACATATTCCCTAGGAGTCTGTCCTGCATCAGATTATCCCCTTTAAGGAAGTTAAACAGGTAACTTTCCTTATTATATTTTTGAAAAGGTTTTTTCAGCATTATACTCTCAACCAAATACCTGACAATCTTCTATGTTCGTATGTTGCCCCAAACTCCCCCCAATTTCTTGGCAATATTACCCATTTGCCTATCCCTAGCCCCCCTAAAGCCCACAAAGCCCCCCCAAAGGTAACCCTATGCCCAAATTTTATCCCTTCTGGGTACACATATTTACCTCCAGCTTATCACAGATTTCACCCATGTAGATGTCAGCTTACATCCTTCCTCTACACCACGATTTCCTGTAAGCCTATCATCCAGTCTCTAGCTCTCTAAGGCACCTTGTGTTTACTTATTTCATATCATTAATGTCATGTAGTATTTGTCCTTCGATTCCTGGGTTGCTTCACAATATATGGTTCTCAAGATTCATCCATGTTATCACATGTGTTTGTAGTGTATTTGTTCTTAAAGCCAAGTAGTATTCCATTGTATGTATATACCACATTTTCTTGATCCATTCATCTGTTGATGGGCACTTGGGTTGATTCCAACTTTTGGCAATAGTGAACAATGCTGCTATGAACATTGGTGTGCATCTATCAGTTTGTGTCTTTGTTTTCAGTTCTGCTGCGTATATACCCAGCAGCGGAATTGCTGGGTCATATGGCAAATCTATGGTTAGTTTTGAGCAACAGCCAAAATGTCCTCCAGAATGTTTGGATCCTTATGCATTTCCACCAGCAGTGGATGAGTGTTCCCATTCCTCCACATCCTCTCCAGCATTTGTACTCTTCTGTTTTTTTCATAGCTGCCAATTTTATGGGAGTAAGATGGTATCTCATTGTAGTTTTGATTTGCATTTCCCTGATAGCTAGAGATTTGGAGCATTTTTTCATGTCCTTTTTAGCCATTTGTATTTCTTCTTTGGAGAAGTGTCTGTTTAAACCTTTCCCCCATTTTTTAAATGGGTTGTTTATCTTTTTATTTTCAAGATATAGGATTTCTTTATATATGCAAGTTATAAGTCTCCTATCTGATATATGTTTACCAAATATTTTCTCCCATTGTGTAGGCTCCCTTTTTACTTTCTTGACAAACTCCTTTGAGGTCCAGAAGGCTTTAATTTTCAGGAAATCCCGTTTATCTATTTGTTCTTTTGCTGCGTGTGCTTTTGGTGTGAAGTTCATGAAGCCATTTCCTATTACTTGACTCTTATATTTAGGTCTTTGATCCATCTTGAGTTGATCTTTGTATAAGGTGTGAGATGGTAATCCTCTTTCATTCTTTTACATATGGATTTCCAGTTCTCCAGGCACTATTTGTTGAATAGGCCATTCTCTCCCTGTTGAGAGTGTATGGTGGCTTTATCAAATATTATATGGCTATATATATGAGAATCTATGTCAGAACTCTCAGTTCGGTTCCATTGGTCTGTGTGTCTCTCCTTATGCCAATACCATGCTGTTTTCACTACTGTAGCTTTGTAGTAAGTTTTGAAGTCAGGTAGTGTGATTCCTCCAATTTCATTTTTCTTTTTCAATATGTCTTTGGCTATTCCGGGTTTCTTTCCTTTCCAAATAAATTTCACAATTACTTTTTTCTAGTTCCTTAAAGAATGCTGTGTTGATTTTTATTGGGATTGCATTGAATGTGTAGATCAGTTTTGGTAGGATAGACATCTTAATAATATTTAATCTTCCTATCCATGAACAGGGAATATTCTTCTATTTATTTAGGTCTTCTTTGATTTCCTTGAACAATCTTGTGTAGTTCTGTGTGTATAAGTTCTTTACCTCTTTAGTTAAGTTTATTCCTAGGTATTTGATTTTTTTAGTGACTATTGTAAATGGTATTTGTTTCTTGATTTCCTCCTGAGCTTGCTCATTATTGTTGTTCAGAAATGCTACTGATTTTTGCACATTGATATTATAACCTGCGACTTTACTAAACTCATGAGTTTGAGAAGCATTCTTGGAGACCTCTCAGGGTTTTCTATGTATAGGATCATGTCATCTGCAAATAATGAAATTTTTACTTCCTCGTTTCCAATTTGAATGCCTTTTGTATCTGGTTCTTGCCTCAGTCCTTGAGCAAGTACTTCTAAGACAATGTTTAATAGAAGACGTGGTAGTGGACATCCTTGTCTTGTTCCTGATCTTGGAGGAAGAATTTTAGGATTTCACCATTGTAAACGATGTTGGCTGTAGGTTTTTCATATATACTCTTTATCATGTTCAAAAAATTTCCTTGTATTCCAATCTTTTGCAGTGTTTTTATCATGAAAGGGTGCTGTATTTTGTCAAATGCTTTTCCTGCATCTATAAATATAATCACGTCATTTTTTTTCATTCAATCTGTTTAGATGTTGTATTACTTTCATTGATTTTCTTATGTTGAACCATCCTTGCATACCTGGAATGAATCCCAATTGGTCATGGTGTATAATTCGTTTAATGTGTTGTTGAATATGGTTAGCAAGTATTTGTTAGGTATTTTTGCGTCTAAGTTCATTAGAGAAATTGGTCTGTAATTTTCCTTTTGTGGTGTCTTTGTTTGGCTTTGGTACTAGGGTATTGTTTATTGTTGGCATCATAGAATGAGTTTGAAAATGTTCCTTCTGTTTCAGTTTTTTGGAAGAGTTTTAGCAAGATTGGTGTTAGTTCTTTCTGGAATGTTTTGTAGAATTCACCTGTGAAGCCATCTGGCCCTGGGCTCTTCTTAGTTGGGAGGTTTTTAAAGACTGATTCTATCTCTGTACTTGTGATTGGTTTGTTGAGATCAGTAATTTCTTCTTTTGTCAGTATAGGCTGCTTATGTGTTTCTATGAATTTCTCCATTTCCTCTGAATTGTCATTTTTGTTGGAACATACTTTTTCAAAGTATCCTCTTATGATAGTCTTTATTTCCATTATACAGATGGGGCTCACTGCCATGTCAGATGGCCCTTCTTTGGAGTTGGTGTTTCTGCATGATGGAACTGGACTCAGAGGCGATCTCTTTTCACAAGACTCGCATGCTACTTTACTGGAATTGTAGTTGGTGCTGGGGTTTGAAATATATTTGGGGGATTTGAATCTCTGGACTGACAATATGATAGCCAGGCCCTGAGCCTCAACAGACTTCAACTCCTACACTCTGATTTATTAGACTTACCCCACTCAGCTAACATGGAGTTGAAGAAGGTCAACCACCACTCCATGGAGCCTAGAGTGTCTACAACTGAAAGCAGGAGGAGTGCATCCAGTATCCATGTGGAATCCAAGCCCCCACTTGACATAGATGTGCAATGGACACAACCAATCCAATGTCCACAGAGAAAATGTGACATGGGCGTGAGAAGGGTGGCCATGGTGGCTGCTGGGTGCTGGAAATGGGAGGAAGAGATGAGATGGGGAGGCGTTTTCGGGACATGGAGTTGTCCTGGGTGGTGCTTCATGGACAATTACGGGACATTGTAGATCCCCCCAGGGCCCACTGGATGGAACGTGGGAGAGTGTGGGCTATGATGTGGACCATTGACTATGGGGTGCAGTGATGCTCAGGGATGTACTTACCAGGTGCAATGGATATGTCATGATGATGGGAGAGAGTGTTGCTGTGGGGGGAGTGGGGGGTGGGGGCGGTGGAGTTGAATGGGACCTCAAATTTTTTGAATGTAATATTAAAAAAAAAAAGTCTCCCATTATAGTCGTAGAGGCATCTATTCTTTCCCTTAGTTTTTCCAGTGTTCGCCTCACGTATTTGGAGGCGCCCTAGTTAGGAGCATAAATATTTATGATTGTTCATTCTTCTTGAGAGATTGTCCCTTTCACTAATATGTAATATCCTTCTTTGTCTCTAACAATTGTTTTGCAATTAAAGTCCATTTTGTCTGATAAAAATATAGCTACTGCTGCTTTTTTTGTTTTGTTTTTGTTATTGTTTGCTTGTAAGATTGTTTTCCAACTATTCACTTTCAGCCTCCATGAATCCCTGGGTCTAAGATGTGTTTCTTGTAGACAGCATATAGATGGGTCATATTTCCTTGTCCAATATCTCAGTCTGAATCTTTTGATAGGTGACCTTAATCCATTGACATTCAGTGTTATTACTTTCAAGGAATTATTTATGTTAGCCATATTTTGATTGGACTTGTGTTTGTCATATTTTGTTTGTTTTTTTCCTTCTCTTTTTGTCTTTTTTGTTGCTCTTACACTCTCCTCAAACTCTGTCTCTCCTGTATTTTCCTTTCTTCCTGCAGAGCTTCCTTTAGTATTTCTTGAAGGGGAGGTTTCTTGTTGGCATACTCTTTCAATTTCTGTTTATCTGTGAATATTTTGAACTCTCCATCATTTTTGAATGCCAGTTTAGCTTGGTGTAGTATTCTGGGTTGGAATTTTTTCTTTTAGTATGTTGACTATAGCATACCACTGCCTTCTTGCCTCCATGGTTTCAGATGAGAAATCAGCACTTAATCTTATGGACCCTCCTTGTATGTGATCATTTTCTTTTCTCTTACTGCTTTTAGAATTTTCTGTTTGTCTTGAGCATTGGATAATATGACAAGTATATGTCCTGGGGTGGGCCTGTTGGGATTTATGATGTCTGGGGTGCATTGTGCTTCCTGGATATGTACATCTGTCTCTCTCAGTAGATTTGGGAAATTTTCAGCCATTATTTCCTGCAACACCCCTTCTGACCCCTCTCCCTTCTCTACTCCTTCTGGGATGTCTATAATATGTATGTTTGTGCATTTTGCATTGTCACTCAGATCCCTAAGTCCTAGCTGAATTTTTTCTATCTTTTTATCCATGAATTCTAATATCTGTTTGATTTCCGATGTACTGCCTTCCAGTTTGCTAATTCTCTCCTCTGCCTCTGCTAATCTGCTATTTGCTGCTTGTGTATTTTTGATTTCTTGAACTGTGGTGTTCATTCCCATCATATCTGTTATCTTTTTGTGTATGTCTGCAATTTCCTTTCCAAGTGCTTTCTTCATATTTTATACTCTTCCTTTACTTCATTAAGTTGGTCTCTAATATATGTTCTGAGATCTTTAATTACTTGTCCAATGTTCTGCCCCTTCCTGGTTTTTAGTTTGTTCATTGGATTCAGCATGTTTTCCTGATTATTCTTTTGGTTTGTAGCTTTTTTTCGCTGTCTGGCCATCGTTTTATCTTCATGAGTTTAATCATCCTTAGTTTCTTTGTCTAGTCTAGGGGATTAATTAGTTGATGTTCTTGCATAAGGGTCATATCTTCTCTTTGTAACTTTGTTCTTCTTATTCTAATTTCTTGTTGCTGGATGAGTTCACTTTGAAGGAAAATATTAAGGCCAGGGAAAGGAAATTGTATAAGAAGAGAAAATGTTTAAAGTAATATTGGTAATAAATGTTAACAGAGCAACAATATGAGATCTGGGAGAATGGATATTAGATTCATGTAAGTTGTGTAGAGTTATAGCAGTAATTAAAGTATCTGTAATGAGACAGTCAACTGATTATGGGGAGAATATAGTATGAATTAAAAGGCCAGTGTTTTCATGAGAGAGGAAAGAGAAAAGAAAGACAATAGTATCAAGAGTGGATAAAAGACAGAAAACAGAACAAAGGTATTAGAAAATAAAAGTTAGACAATTTGGGGACCAAAGAAATGGAGGTGGAATGTAAGAACAACAGTAGATGGTGGTGGATAGAAAGATGTGGGGGAAAGAGGTTAGTGTAGGTGACCAAAATCAATTCACACAGAACTGAGTAAATGGAGGATGAGGAAACACAGCAAATGTGAGGCGCTCCCTGCAGCACCTATTGTATAAATAAAATAATATAAAATAGGAAGAAAAAGAGAGAAAAGAAAAAAAGAGAAGGAAAAAAGGGGTGGGCAAAGAAAAGAGAGGGAAACAAGCAAGAAAAAGAAAAAAAGAAAGAAAAAAAACCCAGTAAACAAAAAAGGACCTTGGGGGATACAATGGGAGAAAAGACCAGGAGATAATGCAATATTAGTAACCAAGACAGTTAAAAAAAAAAAAAGGAAAAAAAAAAACACAAATGCCAAGGGCTAGGACAGTCAAGGACCTTGATGGGCCTCAGGGCATGGAGGATTCAGGGATAGGAAGTCTGTGATATTGCAGACTCAAGAGGTGTGAGTCTCTGGGGTGTAAGCCACCAGGGTTTATGGGGCACAGACCTGGGAACCACAAATCCAGTTAACAGGGAGCCTGGGAGCACCACAGTACAACTCAGCCTTCAGGGATCCCCACAGCTGGGCACCAGCCCTATGGGGATGGGTCACGCCCACAAACTCTGACCTCTATGTCAGAAACCCAAAATTCCCCCTCTCACAAGAGTCTCTTCTGTCACTGTCTCACCAAGTCAACTTCAGGACACCTACTGCCCTGCAAGCCCCTGAAACAGCCTGCTGGGGATGCCACTGTACTATAGACAATTCAGGGACTGCTGCAGATGGGCCGCCAGCCCTACGAGAAGGAGCTCTAGCCAGAAGCTCTGAGCTCCATCTCAGAAATCCAAAATTCCACATCTCACAAAAATCTCCGTCTTTGTCTAATTGGCTTCCAGACACCTCCCATCCTGCAAGTCCCTGAAACAGCCTGCTGGGGGCACCGCTGTACTACAAGCAGTTTGGGGATCCGGTAGATGGGCTGTCTGCTCTAGTGGGAGGGGCTCTAGCTGGAAGCTCTGATCTCTGTGTCAGAAACCAAAAATTCCACGTCTCGCAAGAATGCCTCCATCTCTGTCTCACCAAATCCACTTCCAGACACCTCCCACCCTGCAAGCCCCCAAATAGCCCACTCAGGTCTTGGGAATTCCCTGGTTCAGCAAAGTCTCCAGGACTGCCCACCCCAGGGGGAAGCTTCGTATGAGCAGCTCCAATCTCCATGAAAGAGACCCAAAATTCTACATTATACACGAATCTTCTTATTCACCGTGCCACTAATTTGATATCCAGACACCTCCTGCCCTGAAAATGCCTGAAACAGCCCAGTCCAGCAAAATTCCAACCCTATTCAGCTGCTTCTTTGCAGGAGAGGTTATAAGGTGCACTCACTCAGATGCCGTCTTGCCTGAGTACAGCCTTGCTTTGTGTTTTAAAAGCAACATCCTTTGTGAAACAAGAACTCCCTTGAGAAATGGTAATAATGAAATACCAATAAACCCAGAAGCTCCGTTTTGTGGTAGCATCTAAATTTGGATCAATTTTATTAATGACATTCTGCTTCAATCCATAAAGTAGTGAAAGAAAAAAAAAGAGGAAAGAAGAAAAATTGATGACACAAATCAAGGAAAAGCAGATTTTTCAGTTTGATTAGTTGTTGGAAATGGATAACCATGTTATTAACTGAGGTTGACTGGTGATGAATATTATTTTCTTTATTTTTCTGTGATAAAATAATTTCATTTTGTTCTGCAAAAGTTCTGAAGACACGAAATCCCCACAAAGAAGAGCTGTCTAAGATTCTGATAACATGCACCAGCATTGTTAAGGAAGGTTATTCTGAGCTATGATAGGCTCCTGGTAACTAATCCAGGGTTTGGGAGGCAGGCATTGCTTCTTTCTTATCATTCGTACATTAAAGAGAGTTTTAGAACTAATTAGAAGGAGAAGAAATGGGCATTTTTCTGTCATGTTGCATATCATACTCTATTATGCTGATTTTCTCCAGCTTAGGAAACAAAATAAAGTGCCATTTGCCCTCACATTCAGTGTAGGGTGATTGCATGTTCTGTTCTTGAGTCCCTTCTTCCCCTTTAGGATCTTCCCCTCAGAATAAGAACCCTAGGGACTTACTCAGCCTAGAAGGATCAGAGGAAAGCACAAGCCCAGCCTCTTCCATGAGGATCTTCCCTTTCCCTGTTCCCCTGCTGTTAGTGCTGCCCCCAGCTGGCTGACCTACTGCCCTATCCACTTTGGCACCAGGCTTTCAGGTGTGAGAGAAGAAGGTGCCTCCCACCTCTCCACCAGTTGTCTGGAGGCCTGGTCTATGTGTTCTCCAGCCACATATGTGTTCCATGGGTGGGCTGGCCAGGAGTGACTTAAGCCACAGAATGACCAGGAACCCACCTCCCTTCTAAGTCCTTAATTTACTGGGCATATGGAAGTGGTGTGAGTGATAGAGAGCATGTTATCTTTCTTTCTTGCCAGCTGGCCTCAAGTGAGCTGGGCAGTAACTCTGAACCTCTGGATTCCAGAACTTTGCCTGACAGGAGACCAAGTTCCTTCTTTGGAGAATTGACCTTCCATCATCCCAGGAGTGTGGGTGGGGTGCTTGGGCTTCCTTGGGTTCCTGAAGGGCCTTCTGGTCTAGGGGCTTACCTACAAAGTTTCCTTCTAGAGGACATAACACTGCTAGCTAGAGGTGACTCTCAGCCAATCAACATCCTACGTTATGTATGTTAAAGATAATGTGATCTCTCCATGGTGCATTACGTTTTTTAAACTGTTGGATTTTATTTGATTTAATTCAAATATCTTTAATTTTTATATAGTGTAGCCATTTGATATTGTTTATGAATTCCAAACATAGATATTGGATTATGTTTGTAAACTGGTCTGTTCCTCTGGGCATGATAGATTGTATTAACTTCATAGGTTTAATTTTTACGTATTAAATTATGATCAGGGGTTTGAATGGCCCATGTCAGTAGGACATTGAGTCTTCATCCCCTTGGTGGGCAGGGACTCGGCAAGAAAAAGACATGGCAAAGGAAGTAGTTGGAATTTTGGTGCTGGAACTTGGGGAAGTAAACACACAGGAGAAGAACACAGAGAAATAGAGATGGCTCCTTAGACATGGCAGAGGCCTGAGAAGAGAGATAACCTGAGGGTCTACAGCTGACCTTGTGGAGAGACCAGAGAAGCCAAGCCCATAAAGTAACAAGTGCCAGACAGAGAGACAAGCCTTATGCCAGTCTACATCTGAGACCAGAAGAAGCTGGGACCATGGAGTGTGAAGAAGAATCCTGAATCCTCACAGAGACCAGCAGCCATCTTGCTCCAACATGTGGCAACAGACTTTGGTAAGGGAAGTAACTTACACTTTATGATCATGTAACTGTAAGCTTCTACCCAAAATAAACCCTCTTTGTAAATACCAACAGCTTTCTGGTACTTTGCATCAGTACACCTTTAGTTGACTAATACATTTAGTCAAAGTGGTTGATTTTTTTTGTGATTTCTCCCCATTGCTTTGATGATTAGAAGACCCTTAGAGCTGTTTTTCACCTTTTAAAATCCATCCAGAATTTTCTTTTGTCTACAATGAAGTGGGAAGATACCAGTTTATTTTTAACCTACAGAGCTATCCAACTTTCACAGTACCAAACACTGAAAACTTTATCACTGGCCATTGTTTGGGCTTCTTGTTAACCTAGGAGTGTAGGAGCCATACTGGAGGTGATGCTTTCCACAGAAGTGAAGGCCACAGTGGACCAGGGCACCCTGTGACCATCCCAGAAGTGGACAAGCTTGAAGGCAGCTGTGGGAGGAAGCTCGGGTATGGTGGGCTGGCTCTGGCTAGCCGTGGTGTGGGAGCAGGAGCCCTGATCCCATGCTGGGAGGTTTTCTGTCCTCCCCGTCCTGTAAAGTGACTTGGAGCACAGGCACACCAGGATTTCCAGCAGCCATGGGACAAGTTCCTTTAGTATGGCACCCCTGGAATTCTCAAGAACTTTAAGACAATACTAAGGATTGCCTTGTTGGCCTTAACAGGTGGCTGTGGACAACAACCAGGCTGACTTATTTTCACACCGCTCCCAGAATGACCAGGTGTCTTGCACAGGATGGAAGGTGTGTGAAGGGTCTGTAGAGACTCAATTGAAGCTGCTTTCACTCAATCTGAGTTCCTGGAGTCAGTGAGCATGGGGGTTACTGGGTTTTCCAACATACTCTGCATATGTGCTGCATTCTCTTCACTGTACTTTCTGCCTTGTGCCTTGCAGTTGGTAGAAATGCTTCCTAGCATTACTACCCAGAGGAAAAAAGTAATGCAAAAACAAACTTAGGTAACCTGGCATCGAGACCTGATACTTCCCAAATCCAGCAAGAACAAGTGTCTGAGTTCACTGTTGGGAGTATCTAAGCAGCCAGAGTGATATACATGGCTAACCAGGAGAGGATTAAAGAACAGCTAGCATATGCATTTCTTCATCTTTTATTAGATAATGAGGCAGATGTACTTTCCCTTTAAGGACAAGCTGGGGTGAACAAATGGAGATATTAAAAGATGATAGCTGATGGGTGGGGCAAGATGGCATCTGAGTGAATGCACTTCATAATTGCGCCCTCAGAAGAGCAGCTGAGTAGTGTTGGAATCTTGCTGCAGTGGGCTGTTTTGGGAACTTGCAAGGCAGGGGGTGTTTGGACATTGATTTGGAGAGACAGAAATCATGCTTGCTAAGGTAGAATTGTAGGTTTCTAGCACCGAGGTCGGAAGTTGTGGAGAGGTGGGACTCTTCCCCCTTAGGCATTCCCTGGACTGTCAGTAGTGTGGTGGCATTCCTAGGCCCTGTGTTCCCCAGAAGCATGGTCTCCAGATCCATGTCCCCTAAGCCACCACAGCGGACGTTCCACAGACCTACATACCCTAAGTCTACAATATCCCAGACTTCCCACTCTCAAATCCAGAGCTCCCTGCAGTAAAAGAACACACTAGCCATTCAGTTTTGGACTGGCTCTGTGAGTTGGAGGGTTTGGGTGGGAGGTGCAGAGGGGCAAAATGAGTGCGGGTTCATTTTCAGGTCCTGACCCCCCTTTTTTTTTTGAACTTGGAGGAGCATACCAGCTGGCTTGGGGAAAGCTGGGGAAGAAAGGAGAGGCAAATCTGCCGAGAAAGCCCTATTTACCTAAAAATGCTGGGTTAGGAAACTTGGTCTGGAAGAAGGTGGAGTCTGAAAATCAACTGCCTCTCCTGTAGCACACCTAAGGGAGATAGCTGTAAGATGTGTTTTGAAAACTTCCATTAGCATATTTGGGGTTCCTGGTGAGGTGGGGGCACTCTGTCTTTGGAAATTAAGACACATTCTTTTCTCTGGTGATTTGGTACACCAAGGACCCACTTGAATCTCCTACTGGACACCTCACACAGCTTCCCTGCTGCCCTGGGAGAGAGGGAAGTGAGAAAGGGAGAAAGGGGGAAGGTCAGACTCCTAAGCATGTTATTTAAATACAGAAAGGATTCCTTGCTTGAAATTTTGGTCATTTTTATTGGTTTATTTTCTTATTTTTTCCTTCCTCTTTATACCCCCACAGCCCTTTCCTCCTCCTCCTCCTCCTCTTCTTCTTTTTCTTCATCTTCCTGTTTTTCTTGCTTGCATTTCCACCCCCGTTTCCCCCCCTTCCCTCCCTTTTTTCCTTCTCTTCTTTATTTAATATTAGGTGTTCCAGGAAGTGATTCACATTTGCTGTGTTTCCTCATCCTCGATTTCCTCTTTTCTGTGTGTACTGATTTTGGCTACCAATGCTAACCCCTTTCCTCTACATCTTTTTATCCTCCATCATTTAGTGTCTCTCTTACATTCCACTGCTCTTAATTTAGCCCTCAATTTTCATTTCTAATACCTTTGTGTGGTTTTGTCTTTTATTCGCTCTCCATATTATTGTCTTTTCCTTTCTCTTTCCCACTTTCCTGACCACACTGGTCTTTTAATTCATACCATATTCCTCCCCATATTCAGTTTACTGTCTCATTATAGATACTCCATTTTTCTTACTGTTCTAACTCTACACAGCTTACATGAGTCTAATACCCATTGTCCTAGATCTCACATGGTTCTTCTGCTAACATTTACTATCAATACTACTATTCTACTTTTTTCTTTTCTTACTGGTTTTGTTTTCACTTGCCCTAATATTTTACTTCAAGTGAACTTAGCCAACAGCAAGGAAATAGAATAAGAACAAAGTGGCAAAGAGAAGACTTAACACACACGCAAAAACAACTAGTTATCCCTGAGACTAGACAAAGAAGTTAATCAAGCCAGCAAGATAAAATGACGACCAGACAGCAACAAGAAACTATAAGCCAAACCAATAATCAGGAAAACATGACCCAATCCAGTGAACAAACTAAAATTAGGAAGAAGAGCAGAACATCAAGCAAGTAATTAAACCTCTCAAAACATTTAATAGGGGCCAATTTAATGAGGTGAAGTAAGAGATAAGAATATGAAGAAAACACTTGGAGAGCATGCAGGAGAAATTGCAATCATGCAAAAAAAAAAAAGACAACGGATATGATGGGAAGGAACAGCATAATCCAAGAAATCAAAAATACACTCTCAGCAAAAAACAGTACATTTGAAGAGGGAGAGGAACTAGTGATGTGGAAGACAGTACATCTGAAATCAAACAGTTAGTAGAATTCATAGATAAAAAGAGAGAAAAAATTCAACAGGGACTTTGGGACCTGAATGACAATGCAAAATGTGAAAACATATGCATTATAAGCATCCGAGAAAAAAAAGAGAAGGGAAAGGGAACAGAAGGGCTGTTGGAGGAAATAATGGATAAAAACTTCCCACACCTAGTGAGGTAGATGAACATCCACATCCAGGAAGCACAATGCACCCTAAATAGCATAAATCCCAACAGGCCTACCCAAAGACATATACTTGTCAAATTATCCAATGCTCAAGACAAAGAGAAAATTCTAAAAGCAGCAAGAGAAAAAAACCACACATACAAAGGAGGCTTCATAAGATTGAGTGCTGATTTCTAATCTGAAACCATGGAGGCAAGAAGGCAGTCTTACGACATAGTCAAGATACTAAATGAAAAAAAAAATTCCGAAAAAGAATACTCTTTCCAGCTAAACTAACAATCAAATATGATAGAGAGTTCAAATACTCACAGATAAACAGAAATTAATAGAGTATGCCAACAAGAATCCTGCCCTTCAAGAAATACTAAAGGAAATTCTATAGGAGGAAAGAAAAAAACAGGAAGACAGAGTTGGAGGAGAGTGTAAGAACAACTAAAAGACTAAAAAACTGAACAAAATATAACAAACACAAATCCAAAGAAAAAATTGCTAATATAAATAATTCCTTGAAAGTGATAACACTGAATGTCAATGAATTAAACTCACCTGTCCAGAGTCTCAGACTGGAAAATTGGATAAGAAAGTATGATCCATCTATATGTTGTCTACATGGAAAACATCTTAGACCCAGGGATTCAAGGAGGTTGAAAATGAATGGCTGGAAAAGAATCTTACAAGCAAATAATAACCAAAAAAGGGCAGGAGTAACTATATTAATATCAGACAAAACAGACTTTAAATGCAAAACATTTGTGAGAGACAAATATGGACACTACATATTAGTGAAAGGGATAATCATTCAAAAAGAAAGAACAGTTATAAACATTTATGCTCCTAACAAGGGTACCTCCAAATATCTGAGGCAAACACTGGAGAAACTAAGGGAAGGAATAGATGTCTCTACAATTATAGTGGGGGACTTTAATACACCACTATCAAGCTGAAAATCTGCAAGGGCCAGAGGCCCAGATTTCACACCAAGATATGGAAATTAAACAGCACACTCTTAGAAATACAGTGGGTCAAAGAGGAAATCTCAAAAGAAATTAATAACTGCCTTGAAACTAATGAAAATGATAACACAACATACCAAAACTTATGGGATGCAGCAAAGCAGTACTGAGAGTGAAACTTATAACCATAAATTCATACATCAAAAAAGAAGAAAGAGGAAAAATTGAGGCACTAACTGCACATTTGGAGGAAGTAGGAAAAAAACAACAAAGTAACCCCGCCAGAAGAAGAAAGAAAGAAATAACAAAGATAAGAGTGAACTAAGTGAAATAGAAAATAAGAAAGCACTTGAAAAGATAAACAAAACCAAGAGATGGGTCTTTGAGAAGATCAATAAAATTGACAAACCCTTAGCTAGACTAACAAAGAAAAAAATAGAGAAGATGCAAATACACAAAATAAGAAATAACAAAGGAGATATCACCACTGGCCCCACTGAAATAAAGACTATCATAGGAGGATACTTTGAAAAACCATATTCCAACAAAAATGACAATTCAGAGGAAATGGACACATTTCTAGAAATACATAACCAGCCTATATTGATGAAAGAAGAAATTGATGATCTCAACAAACTAATCACAAGTAAAGAGATAGAATCAGTCATTAAAAACCTCCCAACTAAGAGCCCTGGGCCAAATGGCTTCACAGGTGAATTCTACCAAACTTTCCATAAAGAACTAACACGAATCTTGCTGAAACTCTTCCAAAAATTTGAAACAGAAGAACATTGCATAACTCATACTATGATGCCAAAACTACCCTAATATGAAAGCCAAACAAAGACACCACAGGAAAGGAAAATTACAGACCAATCTCTCTAATGAACATAGATGTGGAAATCCTCAACAAAATACTTACTAATCATATTCAACAGCACCATAAATCAATTATACTCCATGACCAGGTGGAATTCATTCCTGGTGTGCAAGGATTGGTCACCATAAGAAAATACAGTAATGTAAAAACCACATAAACAGATTGAAGGAAAAAAATCACATGATCATATCTATAGATGCAGAAACAGCATTTGACAAAATACAGCACTATTTCTTAATAAAAACACTGCAAAAATTGGAGTAGAGGGAAACTTTCTGAACATAATAAAAGATATATATGAAAACCTCCAGTTAACATCATTTACAATTTTGAAATCTGAAAATCTTTCCCTCTAAAATCAGGGACAAGGAAGGAACCCATTATCACCTCTTCTATTTAATATTTGTTAGAAGTACTTGGGTGAGCATTGAAGCAAGAATCAGACATAAAAGGCATTCAAATTGGAAAGGAAGAAGTCAAAATTTACTCTTTGCAGATGATATGATCCTATACATAGAAAACCCTGAGAAGTCTACAACGAAACTTCTAAAACTTATATATGAGTTCAGTAATGTTGAAGGTTATAAAATCAATGTGCAAAAATCAGGAGCATGTCTGTACACCAATAATGAAAAATGTGAGGAGGCAATCAAGAAAAAAATACCATTTACAATAGTAAATTTAAAAATCAAATACCTAGGATTAAATTTAACTAAAGATGTAAAAAATTTATACACAGAAAACTACACAACACTATTCAACGAAACCAAAGAAAACTTAAACAAGAGGAAGAATACTCCCCGTTCATGGATAGGAAGGCTAAATATTCGTATGATGTCTATCCTACCAAAACTGATCTACACATTCAATACAATCCCAATAAAAATCAACACAGCATTCTTTAAGGAACGAGAAAAACTAGCTATGAAATTTATTTGGAAATGAAAGAGGCCACGAATATCCAAAGATATATTGAAAAAGAAAAATGAAATTGGAGGAATCACACTACCTGACTTCAAAACATAGTAGACTTGTGAAAACAGCATGGTATTGGCACAAGGAGAGGTACACTGATCAATGGAACCAATTTGAAAATTCTGATATAGATCCTCATAGATACAGACACATGATATTCTGAAGGCCACCAAACACACTGAAAGGGAATTACCAACTCACACCTTATACAAAAACCAACTCAAGGTGAATCAAAGACCTAAATATAAGAGCCAAGACTATAAGGACCTTAGAAAGCAATGTAGGGAAACATCTACAGGACCTTGTAATAGGAAATGACTTCATGAATTTCACACCCAAAACACGAGCAGCAAAAGAACACATAGATAAATGAGATTTCTTCAAAATTAGAGCCTTTTGAGCCTCAAAAGACTTTGTCAAGAAAATGAAAAGAGAGCCTACCCAATGGGAAAAAATATTTGGTAACCATGTATATGATAGGAGACTAATATCCTTCAAATATAAAGAACTTCTATATCTCAAAAAATAAAAAGACAACCTACACATCTTAAAAAGTGGCAAGACTTAAACAGACACTTCTCCAAATAAAAAATACAAATGGCTAAAAAGCATATGAAAAATACTCAAAATCACTAGATGTTATGGAAACGCAAATCAAAATTACAATGAGATATCATCTTACTCCCATGAGACTGGCAGCTATCAAAAACACAGAGGACTACAAGTGCTGGAGAGGGTGTGGAGGAATGGGAACACTCAGCCATTGCTGGTGGAAATGCAGAAGGATCCAGCCATTCTGGAGGACAGTTTGGCAGTTTCTCAAAAAACTAGCTGTAGATTTGCCATATGACCCAGCAATTCCACTGCTGGGTATATACCCAGTAGAACTGAAAACAAGGACACAAACCGATATATGCACACCAATGTTCATAGCAGCATTGTTCACTATTGCCAAAAGTTGGAATCAACCCAAATGCCCACCAACAGATGAATGGATAAATAAATAAATAAAATGTGGTATATCCATACAATGGAATACTACTCAGCTTTAAGAATGAATACACTACAAACACAAGTGATAACATGGATGAATCTTGAGACCCTTATACTGAGTGAAACAACCCAAGCATTGAAGGACAAATACTACATGATCTCAATGATATGAAATAAGTAAGCCAAGCTGCCTCAGAGAGCTAGAAACTGGATGATAGGTTTAAAGAATATTGGGGGGTAGAGGAAAGATGTAAGCTGGCACCTACATGGGAGAAATCTATATAAGCACAAAGAAGGGGTAAAATGGGACATAGGGCTAAATTTGGGTAGGGCTTTGTGGACTTGAGGGGGGCTAGCAATGGGAGGATGGGTAATATTGCCCAAGAAATTAGGAGGACGGTGGGGGAACATAGGAACATAGGAGATTCTCAGGTATTTGGTTGAGAATACAATGCTGAGAAAACTTTTTCAAAAATATAAGGAAAGTTACCTATTTAAGATGCTCAAAGGTAATAATCTGATGCAGAACAGGCTTCTAGGGAGTGTGTGAGTGCTCATTTTGCCATAGCGGGTTATATAATTGGATAGAGACCCATATAATGAGAGCAAAGTTATACCCATTTCCTGGGGAGGACTGATGTTCTCAATTAGAGGAAATTGTATCTCTTGAGAGAAATGGTGGCACCCAATGTATTAGGGCAGTTGACCATGTCAAGCCCTCAACACTGTTACAAGTATCTCTGTACATGGCCCTTCAAGCAGTGAAGATTGGCTGTCACTGTGGGCCCTGATGGGAGGGGGAAAGAAGTATTGAATAGATGGAACCAATATAACTGTGTGGGCAATAGAAGTGTTCCACAAGGTTTTGCAAGGATGGATATAAGACATGTTAAATTACACCAAAAATGTATAGGGGCTGATAGGCTAAAATGTAAATCATAATGTAAAACATAAGATAACTAAAAATTTAGAAAATTGTATAGTCTAAAATATAAACCACAATGTAAACAGAAGTGTTACCCTGTTTGAAAGCTATTGTGTCAATATCTGTACATCAGTTTCAGTAAATATAGTATGAATATGTAAAAAAATTATTGCTGTGGAAGGGAAAAGAGTTTAATGTTGGATATGTGAGAGTACTGTATATTGTATATGTGAATTACAGTGCCCTAAAACTTTTGTGAAGGTAAGCTTAATAATTAGGAAATAAAAGAAAAAAAAGGACATAGTGAGGAAAAGACGGAAGAAGTTGCCTTGCCAATGTGCATACAGGGCAACATTTATTGCAGTAATGGAAGACAGAGCATCAAAAACAAAGCTTTGAATTTTTTAATTTTTTGATTCCCCAATTTATTTGTACGTTATTTTTTCTAAATTAATATGTATTCTGTATCTAACCTTTACACTCATCACTATGTTCCTTTTTACTATTAATGGATCTGGCAATATATTGGACTTCATTTTTGAAGAAGTTTTGGATCACAGAGAAGCTCAACAATGGCAGGGTAGGAATACTGGTGTGGGATGTTATGGACAGGTGATGCACGTTTGGGAGGGAGTTTTCTAGGGCATATATCCAGGGTACATAAAAATGTTTGGATATTTTCATAATGCTTACAATTAAAAACAACTAAGGGAGTGCTGAGTTCCTAGCCAGGGGAGCTCTATCACAATCCTGAAACGAACAGTAACAATCCCCCAAGTGCAATGGCAAAGACCAAAACAGAAGGAAGGTCCAACAATGAGCCCTTGAAACTAACAACTATGCTCTTAAGCCTGTGCTCCTGAAATAAAAACAAGGCCTAGAGCTGCAGGGTGCCTAAGAGTTACCTCCTGAGAGCCTCCGTGTTGCTGCAATGTGGCCAGTCTCAAAGCCAAACTCAGCACGTAAATGTATGTCTTCCCCCCAGCGTGGGAAATGACTCCTGGGGGATGAGCCTTCCTGGCACCGAGGGATTACTACCAAGTACCAGCTGATGATGTAACTAGAAAATGACCTTGAATAAAAGGGTCAACTCAGACCAGCAGAATATCTCAGTCTACATAGAACACCAGGAGTTAAAATGTTTTTTGACCTGAATAAAAGGGGAAAATGGAAAGGACAAATGAGTTTATATGGCTTTGAGTCTCCAAAATAGCTGAGAGCTTATTAGAGGGGTTGCCCTTACGCACACCTCAGCAGAGTCCCAGAGACAGATAAAGTAGATACAACCCCAGGTATTGGTTCTTCTGAGGGCTACAGAGACCCACAGGTTTTATGGTAATGGAAGATGGAGTTCAGTGCCATGTCAGATGGCCCTACTTTGGAGTTTGTGTTTCTGTGTGATGGAGCTGACCTCAGATGTGTTCTTTGTCCACAATCCTCTCCTGTTGCTTTTACTGGATCTGTAGTTGGTGCTAGGGTTTAGTGTATACCCAGAGGACCTGAATCTCTGGACAGATGATCTGATAGCCAGGCCCTGAGCTCCAACAGACTTGCAACCCCTGTACTCTGGTTTATTGGACTTACCCCACTCAGAGAACATGAAGGTCAAGAAGGTCAACCACCACACCAGGAAGCCAAGAGAGCCTACAACTGAAAGCAGAAGTGCATCTGGCATCTATGTGGAATCTAAGCCCCCTCTTGATATGGATGTGGAGTGGACACAACCGTTCTAAGGTTCACAGGATGGAGGAATAGAGTATGGATTAGAGTGGACTTACTGATATTCTATTCATGAACTATTGTGATTAGTAATCGAAGAAAATATGGCATTGGTGTGGAGAAAGTGGCCATGGTGGCTTCTGGGGGTAGGGAGTGGAGGAAATGAGATGTGGGGGCGATTTTTGGGCTTGGAGTTGTCCTGGATGGTGCTGCAGGGACAGTTACCAGACATTGTATGTCCTCCCATTGCCCACTGGGTGGAATGTGGGAGTGTGCGCTATGGTGTGGACCACTGACCATGAGGTGCAGTGGTGCTCAGAGATGTATTCATCAAATGCAATGAATGTCTCATGATGATGGAGGAGATTGTTGTTATGGGGGGAGGAGTGTGGTGAGGGTGTGGGGGGTATATGGAGACCTCATATAGAGGGGTATATGAGGACCTGATATAAAGAAAACAAAAATGAAAATTTTTATAATTTTTTTTAAGGTTTTGCCTTTTATCACTCTAATAGGTGTTGTCTAGTATATATAGTGGCAAGGCAATCTCTTTCATTTCTTCCTCAGTGTCTTGCCTTTTTTATTTTTCATTACATCTTCAAAAAATTTTAAGGTCACAGTAAAATCATGCACAGAATATAGGTATCTCCCATATACCCAACATCATCCCTCTTCCTCACCAATGATGTTTTTACATGTGGATGTTACATTTGCTACAACTGATGTACAAATATTGGATAGCTACCAAACATGCTCAGTAGTACACAATATGGTTTACAATTTAGACCATACGCTTTTATAAATTTTTGTTGAAATTTATCATGGCCTGTATCCATCATTGAAAGATCATACAGAACACTTCCATGTACCCCCATTTACCCCCTCTTCCATCTATTTTCTCTCTCTCTCCCTCTCCTTGGGGCCCACATTGGCAACCAAGCTTCATTGCTTGAAGGACAAGATTCATAGATACTTGCAACAATGCTGAGGGCTTGACAAACTGGTCTATCCTCTCCCATTAGGAGCAAGCCTTGCTCTTGAGAGATACTCTCCCCTCTATTTGAGAACATCTAAGTGTCCTCTCCGTTATCGGTGTACAACAATTCTTGCTCATTGTATTGCTCTACACTCACGAATATAACACACTGGGTCAGTTGGTCCATGGAATTGTGGGTATGTTCGGTGTGGAAAGGTGAACACGCAGGATTGATGTGTGCGTGGTTGAAATTATAATGTTGAGAAAACACTTTTTTTTTTCACTATAATCCTGATTCTGCATCTTTATTTTATTTCCACTTTTTTGGTCTTTATTCATTTTTTTAATATTACATTCAAAAAATACGAGGTCCCCATATATCCCCTACTCCCCTCACCCCACTACTCCCCCCATAGCAACATTCTCCTCCATCATCATGACACGTTCATTGCATTTGGTGAATACATGTCTGAGCATCACTGCACCTCATGGTGAATGGTCCACATCATAGCCCACACTCTCCCATGTTCCATCCAGTGGGCCATGGGAGGGCCTACAATGTCCACTAATTGTCCCTGCAGCACCACCCAGGACAACTCCAAGTCCCCAAAAACGCCTCCACAGCTCATCTCTTCATCCCATTCCCCACACCCAGCAGCCACCATGGCCAATTTCTCCACACCAATGCCACATTTTCTTTGATTACTAATCACAATAGTTCATGAGTAGAATATCAGTAAGTCCACTCTAATCCATATTCTATTCCTCCATCCTGTGTACCTTGGATTGGTTGTGTCCATTCCACATCTATGTCAACAGGGGGCTTAGATTCCACATGGATGCTGGATGCAATTCTCCTGCTTTCAGTTGTAGGCACTCTTGACTCCATGGTGTGGTGGTTGACCTTCTTCAACTCCATGTTCTCTGAGTGGGGTAAGTCCAATAAACCAGTGTAGGAGCTGAAGTCTGTTGAGGCTCAGGGCCTGGCTATCATATGGTCAGTCCAGAGATTCAGATCCCCTGGGTATATATTAATCCCCATCACCAACTACAATTCTGGTAAAGTAACAGGAAAGACTTGTGAAAAGTGATCACATCTGAGTCCAGCTCCATCACACAGAAACACAAACTCCAAAGAAGGGCCAACTGACATGGCACTGAACTCCATCTGTCATGACCATAAAACCTGTGGGTCTCTGTAACCCTCAGAAGAACAAATACCTGGGGTTCTATGTACTTTATCTGTCTCTAAGACTCTGCTGAGTTGTGCATAAGGGCAACTCCTCTGATAAACTCCCAGCTCTTTTTTGGACTCATAGCCATATAAACTCATTTGCCCTTTCCACTTGCCCCTTGATTTAGGTAAAAAGCATTTTTAACTCCTGTTATTATATGTAGACAGAGATATTCTGCTGGTCTGAGTTGAACCTTTTATTCAAGGTCATTTTCTAGTTACATCATCAGCTGGTACTTGGTATTAATCCCTCGGCACCAGGGAGGCTTATCCCTCGGATTCATGTCCCATGCTGGGGGGAAGACAACAAATTTACATGCTGAGTTTGGCTTCAAGACTGGCCATATTTGCGTAACACGGAGGCTCTCAGGAGGTAACTTTTAGGCACATTGCTGCTCTAGCCCTTGTTCTTATTTCAGGTTCACAGGCTCACAAGCATAGTCATTAGTATCAGGGGCTCATTGTTGGACCTTCATTCTTATTTGTCTTTGTTGTTGCACTTGGGGGATTGTTGCTATTCCTTTAGGGACTGTGATAGAGCTTCCCTGGCTAGGAACTCAGCACTCCCTCAGTTGTTTTTAATTGTTTCCACTATGAAAATATCCAAACATTTTTATGTACCTTGGATATATGCCCTGTAGAACTCCCTGTCAACCATGTGTCCCCTGTCAATAACATCCCACACCAGTATTCCTCCCCTGCCATTGTTGAACCTCTCTGTGATCCAAAACTTCCTGAAAAGTGAAGCCCAATATATTGCCAGGTTCCCTTAATAGTAAAATGGAATATAACGATGAGTTTAAAGGTTAGATATACAGTACATATTAATTTGGAAAAATTCAACATCCTATCTTTTCCTTTTCTTTTTTCTAATTATTAAGCTTATCTTCACAAGAGTTTTAGATCACAGTAATTCATATATACAATATACAGTAATCCCACATATCCAACATAATATCTTTTCCCTTCCACAGCAGTAATCTTTGAACATTCATACCATATTTACTAAAACTGATGTACAGATATGAGACAATAGCTTTCAAATAAGGTAACATTTGTGTTTACATTGTGGTTGATATTTTAGACTA
The DNA here is from genome assembly GCF_030445035.2 of Dasypus novemcinctus. Classification (NCBI taxonomy): domain Eukaryota; kingdom Metazoa; phylum Chordata; class Mammalia; order Cingulata; family Dasypodidae; genus Dasypus; species Dasypus novemcinctus. The sequence goes on from NW_026688628.1 coordinate 1,147,092, forward strand.
TACAATTTTCTAAATTTTTAGTTATCTTATGTTTTACATTATGATTTATATTTAGCCTATCAGCCCCTATATATTTTTTGTGTAATTTTAAATGTCTTATATCCATCCTTGAGAAAACACTGTTGATGATATAATAAGGAAGGCTTACTGTTTTAGGGTATTGGATGGTGGACATCTGGCACAAGGTGCACCAGGGGCAGGCTTCTAAGGATTGTGTGAGTGCTCATTTCTTGGCTTTTTAAAACTGTGAACAGTTTGTTAGGAAACACAGTACCTTTGTCTTCTCTTCATTCCCAGAATGTACTTTAGGATTTACCATACAGTATTGCTGAATAAATATTGTTGAATGACTGAGAAACCAGATGGTTGTGTGGGTTGAACAGATATTGCTAATTATGGGGGAGAAAGGAGAAGCAGTGAGACAAGAGGAAATTCACTTGTGAGTGGGTGTCTCCATTCATGACAGCCAACTCCAGAGGAGAAAAATTGGGAAATAAGATAGTTTAGTGTATTCAGAATCTTTCTCCAGAAGCAACAAGAGGGAAATCAGTATGGGAAACCTTACAGGACTAGAGCCCACACCTTAATAAGGGTGACCTCCTCCTGGGAGGTAGGTGTCCACAGGGATAAGAGATGAACATGGAGCTCCAAAGCGGTCACAAGGGACTAAACTGGTGCAAATTTGCATTGTGTTTTCCTTTCTTATCTCCAGAGAAATAATTATCTCAGGGAGATTGAGACAAAAGAATACTTCATTAATGTGGTTCATGGGAATGGAATCCCTAATTGCTCAGATACTCTATGTGCTTCTCCTTCACTGTATCAAAGAAAACACAATTTGTCTTCTACAGACCCTATGACTCATTCCATCTCACTTCATTTCTTGGGAACAGAGTTTCCAACTTCATTCATCTGTCAAGGAAGAACCTGCATTGGTGAACTTAGACCCTGACTTGATAATTTCAGAGCGACTTACAGAATCTTCACAGGTACTGGGGGAATATATTTTTGACTCCATGGACACCTTTTATTGGTAGAAGCTTTAAGGAAATCAGCAGATTATGACCACAGAGAAAACTTAAAACACAAAGTTCTGTCTTATTAAAAAGCCTGAGTGAAAATAGCAGATAAACTAAAATAGATTTTTTTTCCCAATCTGCTTCCTCTGATCTCTTACTCTTGGGTCTTCCCTCTCTCAGAAGCATTGTTTCCTTGTTTCACTCATTCTTCTTTCTCTATACTTGTAGAAATTATCTGTTTACCTGTGTTTATTCATTTTTTTTCTTTTAGTCATTCAATATATGTGGCTCTGGAATTCTGGTGAAGTGGATCAGAAATTACCGACTCATCCTGGGGAGGTTAGTAAAGGCATCACAAGGGAGATTTTAATTGCAATAAGGCTTGAAGGAGGATTTAGAGTAATTTCAGAAGGAGAAAAGGCTAGAAGTACATGAAGAAGAGATGACATGGACACAAATATGGAGTCAATAATTATATGGTGTGGTGAGGTTTTAAAATAGTTCTTTTTAAAAAAGAAATCAACTTTATTGATACATATTAAAAAGCATACAATTCCTGTGACATGTAAAATTTGTTGTATTTGCCTTAATGACATAACTGTGCATTTATTACTTCAGTCATTATTAGAGTATGTTCACTGAGAGGTAAAGATTTTTATTGTTTGTTTTTATAAATTCGCTATGAGATTTCTTTAGCAAAAATTATTATGGTCTTCTTTTTTTAAGATACATAGATCACACTAAATTTTACATTTTAAAATATGACATTCCCATATACCCCACTCCCTAAATTCCCCATCCTCCCACATTAACAACCTTTCATCAGTGTGGCACATTCCTTTTATTTAATGAATATATTTTGGATCATTGCTACAAAGCTTGGATTATTGTTTACATGTTGGTTTACACTCTCTTCCAGTCCATTCAGTGTGATATGATAGGATATATAATATCCTGCATCTGTCCATGAGATATATTTCAGGACAACTCCAAGTCCCCAAAAAAGCCACCACATCACACCCTCTTCTTCCCTCTCCCTGCACTCAACCACTCCAGTGGTCACTGTCTCCATGACAGTGACACAATTTCTTCCATTGCTAGAATCACAATAAGTCTATAGTAGAATACCACTAAGCCCACTCTAATTCTTATTTTATTCCTCTATCTTGAGGATCTTGGGATGGTGATGACCACTCCACCTCTAAATCAAGAGGGGCCTTAGATCCCACATGTCTGATGAATGGAATTCTGCTTGCAGTTGTGGACTCTCTCTGTTCCCTGGTGTGGTGGTTGACCAACATTTTGTTTGCTTTCAGATTTGGAGTTTAAAAATATAGCTGCTGTAAACGTTCATGTGTGGACTTTTGTGTGGACTCTAATTTTCATATCATATATATATATATATGAAATGGTTTGTGTATATATATACCTAAAAGCAAAACTGCTGGATTGTATGGTAAGACAATGTTTAGTTTTAAAAGAAACTGTCTTCTGGATGAACCATTTTGTGTTCTCACTAGCAGTGAATGAGAGATGTATTGCTCCATATACTCAACAGCAATTGGTATTCTCAGTTTTTAGGTTTTTATCTCTTCTAATAAACATGTGGTCATATATTATTGTGTTCATAGTCTTCCAAGTCCCTAATGACAGATGATGTTTAATTTTTAAAAGAGTTTTAATGAGTTTATTTATTCATTTATTTATTTAAATTTTAAAAATTTTAAAACAGGTTTAGATTACATAAATGTTACATAAAATATAGAGGGGACCCATATGCCCTACCCCTTCACCCTCCCACTCTTTCCCATAGTAACAATAACTTTCATTAGTATAGTACATTTGCTACAATTGATGAATGCATATAGAAACAATGCTGCTAACCATGAATTATAGTTTATATTATAGTTAAGAGCCTGTCCTGCACAATTTTAGGTAATGATAAAACATATAATGGCCTGTATCCGTCATTGCAATGTCATGCAGAATAATCCCAATGTCCTGAAAATGCCCTGATATAACACCTATTCTGCCTGCTCCCTCCTCTCAGAATCTCTGGTGGCCATGGCCTTTATATCAATGATAAACATTCTTCCATTGCTAGAATAGTAAGTCTATAATATAAAAATAATGTCTACTTTAGTCCATTGTTCATTCCCCAATCTTCAGGATTTTGTGATGGTGATGCCCACTGTTTCTAATTGAGAGGGGGCTTAGATCCCTTGGGATATATGGGTGGAACTAGCTTGCTTAGAGGTGCAGACATTCTTTGCTCCTTGGGATAGGTGTTGTCCATTACCATCTCCTTATTAGTTGTTCTACATAGGTCCAATGAACTGGAGAGTAAGTGTTGAAACTGCTTAGATTAAGGGTTCAACTGGCACATGAACAGACCAAAAACATAATGCTCTGGCTCATGTATTTAACAAGGATAGTGCCAACACATGGCTTTATGTAAATAACATTTAGAGAAGAGCCACATGTTGGGAATCTACAAATGAGGCTAACTCTTTTACACTGGGGAGCATAAATTCCAAAGTAAGGTCTACTGACAGGGTGCCAAATTCCTGAGATTCCCTGCACTAATTACAGTGTCTAGATATCTCTAGAACCATCAGGATCCCTACTGTTTGAGGCTCTGTTTACTGTAACAGATAGTGAGATTCTGCTGAGATGAGCATAAGCATAACCTCTGGAATGACCACCAAACTCACTTTAAAATCTCTTAATCATAAAATTTCATCTGCACTGAATATTTCCCCTTTTTGGCCAAGGTCTTTTTCAGAGACATTGCTAGTTGGCATTTGGTCATAATACCTAAGTGCCAGTGAAGTTAAATTTCTTTTTATATATTGTATTTTGTATTTGTATTTTGAATTTCTTCCTAAGTTAGGATTCTGTTTATATCTTTTGCAGATTTTTAAATTCAGCTTATGCTTTCTTATTTTGTGGTGTTAATATTAATTTCTACATTTGTATACAAATCTTTTATCAGATGTGTTTTGTAAGTATTTTTCCAAATCTGCATGTTTTCTTACAACCCCTTATCAATGTCTTTCACAGAGTAGATATTTTACATTTGAATAAAAACTGACATAAATTTTAATCTCTCATGAATCATGCTTCCATTACTATATCTAAAAACTCTTTTCCAACCTATGGGCCCTTAGATTTTCTTCACATTTTAGTCTAGCACTTTCACAATGCATTTTACTTTAAAATGGTATGATTCATTTTTATTTAATTTTTGTGAAATGAATTCAATCAGTGCCTAAGTTCCTTTTTTATTTGGCATGAGTGCATCCTATTCTTACCATATTCTAACTAAGTTCTTGGCTATGCTGCAGAAGTGAATTTCAAGAACACGCCAGGTGAGTTAGGCCAGTAATTAATTCAGGTAGGAAGGGAAGAGAAATGGGAGAAAATAACAGATCAGGGCCCCAGGAGGTAGTGAGGAAGGGGCTGAAAAGGGATGAAGAGGGCTAATTTACAAGCTACAATTCCCCATTATAGATTATAAGTCCCGAGGGTAGCTTGCATGGCCACATGGCAGAGGAAAAATGATGAAAGTGACATGCAGAAGGCAAGACGGGTCAATAGGCAAAAAGCTAGGCAAGAGCAAGCTCAAACCTCATGGTTTGCTTTTAAACTGCTAGTTATCCACCCCTTTGCTAATGGCAGGGGAGGGGGTTTCAGCTGTTTGCTCTTTGGATTGATTACCCTGCCCATCAATTCCTTAGTGAGGACCCAGTGATAAAGTTCCTAGGGAAGATCCAGGCTTTTCCATATTCTCAGGAAGGAGGCTTTGTTCTGGGTAGCAAATCCCAGGGTGAGATTCCTCCAGCAGCCATCGTTAGGGTTTTTTTTTTTTTATTGACTTTGTAATAATATTACATTAAAAATATATATGTGAGGTCCCATTCAACCCCACCCCCCCACCCCCTTCTCCCCCCCCAACAACACTCGTTCCCATCATCATGACACATCCATTGGATTTGGTAAGTACATCTTTGGGCACCTCTGTACCTCATAGACAATGGTCCACATCATGGCCCATACTCTCCTCCATTCCATCCAGTGGGCCCTGTGAGGATTTACGATGTCCGGTGATTACCTCTGAGGCGCCATCCAGGGCAGCTCCATGTCCCAAATACGCCTCCACCTCTCATCTCTTCCTGCCTTTCCCCATACCCATCGTCCACCATGTCCACTTTTCCCAATCCAATGCCACCTCTTCTATGTGGACATTGGATTGGTTGTGTCCATTGCACCTCTATGTCAAGAGGAGGCTCAGATTCCACATGGATGCTGGATGCAATCCTCCCACTTTCAGTTGTAAGCACTCTAGGCTCCATGGTGTGGTGGTTGTCCTTCTTCAACTCCATCTTAGCTGAGTGTGGTAAGTCCAATAAATCAGATTGTAGGTGCTGGAGTCTGTTGAGGCTCAGGACCTGGCTATCACATTGTCAGTCCAGAGATTCAAATCCCCTAAATATATCTTAAACCCCAACGTTAACTGCACCTCCAGCAGATTAGCATGAAAGTCTTATGAAGGGAGATCCCATCTGAGTCCAGATTCATCACACATAAACACCATTTCCAAAGAGGGGCCATCTGCCCTGGTAGTAAACCCCATTGGCCATGACCATAACTCTCATGGGTCTCTTTAGCCTTCATAGGAACCAATATCTGGGGGTTGTATCTGCTTTATCTGTCTCTCTGACTCTGCTCAGTTGTGCATGAGGGCAATCCTTCTGCCAGCCTCCAGACTCTTTTTTAGAAACTCGTAGCCATATAAACTCATTTCTCCTTTCCATTTCCCCCTTACTTTAGGTCAGACAGCATTTTAAAGTCATGTTATTTTATGTAGACATGGATATTCTGCTGATCTGCATTGAACCTTCCAATGACACCAATGACAGGTGATATATGGCTGACAGGGAGCTGTACAGAACATATGTCCAGGGTGCATGGTAATGATTGGATATACTCATAGTGGCAACAATTAAAAACCCAGAAGGGGGGGTACTGGGTTCCTGGCCAGTGGTGCTCTGTCGTGGTCCCTAGGGGAGCAGCGATAGTCTCCCAGGTACAGCGGCAGGGACTGGGAGGGAGTGAGGGTTCAACAGTGAGCACCTGATGCGAATGACTATGCTTGTGAGCTGATAAACCTAAAATAAGAACAAGGCCTAGAGCAACATTGTGCCTGGGAATTTCCTCCTGTCAGCCTTCATGTTACTCAAATGTGGCCAGTCTCGAAGCCAAACTCAGCATGTAAATGCAATGTCTTCCCTCCAGCGTGGGACATGACACCCGGGGATGAGCCTCCCTGGCAACGAGGGACCACTATCAAATACCAACTGATGATGCAACTGGAAAAGGACCTTATATGGAAGGTCCAATGCGGATTGTTAGGGGGTTTTGATGTCCATGTGGACTGTGTCAGGCTCTAGATCCATCTATTCCCTATCTTACTAGCCTGCTTCACTTTTGTTCCAACACCACTTCTTGAAAAGATCATACTTTCTACACTGAATTACCCTTGTCCTCTGTGAAACATCAGTGGAACACATTTGTGTGGGGTCATTTTTCCATTTCACCAAAAAGATTTTTTAAATTATTGTGTTTTTATAATAACTATTACAACCAAATAACATGGTTCCTACTACTTTGTTCTTCTTTTCTATTTTGTCACAGGGTAGAAAAACATGGTCATAATGTTTGTTGCTTAAAATAAAGTCTGAGAGAATTTATCATGGAAATTATTGCCTTGGCAAAGTGTATTCTATTATGACCAAGGGTTTCTAGCCATCACAACTATCAAGGAGAAGCAGGAACATATGTTTTCCCTATTTTCAGAAAAGGGTACTACATCTCTATAAAATCCATAAAAATATTAACTTAATGTAATTACAATACAAACAGTACCATTTATTATATTTTTCTGATTATGGCTTGAGGCTAAATTGCATTGTATTGAATATCTCCTCAGGAAATTCATCATCCACATGGAAACAGAAAACCAAACATATGCTTTAGAATTCATCCTCCTGGGGCTCTCAGAAAATACAGAGGTGCAGCCCCTCCTCTTTGGAATGTTCCTGTCCATGTACCTGGTTACATTCATTGGCAGCCTGCTCATCATCCTGGCCATCATCTTGGACTCCCATCTCCACACACCCATGTACTTCTTCCTCTCCAACCTGTCTTTTACTGATATCTGTTTCACCTCCACCATGAAACCAAAGATGCTGCTGAACATTCAGACAGGCAACAAAATCATAACTTTCGAAAACCGTCTCACCCAGATGTATTTTTTCATGCTTTTTGGACAATTAGATAACTCCTTCTTGACTGCAATGGCCTATGGCCGCTTCGTGGCCATCTGTCACCCCCTGCACTACACAGTCATCATGAACCCCTGGCTCTGTGGCCTCCTACTGCTGGTATCCTGGTTATTGAGTGTTTTGGACTCTCTTTTGCATAACTTAATGGTTTTACAATTGTCTTTTTGTACAGAGATGGAAATGCCCTACTTTTTCTGTGAACTTAATCAGGTAGTCAGACATGCTTGTTCTGACACCTTCCTCAATGACCTTGTGATGTATTTTGCAGGTGGACTTCTGGGGGTTATACCACTCACTGGGATCTTTTTCTCTTACTCTAAAATTATATCCTCAATTTTGAGAATCTCAACAGCTCGTGGTAAATATAAAGCATTTTCTACTTGTGGATCTCACCTCTCAGTAGTGACCTTGTTTTATGGTAGGTATTGGAGTGTATCTTAGCTCTGCTGCTACCAAAAACTCAAAGGCAAATGCAATAGCCTCAGTGATGTACACAGTGATTACTCCCATGTTGAACCCCTTTATTTACATTCTTAGAAACAAGGACATAAAGCAGGCCTTTAAAAAGCTGGGAAACATTCTGTCTATAAAAGGATACTTTGTCTCAAGTTTACAAAAGTGCTCATGATTAACAGAGATCAAACACTAGAAGATTCTTTTTTTGAAAATGAAATATTTTGTTGTCTTTTTTTGAAGATACATAGATAACGCAAAATGTAACATTAAAAATATGAGGTTCCCATATACACCACTCCCCACCCCACCCCCACTCCTCTCACACCAACAACTTATGGTTGTGTGGATTATCATTTGCATTGTAGTTTGCAACTCCCCACAGTCCATTCAATGGCTTATGGCATGATATGTAATGTCCTTCATCTATCCGTACTATATCATTCAGGACAACTTCAAGTCCTAAAAATGCCTCCATGTCACACATCTTCCCTCTCCCAGCACTCAGCAACTCCCACAGCCACTGTCTCCAGACAGACTAGTGTGTCAAATCCTCAGCATTGTTGCAAGTGTCTGTGAATCGTGTATTTCAGGCAGTGAAGCTTGGTTGTCACTGTGGGCCCCAAGGGGTGGGGGAGAGAGGAATAGAATAGATGGAAGATGGGACAACTGGGGGCAGTGGAAGTGTTCCACAAGATTATGCAGTGATGGATATAGGCCTTGTTAAATTTCACCAAAAAATTAAATGTAAACCATAGTACAACCAAATTTTTATAAAATTGTACAATCTAAAATATAAACCATAATGTAAACCATAGTGAAACCATGGTTTGTATCTATGTTTCAATATCTGTTCATCAGCTATAGCAAATATACGCACATTAAAAAGATAATTGCAGGGGGAAGAGAGAAAAGTGTTTGATGTTGGCATATCAGATTCCCTTATATTGTATATGTGACTTTATTGTGATCTAAAACTTTTTTGAAGACATTATAATTTTTTTTAATCAAAGGATGAGGACCCTGAGAAAAGAATGGGAGAAAGAGCTTTTCTACTGTACATACACAGCAACACCTATTACAGTGATGAAGGCAAAATGTAAAATATATTTTATGATATTTTGCATTTTAATACCCTGATTTATTTTTTACTTTTAGTTTTTCTTAAATATAGAATAAAAATATTCTATTTTTTATCTTTAAACCTATCACTAATATTTCATTTTCCTGTTAATTGAGTTTAGAAATATATTAGCATATAGTTTTGAAGAAGTTTTGGATCACAGAGTGTTTCAACAATTGCAGGGCAGGAGTACTGGTGTGGGATGTCATTGATGGGGGATGCATGGGCAGGGGGCAGTTCTCCAGGGCATTCATGCAGGGTATATAAATATATTTTGGATATTAATTGTCATATTAGGTAGAGTGAGGAAGTGCTGAGTTCCTATTCTGGGAAACTATGTTGCACTCCCCAGTTGAGGAGCAACTATCCCCCAAGTGCAAGAACAAAGACCAGTGAAGAAGGATGGTCCAATGATGGGCCCTTGATACTGATGACAATGCTTATGAGCCTGTGTGCTTGAAATTTCAACTAGGTCTAGAGATGCAAGGTGCCTAAGAGTAACCTCCTGAGAGCCTCCATGTTGCTCAAATGTGGCCACTCCCTAAGTCAACTCAACATTACTTTCCCTCCAGCATGGGACATATCCGCTGGGTTGAGAATCCCTGGTGCTGAGGAATTACTACCAACCACCAGCTCGTGATACAATTAGAAAAATACCTTGAATAAAAAGGGGAAATGGGAATGACAAATGAGTTCATATGGCTAAGAGACTTCAAAATGAGTCAGGTCTTCAGATGAGTTGGACTTATGCATCTTTCAGCAGGATCTCAGAGACAGCCTAAGTAGGTACTACCCCAGGTAGTGGTTCTCCTGAGTACTACAGAGACACCTCATTCCTATGGTCATGGCAGATGATTCTGGAGTTCGGTGCCTTGCCAGAAGATTCTACTTTGGAATTTGTACCCTGAAGTGTGATGGAGTTGGACTCAGATGTGATCTTTCTACATGTGCCTCTCTGTCACTTTTACTCAACCTTTTGTTGGTGCTGGGGTTGTTGTATGGTCAGGAGACTTGAATGAGCTTCAGGAGAGTTGCAACACCTGCTCTCCAATTCATTGGATTTGCCAGTGTCAGCTAACAGGGAGGTGAGGATGGTCAACCACCATACCAGGGAACCGAGAGAGTCTACAGTGCAAGCAGGAGAATTCCACCCATCAGCCATGTGGGATCTAAGCCAACTTTCAATTTAGAGGTGGAGTGGACATCACCATCCCAGGGTACACAAGGTGGAGGAATAAAATATGGATTAGAGGAGATCTTAATCTAGGTACTTTGTAAGTGTATAGAGAGATAATCTTGCATTAGCCTAATAAAAACTTACATTTGTTTCATTTTGGTATATCACGGATTCCTATTTCTTTTGTATTATTTTACATCATGTGTTCCCTCATTGTATTCCTGGATTCAGGATTGAAGATAGAAACTGCTGCCTGGATTTTCAGCAGTAAAATATTTCATTCAGTTTATTCTGTATATATAAAATTATAGCAGGTGCTGGAGGGATGAAAGTGTATTGCAGTCACTCCCAGATGAAAGAAACTGCTTGTTTTTTATGGTGTTAGTGAAAAATAAGTTCTCCTAGCAAAGGCTCTGTACCAGCTACCAAGGCTTGTTCATTAGTTCCTGAAAGAGGTCACATCCTGAACTGGAGATGTCATCTGACTGCTTTATAGTAATCCACATTCTATCTCCAATATGTGCCTTTCTCCTGCACCTTCAAAATCATAATTCAAGTGAGGTTGTAATCAACAACACATTCCCTGATTTTTCAAACAATGATGGTTTGAATAATTTCTATCATTCTTCCAGCGATGTAAGTTTGCCCTTTAAAAAATATTTCCATATTGAAGGATATTTTCTGGAAATTTCTTTCAGCACTCCCTACAATAATAGCCCTCATTTATGGGTCATAAAAAGCAAATATGTGTTTTTCTGCCTTTCCTACTATATCTTATTCTTATATTAAACCCAGATATTAAGACATAATTTCAGACTTTTATGTAAGCTTGCTATTTTCTTCTGGGTAGACTAAGGTGAATGCTTCATTCGTCAACTGATTTCCTTGCCATCACTACAAATGGCAAACCAGAGTGGCATTTTGGAGGTAATGATTTCTCTGAGCTAATGGTCATATTTGAAGATGTTAATAATTGCTTACATATTTGTATTCACTTCAAATTCTTTGGCAAAGCTGTGAATTCATTTTCACTTCTAATTTATTGACACACAGGTTCAGTCTCTGATGTGAGTCATACACTTATCAGAACTGAAATTTTCAGGAAAAGATATTTCATTCATGCAGTTTTATAAAATGCCTATGTTTTGATTACACCTTAATCTGAAAATTAAAAATCCTCACCTTGTCACTTTTTTCTGGAATTCTCTCCAGTGCAAGTAAGAGCCCCACCTTATTCCACATTAACTTGAATTAGGATTCTCAGTAAAATCATTTTTCACATAAACCAGTTTGTCAATACCTTTCCTAGGTGCTTTCTTTAAATGTTACTGCAAACAATATATTGTGAATCATTTTTTACAAGCTATACAAGAGCAATTATGTACATTTACCACATGGAAATAGTGTCAGTGGTCTTCTCACTCACAACAATTTGATGTATCAGTTCCCAATTGCTACCCTGCAAGACTGCTATTTTGTAATCAGTTCTGGTACAAAATAGTTTACATGAAAGGCTTATTTTTGAGCAGAAATCTCTTTCCAAATAAAAGCTTTTAAAAATTTTTACTTCAGTCCATTGTACATTATAATAACTAGATATTATTATTCTATTGTAGATGTGTTATTATAGTAATTAAAGAATTTTATCATTGAAATAAAGGCATTGGCCACCAGAGGTTCTGAGGGGAGGGAAGGGAAGAATAAGGAGTAATATGGAGACATTTTGGAGACATAAGAATTCTCCTACATGACCTTTCAATGATGGAAAGAAGGCCATTATACATTTTGTCACAGCCTATAAAATTGTCTGAGACTGAGGGTAAACTATAATCTACAGTGTAGTCCATGGTTAGTAGCAATGCTTCAATATGTGTCCTTCAATGTTAACAAATGTACAACTCTAATGAAACAAGTTGTTAATGTGGTAAAGTGTGGGATCTTGAGGGGCTGGAGCATATGGGAATCTCCTGTATTTTTAATGTAACATTTATGTAATCTAAAGTTTCTTTAAAAATAAAAACATTAAGAAAATTTTGAAAAAGAATCTTGAGAAAAAACGTGGTAGTCATGAACACTCATGTTACTGAAGAAACTAGAGTTATGTCTTTCAATATTTGGAAGTATGGAAAAGAGTGAAAAACAGTCCAGCTAAGAAAGGTGATACTTCTGTTATAATCAGGAGCACTGTATAATCAAGAAGACTCCACTGGAATTATTGACCACACAAATATGCCCCCTTTCTGCAGTCAGGGAGAAGGAGGCTCATGTCTTCAGTATTGATTAAATAGGCACCACCACCTGCAGTTTCCCCATCTGGAGGACAGGAATACAAACCAGAAAGAGGGAGAAAAGACTGCTAGGAATAACCTACCCTACTGAAGTCACACCCTAAGAAGACTCAGTTGTGGATGCCAAACTTACTTACACTTTGATTGTATTTATGAAGAGAGGGTGATTGGTATCTTTCAAAATCCCCTAAGAAACTTCCTGTTTCCTTTCTAAATATTTAGCTGGTACACTGATTCATAAGGTAACATTTTTATTAAGCAAATATCATATGTGAGTGATGGAGACCTTTTCAACTCTATTATATTCTCCTCGAACTTATGTTATTACAAAGATCTTTTCTTATTTCCCCATTCCTGCATCTTCTCTTTTCCTTTAAAATAAAAAAGTATTCCTGGTTTTGTCAGTAGAATTTTATTCTTCTCCAGGATCCTAAAATATGTGAAAACAATGATTCACTCTAAACTGAGGGTAAAATTTGTTCTCATGTAAAACAAAGTTTATTCCTTAAGAGTCTATAAATGGCTATAAGGGGAAAAAAGCATCATATTGTCTTTTATCAGTGAAACTTAAGTACAGTTAGGTTTTTTTAAAAAGGGAAACCTTGCAGAGAGTTCCTAAAATATAGATTTCATTAAAAGACACTTCCATAATTTCAGTGAGAGATAAACACCAAGTTACAGAGGGAAAAACTGTTTTTTTTTCCTGGATAAGTGGGGGATTTATTTGCTGTCTGAAAACCATGAAATATATGTTACATAGAAGGAGGGCAAGATACATTTTGAGTGATCTGTGTTCTGTTTAATTGAATGTTTTATGAGTAGAATAAATACTTTGGGACCCTAACATGAGAAATTTAGAAAAGATGAATACTGCCAATTGAAGATTTACTGTCCAGAGTGGGGAAGTGAGAATAAACACACCCAGGTCCAAGGAACATCATTTAAACCAAGAGAAAGTAGAAAACTGTAACAGAACGCTTACCTATTATAATGCATTGTAATAAGGTAGCCCATGCCTAAGTGAGTATATTTCAAACATAGGAGCAATTACTCCTCCCTCCACTGCCAAGAACTGAGTTTGCAAGAGAAGCAAATTCTAGAGTAACAGTATTGAATGAGAAGGTCCTGGATGTCACATTCTAATGTCTTTCTCCAATGTCACACTTCCCATTTCTCCTCATTTCCAGATCATCCCTCTCAGAAGAATTGGAAGCACCTGCATATTAATAGCTCTGAGATACATCATCCTAAGTGTGGTTATATATATATATTTTTCGTTTCCTGAATGAAAATATTTTGTATTTATTTATTATCCAAGAAGGAAAACATCAGTGGAACAATAAATCACTGAAATCAACCTGTAGATCTGTTTCACTGTGCAAAGAAAATATGAAAGGGAATGTTTTACTGGCAGTAAATGGAGGGACATGGATAAAATGTCAAGTGTAGAAGGTCCACAGATATAAATTTGGTTTATATTCCATTTCTGTTTCAGGATTAGTGGGTCTTTGATTCCCATGGTAGATAAATTTCTCCCATTCCTACTTGGAAATTTTACATTTTCATCATTGTATATTTTAGCTTCAGAGGTTCTATTTATTTAATTATTGAAATATACCATTTAATATAATTGCAATATTCTTTTTAATCTTCTAAAACTCATTAAAAAGTGTTGTTTCATATTCTCTGAATATTTTCAAAATCTGAAAAACTTAAAAGCTTTTATTCCTATTGTCTGTCTTTTTTTCTGTCTTTTAGTCATGATAACTTGCTTTCTTAGGGTCTGTATAGATATTTTTAATTTTTGAAAAGATACTTAGATTACACAAATATCATATGAAAAAGATAGGGGATTCTAATATGCCCCACTCCCCACACTTCCCACATTTTCCCACATGAACAACATCTTTCATTAGTGAGGTACATTCATTGCAATTGATGAACAAACTGTGGAGCATTGCCACTAAGCATGGACAAATGTTTACATTGTAGTTTACACTCTCTTCGACATAATTCCATAGGTTATGGCAAGATATATAATGGTTTGCATCTGTTATTGCAATGTCTTTTAGGACAATTCCCAATTCCAAAAAATGCCCCTGTCTTATAACACTTTTTACTGTTTCCTACCCTCAGAACCTCCAGTGACCACTACCTTCAGATTCCCTACATGTGGCTTTTCTGTCCTTTCATTTGTACTTGTAATTAGTACTAGAGTTTGTAGGTTTATGTACAAGTGACTTAAGTTTGGGGGCTGCCCATGTGCCAGCTGGGCCCTGAACCTCAATAGATTTGCAACACTTACTCTCCAGTTCATTGCTTTCACCCAAGACAACAGGCAAGGGGGTGATGATGGACAACTACATACCAAGTAACAGAGAAAGCCTAAAACTGCAAGCAACATAGTCCCATCCATCAGCTCTAAAGGATCACAGCCCCTCTCTATGAGATGTGGAGTAGACATCACCATCCCAGAATCCTCTGGTTTGGGGAATGAAATTTGGACTAAAGTAGACTGACTGGTATCTTACTATGGACTTATTGTGATTCTAGCAATGTAAGAATTTATCCATTGATATACTGAGTTTTAAAATTCTGCTGTTTAATTTGAGGACATATTTGTGTGAATTCTTGGAGGTCTCAGTGGAAAAGAGAGGATTCACGTTTTACATTATTTGGAAATTAGCAAGCTAAAACAATTTAATGTTAAGTTGTGCACCTTGAGCCTTTAAGGTCACAAAGCTTCTGTGATTTCAGACTGCATGCTGGATCCTCATTCAGAGAGCTTTGGCACTTGTAGCACCATGGTCAGGAGAAGTGTGTCTCTTCATACACATACTTGATTAATGTATTTATACTTTGTTAACCTTTACAATGCAACTATAATTCTAATGATCCATCTTTTATA
The DNA here is from genome assembly GCF_030445035.2 of Dasypus novemcinctus. Lineage (NCBI taxonomy): Eukaryota > Metazoa > Chordata > Mammalia > Cingulata > Dasypodidae > Dasypus > Dasypus novemcinctus. The sequence continues at coordinate 1,162,407 of NW_026688628.1, forward strand.
CAGGAATCTCTTACCAGAGTTCCCACTTAGGATAATTTTCTAATTCATTTTCATATAGAACATATTTAGTAATATGAAATCTCAAATTCCTTAATGTGGACAGTCTCTCAAAACTGCAGCTGGCATTTGAAATCCACTACACATCACAGTCCATTTTATTATTTATTTTGTGGCTAAACTAATTCATTCTGTTAGGCCAGATTTGGGATGAATTTGAAATATTCAGGGAAATTTGTAGGTGTGAATCCTCATATTTTAAAAAATAACACATCAAAAAACTATCTACAGGGAAGCAGACTTGGCCCAGTGGATAGGGCATCTGTCTACCACATGGGAGGTCCCCATGGGAGGTCTGCGGTTCAAATCAGGGCCTCCTTGACCTGTGTCCAGTTGGCCACGCACAGTGCTATTGCATGCAAGGAGTACCATTCCACGCAGGGGTGTCCCTGCATAGGCGAGCCCCATGCGCAAGGAGTGCACCCCATAAAGAGAGCCACCCAGTGTGAAAGAAAGTTCAGCTCGCCCAGGAATGGCACCGCACTCACGGAGAGCTCACGCAGCAAGATGACACAACAAAAAAGAAACACAGATTCCCATGCTGCTGACAACAACAGAAGCGGACAAAGAACATGCTGTAAATAGACACAGAGAACAGACAACTGGGGGGTGGGGGCAGGGAGGAAGGGGAGAGAAATTTTTTTTTAAAAAGCCTAACTACAGATTTGTGGGAAATAGAAAAAGAAGGGCAAACTGTACCTAAATCTAGAAGAAGGAGAAAAACAATATAGATTTCAGTGAAGAGAAATGAACTAGAGTATAGAAAAAACAATTGTGTGAACCAATGAAATTGTTTCTTGGAAAAGATCAATAAAATAGAAAAGGTTTATTTAGATTGAAAAAGAAACAAGAAAGAGGATGTAAATTACCAAAATAAAAAATGTAATCAGGGATGTTGCTAAATATTGCTGACATTAAAGGGATTATGAATTAAATCTATGAATAATTGTCTACCGAAATCTAGAAAATAGAAGAAATGGACCAATTCGTAAAAACATGCAATTTATCTAAATTCACTGAAAAGAAATAGATCTCAACAAAAACATAATGAGTAAAGAAATTCAATTAGTTATCAAAAACTTCTCAAAACTAGAAGTCTAGGATCAGACATCTTCCAAAATGAAATCTATGAAATATTCAAAGAAGAATTAATGACAATATTTTTCATAACCTTCCAACTTGAAGTCAAGATACATATAGCTTCCAAACTCATTCTATGAGACTAAAGTTATTTTGATTCCAAAACTACATAAAGCATATCAAAGAAAGTAAAGCAAGGAGCAATTTCTCTCATAAATAGAGATGCAAAGCACTTAACAAATACTAGCATGTCAAATCCAAGAGAATATTACAAGAATTACCCACTAAGACAAAATGGGATTCAAAATGAATGTTCAACTTAAGAAAATCAATGTAATATACCCATTAACCTAATGAAAAGGAAATTACATGAAAATCTAAATTGATGCAGAAAATGTGAGTGATAAATTCCAACACCTTTTCATGATAAAAATACTTAGAAAAATAAGAATATAAATAACTCCCTAAACAGAATAAACAAAATATATAAGAAAACACAGGTAATCTTATCCTCAATCCTGAAAGAGTGGAAGTTATCTCTTTGAGATCTGGAACAAAACAAGGATGACTGCTTTCAATATTGCTATTCAGTATTATACTGGAAGTTAAGAAATTAGGCCATAAAACTAAATAAAGTCTACACAATTTAGAAAGAAAAAGTAAAATCATCTGTTTTAAGAAATGTGGTGATCCTTATCTATATCATGACAAGCTGCCCCAAGAAAACCCTAGAGATCATAAATGAATTCAACCAAATGAAACCTATCAGGTTTACATGAAAAAAAAAAGTTTTATATTATACAACAGAAAGAACATTCTTAAATGGACAATAAAAAAATCCACTCACCATACCATCTAAAAGAAGAAAATGCATAGGAATAACTTTAACTAAAAAGGATGCACAATGAAAACCTCAAAAAAAAAGTTGAATGAAATAATAAAAGAACTAAGTAAATGGCAAGGTATTGTGTGTTCATGAATAGGGAGAATTAATATTGTTAAGTTGTCAGTACTACCCAAAGTTATCTACAGCTTCGATGTAATTCCCATCTAAGTCCTACGAGCCTTTTTAGCAGAAATGGAAAAGCTGATCCTGATATATGGAAATATACCCCAGGAGGATTCCAGTACCATCTTATTATGTTGCATTTACTTATTTGCTTATCTCATGCCTTCTAAAGTCTGTGAGCTGTTTGAGCAGAAGCAAAATATCTCACTCTTCTATTCATTCTCAGAATATAACTTACTATTTACCATACAGTATTGTTGAATAAATATTTGTCAAATGATTAAGAAATAAATGATTGAGTGATTTGCACATATATTGCTAAGTTTTGGGGAGAATGGAGAAGAAGTGAGAGAAAAGGAAATCTTGTTGAGAGAGGGAAGTCCCATGACTCCAAAGGAGACAGATTGGAAACAAGATATTTTAGTGTACCCAGAATCTTTTTTACTATCAGTGATAGAGAAACCATTTTGGGAAACCTTGTAATATTAGAGTTCACATCTAAAGAAAGGTGACTTCCTACAGGGAAGGAAGGTGTTCAGTGGGATAAGAGATGGACATGATTCTCCTTATCTGTCTTCTGAGGTTCAAAACTGGCACGAGTTTGCTTTGTGGTTTTCTTTCTTACCTCCAGAGAAGTATGTATCTTATCAAGAAGAGAGACAAAAGAATAATTCATTAATGAGTTTCATGGGAATGAAATCCCTAAAGGTCTCTGTGGCAGGTTGATACTATTTATGAATTCCAAGAAGAGATTTCAATTATGTTTGTAAACTGGTCTGTTCCTCTGTATATGATACCCTTTGATTGATTTAAATTCATTTTTTTTACATTTACTTAATTAAATCAAGATTAGAGCTTTGATTTGATCATATCACTGGCGGTAGTCATGGTTGAGTCCCTGCCCCCTTGGTGTCCTATATAAATGAACACTCACTCATGAAGATACACTGGAGCAGACACACAGTGGAACATAATTTCATAGATAGAGATTTTTGTTTCACTGCTTTTTCTTTTTCTAAAATTTTTGGAAAAATCCGGTTCAACACATGACATTTAGTCATCAAACAATATGAAGAACTAAATATGAATTTGGGAATGAAGAATTGAGTGACACATTGTTTCTTTTATAAAAGATTATATCTAAACAATTTAAGAGACATAGAAATGAGTACATGCAATATCCTGAGCTGGCTCTGAATTCCTAGTGAAGAGGGTCTAGAACTTTGGACTCATCCTGTGTTGTGTGAGTTAATGAAGGCATCATATGGGACCTCATGATTGAACTGAGCCTTGAAGGAGGAATTGGAATAATTCCATGAGGATGTGGAGGTAGAAGCACAACAAAAAGAGATAAGAGGGACACAAATGTGAGTTCAGTATAACCATAGGATGTGGTGCAGTTTTAGAAATAATTCTGAATATCTGATGAACAATGATAGGCATTCATGAAAAGTTGAAAATGAGCCTTGTAAAAGAGAGTCTTGTATTCTGTCCACAAATTGGATCTTTATGTTTGAGGTTATTGGAGTCTGTGTATGGTTTAGAGAGAGTGATGTTCATGAAAACCCTTGCCAAGTAGAAAGATTTCTCTGGGTTAATATGACTCTATCTGTTGTAAAAACTTTGGAAAGATGATGAGGGATGAAAATAGAAGAGTGGATGCATGGAAGGAGGTGTGATGAGTTAGCATATGTGGGGTTGAATCATAAAGTTTTCACTATTAATGCTTGGCATAATGTCAGTCATTTCATGTTTATCATTTTATTTAGTTATTCCAATTACTCTGTGAAATCGGAGTAATTTTCCAATGCATATAATTGTGTCGGTATTGAATCTTGGAGTTTTATGATCCCAGGAATTTGCATTTCACCAAAAATTTTACTTCTTAATAAACTTAATATTTAGAACAGTTTTAGAGTTGCAGAAATCCTGTAAGGATGTTATAAATAGTTTCCAAGAATCTCTTACCCCCTTTCCCCTGTTTGTACCATCTGCCATCCAAAATAACACCTTTTATTTATTTGTCATAACTTCTTAGTCACTTTGTGATTGTGGCAGCTTCTCAGACTCTTCTTGGTTTTGATAACCTGGATACTTTCGAGGAGTGTAGGTAAGATATATTGTAAAGTTTCCCTCAGTTTGAATTTTCTGATGTTCTTCTCATGATTAGACTGAGCTTATGGGTTTTTGGAAGAATGCACCAGAAATAAAGTATCATTTTTATACCATCATAACCAGGGTGCATCCTATCAACATGACTTATCATTGTTAATATTGACTTCTTTCAGCAGTGTTTTGTGGTTCCCCAGCATAAAGTTCCTCATATCTCTAACCTGCCTTATATCACCTTTGGGAAGAAGTCACTAAGTGAAACCCATACTTCAAGAGTGGGATTTTTCTCCATGGCCTTGAAAAAGTAATATCTACATAAATTATTGATTTTTTTTCCTGCAAGAGAGATTTGTCTCTTCTTATTTATTTAATCAATTATTTATTAATATCAGGATGAACTCATGCAATTTATATGATACTTTTAGTAGTGATACAATATTACTTTTCTTGTTTAATTTGTTCCACTTTTGGCCAGGGGGTAAAATGTCAGCTGTACTCTTTATCTGTAGTATAACCCCATCATTGAGAGTTTTATTTTAGCACATGTTTACTCTATGGTACTATAAATTGTGCCAGTCATTTCTTGCATGTTTCTCTCCTAGAGTCAACAATTTCTCCAAGAAGACACTTATTGGATAATGGTGATAAATTCCATGTTCTGAGTTCCATGGTACTGTGCCTTCTAAGGCCTCTCTGAAGAGAGTGTGAGGAAACATATGTGTGTATATACATGTTTATAAATATGCCTACATACAACACTCTATATTTACTGATACATGAGTTAATAAATCTAAACTATTAACATATAGAACATTCTAGTCTCCTCCCTTGCTTATCTATAATCACCTATTTCACAGTGTGAAAAATATTCCCTCATCTGTCAACTATCTATGAAACTTGATTCCAGTGCAAATGCATAGAAGTATTAGAATTGTTAATCCATACATGGTGGGTTGGTACATTGTTAATTATAGAACTGTACTTTCATAGTTTCTTTAGGCTTTATTTTACAGAGTCCATTCATATCCAATATTACTTCTTTTTTTAAAGTTTAAAACATATCATTGAAAAAGTCTTTAAAGATAATTAATTATGAAAATAATACACATTTATAGGGAATGAGTAGATTTTTTTCCAAAATGTTACACTGAAAAAATACAAGAAGTTCCTTTATACCCCACTCCCCACTCGCAATTGCATCATTTTTAAGTGTATTGATACATAGATCACAAATTACATCAAAAAAATAAGAGGTTCCCATAAACCCCCTACCCCACTCTTCCCACATCAACAACCTCATTCATCATTGTGGTTCATTTGTTGCATTTGGTGAATACATTTAAGAGCGCTGCTGCACCACGTGGATTATAGTTTACATTTTAGTTTACACCCTCCCCCAGTCCACTCAGTAGGTTATGGCAGGATATATAATGTCCAGCATCTGTCCTTGCAATATCATTTAGGACAACTCCAAGTCCCAAAATTGTCCCCACATCACCTCTTTTCTTCCCTCTCCCTGCCCTCAGCAACTACTGTGGCCACTTACTCCACATCAGTGCTCAATTTCTTCCATTGCCAGTCACAACAATGTGTGCGTAAGTGGCTCTCTGAATCTCGAAGTTTCAGAATCAGCAAGGCCAACTCTTTCTTCATCATCTCTGAACACTCTATTCTTAAAAAACTTTTTATATTTTATGGAAGTATATCATTCATACATTAACATACACACTAAAGATTGTGATCTTACAAAATATACATACATAACATCACACAGGTGTCTCATACATCACCCTTTCACCAACTCTTTGCATTGTGAAACATTTGTTACAAACTGTGCATGAACATCATCACAATATTACTACCAACTATAGTTCCTATCTTACATTTGGTGTATTTTTTCCCCAACCCATATTATTTTTTAAATATATTTTTATTACAAATATTGTGAACTTGCAAAACAATCATACAGATGTGTAAATTCCCCATACAATTCCACACCCTTGTTGAACATTTGTTACAGATTATGAGACAATATGACCAGACTATTACTACCAATCATGGTCTATTAGCATGCTTTTTTTTTAGAGTCATGCAAACCTTTATCTTTCTTTTTTTTTAAGATTTATTTATTTATTTATTTCTCTACCCTTCCCCAGCCCGACCCCAGTTGTCTGTTCTCTGTGTCTATTTGCTGTGTCTTCTTTGTCCGCTTCTGTTATTGTCAGCAGCACAGGAATCTGTGTTTCTTTTTGTTGTGTCATCTTATTGTGTCAGCTCTCTGTGTGTGGCACTATTCCTGGGCAGGCTGCACTTTCTTTCACACTGGGCAGCTCTCCTTCTGGGGTGCTCTCCTTGTGCATGGGGCTCCCCTACATAGGAGACACCCCTGCATGGCAGGGCACTCCTTGTGTGCATCAGGACTGCACATGGGCCAGCTACACATGGGTCAATGAGGCCCAGGGTTTGAACTGCGGACCTCCCATGTGGTAGATGGATGCCGTAACCACTGGGCAACGTCCTCTTCCCATAGCATACATTTAGCACACTTTTTCCATACACCTCCTTTATCAACACAGTACAACTTGACATTTATGCAAGAATATTATAGTATTGCTGTTAACCACAGTCTATAGGTCACACTAATTGTAGTTTTCCATGTATATACAATAGTGATATACATCTGCTCTAGTTTACAGAAGAACTTGCTTGTATTTGCACCCTTAACCACAATTCTCAACTGCCTCTGGGTTTACTGTGTATTTCAGTCCTTCAGGTATTCTTTTATTTTTTTTAAAGATTTGTTTATTTATTTCTCCCCCCCCCCCACCCTGCCCCAGTTGTCTGTTCTCTGTGTCTATCTCCTGTGTGCTCTTCTTTGTCCGCTTCTGTTGTTGTTAGTGGCACGGGAATCTGTGTTTCTTTTTGTTGCGTCATCTTGCTGTGTGCTGCCTGCCATTCCTGGGCAGGCTGAAATTTCTTTTGCACTGGACGGCTCTCCTTATGGGGCTCACTCCTAGCGCATGGAGCTCCCTTATGCGGGGACACCCCTGCGTGGCAGGGCACTCCTTGTGTGCATCAGCACTGCACATGGGCCAGCTCCACATGGGTCAAGGAGGCCTGGGGTTTGAACTGCGGACCTCCTATGTGGTAGATGGATGCCCTATCCACTGGGCCAAGTCTGCTTCCCTCTCAGTTATTCTTTAGCTTTCTTTCTATTGACATTTACTTCCCCAGACTAACTTTTTCAGCCACAATCCCATTTATAATCCAGTTACTACTCACTATAATGTGTTATTATCAGCTCTATCCATCACTACACTTTTAAGTCCAGTTAATTAAAACTTCTACAGGAGGAGGCAGGGCAAGGTGGTGTCTGAGTGAGTGCAACTGCAAAGAAGCAGCAAAGTGGTGTTGGAGTTTTGCCGGAGCAGGCTGTTTCAGGACCTTGCAAGGCAGGTGGTGTATGGACGTCTGTTTTTTAGAGACAGTGAAAGAAGTAGTGCTTGCTAAAGGTAGAATTGCAGGTTACAAGCACAGAGGTTGAAAGCTGTGGGGAGGCGGGACCCTTCCACTTATGGCTGGTGGCCACAATGTTCCCTGAGAACTGTCAGTTGTGTGGTGGTGTCCCTGGGCACCATGATCCCCAGATACGTGGTCCCCAGGTCTGTGTCCCCTAAGCTCCATAGTCCGCATTCCACACACCTACATACTCTGAGTCTGCAGTGTCCTGGGCTTCCGTTTCCCAAGTCCAGCACTTCTGGAGGTCCGGGATTGCCCAAGCCCTCCAGTTTTGGACTGACTCCATGAGTGGGAGGGATTTGGTAGAAGGTGCAGCAAAGGGGCCAAGCGAGTGAAGGTTCAATTTTCTGGTTCTCCCTCCCTCCTTTTTCTGTGTATCTGTGCTTCGAGGAGCATACCAGCTGGCTTGGGGAGAGCCTGGGAAGAAAGGAGTAGTGAATCTGCTGACAAAACCCAATTCACCTAAATACCCTGTGATATGAAACTTCGTCTGGGAGAAGGTGGAGTCGGAAAATCAACTAGCCCTCTCATAGCACACCTAAAATAGAGGGACTGTAGGAGGTGCTTTCCAAGCTTCCAATAGCATACTTGGGGTTCCTGGTGAGCTGTGGGTGCTCTCTCTCTGGAAAACAAAAGTCACTGTTTTCTGTGCAGAGCTGGTTCAACAAGGACCCACTTGAATCTCCTACTGGACCTCTCAGGCAGCTTTCCTGCTGCCCTGGGTGACAGGGAAGTAAGGAGGGGAAAAGGGGAGAATGTCAAATCGCTAAGCATTTTATTTAACTGCAAAGAGATACCTTGCTTGAAACTTTGTCTGGCATTTTATTGGGTTGTCTTCTTGTTTTCTTTCTCTTAATCCCCCAAGGTCCTTTTTCTCTTTCTTTTTCTTTTTTCTCTTTTTCTTTTTCTTGCTTACTTACCCCCTCCTTTTTGTCCCTTTTTTCCTTTTCTTTCTTTCATCTCCTTTTTTAAATTTTTAAAAATATTAGGTGCTGCAGGGAGTGCTTCACATTTGCTGTATTTCCTCATTCTCCATTCCACTTTTGTGTGTATATTAATTTTGGTCACCAACACTATCCCCTTTCCTCTACATCTTTCTATCCTCCATCATTTATTGTTTCTCTTACATTACACATCTCTTTGTTTGCCCCCCTATTTTTCTGAATTTATTTCTAATACCTTTGCTCTGTTTTCTGTCTTATATTTACTCTTTATATTACTGTCCTTTTTTTACTCTTTCCCTCTCTCCTGTACACACTGGCCTTTTAATTCACACTATATTCCTCCCCATATTTAGTTTACTGTCTCATTATACATACACTACTTTTCATACTGTTATAAGTATACATACCTTACATGAGTCAAATATCCATTCTCCTAGATCACACATGGTTCCTCTTAATATTTATTATCAATGCTACTATTGTTCATTTTTCTTCTCTTACTCTTTTGGCTTCCCTGACCTTAATAGTTTCCTTCAAGTGAACTTAGCCAAGAACAAGGAAATAGAATAAGAAGAACAAAGTGACAAAGAGAAGAATTAACACACATGCAAAAACAACTAATTAAACACCAAACTAGACAAAGAAGATAAGCAACTGATTAAAACCATCAATATAAAATGATGACAAGACAGCAACAAAAAATTACAAACCAAAATAATAATCAGGAAAACATGCTCCAATCCAATGAACAAACTAAAATCAGGAAGAGTAACAGAACATCAAACAAGTAATTAAAGTTCTCAAAACATATATTAGGGACAAATTTGATGAGGTGGAGGAAGAGATTAAGAATATGAAGAAAACACTTAGAGAGAATACAGAAGAAATTGCAATCATACACAAAAAGATAAAAGATGTGATGGTGATGAACAGTACAATTCTAGAAATCAAAAATACACTCTCAGCAAATAACAGCAGACTCAAAGAGGCACAGAAAAGAATTAGTGGTGTGGAAGACAGTATATCTGAAATCAAACAGATAGTAGAAGTGATCGATAAAAAGAAAGAAAAATTCCAGCATGGATTTAGGGATCTGAATGACAATGGAAAACACACAAACATATACATTACAGGCATCCCAAAAGGAGAAGAGAAGGGAAAAGGGACAGAAGGGGTGTTGGAGGAAATAATGGCTGAAAACTTCCCAAATCTACTGAGGGAGATGGATGTACATGTCCAGGAAGCACAATGCACTCCAAACAGCATAAATTCCAACAGGCCTACCCAAGACATATACTTGTACAATTACATGCTAGGCCACAGAAAAAGTCTCAATGAATTCAGAAAGACTGAAATCATACAAAATAATTTCTCTGACCACAGTAGAATGAAGCTGGAAATCTTCAAGGGACAGAGACCAAGATTTGGCACCAAGATTTGGAAGTTAAACAGCACTCTTAGAAAAACAGTGAGTCAAGGAGGAAATGACAAAAGAAATTAATAACTACCTTAAAACTAATGAAAATTATAACACAACATATCCAAACTTATGGGATGCAGCAAAAGCAATACCGATAGGGAAATTTATAGCCATAAATTCATACATCAAAAAAGAAGAAAGAGCTAAAATTGAATAACTAATTGTACAATTGGAGGAATTAGTGAAAAAAACAACAAACTAAATACAAAGGAAGAAGAAAGAAAGAAATAACAAAGATCAGCACAGAACTAAATGAAATAGAAAAAAAGAAAGCACTTGAAAAAATGAGCAAAACCAAGAGCTGGTTTTTTGAGATCAATAAAATTGACAAACCGTTACCTAGACTAACAAAGAAAAAAAGAAGGAAGATGATGCAAATATGCAAAATAAGAAATGAGAAAGGAGATATCAACATTGACCCCACAGAAATAAAGACTATTATAAAAGGATACTTTGAAAAACTATATTCCAAGAAAAAGGACAATTTAGAGGAAATGGACAAATTCCTAGAAACACATAAGCAGCTTACATTGATGAAAGAAGAAACTGATGATCTCAACAAACCAATCACAAGTAAAGAGATAGAATCAGTCATTAAAACCTCTCAACTAAGAAGAGCCCTGGGCCAGACAGCTTCACAGGTGAATTCTACCAAGTATTCCAGAAAAAACTAACACCAATCATGCTTAAACTCTTCCAAAAAATAAAAATACAAGGAACATTGCCTAACTCATTCTATGATGCCAACATTACTCTAATACCAAAGCCAAAGACACCACAAGAAGGGAAAATTACAGACCAATTCCTCTAATGAACTTAGACATGAAAATCCTCAAAGAAATACTTGCTAATCATATTTAACAATACACTAAATAAATTATACACCATGCCCAAGTGAGATTCATTCCAGGTATGCAAGGATGGGTCAACATAGGAAAATCAATTAATGTAATACACCATATAAACAGACTGAAGGAAAAAGAATCACATGATCATATCTATAGATGCAGAAAAAGCATTTGACAAAATACAGCACAATTTCCTAATAAAAACAATGCAAAAGATCAGAATAGAGGGAAATTTTCTCAACATGATAAAGAGCATATATGAAAAACCCGCAGCTAACATCATTTACAATGTTGAAAATATAAAATCTTTCTCTTTAAGATCAAGAAAAAAAGAAGGATGCCCACTATCAGCCCTTCTATTTAACATTGTCTTAGAACTACTTGCTCAAGCGCTGAGGGAAGAACCAGACATGAGAGCCATCCAAATTGGAAAGGAAGAAGTGAAAATTTCACTATTTGCAGATGATATGATCCTATTCATAGAAAACCCTGGGAAGTCTACAAGAAATCTTCTAGAACTCATAAATGAGTTCAGTAAAGTCACAGGTTACAAAATCAATATGCAATAATCAATACCATTTCTGTATACCAATAATGATCAATCTGAGGATGAAATCAGAAATCAAATACCATTTCCAATAGTAAATAAAAAAAATAAAATACCTAGGAATAAATTTAAATAAAGATGTAAAGGACTTATACACAGAAAACTACAAACACTGCTCAAGGAAATCAAAGAAGACCGAAATAAATGGAAGAATATTCCCTGCCCATGGATAGGAAGACTAAATATCATTAAAATGTCTATCCTACCAAAACTGATCTATGGATTCAATGCAATCCCAATAAAAATCCACACAGCATTCTTTAATGAACTAGATAAACTTACTATGATATTTATTTGGAAAGGAAAGTGGTCCCAAATAGCCAAAGACATATTGAAAAAGAAAAATGAAATTGGAGGAATCACACTACCTGACTCCAAAACGTACTACAAAGCTACAGTTGTGAAAATGGCATCGTATTGACAGAAGGATAGACATACTGACCAATGGACTTGAAATGAGAGTTCTGATACAGATCCTCAAATAAACAGCCATATGGTATTCAACAAGGCCACCAAACCTCTCAACTGTGAGAGAATGGCCTCTTCAACAAATGGTGCCTGGAGAACTGGATATCCATATTTAAAAGAATGAAAGAGGATTACCAATTCACACCTTTTACAAAAATCAACTCAAGATGGATGAAAGACCTAAATATAAGAGCCAAGACAATAAAGACTTTGGAAAGCAATGTAGGGAAGCATCTACAGGACCTTGTAATAGGAAACGGCTTCATGAACTTCACACCCAAAGCATGAGCAGCCAAAGAACAAATAGATAAATGGGCTTCCTCAAAATTAAAGCCTTCTGCACCTCAAAGGATTTTGTCAAGAAAGTGAAAAGAGAGTCTACACATTGGGAGAAAATATTTGGTAACCATATATCTTATGGGAGAAATATCCTGCATTTATAAAGAATTCCTATATCTTGAAAATAAAAAGACAAGCAACCCATTTAAAAAATGGGAAAAAGATTTGAACAGATGCTTCTCAAAAGAAGTTTTACAAATAGCTAAAAGGCACATGAAAAAAATGCTCAAAATCACTAGCTACTAGGGAAATGCAAGTCAAAACACAATGAGATACCATATTACTCCCATAATTCTGGCAGCTATCAAAAAATCAGAGATCTACAGGTGCTGGAGTGAATGTGGAGGAATGAGAACTCTCATCCACTGCTGGTTGGAATGCAGAAGGACCCAGCCATTCTGGAGGACAGTTTGGTAGTTTCTCAAAAAACTAGGTACAGATTTACCATATGAACCAGCAATTCCACTGCTGGGTATATACCCAGAAGATCTGAAAACAAGGACACAAGCTGATACACACACACCAATGTTCATAGCAGCACTATCCACTGTTGGCAAAAGTTGGAATCAATCCAAATGCCATCAAGAGATGAATGGATAAATAAAATGTGTATACATACAATGGAATACTACTCAGCTATAAGAACAAATACACTACAAACACATTTGATAACATGGATGAATCTTGAGATCTTTATATTGAGTGAAGTAACCCAGGCATTGAAGGGCAAATACTACATGACCTCTCTGATAAGAAATAAGTAAACCAAGCTGTTTCAGAGAGATAGAAACAGCTTCAGAGTGACTGGATGATATGCTTAAAGGAAGTTGGGGAGTAGAGAAAGGGTGCAAGCTGACACCTGCATGGGTGAAAGCTATGATAAGCTGAATATAAGTATTTGTACAGAGGAGGGATAAAATGGGGGCATAAGGATACCTCGAGGCAGGGCTTTGTGAGCATGAGGGGGGCTGGAGATGAAAGGATGGATCAGATGGCCCAATTTTTGGGGGGGACGGTGGGCAGAACATTTGAACATAGGAAACTGTCAGGTATGTGGTTGAAATTATAAATTAGAGAAAACTCTAGAAAATATAGTATGGAAGGTTACCTGTTTTAAGATGCTTAAGGGGGGGGTCTGACACATGGAAAGCTTCTAGGGAGAGTGTCATAATGGGTTATACTATTGGGTGGAGACCCATACAATGAGGGTGAAAGTATACCCACATCCTGGGGAGAACTGATGTTCTCAAATAGAGGGAATTTTACCTCTTGAGAGAATTGGTGGCTCCCAGTGGGTTAGGGCAGTCGAGTACGTCAAGCTCTCAACATTGTTGCAAGTATCTCTGAATATGGTCCTTCATGTAATGAAGATTGAATGTCACAGTGGGCCCTGAGAGGATGGGGAAAAAGGTGTTGAATAGATGGAATCAGTGTAACTGTGGGTCAATGGAAGTATTCCATAAGATCATGCAATGATGGATATAGGACATGTTAAATTACACCAAAAATGTATTAAAGTCTATAGGCTAAAATATAAATGATAATGTAAAACATAAGGCAACTAAAAATTTAGAAAATTGTATAGTCTAAAATATAAACCATAATGGAAACTCAAATGGAATCATGTTTGAAAGCTATTGTTTCAATATCTGTACATGAACTGCAGCAAATAGAATATGAACATGTAGAAAGATCAATGTTTGTGAACAGACAAAGGGTTTGATGTTGGATATGTGGGAGTACCATATATTGTATATGTGAATTATTGTGATCTAAAACTTATGTGAAGATAAACTTAATAGTTGGAAGAAGAAAAAAAAAGAAAGTATGTAGACACTGAGGAAGAAATGGAAGAAATTGCCTTGCCACGGTATATGCAGGGCAACACCTACAGCAGTGATGAAAGGCAAAATGTTAAAACAAAACTTTCAGTTTTTCATTTTTTGATACTCCAATTTATTTTTCCTTTTTTAAATTTTTCTAAATTAGTATATATTCTGTATCTAACCTTTAAACCCATCATTATACACCATTTTGCTATTTATGGAATCTGGCAATATATTAGGCTTCCTTTCTAAAGAAGTTTTGGAGTACAGAAGGGTTCAACTATGGCAGGGGAGGAATACTGGTGTGGTGTGTTATTGAAAGGGGGCACGTGATTGGGAGGGAGTTCTCCACGGTGTGTACACAGGGTACATGAAAATGTTTGGGTATTTTCATAGTGGTTTCAGTTAAAAATGACAACTGAGGGAGTGCTGAGTTCCAATCCAGGGGAGCTCTATCACATTCCCAAATGAACAGCAACAATACCCCAAGTGCAATGTCAAAAACCAATAAAGATGGGCGGCCCAGCAATGAGCCCTTGATACTGATGGCTACGATTATGAGCTTGTGTGCCTGAAATATGAACTAGGCGTAGAGCTGCCAGGTGCTGAAGAGTTACCTCCTGAGGACCTCCATGTTGCTCAAATGTGGTCACTAAGCCAAACTTAGCATGTAAATGCATTACCTTCCCCCCAGCATGGAACATGACTTCTGGGGATGAACCTCCCTGGTGCCAAGGCATTACTACCAAGCACCATTTGATGATGTAATTAGAAAAAGACCTTGAATAAAAGGGCCAACTCAGACCAGCAGAATATCTCAACCTACATGTAATATCAAGTGTTTAAAACTGCTTTTTGTCTTGGACAAAAGGGGGAAATGGAAAGGACAAATGAGTTTGTATGGCTATGATTCTCCAAAAACAGTTGGGAGGTCATCAATGGAGTAACGTTTATGCACATCTCAGCAGGGTCCCAGAGACAGCCAAAGTAGATAGAAACCCAGGTACTGGTTCTCCTGAGGGCTGCAGAGACCCTATGTTCATGGCAGATGGCTCTGCAGTTCAGTGCCATGTCAGTTGGCCCTGCTTTGAGTTTGCATTCCTGAGTGAGATGGAGTTAGACTCAGATGTGATCTTTCTACACATGCCTCTTCTGTTACTTTTACCAGACCTGTAGTTGGCTTTGGGTTTCGGGTATACTCAGGAGGCCTGAATCTCTGGACTGTCCATGTGACAGCCAGGCCCTGAGCCTCAGCAGGCTTGCAACTCCTACCCTCTGGTTTATTGCTGTTATCCTGGCCAGCTAACAGGGAGGTGAAGAAGGTCAACCACCACACCAGGGAGCCAAGAGTGCCTACAACTGCAAGCAGGAGAATTGCATCCATCATCCATGTGGAATGTTAGTCCCTTCTTGATGTAGAGGTGGACTGGACAGAACCATCCCAGGGTCTACAGGATGGAGGAGTAGGATATAGATTAGAGTTGACTTACTGGTGTTCTGCTGGGGAACTATTGTGATTAGTAAGGGAAGAAATTGTAGTAGTGATGTGAAGAAAGTGGTCACGGTAGCTGCTAATGTTAGGGAGAAGGAAGAAAAGATATGATGTGGGTGCATTTTCAGGATTTGGAGTTGTCCTGGGTGATGATGCAGGACAGCTGCCGGACATTTTGTTTCCTGCCATGACCCACTGGGTGGACTGGAGAAGAGTGTAGATTACTATG
This sequence comes from Dasypus novemcinctus, assembly GCF_030445035.2. Classification (NCBI taxonomy): domain Eukaryota; kingdom Metazoa; phylum Chordata; class Mammalia; order Cingulata; family Dasypodidae; genus Dasypus; species Dasypus novemcinctus. Next base: position 1,178,417 of record NW_026688628.1, read on the forward strand.
TAGACCACTGTACATGCGGGACTGCAGTGCTCCAAAATGTATTTACCAGGTGCAGTGAATGTGCCATGATGATGCAAGAAGTTGTTGTTGTGGGAGGAGTGGGGTGAGGGTGGTGGGAGGTATAAAGGGGCCTGTTATTTTTTTAATGTAACATTTAAAAGAAAATAAAGAATAAAACTTCTACATACATTAAGCATCTTTATTCTCAAAAATCCTCTTATCTCCTAATAACAGATACAATTCCATGTGTTTATTATTTGTATTTAGTTTATGTTAATGAGACCATGCAATATTTGTCCTTTTGTGTCTGGCTTACTTCACTTAGTATAATGTCTTCAAGACTCATCCATGTTTTCACATATGTCCCAATTTCATTTCTTCTTACTGCAGCATAATATTCCTTTGTATAGACCACATTTGTTTATACATTCAATCATGAAGGGACACTTGAGTTGTTTCCATCTTTTGGCAATTGTGAACAACTTCGTTATGAACATTGGTGTGCAGATGTCTGTTTATGGCCTAGTTTTTAGTTCATCTGGATATATTCCTTGTAGAGGAATTGCTGGATCATGTGACAGTTCTATATTTAGCTTCCTCAGGAACCTCCAAACTGTATTCCATGAAGGCTGCACCATTTTACACTCCCACCAACAGTGAAGGAGTGTTCCTGTTTCTCCACATCCTCTCCAGCACATATTGTTGTCTGTTTATTTTTTTTTAATAATGGCTGTTCTATGTGGTGTTAAATGATATCTTATTGTTGTTTTAATTTGCATTTCCCTAATAGCTAGTGATATGAAACATTTATTCATGTGCTTTTTGGCCATTTGTATTTCCTCTTTGGAGAAATGTCTATTTAAATCTTTGGTCCATTTTTAAATTTATTGCTTGCTTTTTTATTGTTGTGTTGTATGATCTCTTTATATAGCATGGAAATCAAACCCTTATCAGATAATTGGTTTCCAAATATTTTCTCCCATTGTCTTGATGCCTTTTCACCTTCTTGATGAAGCCCTTTGAATCATAGAAATGTTTAAGTTTGAGGAGGTCCCATTTATCCATGTTTTCTTTTTTTGCTCGTGCTTTTGGTGTAAGGTTTATGAATCCTTCACCTACCACCAGGTCTTTTTTTTTTTTGAGTGCAAGAACAGGTCTGCTTTATTACGGAAGTACACTTAGCTATATAGGGTTGGGTAGAGGGAGGGGCGTGATGAAGGGAGGGTTGGCTAAGGGGCGGCTGTGGACAGGCTGAAGCTGATGGATAGACCTGAGGTAAGCAGTTACTGGGGAAGAGGGCAGATTGTGGGTTGGCAATATGGGCGGGACTGGCGGGAAGGACGGCGGGGGCTGGAAGGGGAGGAGGGGTGGAGAAAGGCAGCAACAATTGCTCCTTTTGTTTTTAAAAGGAAATAGAGGCAACAAGTTTTGGTGCGCACTGTGGGTGTGAATAACTCGGTGTGTGCAGCAACAAAAGACAAGGATTATGAGGAGGAGGAGGAAAAGGAGGTTATAAGGGCGGGTACTGGGATGAGATGAGGGGTAGGGGGAGACCCCGAGGACCGGCTGGCCATTAGCGGACGACATAGCATCTGGCCAGGACACATGTGCCCGCCATCAGGGTCGGCGCATGCCGGCGCCTGGTGCGCACTGAGCCTTGCCAGCGAAACGGGCCCGTGATGTCCCCGAACCCCCCGCCCAAGGGGGAGGAGTAGTTGGGGAGAGGTGGGGGGAGGAAGATAAGAAGCTATAGGTGTGCGGTCTGGAGTAGGTGGCGTGGGCTGAAGGGGCGTGGTGGGTGGCTGTGGGGGGACTCAGCGGTGGCGAGGCGTTGGTAGTGGACTTGTACAAAGGAGCTGAACACTGCATTGGCTTGGTCTTTGGCAAGGTGGACTATCCTTCTGATGGCCCAGGGGCCCACAGTGAGGACTAAAAGGATAATGATATTTGGGCGGAGGCCGCGGGGGTTAACACCCTGAGGCTGCAAAGGCCCAAGTGGCAACAATGGCGCGCAAGTCTGGCACGCGCGCACAAGGTGTTTGCAAGTTTCAATGGGTAGGTCGGGGAAGAGCTTCCGGATGGACCGCGCGGAGAAGTGGAATTGGGAATGCAGGAGCTTGGCTTGATTAACAAAGTCTTCAAGCCGTGGCCCGTCGGCAGGGCTTTCATGGAGGAGGACTGGGCTTACCTGGCGGCTTGACACAGAAGCATCAGCGAGGTCATTCCCTTGAGCCAGCGGTCCTGGTAGGCCAGAATGGCTTCTGATATGAGCAATGAACCAGGGCTGTTGCCTCGCCTCAAGCAGTCGCTGTACGAAGGCGAGTGCCCGATCGATGTTTGAGTCACCTGGTAGGAAAGTAGCAAGCGGGAGGCTGCGACACACCTGAAGAGTGTATAGGCTGTCAGTAAAGATGTTGAGAGGCTGGTCTGGGTGGAGATTGAGGACTGCAGCGACAGCTAGAAGCTCGCCCACTTGAACAGAAGAGTCATTTGTGAACAGCAGTTGCCATGGCTCAGGATTCTCAGGAGTGTATATGATGGCAGCAAATGCCGTTTTTGAGGCATCTGTGAAGGCAGTGATAGCAGAAGGGATCGGGTTCCGTGCGGGCAATGGACGGAACAGGTTGGAAAACGCAAATTGAGACATTCCCTGCAGCAATCGGTGATGAGGATAGTGGTTGTCAAAGGAGCCGCGAAAGAGCTCTACCAGGCTCTGCATTTGGGCATTGTTCATGATGAGGGAGGTAACTTCCTTGGCATCTAAAGGCCAAACAATGGTGTGTGGCGGGATGCCATACGTTTGTATGGAGAGAAGTACTAAGTCAGTGGCCAGCGCGATCCAGGCCCTTGTAAAAGGGCAGATTTTCAGGAGTTTGCTCTTTGACGTATGCAGAAAAAGGAGAGGGCCATCTTGCCACAAGAGACCTGTGGGAGTGATTGGCGTTGGCAGAACTAAAGCCAAGATTGGAAGGGTGGGGGAGAACCGCTCCAGGCGACACTGTTGCAGGGTGGCGCTGACTTGTTGGACGGCTTCTCGAGCCTCTGGAGTGATGATGCTGCTGCGAGTGGTCGCTGTTGGAGGGCTGTCCCTTGTCTGCAAAAGCTCGAAGAGAGGCTGCATTTGCGCTGTTGTGATGGGAAGCGCCGAGCGAAGCCAATTGATTTGCCCGTAGAGCTGTTGGAGCTCAGTTAATGTCATCTTCGGAGAGAGGTGGATTTTTGGGCTTGTGGGCTGGATAAACCAATGAAAATGAAAGCCTAAAAATTGAAAAGGAGGTTGGAGGTTTAATTTTGTCTGATTGCACGGTAAGTCCGAGGCTTGAAAGGTTTGTCATCACTGCAGAGAGCAGGTCATTGAGGAGCGCGCTGGAGCTCGCTGCTAAGAGAAGGTCATCGATATAGTGGAGAATGTATGTTTGCTCTGGATGAAACTTTGAGCGCAGTGGCTCAATAGCATGGTTGACATAGAGCTGACATATGGTTGGGCTGTTCCGCATACCTTGCGGTAGCACTCGCCATTGGAATCGAAGCGCTGCGCCCTGGTTGTTGGTGCGTGGGACTGTAAATGCAAATCGTGGACAGTCTCGCGGGTGAAGAGGAATAGAGAAAAAGCAGTCCTTGATGTCGATGGTCGCCGCGTGAAAATGCCGGGGGACTGCGGTGGGATGCGGGCATCCTGGCTGAGGTGACCCCATTGGCTTGATATGCTTGTTGATTTCGCGGAGATCGTGGAGAAGGCGGTATTTGCCAGTGCAGTGTTCTTTCTGCTAATGACAAAGACTGGTGAATTGTAGGGACTAGTGGATGACTCTATATGCCCTGCTTGTAGCTGCTCTTCGACGAGGGCAGAGGGAGCTTGCAGCTTGTGAGCTGGCAAGGGCCCCTGCTCGACCCTGATGGGCTCCTCTGTGTCCCATTCCAGAGGGATAGGGTCAGGTTTTGAGATGGGAGCAGTGGCCCCTAGAAGGGGGGGGGCAGCGCAGCTGAGAAGGCTTCTGTGGTGATTCGGGCCTTTAGCTGGCTGAGGACATCTCTCCCCCATAAGATGGTTTGGACAGACGAGAGGACGAGTGGGCGAATTTGGCCTTCGTGGCCTTCTCGGTCGCTCCAATGCAGAGGCTGGGATGTTTTCCAGGAGTTGGCGGCCCCAGTGGCGCCGATGACTTGAGGGCCAGTTTCCAGGGGCCAGTGATTGAATGCAGCGATTTCGAAGGGAACACAGGAGACTTCAGCGCCAGAATCCAGGAGCCCATTGAGCCATTGCCCATTGATTTTGAGCTCCAGTGAAGATTTTTGGCGGCGTGTGATGGGCATTGTCCACATTATGGCTTGGGAATTTTTCTGGGGGCCTCTTGGGGGTGGGGCTGAGGCCTGCCCCGCTGGAAGTTTAAAGGCTGCTGGGAACCTTGGGCGGCACAGCAGTCGCGGGCCCAGTGATATCCTTTCCCACAACGCAGACATGGCGTAGGAGGGCCCCTTGGCCGTTGCAAAGGCGGGTCTGAGCGAGGCGCTGGGCCTGGCTGGGAGCACTCGCGGATGAAGTGGCCGGGCTGGCCGCACCAAAAGCAGACGGAAGTGGGGCTGGATGAAACAGCCATGGCAGAGGCAAAGGCAGCGGTGAGTGTTTTGACTTGTGGGTCGACGTCACGGCAAGCAAGGACCCATTCGTGCAGAGCTTTGTCGCGTATGGGAAGGATTATGGCCCAGAACGGCGCAAGGCACCCGTCAATGACTAACTCTTTGGCTAACGCAAATTGGGCATCCTCGCTGGAAATTTTCTGCTGACAAGCTTCCAGGACGGGGGCGACAAATGCTGGGAAGGTCTCATTGGAGTCCTGAAGCAGCTGCGCAAGCTTGGTGGGCTGCTTGGTGGAAACTAGAGAGAATGACCACTGGACAAGGACCTTTACCCGGTGCCAAAACCCTGGGTCAATTTCGAGATAAGAATGAGAGTTTGCATAATTGTTGGTGCCCGTGTATGCATCGGAGGGATCGAGGACGCTGGCCTGGGCATTCTCCACGATTTGCCGGTCAACAGCTGCTTGATAATGGGTGCAACATTCAATAAATTGACCCGGTGTCAGGATGGCATGGGCTAGTGCAATCCAGTCATATGGGAGAACGAGTTGGGTCCCTAACTCCTCAAGTAGTTGCTGCGCATAAGGGCTGCCAATCCCGTCTTCCTTTACAGCTTTGTGGAGGGTTCTGACCTCTTCTGCTGTAAAGGGTAGCCAAGTTTGGGGTCGCTGTGGCATGGGCTGTGGATTTAGTGGATACAGCTGAGGGGTTTGAGGAGGCGTGGCACCGGGGGACGATGGAGCAGCCAAGGCAGGTGAAGGGCTATTGCCATATGGCGGCGGCAAGGGATAAGCGGAACACGGGTGAGAAAATGGCGGCTTAGCGGCTTCCAGGCGACAACAAAATGGCGGCAGGACCCTTCCGGGCGCCGGCCAAGATGGCGGAGCAGCTACATCCGGCGGCAGACAAAATGGTGCGGGGGGCGCTTCCGGTTTAGCGGAAGATGGTGACCCTGCAGTTTCCGGGCCTGAACTGGATGCTGGCTGGGCAGGAAGAGGCGGGTAGAGGCGGGAGGAGGAGGATACTGGCAGAGAAGAAGCCGGATGCACGCCATCTTGGGCAGAAATGGGGGAAGAAGGTGGAAGTCCGCCATCTTGGGGAGTGGCAGGAGTGGTTTCTGTCTGCTGCGGGGAGCTCGGGCGGGGAGGTTCGCGCTCGAGAGCAGCAGCAAGTTGGTTAGACAGAGAGTCAGTGTCAGTGGACTCATCGGGATCACAGTCTAGAGGCCGTTTGGGAGAAGCTTCATAAACGGCCTCGGTTGGGGCACCAAGGAGACAAGCGCGAATGGCAACGAGAATGGGTAAGAGGCCTGTTGGGAAGGTGCGTTTCTCGTGCTCCATGGCGGAGGTGACTCGATCTATGAGTCGCGAATAGGTGTCCAGGCTCCAGAGTTGGCAGGTGGCGAGCCACGGATTAAAAGGGAGCAAGAGATCCCAGTACTTTTGGAGCTGCCACAAGGAGACACGGACTCCATTGGCATCGAGCAGGGCAGCGAGGGCCCTGACTTGCGGCGCCTGATGCAATGACAAAGAGGTGCCCATGACGGGATAGGGACGGGACGACGGCGAGGGGTCCCTTGGGGCTCGTCTGGGTGAGGGGTCCCAACCTGGAAAGGAGGACGATCACAGCAGCAGCAGCAGCAGAGAGGGGCCGGGGGAGGAGCCGCCACGTTGGGTGCCAGTTGTAGCTGAGCGAGAGGGTTTCGTCCTCGCTCAGGCCCAAGAGTCGGGGGAGCTTGCTCCTGCCGAACCACCGGCGGGGGGTGCCCCAAGAGGGAGCACCGGTTCTCCAGGCATGGGGGACGCGTGGTTGGGGAAAAACCATGGAGACCGCTTGAGCGCAAGAACAGGTCTCACCACCAGGTCTTGAAGATGTTTTCCTACATATTCCTCTAGAGGCTTTATTGTACTTCCTTTTATATTCAGGTCTTTGGTCGACTTTGAGTTTATTTTTGTATAATATGTGAGATAGGGGTCTTCTTTCTTTCTTTTGGCTATGGATATCCAGTTCTCCCAACAAAATTTTTTGAATAAGCTTTTCTTCCCCAACTGGGAGGGCTTGACAGGATTGTCAAAAATCACTTGGCCATAGATGTGAGTGTCTGTTTATGAACCATCAATTTGGTTCCATTGGTCTACGTGTCTATGTTTATGACAATACCATGTTGTTTTTACCACTGAAGCTAATTATATGATTTAAAGTCTGTAAGTGAGAGTCCTCCAACTTCACTTTTCCTTTTGAAAATGTTTTTGGCCTTTTGGGGACTCTTACACTTCCATATAGACTTGATAATTGTGTTTTCCATTTGCTAAAAAAAAATACTGGTGGAATTTTTATTTGTATTGCATTGAATCTGTATATCAATTTGGGTAGAATTGACTTCTTAATGATATTTAGTCTTCCAATCCATGAGCAAGAAATGTTATTCCAATTATTTAGGTGTTTTAAATTCCTTTTTGCAATGCATTATAGTTTTCTGAATACAAGTGTTTTGCATCCTAGGTTAAGTTTATTCCTAAATATTTGATTCTTTTTGTTGCTATTGTACATGGAGTGTTTTTCTTGACTTCCTCCTCAGATTGTGCATTTTTCATGTAAAGAAACACTACTGATTTTTGCTTATTGATCTTGAATACTGACACTCTACTGAAATAATTTATTAGCTCTAGCAGCTTTGTTGTAGATTTTTCAGGACTTTCTAGATATATAATCATCATCTGCGAATAGTGAAAATTTTAATTCTTCTTTTCCAATTTGCATGCCTTTTATTTCTTTTTCTTGTCTAATTGCTTTAGCTAGAAACTCTACCACTACATTGAAGAACAATGTGGTTAGTGAGCATCCTTGTCCTTTCCCTGATGTCAATCAGAAAGTTTTCAGTCTTTCACCATTGAATACAATGTTAGCTGTGGGTTTTTCTTATATGGCTTTTATCATGTCGAGAAGTTTCCTTCAATTCCTAATTCTTTGTGTATTTTTCTCAAGAAAGGATACTGTATTTTGTCAGATGCCTTTTCTGTGTCAATTGATAAGATCATGTGATTTTTCTTCTTTGACTTATTAATGTGGTATATTACGCTGATTGACTTTCTTGTGTTGAACCAGCCTTACATGCCTTGTATATAATCCACTTGATAAAGAAGGATAATTCTTTTAATGTGTTGTTCAATTTGATTAACAAGTATTTTATTGAGGATTTTTGCATCTATATTCATTAGAGAAATGGGCCTATAACTTTATTTTTTTGTAATAGCTTTATTTGGCTTTAGTGTTAGGGTGATATTGGTTTCATAGAATGAGTTTTGTAGCATTCCTTCTTGTTCAATTTTTTGGAAGAACTTGAGTCACATTGGTATTAAATCTTCTTTGAATGCTTGGTAGTACTCACCTGTGAAACTGTCTGGTCAAGGGCTTTTCATTTTGGGGAACTGTTAAATGACTGTTTCAATCTCTTTACTTGTGATTGGTTTGTTGAGTCTTCTATTTCTTTGAGCATCAGTGTAGGTTGTTTGTACATTCTTAGGAAGTTTTCTATTTTATCTACATTGTCTAGTTTTTTTAGCATAAAAGTAGCATAAAATTATTCATACTCCCCCTAAAATGAACTACAAAAACCATACAGTCTGACTCATGCCTATCTATTCTCACTTCTCCCTCCTCATTGGATTCCAGAGCCTCTGTCTTCTTCAGTGCACCTGTCAAACTTGGGGTCTATGCTCAGCTTGTCCCCATGCTTGTAATATCATTTTCTACATCTATGTCCCCTTTCCCTGCCTAGTCTCAATTCCTACTCCTCCTCAAGGTATCTTCTCTAATTTCCTTACCATGGAAGGGTTTTTCTTATTGCCATATCCAGATTAGGGCATCCCATTCTATTTTCTCATTGCATCCTGAATCGCCCTTCAAAGGCCAATGCCAACAATTGATCTTTTCAGTTAGACTAATGAGGACAGTTTCTGGCTCTATGGTATTCAATTTTGTATCTTCATGGAATAAATACTTAAGGTGTATTAATGCAGACATGTTGAATGAATGAACATACACACACAAATGAAATGCACACATAGTATCACACTTTTATACATTCACAAAATTTATTCAATTAACATATTGATGTCTAGTGTGCACAAGGTGTTGTGCACAGGAAACATTTCCTCTGAAGGCTTAAAGAGTAAAATGCATAATGTCATTTCAATGTCAGGGTAAATTCAGGTCCAGTAATTCAGTACTAGTGACTATAAATTATACCAGGTTAAATGTGATTCAGAAGTAGAGTGATTAAAAATCTGATCCCATCTTCCACTTTAGTACTTCCAGTAAGCAAGTATATTCATTTTTAATGCATTCAGGTGAAAGAGGGGTACAAAAATTGTTTTAATATGATACCTAAAATGACTGGGCAAGAGCTATACAATGGTCCATTCCACCATTCATACACCACATGGTTTTCACACCTGGTCCATGCTATTTCCTCAATAAACTACTTGTCTGTGCCTGCCATTGTTTCTGCAGCCTCTAGTAATGGAAAAATGCTGTATTTCTTGGTACAGAAGTCAGTTAAAGTTTATGTATCAGCTTGGTCTCCATGTCTTGACTGCGAGCACCTCTAGGGCTAGGGGCAACAGGGTATTCATCTGTGCACTGTTTGCACTGCAAACTATTCTGATGTTGGGGAATTATTGGTTTCTGAGTCCAAAAGCTGGAATCTCAGAAACCAAAGTTATGGACACCCAGTGTGCTACAGATGTGGCCCGATCAAAGCTTTGCTTATTATTCAATCAAGTAAAAGTGAAACCTCTGAATCAATTTAATCTAATATGCCCAGAGGAGCTGACCAGTTCACAAACAAAATCTAACATCTATTTTTGGAATTCATAATCAATATCAAACTGCTACAGAGTGTGTCCAGAAACAGAACTTATATGTAGGTATTTATTATCCTCAATACATAGAAATTCAAATATGTGGAAAAATAAGGAATATTCCCAAAATGTTGTTGGATCTTTAAAATAACCACAGACAGAAGAAAGGAGGGAAACCTTTATCATGCATTCCATGATAATTAGGAAAAAAGGAAATTTATCAACAAAAAACTGAAAACCAAAGTGGAAGTCTATTCAAATGTATTCTAAACATACAAAACTAACTAGAATATGAGTATTCAATATTAGATTTAATGTAATGAAAAAGGACAAAAAAATGTAATTTAATGTTGAAAAGTTGGATGATGTGACTGTCATTCTCCTGACATTATTAGAGAAAAAATGTGATTCACTTCTTAATTGGTGAAGGTAAATGCAAACATGGTGTTGATTTTCTTCAGGCATTCTATTTATTGCAGGACAATATTCAGTTACAACTTAAGAAGTCTTATTGTCCACAGAATATGTTCTATACCATAATCCATGGTGAGTGTTCCTATCTGGTCTTAATAAAATAATATAGCATCTAGGAGCAAAGATGTAGCCTAGTAATCCAGCACTGGAAGCCAAGCTGGAGAAGATTTCAATGGCTGCCATTACCTTCCCCTTGGTGCTGTGGTAGACAGAGAGGAAACTGACCCAAACCCTGCAGAACACCAGCATGGTGTCAAGCAGGTTCCTGGCCATGAAAGCTACATTGAAGCTCCAGAGGGCCAAGCAGCCCAGGTATCCCAGGACACAGTAGAAGGCAGTAGCTGAGCCCTTAAGACACTCAATGGGAATATAACCAGGCTCAGTGTGTGTATCTTTATCAATGAATGGGGGAGATGTTCTGAACCAGATTTCAGAGAGTATCATCTGGATTAGGGAGCAAATGGAAATAGCAAAGTTAGGTGGCCCTGATTCCAAACACTGCCTCATCCTTCTCCCTAGAGCAGGGACCTTGAATTCCAGAACCACAGTGATTGTTTTGGCCAAAACAGTGGGCACAGCCACTGCAAAAACAATTCTAAATGTGATTTGTCAGAGGATGCAGATGGCTGTGTTGGGATAAATGATGAAGAGCAAGGAGCATAGGAAACACAGGGTAAGGGAGATGAGCGGGATGTAGCTGAGGATCCATTTATTGGCCTTGACGGTGGGAGTGTCTTGGTGCTTCACAAAGACCGCAAGAGTAACAGTAGTGAGGAAAGAGAAGCAAAGAGCTGTGCAGACCAGAGTCAACCCCAAAGGGTCTTTTGGAGGGAATGAGTTCTCTCATTGTTTGCATTCTGATGATCTGGACACTTCACACAGTGTTCTACATCTGGTGAGAAATGCAAAGTGTCATCAGCCCATGTTCAGTAATTCTCACTTATTCACTTGACCCAAAAGAATAACATTGGACAATTTCAGCCAAATTTGTCCAGCTTGTGATGATTTTAAATAAACCTGTGCTTTAATGTGCTTGTTGTTCCTTCCCTAAACTTTCTCTTAGACCTCTGGCTTTCTTTTAAACATTCAGTCCATCAATTTGATAACAGTGTAATTTATTTACTGTTGAGCTTCCATTCTTTTCTTGTCCACACATCATACTTTTTCTAGTGGATTTTCTGCTTGTTTCTGTAGATGGTCCCTGTATAATTTTGATGTAATTCACTATTGACCAGATCTATGTTAAATAATTTATTCCACTTGTGGCTTGACCATTCATTGCCAAACAGAAAATATCAGTATTAATGTAATTAACATTCATTAAACTTTTCCTTTAAGGTTGATGATATATGATGATACATGTCTTATTAAACAAATTTTCTCCTTTGAAAATGAAAACATTCTTCTCCTTTTTGTTTCTTTAAGGTTTTCATTTTTACATTTAGAATTACAGTTTTCCTGATATTGATGAATCTGCATGTGACCAATTTGTTTCTAGATATGTCATTTGGTTCATTTTATTTCCTTTTTATCCTTATGATGAAACAACATTATAGTGACTTAAAAAAAGAAACAGGTAGAATATACATTCCCATTTCACTCCTTGTTTTAAAGTTTGTCTTAGCAAAGCTTTTTGAAAATGATCTCATAGGAATGATTTAATAAGTTGTAATTGCCCCATAAAGTTGTGATTGTGATAACAATTGCATGACTCAGTCAATCAATTTGGAGAATAATGATATCTTTACAATATTGAGTCCTTTCAATTATGAACATGGTTCATCCCTCCATTTATTTAGTTTTCTTTAAATTTTTCTTGATACCTTTATTATACAGAAGTCTTTCCAAACTTTCCTAAATATTATTTTTAGGCATTTAATACTTTCAAGATATTTTAAATATCTTCTTTGGAAGTTTCATTTTATAAAGCCCTATGAGTTGCATATATAAGAAGCTTTTATATTACCCTTGTATTCAGACCACTAAACTGAGTGTATAAAATCTTCCAGATCTTCAACTTATGCAATAAACTCCTTTCCAAATTATGTCAATTTTACTTTATCCTTTCAAATAATTATTCCTTCCAATCTTTTTCTTGCCAATATTGCTTTGGGAAGGATCTCCAGTGCATTGTTAGATGTGTTAATATTGAAAATTTTTGTTTTGTTATTGATCTCCCAGGCATGAAATACTTCAATATGATGTGAAATTTGTGTTAGTTTTCAGGAAGTATCTTTTAAAGGATGAAGATGGTTCTTCTCAATTTTTATTTGATAAGTTATGCTTTTGTTGTCTGTTCTAAAATCACTGGTGGGTGTTGAATTTTATTAAGTATTTTCCTTCATTCACTGAGATGACAGTTTCTACTTTTCAGGGGGTACATATACTGAATTACCTTGCTTTGCCATGATAAATCCTCTTTATAAAATATTGCTGGAATTAGACTGCAGATTATTTTTTTATGATATGTGAGCTTATGTTTAAAAAAGCTAGAAACCTGTAAATTTCCTATTTTTAATGGCCTTATAAGATTTTGATACAAATGTTAAGCCGTAATCATAAATGGAGATATTTTCCCTTTTTTTTCCTATTCCTTGGAAAAGTTTGAGTAAATAAGTATTATTTTTTCCTTGAAAGTTTAGTGGAATTCCCCAATAAGGCCATTGGTCAATATGAAAATTTATGAGAATGTTTTAATCTATAGATTCAATCACTGAAGAAGATATGAATCTTTTCAGATTTTTTATTTTGGGGGCCTATTTTTTGGCAACTTTTATTTTTCTAGGAATAGGTGAATATCATTTATTTTTTTGTCTTTATTTTTTAATATTACATTAAAAAATATGAGGTCCCCATACACCCCCCAACCCCCTCACCCCACTTCCCCCCCATAACAACAACCTCCTCCATCATCATGATACATTCATTGCATTTGGTGAATACATCTCTGAGCACCACTGCACCTCATGGTCAATGGTCCACATCATAGCTCACCCTCTCCCATATTCCACCCACTGGGCCATGGGGGGACATATAATGTCTGGTAACTGTCCATGCAGCACCACCCAGGACAACCTCAAGTCCTGAAAATGCCCCCACATCTCATCTCTTCCTCCCATTCCCTACCCCCAGCAGCCACCATGGCCGCTTTCTCTACACCAGTGCCACATTTTCTTCGATTACTAATCACAATATTTCATGAATAGAATATCAGTAAGTCCACTCTAATCCATACTCTATTCATCCATCCTGTGGACCTTGGAATGGTTGTGTCCACTCCACATCTATATCAACAGGAGAGGCTTGTGAACAAAGATCACATCTGAGTCCAGCTCCATCACACAGAAACACAAACTCCAAAGTAGGGCCAACTGACATGGCACTGAACTCCAAGTGCCATGACCATAGGACCTGTGGATCTCTGTAGCCCTCCAAAGAACCAATACCTGGGGTTGTATCTACTTTATCTGTCACTGGAACTCTGCTGAGGAATGCATAAGGGCAACCCCTTTGATAATCTCCTGGATCTTTTTGGAGACTCACAGCCATATAGACTAATTTGTCCTTTCCATTTCCCCCTTTGATTCAGGTCACACAGCATTTTTAACTCCTGGTTTTATATGTAGATTGAGATATTTTGCTGGTGCGAGTTGACCTTTTATTCAAGGTCATTTTCTAGTTACATCATCAGCTGGTACTTGGTAGTAATCCCTCCATGCCAGGGAGGCTCATTCCTGGGAGTCATGTCCCAATCTGAGGGGGAGGCAACACATTTACATGCTGAGTTTGGCTTCAAGACTGGCCACATTTGAGCAACACGAAGGCTCTCAGGAGGTAACTCTTAGGCACCCTGCAGCTCTAGGCCTTATTCTTATTTCAGGTGCACAGGCTCACAAGCATAATCATTAGTATCAAGGGCTCATTGTTGGACCTTACTTATTTTTTGGTCTTTGCTATTGCACTTGGGGGATTGTTACTGTTCGTTTACGGGCTGTGGTAGAGCTCCCCTGGCTAGGAACTCAGCACTCCCTCAGTTGTTTTTAATTGTATCCACTATGAAAATATCCAAACATTTTTATGTACCCTGGATATATGCCCTGTAGAACATCCTGCCAACCATGTGTCCCCTGTCAATAACATCCCACACCAGTATTCCTCCCCTGCCATTGATGAACCTCTCTGTGATCCAAAACATCATGAAAAGTGAAACCCAATATATTGCCAGGTTCCATTAATAGTAAAATGGAATATAGTGATGAGTTTAAAGGTTAGATATAGAATACATATTAACATGGAAAAATTAAGGTAAAAATAAATTGGGGTATCAAAAAATTTAAAAATGCAAAAGCTTTGTTTTGGATGTTTTACCTTCCGTCACTGCGATAAGTGTTGCCCTGTATGCAAATAGGCAAGGCAAGTACTTCCGTCTTTTCCTCAGTGCCTATGTCCTCTCTTTTTCTTTTCTTTTCTCCTAACTATTGAGCTTCTCTTCACAAGAGCCCTAGATCACAGTAATTCATATATACATTATATACAGTACTCCCACACATCCACCATAAAACCTTTTCAGTTCCACAGTGATATTCTAATAACTTATTCATATCATATTTACTGAAACTGATGTACAGACTCTGAGACAATAGCTTTCAAACAAAGTGACATCTGTGCTTACATCGTGGTCCATACTTTAGGATACACAGGTTTCTAAATTTTTAGTTATCCTATGTTTTACATTATGGTTTACATTATTAGTCTGTCGTCCCCTATATGTTTATGGTGTAATATTACATGTTTTATATCCATCCTTGTGTACTCTTGCGAAACTCCTCTCTTATCCCTTCATTTACCTTGGTTCTATCCATTCAACATCCATTTTCCCCTCCCCTTGTGGCCCAAAGTGACAGTCAACCTCCATTTCCCAAGGAGCCACGTACAGAGATACTTGCAACAGTGTTCAGGGCCTGACTTGCTCAGCTGCCCTAAAGCCCTGGGAGCCACCCTTTCTCTCAAGAGATACAGTTCCCTCTATTTGATGGCATTAGTCCTCCCCCGGATGTGGGTCCACCCTCACTCTCACTCCTTGGGTCTCTACCCAATGGTGCAACCCACCCTGGCAAAATGAGCATTCAGACATTCCCCAGGAGACCATCCCGCATCAGACCATCCCCTCCGAGCATCCTAAACAGGTAACACTCCTGATTATATTTTGATACGATTTTCTCAGTATTTTACTCTTAACCAACACCTGACTCTCTCCTATGTTCATATGTTGCCCCTCCCTCCTCCCAACTTTTGGGCAATATTACCCATCCACCCATCCCTAGCCCCCCTCAAATCTGCAAAGCCCCACCCAAAGGCAACCCCTTGCCCCCATTTTATCTCTTCTTTGTGCTCATACTTACCATCAGCTCATCATAGATTTCACACCTGCAGATGTGGGCTCACATCCTTCCTCCACCCCCCGATTTCCTGTAAGCCTATCTTCCAGTCACTAGCTCTTTGAGGCAGCTTGCTTATTTCATATCATTGAGGTCATGTAGTATTTGTCCTTCAATGCCTGGGTTGCTTCACTCAACATAAGGTTCTCAAGATTCATCCATGTTATCACGTGTGTTTGTAGTGTATTTGTTCTTACAGCTGCATAGTATTCCATTGTATGTATATACCTCATTTTATTGATCCACTCGTCTGTTGATGGGCATTTGGGTTGATTCCAACTTTTGGCGATAGTGAACAATACTGCTATGAACATTGGTGTGCATATATTGGTTTGTGTCCTTGTTTTCAGTTCTGCTGGGTATATACCCAGGAGTGGTTTTGCTGGGTCATATGGCAAATCTATGGTTAGTTTTTTGAGAAACCACCAAACTGTCATCCAGAATGGCTGGATCCTTCTGCATTCCCACCAGCAGTGGATGAGTGTTCCCCTTTCTTCACATCCTCTCCAGCATTTGTAGTCTTCTGTTTTTTTCATAGCTACCAATCTTATGGGAATAAGATGGTATCTCATTGTAATTTTGATTTGCATTTCCCTGATAGCTAGAGAGTTGGAGCATTTTTTCATGTGCTTTTTAGCCATTTGTATTTCATCTATGGAAAAGTTCTGTTTAAATCTTTTTCCCATTTCTTAACGGGTTGTTTATCTTTTTATTTTCAAGATATATGAGTTCTTTATATATGCAAGTTATAAGTCTCTTATCAGATATATGGTTACCAAATATTTTCTCCCATTGTGTGGGTTCCCTTTTTACTTTCTTGACAAACTCCTTTGAGGTGCAGAAGGCTTTAATTTTGAGGAAGTCCCATTTATCTATTAGTTCTTTTGCTGCTCGTACTTTTGGTGTGATATTCATGAAGCCATTTTCTATTACAAGGTCCTGTAGATGTTTCCCTACACTGCTTTCTAAGGTCTTTATGGTCTTGGGTCTTATATTTAGGTCTTTGATCGATCTTGAGTTGATCTTTGTATAAGGTGTGAGATGGTAATCCTCTTTCATTCTTCTACATCTGGAGATCTAGTTCTCCAGACACCATTTGTTGAATAGGCCATTCTCTCCCAGTTGAGAGGGTTTGGTGGCTTTATCACATATTATATGGCTATATATATGAGGTTCTATATCATAACTTTCAATTTGATTCCATTGGTCTGTGTGTCTCTCCTTATGCCAATACCATGCTGTTTTCACTACTGTTGCTTTGTAGTATGTTTTGAAGTCAGGAAGTGTGATTCCTCTAATTTCGTTTTTCATTTTCAATATGTCCTTGGCTATTTGGGCCTCTTTCTTTCTAAATAAATTTCATAGTTAGTTTTTCTAGTTCCTTAAAGAAGGCTGTTTGGTTTTATTGGGATTGCATTGAATGTGTAGATCAGTTTTGGTAGAATAGACATCTTAGTAATATTTAGTCTTCCTATCCATGAACAGGGAATATTCTTCCATTTATTTAGGTCTTCTTTGATTTCCTTGAACAGTCTTGTATAGTTCTCAGTGTATAAGTTTTTTACATCTTTAGTTAAATTTATTCCTAAATATTTTATTTTTTTACTTACTATTGTAAATGGTATTTGTTTCCTGTTTTCCTCCTGATCTTGCTCATTATTGGTGTACAAAAAATGCTACTGATTTTTGCACATTGAACTTATAACCTGCGATTTTACTAAACTCATTTATGAGTCCTGGAAGCTTTGTTGTAGATCTCTCAGGGTTTTCTATGTATAGGATCATGTTATCTTCAAATAATGAAATTTTGACTTCTTCCTTTCCAATTTGAATACCTTTTATGTCTGGTTCTTGCCTCAGTGTTTTAGCAAGTACTTCTAAGACAATGTTAAATAGAAGGGGAGACAATGGGCATCCTTGTCTTGTTCCTGAATTTAGAGAGAAGGAATTTAGGATTTCTCCATTGTAAACGATGTTGGCTGTGGGTTTTTCATATATACTCTTTATCATGTTCAAAAAATTTCCTTGTATTCTGATCTTTTGGAGGATTTTTATCAAGAAAGTGTGCTGTATTTTGTCACATGGTTTTTCTGCATCTATAGTTATAATCATGTGATTTTTTTCCTTTAATCTATTTATATGGTGTATTACATTGATTGATTTTCTTATGTTGAACCATCCTTGCATACCTGGAATGAATCTCACTTGGTCATGGTGTATAATTCGTTTAATGTGTGGTTGAATACAATTAGCAAGTATTTTGTTAAGTATTTTTGCGTCTAGGTTCATTAGAGAAATTGGTCTGTCATTTTCTTTTCTTGTGGTGTATGTGTTTGGCTTTGGTACTAGGATAATGTTGGCATCACAGAAAGAGTGCAGCAATGTTCCTTCTGTTTCAATTTTTTGGAATAGTTTCAGCAGGATTGGTGTTTGTTCTTTCTGGAAGGTTTTGTAGAATTCACCTGTGAAGCCATCTTGCCCTGGGCTCTTCTTAGTTGGGAGGTTTTTAATGACTGATTCTATCTCTTTACTAGTGATTGGTTTGTTGAGATCATCAGTTTCTTCTTTTGTCAATATGGGCTGCTTATGTGTTTCTAGGAATTTGTCCATTTCCTCTGAATTCTCATTTTTGTTGGAATATAGTTTTTTCAAAGTATCCTCTTATGATAGTCTTTATTTCTGTGGGGTCAGTGGTAATATCGCCTTTCTCATTTCTTATTTTGTGTATTTGCATCTTTTTTCTTTTTTTACTTTTAGTCTCGCTAAAGGTTTGTCAATTTTATTGATCTTCTCAAAAAAACAGCTCTTGGTCTTGTTGATCGTTTCAAGTACTTTCTTATTTTTTATTTTGTTTAGTTCTGCTCTTATCTTTGTTATTTCCTTCCTTCTTCTTCCTATTAGATTACTTTGTTGTTGTTTTTCTAATTCCTCCAAATGTGCAGTTAGTTCTTAAATTTTTGCTCTTTCTTCTTTTTGATATATGAATTTATGGCTATCAATTTCCATCTCAGTACTGCTTTTGCTGCATCCCATAAATTTTTGTACGTTGTGTTATCATTATCATTTGTTTCAAGGTAGTCTTTGATTTCTTTTGAGATTTCCTCTTTTACCCACTGTTTTTCTAAGAGTGTGCTGTTTAATTTCCAAATCATGGTCTGAAATCTGGGCCTCTGACCCTTGCAAATTTCCAGCTTCACTCCACTGTGGTCACAGATATTATTTTGTATGATTTCGATCTTTCTGAATTCATTAAGCCTTTCTTTGTGGCCTAGCATATGGTCTATCCTGGAGAATGATCCATGTGCACTTGAGAAAAATGTATATCCTGCTGTGTTTGGTGTAATGATCTATATATGTCTATTAGATCCAGCTCCTCTAATATACTGTTCAAATGTTTTGTTTCTTTAGTGATTCTCTTTTGAGATGTTCTGTCCAGAGTTGATAGTGGTGTATTAAAATCCCCCACTATAATTGTAGATGCATCTATTTTTTCACTTAGTTTTTCCAGCATTTGCCTCACGTATTTAGAGGCTCCCTTGTTAGGAGCATAAATATTTATGATTGTTTGATCTTCTTGACAGATTTTCCCTTTTACTAAAATGTAGTATCCTTCTTTGTCTCTCAACATTGTTTTGCATTTAAAGTCTATTTTGTCTAATATTAATATAGCTACTCCTGCAATTTTTTGATTATTGTTTGCTTGTAAGATTATTTTCCAACCATCCACTTTCAACCTCCATGAGTCTCTGGGTCTAAGATGTGTCTCTTGTAGACAGCATATAGATGGGTCATATTTCCTTATACAATGTCCCAGTCTGAATCTTTTGATAGGTGAGTTAAGTCCGTTGACATTCAGTGTTATCACTTTCAAGGAATTATTTGTGTTAGCCATATTTTGATTGCAGTTGTGTTTGTCATATTTTGTGTGCTTTATTTTCCCTTGTCTTTTTGTCTTTTTTGTTGCTCTTACACTCTCCTCGAACTCTGCCTGTCCTGTTTTCTCCTTTCTTCCTGCAGAATTCTCTTTAGAATTTCTTAAAGGGGAGGTTTCTTGTTGTTCTAGATATGTGCATGTACACATCTTAGTATATACACATATATTTCCTTACACTCTCTGCAGAGAGGCCCTCAAGGCTGCAGTAACAATGAGCAGAGATAATGCCCAGACTTTAGGTTTTAAAACCATTCTCCAATAAATGCCTTCTTAGAGAAATTGCTCTTTCTAGGAAAGAAATATGCAAGAAGGATCTGGAATATTTTGTAGTACCAAAAAGTAAATAGATGTAAAATAAACCCATCAATGATAGGGTTATAGTAAAGAGCAATAGGATGCACTGCAAAGAGCTACCATGGCTAAAAAGTAGAACAAATTGAAAATCAACAACAAAAGTAGTATCGTATCACACCCCAAAGTTTGAAATAAATGTCAGGACTCAATCCTGTCAGAATTGAGCCAACTTCCCTCGAGAGTCTGTAGGACTTGGGTGGTCTTTACCATGTTTACTACCTTTTGTCTCCCAGCTCTGAAACCTTCAACTAAGGCCCTATGGAAAGTTTCTAAACAGTTGGGCCTGGTCATGTCATTGGGATCCCATTGGGGGTCCTTGTCTGGGACCTGAGTGTGGGCATATTGATCCCTGTCCAGGCTTCCACCAGATGGGTGCTCTTTAAGCCAGGTGAAAGCTCCTTTTGTGACTCACATTCTCTCCTTGAAGTTGAGTAAGGTCATAAGGAGCTGCTTACAGTCAGTCAGCCCAGGTGGGTTTGCAGGTTTGAATGATAGACTGGAAGAGTTCCATCATGACCTGAGGCTTCTCCAGGTATGTGGGGTGTGACTTTTCCAGATAAAGAGATCTGTAGTAGTGAAGTGTCCTCCTTGTATATGGTCATCAGCATCATAATAAATTGGAGCCCAGGCTTCAGAGAGAGGGAGCTGCAGGGTGGCCCTTCTCCCTGCTCCACCTGTCCCTGAGGCTCCTCGTGGTCTGAGTTGCTATCTTTCAGGGACTCCTCCTGAGTGATGGCCAGCACTATGCTGCCAGTGGTCAAGATTGGTGGAGACAGCCATTGCAGAGGTGCAGAGGCTGCACTGTTTGGAGAAGCGGCTGTGGGAGTGGCTGCGGGAGTGGCTGGGCCATGTTGCTTGGAGAAATTGCCAGCAGAACCTGCTGTGGGAGCGGCTGCTGCAGCAGCTGCGCTGTGTTGCTTGGAGAAAGCAGCTGCGAAACCGGCTGTGGAAACAGCTGCAGGAGCAGCTGGCTCCTGTTTCTTGGAGAAAGTGGCCGTGGAACTGAACCGGCTGTGGAAAGGACTGTGGGAGTGGCTGTAGGAACAGCTGGGCTGTGTTGCTTGGAGAAAGCAGCTGCAGAATCGGCTGTGGGAATGGCTGTGGAAGCGGCTGCAGGAACGGCTGCGAGGTAGCGCTGCTCAGGGAGGACGGTGGGTGTGGGGGAAGTGAGGTCACGCTGTTCAGGAAGGATGCCAGTGGAGACAGCTGTCAGGGTAGCGAGGTCATGCTGCTCAGGGAGGACGGCAGTGGAGATGGCAGTCGGGGCAGCGAGGTTGCATTGCTTGGGAAAATTGGCTCATCGCCACTCCTCGGCACTGGCACTGTAGGAACAATCTCATAAGTTGGTGGCCCCTCTAGATTGGGTGGGTTGTCACTAGATTTGGGGCTTACTTTCTCTGGACCCTTTGCAAGGCACCTGTTTGGCCTGGTTCCTGAGACAGCACCTGTGGCCTTTTGTATCAGGCAAATCCTGGCTTCCTTACTCACCCTTAACTAGGGCGGACTTTGACTTGCAGTGTCCTGCCACGCATCAATGTAGGGGAACTGGCCAGGGCACTCTGGTTTTCTCTTTAACATCTCATGGACTTTACAGATGATCCGGGGTCAAAGGTGCCCTCCTGGGGCCAGCCCATGCCAAAAGCCAGCCATTGTAGTTCACAAAGCATTCTAACATTTCCTGGTTAGAACTTTATGCCACATCTTCGTGGAAAACTCAGGGAAAGTTTTTCTGCATATAACTTAATGGGGTCCTACTTTCTGTGATTCCCATGTTTCCTCTGTGTGTTGACACTGCACAACACTCACTCAGCCTTTTGTTTCAACCATCCCCAGCTGTGTCCATTGTGGGAACACAAGGCGCCTCTTAGCCTAAGCAAGTCAGTATAAGCTCGGGACTTGGAAGAGGGTTTTTTTTCAGGGAGGTGCCCCAGACTGCCCTTGACCAGAGCGGTTACCACAGAACTGTGGATATTTTCATGTGCTTTTTGGCCATTTGTATTTCTTCCTTAGAGATATATACAAAGAATACTCAAAACTCAACCATATATATTCTCCTGTTTCTATCATTGATGGAGAATTAAAAATGAAACATAACACATGAATCTATTTTCCTGGTTAATCATAAGCATGTCTAACCTAGTACAGCTCATGATTAAATGTCTCATTGTGTGTTTGCAGCAGGCTATGTTCTGAATGTCACAGTTACTTTCAATGGGGAGAAAAATGAAGGAAGGAAGATTCTTCTCTGACCATTAGAAAAAACCTCAACCATGAGAATACAAACATTCTAATTTTAGAAATAGCTAAGTGATCCTAATAGTACCTTTTAAAAAAATACATAGGTAGGAAAAAATATATGAAAAAAAGTTCTACATATTAGCCATGAGGGAAATGCAAATTAGAACCTCCTAAGACACCACTACCACTACTTTGAAAAAAATGAGAATATCAAATAGTGGCATGAATGCAGAACAACAGGAACTCATATGTTTTACTCATATGAATACCAAACAAAACAAAACTGCCACTTTGGAATATAATATCAGTTTCTTCTAAAGTAAATCATACACTTAACAAATAGTCCTTTAGCCCCACTTGTACATATTTACTCAAGAGAATGGAAAATATTTCCACATACAATCTTGTACACAAATCTTTATGCAGCTGTTTTCTTGGTCACAAGAACTCAAAAAAAAATAAAAATGATCATTAACAGGGTGAAAAATAGGGGAATGAGGAGAAAGGGCAGCCTGGTAAGTGTAATTGGGGGTGTGAGTGGCCCCTCTCATCCCAGAAAGAAAAGAGACAGAGGTAATTGACTCCTAACACTAAAGACTCTGAGGCCCTCCTCTATTTACCTACAAAAGGAGAGACACAGTTCTCTGCAGAGCTGGCTGATAGACAAGGCAGATTCCCACCAACAATTCATAAGGCCATGTTTTTACATAAAAAGATGGAGATGATGGTATGGACAGAAATTTTCTTTGAGCCTTGTGATAGAAGATAACCTGAGTATATCTCCAGCCTTGGGGAGGCCCCTTTGACACAGTCATGGAACATTTTTTGTGAGGAAATCCCTCTGCCCATGTTACCAGGCAGTCTGGATCAACCAAGTCTCCTACTGCCAGCAAGTCTTGGGCCAGGTGAGCTATCAGCAGGAGGGAGGGTCACACATCAGTCACAGATCAAACCCAGGCACCCACTCTACATGGGTCCACACACCCCTTTACAGAAGTGTCCCTGCCTCCTCCTCCTGTATAAAAAGCCCAGTCCCCTGCCCCTTGAGGAACTGTGAATATTGAAACAATTCTTATCCGAGAGCAGTGACTAGTAGTCACTTCTATTGGTATTACTTCCCGTAGTATTGTTATTATGTCATATAACATTATTATGTTAGTATGTCTTAACACCTTGCCTGGAATAAACAGAATCCCTGACAATTGCATACATAAGATCACAGATGGTTCCCATTTTCCCTTCCCCAAGATCTGGGGATCAGCGGTCTCTGTGTTCTCAGGTCAAGGGTGGCATCAGCTCCATATAGTGGTCACTGGCTGGCCATCCTATGGTCTTCCCCTACCAATCTCCTTCCACAGGCCTCCCCAGGATTTTCACAGCCAAAACCAGATCCCAAAGCAGAGATATATGAAGGGCAATCCCAGGATAAAGGTCTCATCCCCAAATGGGTCACCACTATGGGGACTTTGCCTAAAACACTTGTTGAATTTCAGCTTAAGAATTAACTTACCTTTAGAGACCAGTCCTCACACTGTTATTCCACAGGAAGCTTCTGAGCTTAGATGGAAGGATGTCAACTGTCACAGGAATTTAGTGCAGGTTTCAAAATGTGGCATTAATGAAGTTCTTTTAGTTATCTGAGAATAATTTCCTATAGATGGCTTCAGATTTGGTTGATCGTTTAAGATGCAACTCTAAGGAAGCAGCTTTGGCTCAAGCAATTGAGCTCCCATTTACCATATGTAGGACTCAGGTTCAATTCCTGGAACCTCCTGTTAAAAAATAAAGGCATCCCAGACCTGTGCAGTGAGGTGCAGCCCCTGACCCCACATGCAAAATGAAGCACCAAAAAGAGGATGGTGCAACCAGATAGAAAAAAAAGATACAATCCCTTACCTTTGCTCCCAAACCCATAGCAGATTTCAATCACTTCTTTCAAATGCAGACATTCTGAAAGCTAGAAGCATCATTGTAAATGGAGTATGGGATACAGCCACAGGCTTCTTTCAACTACTCCCCCCCCCACCCAGGTCACAGGTTGAAAATTAGAGGGCCTCTGGGAAACCCCCAGTCTGGGGCAAATCCCATTCCTCACTTTTCCTACCCCTATTAGAGAATCACTGGCATGGAGGCAGACATTTAGCTTCTACCCAGATGAACTTTCTAGATCTCTGTGGACATTTCCTAAAAGGACACAGCAGAGAGTTGATGGGCATAAGAGAGGGAGGGCTCTGAGAGGGTGGGGATTCCATGGAGGGAGCCAAGCACCTGGGGGGAGGAGGGTGATGTGAAGTGGTGCCCCAGTGTAACATCACATATGTGTGATCAAGATGTCCCCAGTGCTACAATCGGAGCCTGGGTGTGACAGCTGGAGCTGGGATAAAATATGGAGAGAAGAGTCTGGGTGAAGGGAGGATGCTCTCTGGCACCTGTTCCTCCTTCTTGACTCCCCATGACATGTTTCCCACTTGGGACATACTCCTGTCCAAATCTGGGGCCAGGATCCAGGTATCTGCTCCCCTTCCACAGCTTCCCTCTCTGCCCTTGGGGCAGCTAAAGAAAAAGCAGTGGAACACCAGGTGAAGCCCCTTTTTGGGTCGGAAAGGAAATTCCACAATTCACATGCTCAGGGAACACAGGAAGCACATTAACAGGATGTGCAACTGTGGGGAATTTAAATGGAGGATTTTGTCGTTGACCCAGAAGACATAACCACCAGATGGCAGTGACAATCTATTCATCGGACATGGTGATGACTGTTTTGTAGGATGGACCCCTACAGAAAAGCTTCCAAAGGCCACAGGTGGGAAGGAGTCCGCTGAAGGGGAAGCAGGGCAAGGAGTGCCAAGGCAGCTTGGGACCATATAAACATCCCTGCTTACCTACAAATTGAGAGCCTATGTTGAGCTAGTTTCCTGGGGTATGCAAAGCCAGTTAATGCTAAATGGCTAAAAAATGTTTATTGGGCTAATTTTAAGACAATTGCAAGTGTAATTATTTGAGTTTTGCTGTGCCTCAAAGATCTCAAAATAAATTTATTTCTTCACAGGTATTTTCTCAAGAGGATTTTCTGCAAAAGTGACAGCTATGCAAGCCAGTCATGAGAGTTTAAAAGCTACTATATCTGAAATGACTCATCAGCATTCCCAACACTGCTAAGCCCCTCCCACAAATGATTTGTCCCTGACCCTGTGCTGAGGGCTTTCAATGTGGAGGGATTCCTAGGGAAGCCTCCTCCTAGGGATGCATCCCCAAGGGCTGCTGCACAGGATGACAATCATCATAAAGTTAAACACACCATTTGGAAGGTCTTTCATTTCTTGGTAGTGTAAGGGTAAGGCCACATTGGGAAAATAGGAATAGAACTACATTAGGAAATGGGAATTGCATGTGCCTTCAGATAAATAAATAACTTAGGCTGTCTCCAAGGAGAGTGTCAGTAAATAACTTAGGGCTGTCCCCAAGAAAAGGGCCAAAAAATAACATGGGACTGATCACAAGAAAGGGCTTTTAAAAAAGAAAAAAAAAAATAGATACACTATCTTCAGCTAACCACAGTGTTCTGCTTCTGTGCCTGCTTGCTTGCTAGTAACTCTCCCCCCCCCCATCCTCAAAGGCTATAAAAATACCTCTTCCCTTAACTCAGGGCTGCTGTCTCCTCCGCATAGGATGAGACAGTCACTGCACAGCTAATGAAGCTCTCAATTGGAACTTTATTCAAAGTCTGAGTCTGGTTAATATCACTAATCCATAACAGTAGATAGATGTTTGTTTATTAAGAGACAATTCTAGGCCAAGTAATGCCATTTATAATGGCTTCCTGATCCTTTTTTTAATGTCAACTGAGTTTCTTAAAGTAAACTCCCATGGGGACTCCTAAATCAAGGCAAAGTCCCACCTGGGTCTCTTATGACCACTTTCTGTCCTGGTCTACAGACCACAACCCTGTTTCCTACTTCACGCAGTTGCCTAAATAAGACTGACTATAGGCCCTGGGGCCAGTGAGGCCAAACTAACTGTGGCTATATTTACCTACAGACACATTCACACCAATATTAATTTTTACCTATTTATATTTGTCTATGCATATTAACTTAAAAGTAAACAATATACCCTCTCTATCACTCTGTTTACAGGTGCTTTAACACAATTGTACATGATTTTTTTTTGCATGGAAACATGACAATTTAAGACAACTCCTTTCCCCCTCCCTGTCCTTTTTATATATTCCCTAACCCTCCCATTCCTCCATAAGCTCAGGACAAATGCTATTTTTGGACAGCAGAATCCTGCTCATTCTCTGTCTTTCCCCACCAGCCATCCCCTGAGTGGTCACCTTCTCTGAGTCCTGTTCCTCCTGGGCCCGAGACCCACAGATACACAGCCCCCCTTTCACAGCTCTGATCCTGTGGGCAGAAGATGCAGATTAATGCCACGTGGTGGTCCAGGGTCATGGCGGGCCTAGGCATCCCTGTTAGTCCTGATGATGATTTCAAAGTAGAAATCTTAACTACTTACAGATGCTTTTAGTTCTTGGAATGTATTTTATTTAAAGGATTTCTATGAACAGGAGAGCCAGTTAGGAGAGTTTGGTATATAAATGAAATAACAAACTGGTGTTATATTATTTATGGAAAAATAAAACAATAGAGGAATTTCTGTGACTGGATCTGCCAGGTAAGGGGCTTTGAATTTTTGTGATGTGGTGGGTTTTTTTGAGGTCCCAGGGCCAGAGATTGAACCTGGGACATTTTAAGTGAGAAATCATCACTTATCCCCTGAGGTTTTTTTTTCATTTGTTTCCTTGGCGTTTCTTTTTTGTTGTGTTTTTCAGAAGGCACCAAGAACCAAACCCAGGATCTCCCATGTCAGAGACAGGCACTCAATACATGAGCCACAGTCACTCTCCTGAACTGTTTTTACTTAACAATAACTCCCTGATTCTTTTAATTGTTCATAGTAATTGGGAGAATAATAAAAGAACAATAAATCCCTTACTCTGTTAATGTCTTATTTATGCCCAGTCATTTTAGGATTTCAGTTAGGGGTCAAGAGTCAAAACAGCTTTGAAATAATTTTTAAACAAAAAAATATCTGTGATTAAAATATTAGTTTCCTTTTCATAATAACCATTCCCAAAGATGATCATGAATTTAATTCTAGACATAATTTGCTTATGCTGGCTTACTCAAGGATAAATAAGGTAAAAGATAGTGAATCAACAAAAGCTCCCTCAGGCTCTATTCCAATTCTACAACTGACATATGAGTCCTAGGCCCTCATTTAGGGATGGGGACACTGAGGCCATGTGAAGGAAAGGGACAGACCAAGACCCATAAACGTGAAGAGGCAAGGAAGAACCGGGGTCAGCACTGGGCTCTCTTTCACATTCAGGACCCCTATTCGGGCTGACCTTTGGTGTTTTGTCTGTGGGGAATGGGGTGGGTTCCCTCTCTCTGAAGCTATGTGTGATAGTCTGAAGATGTTGCCTGCAGACCAAGGTGGGGTGCAGAGAGGAATGGGGTGACCCTGAATTTCTGAGGTCCAGACCTCAACATGTGTTCTTTACCCTTAAACATGGCTACTGCTTACTGTGGTCTCATCAGCCCTGGCCCCACTCCTCAATGTCTGGTGGCCTTGGTCAGACCCAAGGGAGGAGAAGCAGATTTCCTGTTTGCTATGCAACCAGAAAATGACTCAAATTCAGAGGGCAAGTGCTGGGGGTCTTGAATGAGAAGAGCCACTTCTCTTCTGGGCTGAGGGTTCTGGCTCCAGACAAAAATGAGGGAATCCCAGTAGAAAGCTGTGCCCTACAGAGTTAGTTGGTATGTGGGGGGAAAGGGTAGATATCATTCCCAGGTTTCTGCTTTTAAAATAGTTGAATAAACTGAGAAAATTGATTCACTTGTGAAAAGTACTTGAAATCATTATGTAAACTGTGATATGATAAAATTCTTTAAGCAACTGCAATTTATTCACCAACAAGATAACAAATCCTATCAAATAGCAGTGACATGTCCTTCACCCTGTCTAACTGCTGGGTTTGGCATTCCTGCACAAAGGTCCTTTCACACAGACCCATCCCTTCCTTCACCAGCACTCTTCCCAACTTCTCTTCCTTCCTATATTAACTTCTTTTCTTCTGAAATTAACAAAGACTTTGTATAAAAAATTCAATCAAGAAAAAAAAAATGGAGAGAGGCAAGATGGTGACACATTAAGTACACCTACATCATCTCTCCTAAGTAAAACAACCAAGTTCAGCAAAATCCTTCCAGACTGAGCTGTTTTGGGAACCCAAAAAGCAGGAGGCTTAAGGGCATCCATCTGCAGAGAGCATAACAAAAAGCGTGATTGTGCAAGGTCAAACGATGAGTTTCTGATGCTTCAGGCAGGAGCTATTGGACAGCTGAGCCCCTCCCTCAGGGCAGGAGCCACAGCATTCCCTGACCCTTGCCAGTCAGTCATCTAAAAGAGACAAATTCTGAGAGTGGGAGGGTTCTGGTGAAAGGTGGAGAGGGATCCCCTGAGTGTGGGTTCTATGGTCTGGACCCCCCTTTTTTTAGCTTTCAGAAGCATACCAGCTGGCCTCTGGAGAAACCAGGAAGATGGGAGAGGTAAATCTGCTGAGGCCATCTGATTTACCTAGCCTCCCTGGGATAGGGAAAATTGGTCTGGGAGAAGGTGGAGCCAGGCAATTAACTAGTCCTGTGCAACTCCTCTAAGGGAGGGGGACAGTAGGAAGTGCTTAATAAGCTTCCAAGAGCATATTTAGGGTTCCCAGCAAGGTGTGGGTGCTCTCTTTCAAAGAGACTGAGAGTCATTTCGATGCTGCCAGCTTGTTTCTTGATTGGTGTGATTCCACTTTCTTGATTTTCTCATTTCTGTGTGCACTTATTTTGGCAATCAATGCTGTCTCATTTCCCTCCTGCATCTTTCTAACTTCCACCTTCTGTTGTTGTCCTTACATTCCAATCACCTTTGTTTAGTCCCCAATTTTCCTGACTTTTTAATTCTAACCGTTCTGTTTTCTATCCTTTATTACCTTTCTATTTTTATCCTTTCTTTTCTGTTTCCCTCTCTCTTCATCACACTGACCTGTTAATTCACACTATATTCTTTTTGATATTCAGTTTCCCATTTCCTTGTAGGTGCACCACTTTTTTATTCCTGTATTTCTACACAGTTACATTAGTTTAATATTCAATCTCTTAGGTCTTATATGATTCTTCTGCTAACATTTACTATCAATATTACTATTAAATCTTTTTTTAACTTCTTTTGCTTCCCCTGGATGTAAACTTTTTCATTCAAGGGAACTTAGACAACAACAAGGAAATAGAATAAGAAGAACAAAGTGTAAAATAGAAACTTAATACACCCACAAAAACAGCAACTAAATAAAACCTGAGACTACATGGAGGACATAACCAACTGAAGAAACCCATCAAGATAAAATGATGAGCAGAGAGCCACAAAAAATTACAAAACATACCAATAATCAGGAAGACATGGCCCACACCAATGAAAAAACTTAAAACCAGAAAGAGAAGCAGAACTTTGAACAACTAAACAAAGATGTCCAAACTAATATCATGGCTCATTATAATGAAGTGAAAGAAGAGATTAAGGATATTAAGAAAACACTTGCAGAGCCTACTAAAGAAATTGTAAACATATGGAAAAAGATAACAGAATTGTTGGTAATGAATGGCACAATTCAAGAAATAAAAAATAAATTTTAAAAAAACACTATAAGCAAATAACACCAGAATTGAATAGGCAGAGGAAAGAATCATTGAGGTGGAAAACATTAAATTTGAAATCAAAGAAAGAGTAGAATTATTAGATAAGAATTTAGAAGAAATCCAATAGAGACTTAGGGATCTGAATGACAACACAAAATGCACAAATATCCCAGAAGGAGAAGATAAGGGAAAGGGGACAGAAGGTTTTTTGGAGGAAATAATGGCTGAAAAATTCCCAAACTTACTGAGAGAGATGGATGGTACATGCCCAGGAATCACAGCACAACCCAAACAGTATAAATCCCTAAGACCTAATACAAAAATATATCTGCGAAATTATCTGATGCTCAAGACAAAGAGAAAATATTGAAAGCAGCAAGAGAAAAGAGAACCTTCGAACACAAGGGAGGCTCAATAAGATTAAGTGCTGATTTCTCATCTGAAACCTTGGATGCAAGAAGACAGTAGTATGACATAGTCAAGATACTAAAAGAAAAAATTTTCCAGCCAAGAATACTCTATTGAGTAGAACTGGCATTCAAAATTGATGGAGAGCTCAAAATATTCACAGATAAACAGAAACTAACAGAGTATGCCAATAATGAATGTGCTCTTCAAGAAATACTAAGGGGAATTCTGTAGCTTGAAAGAAAAAAACTGAAGTCGGAGTTGGAGGACAGTTTAAGACGAACATAAAAGACAAAAAAGAAATAAAAACAACATATGACACACACAACTTCAAAGAAAATATGGCTAATGTAAGTAATTTCTTGTGAGTAATAACACTGAATGTTAATGGATTAAACTCACCTGTCAAGAGACACAGATTGGCAGAATGGATAAGGAAATGTGACCCATCTATATGCTGTCTATATGAAATTCACCATAGACCCAGTGATTCAAGAAGGTTGAAAGTGAATAGCTGAAAAATAATATTACAAGCAACTAATAACCAAAAAAGGCAAAAGTAACTATACAAATATCAGACAAAACAGACTTTAAAAACAAAACTATTGTGAGAGACAAAAATGGGCACTACATATTAGTAAAAGTGGTAATCTATCAAGAAAGAACAATCATAAATATTTATGCACCTAATCAGAGTGCCTCAAAATACATGAGGCAAACACTGGATAAACTAAATGGAGGAATAGATGACTCCACAATCATTGTGGGAGACTTTAATATACCATTATCATCACTAGACAGAACATCTTGACAGAGAATCAATAAAGAAACAAAGATTTGAATAATTTATTAGAGGATCTGAACCTAATAGACATATGCAGAACACTACAACAAAATACAGCATAAATACATTCTTCTCAAGTGCATATGGATCATTCTCCCAGATAGAACACAGGCTAGGCCACAGAGAAAGTCTCAATGAATTCAGAAAGATTGGAATCATACAAAATAATTTCTCTGACCACAGTGGGATGAAACTGAAAGTCTGCAAGGGCTGGAGAACCAGATTAGGCACAAGGATATGGAAGTCAAGCAACACACTCTTAGACAAACAGGGCCCAGGAGGAAATTTCAAAAGAAATCAGCAACTACTTTGAAATAAGTGAAAATGATAACACAACATATTAAAACTTATGGGATGCAGCAAAAGCTGTACTGAGAGGGAAATTCTTAGCCATAAATTCATATATCATAAGAGAAAAAATAGCTAAAATCAAACAAATAACTGCACATTTAGAGGAATTGTTGAAAGAATAAATAACCCCAAAGGAAGAAGAAAGAAAGAAATAACAAAGATCAGAGCAGAACTAAATGAAAAAGAAAATAAGAAAGCACTAGAAAAAATAAACAAAACAAAGAGTTAGTTCTTTGAAAAAAACAATAAAATTGACAAACCCTTAGCTTTTTCCTGTGTTTTTTTTTAACACAGAGAAAAGACCAAAGATGTGAATAGACAAAATAAGAAATGAGAAAGGGGATATTACCACTGAACCTACAGAAATAAAAAGAATCATAGGAGAATATTTTGAAAAACTATATACCAACAAGAACACATAAGCAGTTGACATTCACAAAGGAAGAAACTGATGATCTCAACAAACCAATCACAAGTAAAGAGAAAAAACCTGTCATTAAATCCACCCAAATATGGAGAGCCCTGGGTCAGACAGCCTCGCAGGTGACTTCCACCAAACATCTGGAAGGAACTACCTCCAATTCTGCTTAAACTCTTACAAAAAATTGAAATAAAAGAAACATTGTGTAACTCATTCTAGGATGTCAACATTACCATAATACCAAAGGCAAACAAAGACACCACAAGAAAGGAAATTAACAGACCAAACTCTCAAATGAACCTATATACTAAAATCCTTAACAAAATACTTGCTAATTGTATTCAGCAACACATCAAATGAATTATCCACCATGACAAAGTGGATTTCATCCCTAGTATGCAATGAAATCTAAACATAAGAAAATTAATCAGAGTAATACACCATATAATCAGGTCAAATAAAAATCACATGATCATATCTATAGATGTAGAAAAAAGCATTTGACAAACTACCCACCCTTTCCCAATAAAAATACTGCAAAAGATAAGAATAGAAGGATACTTTCAGAACAGGATAAAGGATATATATGAAAAACACACATCTAACATCATCTCTGCAGTTTCTAGATGTCAGCAGAACCAGGATATAAGGCCCTAGGTTCCCCACCCCCTGTAAAAGGAGACCCTGGGCCTTTGAAGCCTGGGGTGAGCCTCAGACTGGAGAAAAGTGCCCAAAGCCAGGAGAATTGATGCTGGGGATGTCGTTCTTCCTGTAGAAGTCAGCCCTCACGTGGTTGGCACAGCCATGGTGGTGGTTCAGTGGCTTGATGGGCTGGTGGATGTGCTTCCCATAGGTGGAAGACATCAGCACCTCAACGGGCCATTCATGCTCCTGTAGGGGATCATTGAGATGCTCCCATTAGCAAGGGTCTGCTGCTGTAGCTGCCTGAATGATGCAAAGGGGCAGAAGGTAGGAGCTTGGGTTCATAGAAGTCAAAATGAGATGTCATTGGTTAAACAAGCATGAGAGCATAATTCTAACAACTTCACTTTCTAGTGTCACTTAAAAATACATCACACTTCTGGAATGAATGAATTAGTGCTGTATGTTCATGATTTTTTTCATTACATGTACCAAAATTCAAGCATAACTGATTGGGATGTTTTCATTTCAGGTGAAGAATCATATCTGGACAGACTGAGTCTAGCACAACTGACACAACTTTACTTATTCTCAGTCATAGAATATCCTTTCTATAAGGTAAAAACAAAAGGTGTATGGCATTATTTCAAGGAGGGCAAACAGGTTTCTTGTGCCCCTTCTGAAAACTAAGTCTTTTCTCTTTTGACCTGTCTCCATAACTTTATTAAAAGGGAAAACTTTCATTTACTTGGAGCTAGGTGCAACAGCTGGCCTTTTCTTTGATAAATTTACCCCATTTCTGTCTTGTCCTATAGGACCAATTCCTGCTGTGTTAGATTTCTAGATGGTTTCAAGTGTTGAAGGCATACAAATCTTAATATTCCTTGATTCATTTCAAGGGTTTTAAAGGGCTTAGCACGCACAATAGCCATTTGATTAAAAAGTCTGAATCTCTGAACTCTACAAATCCTAATTATTTCTGAGTGTATTTTTTAACCAAGTCAGAAATTTCACTCTTCTCTGGTAGACTTTATTTTAGGTGGTATCTGTGCTATAAAGATTCCCTCTCATAAACTTCACAGCACATCTTTTTTGTGTGATTGGAAATAGTCCCAACAGACTTCATCACCTTCTGCTTTGTCCTTCAAACTTGACTCAGGATCATATTCTGGTAAAAGGTAAAGAAGTGGAAAGTCGTTACTCTTTTCTTTTAAAACATTTTTAACAATGTCAAGGCATATAAACACTAAAATTAGTTAACCCCAAACACCTCCCTTCCCTGAAATAACAAATTTGTAACTGTGCTTTCTATGCCCAACATACACATATATATCAACCAATTTTCTTTTCTCTTTATGTCCAGTATATCATATAATTTACCATTATGTACAGTATACATAGACCTTCCTCAAGGCCAATGTGTGTGGAACAAATACGTACTTCCTCAAAGTGGTGCAGTATTTTATGGGACTTACTCACCAGTTTCCCAGCTTATGATCTTTCAGGTTCTTTCCAACTTTGGTCTCTATCAGCAGTGCTGTAGTAAACACCCTTGTGTGTCATTCTACTGCAGCCCATGTTCCTTTAAGCTGCAGACTAGAATGTTAAGAGTGGGACCACTGGTGTAATGTCAGTAGTGACTCTGAATGGTAGATGTCACACCTCCCCAGCAGTGAGTAAAGGTGGCTGTGTTTTTTTAGTCCTGTTAGCTTTTGCCACTCAGTTCAGTGGAAAAGGGTGTCTTGTCATGTATTTAAATAGCATTTGAGTGAGCAGTAATGAAGTTGAGCATTTTGTCAAATGTTTTTGGCCATTTGTATTTCCTAGGTATTGCCTTCCTGCTCCCTTATTCATCTTTCTATTGCTTTGTGTTTTTAAGTTTTGTGTGACCAAATCTACCTGTCTTTTAATGGTTCCTGACTTTTCCATCATGCATAAGATTATTTCACCAAATATGTGTTAGTGCAAATATTTACTAATTTTTCCCCATTGGATCTTTAATCCACCTGTGATTTATTATATAGGTATACCTCAGACATTTGGCTGGTC
The DNA here is from genome assembly GCF_030445035.2 of Dasypus novemcinctus. Lineage (NCBI taxonomy): Eukaryota > Metazoa > Chordata > Mammalia > Cingulata > Dasypodidae > Dasypus > Dasypus novemcinctus. The sequence goes on from NW_026688628.1 coordinate 1,212,758, forward strand.
GAGTTTCAGGCCACCATAATAAAATGAGTTACATGCATGTTTTGGTTTCCCAGTGCACGTGTACTATAGCCTTTTAAATATGCAAAAGCATTATTTTTATTTTTAAATGTATATACCTCAATAAAATGTGACACAGATGAAGAAAGCACACATTGTTGGAAAACTGGAACTGATAGACTTGCTTGACCCAGGATTGCCACAAACCCTCAGTTTATTAAAAAAACAAACACAATATCTGCAAAGTGCAATAAAGCAAAACTCAGTAAAAGGAGATATGCTCATAGTCTGATGTTTGGTAGGAGTTTAACTCTTCTTTACTAGACAGATAACTAATTTTCCAGGACTAGTTGTTCCATTGCAATCCTTTATTTATTGAATTGAGATGTCAGTTTTATCATTTCTTCTTGGATTAAAAATTTTAACTGAGTGACCTCCTTAAAGCAATTCTGAGAGTTTCAGAGATGTTTCTTGAATTTGACAGCATTGTCATGATGTTTATTGTTCTTTTTTCAGTGACTACTTTTAAAACACATTTTAAGAATATGTTGAGCTATTAGACTTTAACTATAACAAGAATATTTTTCATTGCTGTGTTAAGAAAGATATCAGTCCTAAGTCCTAGAAAAATATCATTCATTAAAGGAATTTTGTATCAAACTTTTATACATAGGTAACTCACTACCTTCACTTTATTCTCTGGTTTTGTATCTTATTTTTCCCTCATGTTTGAATATATGATTTTTAGGATCCCAAACTCCTTCCTAAATATCAAATGAAATCATTTTTTACTCCATACCATTCCCTGGAGACCCCTGTGGATTTTCACTTTCATAAATCTCTGGTAATTAAATTGATCGACCTTTTAGGAGCAAGATCCTACTTTGCTTCCAAAATGTTAATAACCTATTGGTATACAGTAGGTAAGTAACAGGGGATTTATTTACAGAACCTTAGTGGTTGTTATCTCTTTGGGAGACAGGTGGAGCTTAGTAGCCACAGAATGCAAAATGGAATCTTCCCTGCCCCACATGAGGCTCTAGAGTGTAGATGGTAGAATATAGTATATAGACTGCATTTGAATCCAGCTTGCCACAGAGTAGCAGAATGTCTTTGGACAGTGTACTTACCCTTTTTAACCTTTTTCTGTTTGCTTCCTCATCTGTAAAATGTGATTAAGAAGAATATTGACCTCAAACACTTATGGTAAGAAGGAATAAATGAGGGAATAACACAGTAAGTGCTCATGTCTGTTTAGCTGCTCTTATAGTCTAGGCCTGCACTGTCCAGTATAGTAGCCACTAGTGCAGATGGCTACTTAAATTTACATTAAACATAAGTAAAGTTTACAATTCATTTCCCTAATCATATATCACATTTCAAGTGCTCCAAAGCCTCCCATAGCTGGTGGCTACCACGTTATCACAGATATAAGCACACAAATCCTCCCAGAAATAGCTGCTTGACTATGCTGACTTTGAGTCGAAGTCCTTCCTTTCATCAATTAAAAATCATGTCAAAGAGAACCATCTCTGATAGGCTTCAAATGGTCACATGTTCCACCTCTCCTGCTCTCATGGTCCTTTCTACAGAAGGAATGGCATATACCAGAGGGCTGGGAAGGGAACTCCAGCCACTCCCCTTGGCCACATGTTGCAGTTGTGGGGTGCCACGGTCATGGGCTGCATTAGCTGTCAGGAGACATGGAAGAGAGGGATGTGTTGAGCTGCTTAGTTGTCTAATTTTGCTGAACTTAGAACATTTTCTTCACTGTCTGAACTGAAAGTGTGCTCCCATTTGTAAGGAGAAGGAGGAAGTGTGTGGTTCCTACTGCTCCCCTGTTAATTTGAGGACCTACTCCTTGCTTTAGCCCAGGAAGCCTCCTTAATTTCAGGCTGACAGGCTTGTTCTTGAAGCTGAGTGAGTGAACATCCTCATTTGGTTGTGGTCATTACTTTGCAGCCTTCTGTCCTATTGGTAAATACAGTTTGGAAGAAATCAAAACAGAACAAAGAAGTAAAGGAAGATAGTGTTTGTGAGGGTATCACATGAAGAATTTTTTCCTTCTCTCACTAGATATTGAAATTAAATTAGATAAAGAAGGATTTGTATTACCTTTTACAGTTGATGAAGATGTACACAAAAGATAAAGAAATTGTTCTAGTTTTTATATTAAAAGGCCTGTTGAGGTGAATAGGAAAGGATCATTTACTTAAAAAGGTGAGAAAAATAGATGATTCCAGAAATTAAAACTACATTTCAGGATATGTTTTCTGGAAATTCCTTGTAATATTTTATAAAGAGCATCATTAATTAAGCCAAGTACTTTTTCAGTAGACTAAAGAGTAACACATTCATGATTGATGTGAGTGTACTGGCCATTAGGAAAAGCCACATTTTGAGTAAATTTTGGCCAAAAAAATAATGTTTTGGATTGTTATAAAAACTAAGTTTATTTCTCTTTGATTTTTTTTTCAGAGGAGCACTATGCATTAATGGCCCCAAAAGAGTTTGTTTTAACAGCAAAAATTTACTAGGAAAAGAGGCTATTAAACAACGGCAACTCCATTTACTTGGTTATCAAGTTGTCCAGGTATGGGTCCATTCCCTCCACCCCCCAAAGTAATCCCTCATTCATACTTGCTTTTTCCAGGGTCCTAAGTAGTCTGCTAGGACAGTGGGCTGAGAATCTTATATCTCTAATTGAAGTACCCACTTTGTTAATTAGGCTTTTCAGTGTACTTGATATTTTTTATAAATCTTTGGCTTATGTTTTGAAATACAGATTTTTCTTTTTTTTTTTAAGATTTATCTATTTTATTTATTTCTCTACCCTCCCAACCCCCACCCCGGTTGTCTGTTCTCTGTGTCTATTTGCTGCATCTTCTTTGTCTGCTTCTGTTGTTGTCAGTGGCATGGGAATCTGTTTCTCTTTTGGTTGCGTCATCCTGTTGTGTCAGCTCTCCGTGTGTGCAGCACCATTCCTGGGCAGGCTGCACTTTCTTTTATGCTGGGTTGCTCTCCTTATGGGGTGCACTCCTTGCGTGTGGGGCTCCCCTATGCGGGGAACACCCCTGCATGGCACAGCACTCCTTGCGTGCATCAGCACTGTGCATGGGCCAGCTCCACACGGGTCAAGGAGGCCCGGGGTTTGAATCGTGGACTTCCCATGTGGTAGACAGATACACTAACCACTGGGCCAAGTCTGCTTCCCTTGAAATACAGAATTTTCTGATCTTCAGTTTTCCAAAAGCAGAATATGCCTATATTCTTCATAAGATATGTTCAACTCTGCTTTTAGCGTTATTAAATTATTGGAATATCTGTTTTAATTTCCCCCTGATGTAAGTGTAAGAATGGACAGGATGACTCACTAAAACCAGTATCTTCATCACTACCTAATGTCTAAGACCTTATTGTTTCCTTTGTAAGTTACTTAATAAGGCATTATGATGATGAGTGACTAGAATGTAGATGAATTTCCCAAGTTCTCTAAGGTATTGGTGCTAGTCTGCTCCCTGGTTTCCTCTCTGGCTTACTCTTATCCAGTTCATCTTGCAGACCCCAGACTAATCTTCTGAAAACCCTCAGCATGCCAGCCTGTGATCAGAAACCTTGTTTCTTTCTTACTCACGGGATACAGTAGAACCTCCTCTGCTCTGACTTTTGGGATCCCCTGAGGCTGCACCTTGTTACCTGTCTTCAAGCTGGTGGTCTCTTCCCTCCCACCTAACCCAGTCCATTCTCTCTCCCCTTGTTCCTTTGACCAGGTGCCCCCTCTCCCTCCAGACAGCATCTCCTCATGACTAAATTCTGTCCATTCAGCAACACCCCACTCAAGTCTCTTCTTGCCCCACAACCTAAAACCCTGACCTCCTCTGAGCGCTGGAATGTTGATTTTCTTCACACACTCTGCATTGGCTTGTTGCATACTTCTAGTATTGATTGTGTCTTCGAGGACAGGAATCATCTTTGATCCTTTAAATATCCCTCTTATTTAAGCAACTAATATTTATTGAGCTCTTATTATGTACTAAGCATTGCTCTGGGCTCTGGGAGTACACAAGTAAGATAGCTGTGACTTTGCCCTCGAGGACCTTCCATTCTTATGTGTGGGCAAGTATTTGTGGGCAGGTTGTTAGAGACAAACAAGTTCAACACGGTAATTTCAATTGTGAAGGATTATACTAGCCAGTTCCTTTTTTTTTTATTCTTCCCATAACAGATCCATTTTCATGAGGCTGAGATGCTAAAATCAAGGCTTGAATTTGTCAAATCTTTATCAAGAAAATTGTTTTCTCAGAACCCTGGGGTTCAGTGCTGACAAGAAGGAATAGTGACTTCAGAACTCAGATCATGAAAGAAGTTGTGTTTTTATGGGTCTCAGAATAAAAAGAGCCTTATTTATGAATTAGCCATTTTGCAGAATTATGGACTATTTGGTGATCTGAAAAGGATCTGTCTAGATCTTACAGAGACATGGAAGGATCCTTTATTTTCCCTATACTGTGAATACCAAGTGTCAGTGATTGATTTAAAATTAAAGTTCAATTTAATATTAGTATCATAGATACTTGATTTTATATGTCAAACAGAATCGATCAAGTACAATAAATGAATACAATGAATGACTATTTTTAAATCTGCCATCTTGTAACAGTTATCTGCTAAATGAAAAGAGTATGCTTTTTACAGACCTTCATTTCCTCCTCCTACAAATATAAGAAATGTTTTTTTTCCCATTTCCTGATGTACTTTGTTAGCAGATATAATGTATGGTGAGGAGGAGCAATGGGAAAACAGATGACAGCACTTTGGATTACTATAACATTTATAATTGTAGAATTATACAGAAATAATCCTTTAATAAATTATAGAGAAGTGGATGTGTCTTAAGCAGCAGGACTCGTACCCACACTGTGGTAGATCCCAGGTTCAGTTCCCAGTGCCTCGTAAAGATGATGAGCCAAATAGCAAGCTGACAGGACTAGCTGACTTGGTGAGCTGATGCAACAAGATGACTCAGTGAGCTGATGCAACAAGATGATGCAGTAAAAGACACAGTGAAAAAACACAATGAGACATATGAAATGGAGCAGAGGTGGTTTGAGTAATTAGGTGCCTCCCTCCCACATTGGAGGCCCCAGGTTCGGTTCCCAGTGCCTCCTAAAAAGAAGATGAGCAGACAGCAAGTGCAAACAACCGGGGAGAGGGGTAAATTAAAATAAAATCTTTAAGTATATGTATATTCAGGAGAATTATCTTTTTAAATATACAATGAAGTAAAGTAAATTTAGGTAGGGTTGTAAGGGGGCAGGTTTGATTGGGGAAAAATCTAAAATGTAAATCATGCGTGAATTACATTGTATTTAGTGAAATACAGATGCTTCACTCTCCAATTACGGTCAGGTTAAAGCTTGAGGGGAGAGTGAGACAAGGCAGACAGATGTGGAAAGGGCCGCAGAGTTTGGAGACTGGGTTTCTACCTCTGGCTAGTTCCGGGGCCTTGGACAGGGAAAGGAGCTTCCATTTACTTCTCACCCGCTCTGTGCTGAGCTCTATGCTAAGCACTTGAACACAGGCTTGTATGATTTCCAGGGGCCTTGGACTTGGGCAGTGTTTCCTCTCCAAAGCTCACAGATGGTCAATGCCTGCCTTGGATACAGAACCACGGGTGAAGATGAGACTTGAACCTGGTCTGAGCAGCAATGTAACAGAGGACTGAGAATCTGTGTTCAGGAGTCAGGCACGTGGGGTTGATTTCAATCTCTCTTGCAAATTGTATGACCTTGGGCCTCATTTCCAAATGGCTAATCAGAAAATAAGGATGAAAGGAGTTAATAGACATAAAAACATTTAGAAAAAGGCCCACCACAAAGTAATCACAGGACATATTAGCTAGTAACGTCTGCATTTCTACCAGTATTAGGATTCTCTGAAGAAACAGCCAACAGGATATGGGTCCATACGTAAATAGGGAGGGATTTGTTAGTAGAATTGGCTCAGTGACCCTGGGGATAGGCAAGTTCAGATTTCCTAGGGCAGGCCATGCATTGGAGACAGCACAGGGGATGACTTTCCTTGGGAGAAGCTGGAGAAGGAGAGAAAGGATTTGCCACTGCTGAGGGCCTTGGTTTTGCTTTAAGACCTCCAGCTGCTGGGGTGATGGGACTCCCGTCCTTGCTGAAGGTAGTCGCCCTTGTTTGTGGATGTCATCAGCCATAGCTGCAACTGCCTAATGGTCTAAAGCCACCTACAGAATGCCCTCACACTGGCAGGCCAGGGCTTGCATCATCCAATGACTCAGCACCAACTGGATGGTGATTAACCATCGCATGACCCCATCATGCTGTAACATTTTAGATCTCTTTATCTTTACTTTTTAAGGCTTTTTAAGCTTTAGCATAGGTTATTGAAACTCTATGAGTTCTAGAGCTCTAAGTTCACTTTTAAATTTTATGCTTCTTTGCAGAGAAGGAATGAGACAAATAGAAGCAAATGAAAGATTGACCAGGAGAGAGCTGCAATCGATTCAGATGTGTTCATATACCCAAGTGAATTCCGCTCACCTGGGGGCCAGGCCAAAAGGATTCTCACATCTCTGGGAAACCTGTGAAGTGGTCTCACTTACAGTTCTTAGAGCATTTCATGGCTTTGGGCCTGAGCACTATTCTGGATCATACTATGCCTCAGAAACCCTTCCACAGTCCCTCTTTGCTACCCAGACCAAGCCCAGTGTCACTTCTGCCTTCTCTGAGCTCTCTTGTCCCTCCCTGTCACACCCTATACCCCCCACCCCCCTCACCCTACTCCAACCCCCATAACAACATTCTCTTCCATCATCATGAGACATTCATTGCATTTGGTGAATACAACTCTGAGTACCGCTGCACCTCATGGTCAATCGTCCACACCATAGCCCACACTCTCCCACAGTCCACCCAGTGCGCCATGGGAGGACATACAATATCCAGTAACTGTCCCTGCAGCAACACCCAGGACAACTCCAAATCCCGAAAATGCCCCCACATTTACATTTCTTCCTCCCACTCCCACCCCCAGCAGCCACCATGGCCACTTTCTCCACACCAGTGCCACATTTTCTTCAATTACTAATCACAATAGTTCATGAATAGAAATATCAGTAAGTCCACTCCAATCCATACTCTATTCCTACATCCTGTGGACCTTAGAATGGTTGTGTCCATGTGTAAGGAGGTGTAGGAGGAGCACAGACTGGCTTGCTGGGTCATACTTCTAGGGGTGCCATAATTCTAGGGTTCCCTATTGCTAGGTGTGCTGTACTTCTAGGGGTGCCATATTTCTAGGGTGCTCTACTTCTAGGGGTGCCACTGTAAGTGTGTGGTTATTGCTTTTGTTAATTAGCATCAAGGACATGGTACTGAAAAATCTCTAAAACCTCTGCCTGAATCAAGGACATACAGGCAAGAAGCCTCCTGAGAGGGGGCTCCTTGGTCCGGGGCCTGAGACCGCCCCCTCCCCTGCCTGCCTGTCCACCTGCACTCCCTGCTGCCTTCCCCTTCTGAAAGATGCACCGCCCTTGTCCTCCCTTTCTGCCACCCGCACATCAATGGGCTCGGCCTCAGGGCCACCACAGATGCTCTTCCCTCTGCCTGGAATGACCGACTGTTCCCCAGATTCCACAAGTCTTTCCCCTCATTATCATTTATGTTTCAAGCCAGTCTTCCTAGAGCCGCCCTGGTTAAAGTATTCCCAAGGCCTGTTTAGTTCTCCTTTTCCTTTTTACTGATACACACACATCCCAGGCTTTAGAGTTAAGCGAATTTTCGACAGAAGGAACACACCTCTTGAACCAGCATTTGACTCAAGAAACAGCAGAGCGCTGCGGAACAGCTCAGTTTTGCCAGATACCACTTGAATGGATTTGATTTGTGCCGCTGCACAACAGCAACTGCCAGTACCGTGAGCGGTGCCCGCTCGTGGTGACCGAGGCGCTGAAAACCGACTCGTTGCACGTTGACACGATGCTGCTGCGGACACACTGAGTTAATATACCACGGCAGTGAATTCCACCTGAGTCTTCCACTACTGTTCCGCGGCTCCTGGAGGATGCCGCGCTGCCATGGCCTGCTCTTCTTCCGGACAGCCCGCTTGGAACCCTCCGGGAGCGCAAGGGCAAGGGCAAGCAGGCGGAGGCCCCCAGTCCAGCAGACGCGGCTCCTTGCGTCCCAAGTGGGCACTCCAGGGACCCGCAAGGAGACGGGAGGGCACGGTCCCATCCCCAGCCCAGCTGCGCCCTCCACTCTGCGCCCCAGCCCTGCGCCCGCGGCCCAGCTTTGTGACGCGAGGCGCTGTTCCCCGGCAACTGCTGAACGCGGGCGCCGAGCAGCCAGGGAGGCGGACTCGGGCGGGGCCCCCGGCCGGGTGCCACCGACATAGCCTGGGCGGAGAAGCTGGAAGCGGGCGGCCTGGCGGATGAGGAGGAGATCACCACCGCCACGCTGCGGGGCACGCCAGGGCCTTCGCCCATCTCCGCGCAGTCCGCCTTCAGCTACGTCCCTCCGCGGCGCCTGGACCCCAAGGAGTGCAGCTACTTCTCCCGCCAGACTCCGGTGAGGCGGCAGGGGCGGCACCGCGCGGTGGGGGTGAGACAGTGCTGGCGGCAGGGTTCCCCTGCCAGGGAGGGGCTGGGGCAGGGCTGTGCCACCCGGAGCGGGGACTGGACACCCAGCGGCACCGCGTGGAAGGGATCTGGGGGCCAAGCAAGGGCGTGGGGGCGGGACCCCGGCAGGGTGGGGGATGCTTCTGTGGGGGTGGGAGCAGGACATCATAGTGGGAAAGGGCTACCGGGAAGGTCAAGTGGGGGGCGAGCAAGGAGGGAGTGCTCACCAGGGAGGAAGACTCGATGGGGCGCCCGGGGGTGGAGAGGGCAGGGGCTGCTCGGCAGGGTCGGTGAGATGGGCGCCTGGACCCGAAAGAGCAGAGCTTTTAGTACTGTGAGACACAGAGGCACCCCTCCCCCGGGCTGGAGGGGCCTTGCAGCAATCCGGGGGTGCGCGGACAGTCTAGAAAGGGAGCCCCGAGGCTATCCAGTGTGCAGGATGCGGCCCCCTGAGCAGTATGTGCGGTGGTTCCCGCGGCCGTGAATAAGCAACCAGGCTGATGGACGGTCCTGGGCCACTGGAACCCTCGGGTCGCCTTCCCACCGACAAGGAGAACCAGGAATAGGTCTGCACCGTCTGGCCCGGCCCCTCTGGGAAGGTGTCCGTGGTGGGAAGACCTCGGGGGTCTAAGCAGCCGAAGCTCCCAAGAGAGGGCTGAAGGAAGGAAGAGAAGGGTGTTCAGAGTTGTCCAGGTCACCCATTCCTTTCTTTTCAACATTGTTTCTGTCTGTCCCCAGGGTGTTCCTCAGGGCATCTGATTAGATAAAAGCCTTGATTGGGGACCCTCAGCCTGGCGGACAGCTGGGCACCTGGGCTATCCCTCAGGCCTCCTGGAGGGATGGGACTGCCAGAAGAGGGACACCTCACTTTTCTCAGGCTGCTGTCACAAGTGCCATGAACTGGGTGGCTAAAAACACCAGAAACGGCTCTCTCAGCCCGGCAGGCTGAAGCCGCAAGTGCGTGGGCCGTGCTGGTGTGTCAGTCCTGGCCGCTGGGGCGCCTGTCCCTTGGCCAGCAAGCCTTGGGTTTTCAGTGCCTCCTCAGACACCCTATGGCCTGCTCTGTCTCTCTTCCCATGGTGCTCCCGCCCCCCTCTTCTGTCTGTGTCCACACCCCCCTCTAAAGACACCAGCCATCCTGGAATAAGGGTCCACCCACTGCAGTCAGCCTCATTCAATTTAAATGATTCTGCTTGCAATAACGCTTTTGCAAAAAGTTCGTGTTCCCAGGTACCCAGGATTAGGACTTCAAGGTATCTTTTTGGGGTACACAGCTCAACCCATAACGTGGAACACAGATTCCATTGGAAAGGAAGTTAATGGTGTATAAAATAATCCCACAAAATGCCTCCTTCCTCTTCTCCAAGCCACCCACAATCAGTGGTGCCCAGGTGAGTCCCCAGTTCAGGTCAACTCTTGCTCGAGTACTGATGGGAGGCCCCTTGAGTCTCATGAACTTCACTTCACACACAGAAGCGTAGTTTCAGGTTGAAGCAACCATGGCCCTCAGCCTGCCCCTGGGATGTCTCTTGAATCTGAGGTACCCCTCTGCCTGGCTTCTAGCGTGTGGAAGACCTGGATGGAGGAAGGAGACTTCTGGGGCCGTCTGACAAGGTACCTATCTCTGCTGGCCATTAAAACAGGAGGGGGGTGGAACGGAAGGGTTCCTGACCTTCTGTAAACACACACCTCATCTGTTTTCTTCCTGTGAGCAATAGCTTTTGAACAACTGTAAATAGTTTCACTACTAAGTGGGGTTTACATTTTGAGTCTACGGTACCTATGATACTGCCAGTGAGTTGATGGCCATCATGAGATAATAGTCAAAAAGCCAAGACTCTTGGTGTATGAAGTTGTTCAAATCTTCTTTATCTAGAGAATATAAAATTCATCTGGATTTTCAGCATAACAAAGACAGTTCACACTACACCGTTTTGTTTGTACCTTTGAGGAGTCCCTTTCCATAAGGTGGACTGTAGACTGCTCCTCAATGGGGTGTCACTGATGGAAGGTACCGCTGAATACGGCACAGTGGGGCTTGTGGATTCTGAAGCTTAAATGTGGTAGAAATGCAGAGCAGAGCCCCTGCCCCCTGCGGGCCAGGCCCAAGAGGGAGAAGGGCAGAGTGAGCCTGAAGACTCAGTGTCTCCTTCCAGAATTTGGCAGTCTGATAAATGGACCCGCCTTCCAGGGCTAACTGAACAAGGGCCGGAGAGGGGACCCAAGGTAAGAAGTGACCAGGGCTCTATCTCTTGCTGGGACATCAGGAATGAGCCATAAGCACAATTTTCTATATGACAGGGTCAGCAAACTAAGGCCTGCAGGCCAAATCTGGCCACCTGCCTGTTTTGATAAAGTTTTATTAGAACACACCCACACCCATTCATTTCTCTAACGTTCCTGTGCAGGATGTTGGGGTTGAGTGATAACGGCAGAGCCCACAGGGCCAGAAGAGTTCCCCCCTGGCCCTCCAGAAAGAAAGTCGCTGACTGCTGCTTGAATGCCTTATTGCCTCCTGGAAAATGGGAAATATCTTTATTTATTTATTTATTTATTTATTTTGTCTTTATTTTTTTAATATTACATTCAAAAAATATGAGGTCCCCATATACCCCCCCACTCCCCTCACCCCTCTCCTCCCCCCATAGCAACAACCTCCTCCATCATCATGAGACATTCATTGCATTTGGTGAATACATCTCTGACCACCGCTGCACCTCATGGTCAATGGTCCCCATTATAGCTCACACTCTCCCACAGTCCACCCAGTGGGCCATGGGAGGACATACAATGTCTGGTAACTGTCTTTAGAACGCATGCATTCAAATGGGATTTTATGTGTTTAAAGCATTTCAGGGCAGTTTTGGTTAGCTGAGGTTACAGGCAAATTCAAGTCCTGGGGCTTTGTGCATGCCAAAAGGAAATGATGCAACTGAAATAAATATTAATTAAAATCTAAAGAAAAGAGCCTTAAAAGCAACAAGAACAGCAAAAGGCATTTCAAAGTCTATTTGAACCAATGTTCACACCATGGTATTAGGATTATGGGCACTGGTATCTGATCAGCTACAGGGCTCCAGGAGCAGTTTCTCTGACCTTGGGATCATTGGTCATAAAGAGGGAGAATTCTGTACTACAGCTGATCAAACTCTGTACTAAAGGTGATCAAATTCTTCCTAAATCAATTTCCTTGGAGCGCAGTTAACAGTAGTCAGTGTGTTGGTTAGCAGCCCAGGCTGAGGAGCCCCAAGTGGAAGTATCAGCTCTGTGGTGACTAGCTGTGGAGCCTTCACAAGTCACAGCCTCTCTGTCTCACTTTGCCATTCTAGGACAGATCAAACAGAACTGACCTCATGGACCACTTAAGAGAATGAATGTGCTTAGTGCGCATACAGTGGCTCACAGTAAGCGCTGGATCGGTGGAGCTCTAATTACTGTTTTGTTTTTATTTTTTTATTTTTTAATTATCTTTTTTCAAAGTTAATAGATCACACAAAATGTTACATTAAAAAACATAAGAGGTTCCCATATACCCCACTCCCCACCCCCACCCCTATCAATTTTTTAGTTGTATTTTTTGAAGATACATAGATCACAAAAAATGTTACATTCAAAAAATATAAGAGGTTCCCATATACCCCCAACCGCCTCACTCCACTCCTCCCACATCAACAACCTCTTTCATTAGTGTGGCACATTCATTGTATTTGGTGAATACATTTTGGAGCACTGCTGCACCCCATAGACTAATTGGCTTTGGCTAGTGATGGTCAGTGCCCTTTTGCTAAGGACTGGGTCCACTGGGCCAAGCCTTTCCTTCCTGATCTGACCACTGTCAGAGAGGCACATGATAGAACCATCAACCTGGGGGCTTAAATAAGCAGTTCTGGGGCATTGTCAGACTAGCCCTGGCAAACTGAGACAGCGGCTAAAAGTAAAGATAGACTTCCCATGCCAAGGTGTGTGTGTGTGTGTGTATGTGTGTGTGTGTGTATGTGGCAGGGAGGCTCTGCTCAATCCAGTCTCAGGAACCCAGGTGGAGGGCAGGTCACCAGTCAGGCTGTTGTCCTTTCAGTGTGAAGTCTCTGGAGCTCCTGGCCATGGGTGCTTACATGCTTCTGCCTGAAGAGTCACACATGGTTTCTTGGTCACATGCAAGCACCTAGCAGAGGAGCAGGGACGGTTACTCCTGTGGGTGACCAGGAGAGGAGGAGAATTGGCTATTGGTGCCATCTACCACTCAGCTGATCCTGAACAACGCTCTGAGGTTGTGTCTCTGGCTCCACTTCCCACTGTTGGAAAGCCCTTGCTTCTCCTACCAAGTGCCCTTTCTCAGCCAGCAGCTCTACCTGCAGTAGCAAGGTCTCCTCCACTGTCACGTCTGTTTCCTACCCCCAGCACCACCAACCTCAGCAACCCTCCTTTTGTGTCACCCTGCACTTTGTTCACACCTCAGCTATTTTCTGAGGGAAAACTGATGGTAGACAGCAAGGGCCAAACCAGTATCAGGAAACACTGAATTTCAATAATACTCAAAACACAAAGGGCCAAATGGACATCAAGAGAGAAAAGTAAGTGGGGTTCTTTTTGCTTTGTGTTTTAAAAGCAACATCCTGTGTGAAACAAGAAATCCCTTGAGAAATGGTAATAATGAAATACCAATAAACCCAGAAGCTCCGTTTTGTGGTAGCATGTAAATCTGGGTCAGTTTTATTAATGACATTCTGCTTCAATCCATAAAGTAGTGAAAGAAAAAAAGAGGAAAGAAGAAAAATTGGTGAAACAAATCAAGGAAAAGCAGATTTTTGTTTGATTAGTTTTTGGAAATGGATAGTCATGTTACTAACTGAGGCTGGCTGGTGATGAATATTTTTTTCTTTATTATTCTGTGATAGAAAATTTCATTTTGTTCTGCAAAAGTTCTGAATATGCGAAATCCCCACAAAGAAGAGCTGTCTAAGATTGTGATAGCATCCACCAGCATTGCTAAGGGAAGTTATTCTGAGCTATGATAGGCTCCTCGTAACTAATCCAGGGCTTGGGGGACAGGCATTGCTGCTTACTCATCATTTTTACTTTAAAGAGAGTTTTAGAACTCATTAGGAAAAGAAATGGGCATTTTTCAATAATGTTGCATATCATACTCTATTATGCTGATTTCTCCAGTTTAGGGAACAAAATAAAGTGCCATTAGCTCTTACATTCAGTGTAGGGTAATTGCATGTTCTGTTCTTGAGTCCATCCTTCCCCTTTAGGATCTTTCTCTCAGAATAAGAACCCTAGGGGTTAACTCAGCTCAGAAGGGTCAGAGGAAGCACAAGCCCAGCCTTTTCCATGAGGATCTTCTGTTTCCTTGTTCCCCTGCTGTTAGCGCTGCCCCCTGCTGGCTGCCCTGCTGCCCTGTCCCCTTTGGCACCAGGCTTTCAGGTGTGAGAGAGGAAGGTGCCTCCCACCTCTCCACCACGTGTCTGTAGACCTGGTCTATGTGTTTGACCCTGTGGCTCTTCTCCAGCCACACATGTGTTCCACTGGTGGGCTGGCCAGGAAGGACTTAAGCCACAGAATGACCAGGAGCCCAGCTTCCTTCTAAGTCCTTAATTTACTAGGCATATGGAGGTGATGTGAGTGGTGGGGACCATGTTATCTTCTTTTCTTTCCAGATGGCCTCAAGTGGGCTGGGCAGTAACTCTGAACCTCAGAGGGGAGGGTCTGGATTCCAGAACTTTCCCTGACAGGAGACCAAGTTCCTCCTCTGGAGAATTGACCTTGTATCATCCCAGAAGAGTGGGTGGGGTGCTTGGGCTTCCTTGGGTTCCCGAAGGGCCTTCTGATGTGGGGGTTAACCTACAAAGTTTCCTTCAAGAGGACATAACACTGCCAGCAAGAGGTGACTCTCGGCCAATCAACATCCTACGTTATGTATGTTAAAGATAATGTGATCTCTCCACGGTGTATTACATTTCTTAAAATGTTGGATTTTATTTGATTTAATTCAAATATCTTTAATTTTTATATAGTATAGCCATTTGATACTGTTTATGAATTCCAAACATAGATATTGGATTATGTTTGTAAACTGGTCTCTTCCTATGGGCATAATAGATTGTATTAACTTCAGAAGTTTCACTTTTACTTTGTTAAATTATGATCAGGGGTTGAAATGGCCCATGTCAGTAGGACATTGAGTCTTCACCCCCTTGGTGGGCAGGGACTCACTAAGAAAAAGACATGGCAAAGGAAGTAGTTGGAGTTTTGATGCTGGATCCCAGGGAAGTAAACACACAGGAGAAGAACACAGAGGAACAGAGATGGCTCTATAGACATGGCAGAGGCCTGGAAAGAGAGAGAACCTGATGGTCTACTGTTGACCTTGTGGCAACACCAGAGCCGCCAAGCCCATAAAGAAACAAGCCCCAGACAGAGAGACAAGCCTTATGCCAGCCTACAGCTGAGACCAGAAGAAGCTGGGACCATGGAGTCTGAAGAAGAAGGCTGAATCCTCACAGAGACCAGCAGCCATCTTGCTCCAACATGTGGCAACAGACTTTGGTGAGGGAAATAACTTACACTTTATGGCCTTGTGACTGTAAGCTTCTACCCAAAATAAACCCCCTTTGTCAATGCCAACAGATTTCTGGTACTTTGCATCAGTACCCCTTTTGTTGACTAAGGCATATAGTCAAAGTGTTTGATTTTTTTTTTTGATTTCTCCCCATTGCTTTGATGATTAAAAGGCCCTTAGAGCTGTTTTTTCACTTACCTTTTAAAATCCATCCAGAATTTTCTTTTGTCTGCAATGAAGTGGGAAAATACAAGTTTATTTTTAACCCAAAGAGCTATCCAGTTTTCACAGTACCAAACACTGAAAACTTTATCACTGGCCATGGTTTGGGCTTCTTGTTAACCTAGGAGTATAGGAGCCATACTGGAGGAGATGCTTTCCACAGAAGTGAAGGCCACAGTGGACCAGGGCACCCTGTGACCATGCCAGAAGTGGACAGGCACAGTGGACCAGGGCACCCTGTGACCATGCCAGAAGTGGACAAGCTTGAAGGCCACAGTGGGAGGAAGCTTAGGTGTGGTGGGCTTGTTCTGGCCAGTGGTGGTGTGTGAGCAGGAGCCCTGAGCCCATACTGGGAGGTTTTCTGTCCTCCCCATCCTGTAAAGTGACCTGGAGCACAGGCACACCAGATTTTCCAGCAGCTGTGAGACAAGTTCTTTTAGCATGGCACTCCTGGAGTTCTTAAGAACTTTAAGACAATACTAAGGATTGCCTTGCTGGCCTTAGGAGGGTGTCTGTGGACAACAACCAGGCTGACTTATCTTCACACCGCTCCCAGAATGACCAGGTGTCTTGCACAGGATGGAAGGTGTGTGAAGGGTCTGTAGAGACTCAGTTGAAGCTGCTTTCACCCAGTCTGAGTTCCTGGAGTCAGTGAGCTTGGGGGTTACTGGGTTTTCCAACATACTCTGCATATGTGCTGCATTCTCTTAACTGTACTTTCTACCTTGTGCCTTGTAGTTGGTAGAAATGCTTCTTTTTGTTACCCACCCAGAGGAAAAAAGTAAGGCAAAAACAAACTTAGGCAACCTGGCATTAGGTTCAAGACCTGATCCTGCCCAAATCCAGCAAGACCACGTGTCTGAGTTCACTGTCGGGAGGATATAAGCAGCCAAAGTGATATACATGGCTAACCAGGGGAGGATTAAAGAACAGCTAGCAAGTGCATTTCTTCATCTTTTTTAGATAATGAGGCAGACGTACTTTCCCTTTAAGGACAAGCTGGGATGAACAAATGGAGATATTAAAAGATGATAGCTGATGGGTGGGGCAAGATGGCACCTGAGTGAATGCACTTCATAATTGTTCCTGCAAAAGGCCGGCTGAGTACAGTTGGAATCTTGCTGCAGTGGGCTGTTTCGGGGACTTGCAAGGCAGGAAGTGTTTGGACATTGATTTGGAGAGACTGGAACAGAAGTCGTGCTTGCTAAGGGTAGAATTGTGGGTTTCTAACACTGAGGTCAGAAGTTGTGGAGAGGTGGGACTCTTCCCCCTAGGGCATTCCCTGAACTGTTAGTAGTGTGGCAACATTCCCAAGCCCTGTGTTCCCCAGAAGAATGGTCCCCAGGTCCATGACCCCTAAGCCACCGCAGCCCACTTTCCACAGACCCACAGGCCCCAAGCGGACAATATCCCAGACTTCCCACTCCCAAATCCAGTGCTCTGCCAAATCCAGTGCTCCCTGCCGTAAGGGAATACACTAGCCGTTCAGTTTTGGAGTGACTCTGTGAGTTGGAGGGTTTTGGTGGGAGGTGCAGAGGGGCCAAATGAGATGGGGGTTCAATTTTCAGGTCCTGACACCCCCCCTCTTTTTTTTTTTGAGCTGAGGAGCTTTCCAGCTGGCTTGGGGAAAACTGGGGAAGAAAGGAAAGGCAAATCTGCCGAGAAAGCCCAATTTACCTAAAAGTGCTGGGATCGGAAACTTGGTCTGGGAGAAGGTGGAGTCAGAAAATCAACTAGGCAGCAGACTTGGCCCAGTTGTTATAGTGTCTGCCTACCACATAGGAGGTCTGTGGTTCAAACCCCCGGGCCTCATTGACCTGTGTGGAGCTGGCCCATGCGCAGTGCTGATGCACGCAAAGAGTACCCTACTAAGCAGGAGGTCCCCCACATAGGGGAGCCGCATGTGCAAGGAGTGTGCCCTGTAAGGAGAGCCACCCAGCATGAAAGAAAGTGCAGTCTGCCCAGGATTGATGCCGCACACACGGAGAGCTGACACAACAAGATGATGCAACAAAAAGAAACACAGATTCCCGTGCCCCTGACAACAACAGAAGCAAACAAAGAAGACACAGCAAATAGACACAGAAAACTGGGGGGTGGGGGGGGAAGGGGAGAGAAATAAATAAATAAATCTTTTTAAAAAAATTCAACTAGCCCTCCTGTAGTACAACTAAGGGAGATGGACTGTAAGATATGTTTTGAGGGGACCGGGAGAGAGTGAGGGTTCAACAGTGAGCCCCTGATACTAATGACTATGCTTGTGAGCTGATAAGCCTAAAATAAGAACAAGGCCTAGAGCAACATTGTGCCTGGGAATTTCCTCCTGTCTGCCTTCATGTTACTCAAATGTGGCCAGTCTCGAAGCCAAACTCAGCATGTAAATGCAATGCCTTCCCCCCAGCGTGGGACATGACACCCAGGGATGAGCCTCCCTGGCACCGAGGGACCACTATCAACTACCAACTGATGATGCAACTGGAAAATGACCTTATATGGAAGGTTCAATGCGGATCAGCAGAATATCCCTGTCTACATAAAATAACATGACTTTAAAATGCTGTTTGACCTAAAGTAAGGGGGAAATGGAAAGGAGAAATGAGTTTATATGGCTATGAGTTTCTAAAAAAGTGTCTGGAGGCTGGCAGAAGGATTGCCCTCATGCACAACTGAGCAGAGTCAGAGAGACAGATAAAGCAGATACAACCCCCAGATACTAGTTCCTTTGAGGGCTAAAGAGACCCATGGAAGTTATGGTCATGGCCGATGAGGTTAACTACCAGGGCAGATGGCCCCTCTTTGGAAATGGTGTTTATGTGTGATGAATCTGGACTCAGATGGGATCTTCCTTCATAAGACTTTCATGCTAATGTGCTGGAGGTGCAGTTAATGTTGGGGTTTAAGATATATTCAGGGGATTTGAATCTCTGGACTGACAATGTGATAGCCAGTTCCTGAGCCTCAACAGACTCAAGCACCTACAATCTGATTTATTGGACTTACCACACTCAGCTAAGATAGAGTTGAAGAAGGACAACCACCACACCATGGAGCCTAGAGTGATTACAACGGAAAGTGGGAGGATTGCATCCAGCATCCATGTGGAATCTGAGCCTCCTCTTGACATAGAGGTGCAATGGACACAACCAATCCAATTTCCACATAGAAGAGGTGGCATTGGATTGGGAAAAGTGGACATGGTGGCTGATGGGTATGGGGAAAGGCAGGAAGAGATGAGAGGTGGAGGCGTCTTTGGGACAGGGAGCTGCCCTGGATGGTGCTTCAGAGGCAATCACCGGACATTGTAAATCCTCACAGGGCCAAATGGATGGAATGGAGGAGAGTATGGGCCATGATGTGGACCATTGACTATGAGGAGCAGAGGTGCCCAAAGATGTAATTACCAAATCCAGTGGATGTGTCATGATGATGGGAACGAGTGTTGCTGGGGGTGGGAGAGGTAGGGTGAGGGGGTGGGGTTGAATGGGACCTCACATATATATTTTTAATGTAATATTATTAAAAAGTCAATAAAAAAATTTAAAAAAAAAAGATGTGTTTTGAAAACTTCCATTAGCATATTTGGTGTTCCTGGTTATGTGTGGGCACGCTCTCTTTGGAAATTAAGAGACATTGTTTTCTCTGGTGATTTGGTTCACCAAGGACCCACTTGATTCTCCTACTGGACACCTCACACAGCTTTCCTGCTGCCCTGGGAGAGAGAGAAGGGAAAAAAGGAGAAAGGGGGAAGGTCAGACTCCTAAGCATTTTATTTAAATGCAATGAGGATTCCTTGCTTGAAATGTTGGTCTTTTTTATTGGCTTATTTTTTTGATTTTCCTTCCTCTTTATAACCTCACAGCCCTTTCCTCCTCCCCCTCCTCCTTCTCCTCCTCCTCCTCGTCTTCTTCTTCATCCCCCTTTTCTTGCTTGAATTTCCACCCCCACTTTTCCCCCTTTTTTCCCTTTCTCTTCTTTTTTATATTTTTTATATTAGGTGTGGCAGGGAGTGATTCACATTTGCTGTGTTTCCTCATCCTCTATTTCCTCTTTTCTGTGTGTACTGATTTTGGCTACCAATACTTACCCCTTTCCTCTACATCTTTCTATCCTCCATCATTTAGTGTTTCTCTTACATTCCACTGCTCTTAATTTAGCCCCCAATTTTTATTTCTAATACCTTTGTACTGTTTTCTGTCTTTTATTCACTCTCTATATTATTGTCCTTTCCTTTCTCTTCCAACTTTCCTGACCACACTGGTCTTTTAATTAATACTATATTCCTCACCATATTCAGGTTACTGTCTCATTATAGATACTCCATTTTTCTTACTGTTATAACTCTACACAGCTTACATGAGTCTAATACCCATTCTTCTAGATCTCACATGGTTCTTCTGCTAATATTTACTAACAATACTATTATACTTTTTTCTTTTCTTACTCTTTTTGCTTTCACTTACCCTAATATTTTCCTTCAAGTGAACTTAGCCAACAGGACAGAAATAGAATAAGAAGAACAAAATGGCAAAGAGAAGACTTAACACACATGAAAAGCAGCAACTAATTAAACCCTGACACTAGACAAAGAAGCTAATCAACCCACCAAGATAAAATGATGACCAGACAGCAACAAAAAACTACAAACCAAACCAATAATCAGGAAAACATGACCCAATCCAATGAACAAACTAAAAAGTAGGAAGAAGAGCAGAACATCAAACAAGTAATTAAAGCTCTCAAAACATTTAATAGGGGCCAATTTAATGAGGTGAAGGAAGAGATAAGACTATGAAGAAAACACTTAGAGAGCATACAGAAGAAATTGCAATCATGCAAAAAAAAAAGACAATGGATATGATGGGGAGTAACAGCACAATCCAAGAAATCAAAAATACACTCTCAGCAAATAACAGCAGATTTGAAGAGGGAGAGGAAAGAACTAGTGATGTACTGTCTTCCACTATGGAAGATAGTACATCCTAAATCAAACGGACAGTAGAATTGTTAGATAAAAAGAGAGAAAAAATTCAACAGGGACTTTGGGACCTGAATGACAAAGCGAAATGTGAAAACATATGCTTTATAGGCATCCCACAATAAGAAGAGAAGGGAAAGGGAACAGAAGGGGTGTTGGAGGAAATAATGGGTGAAAACCTCCCAAACCTATTGAGGGAGATGAATGTCCACATCCAGGAAGCACAATGCACCCTAAATAGCATAAATCCCCACAGGCCTACCCAAAGACATATACTTGTGAAATTATCCAATGCTCAAGACAAAGAGAAAATACTAAAAGCAGCAAGAGAAAAGAGAAACATCACATACAATGGAGGCTTCATAAAACTAAGTGCTGATTTCTCATCTCAAACCAAGGAGGCAAGAAGGCAGTGGTATGATATAGTCAAAGTACTAAAAGAAATAATTTCCAAAAAAGAATACTCTGTCCACCTAAACTGACATTCAATATGATAGAGAGTTCAAATATTCACAGACAAACAGAAATTAATAGATTATACCAACAAGAATACTGCCCTTCAAGAAATACTAAAGGAAGTTCTATAGGGGGAAAGATAAAAAACAGGAGAGACAGAGTTGGAGGAGAGTGTAAGAACAATAAAAAGACCAAAAAAAGTAAAAAACCAATCAAAATATAACAAACACAAATCCAAAGAAAATATGGCTAATATAAATAATTCCTTGAAAGTGATAACACAGAATGTCAATGGATTAAACTCACCTGTCAAGGGACTCAGACTGGAAGATTGGATAAGAAAGTATGATCCATCTATATGTTGTCTACATGAAAAACATCTTAGACCTAGGGATTCAATGAGGTTGAAAATGAATAGCTGGAAAACATCTTACAGGCAAATAATAACCAAAAATGGGCAGGAGTAACTATGTTAATATCAGACAAAATAGACTTTAAATGCAAAATAATTGTGAGAGACAAATATGGACACTACATATTAGTGAAAGGGATAATCATTCAAAAAGGAAAGAACAGGTATAAACATTTATGCTCCTGGGAAGCAGACTTGACTCAGTGATTAGGGCATCTGTCTACCACATGGGAGGTCCACGGTTCAAACCCTGGACCTGCTTGGGGCCTC
This sequence comes from Dasypus novemcinctus, assembly GCF_030445035.2. Taxonomy (NCBI): domain Eukaryota; kingdom Metazoa; phylum Chordata; class Mammalia; order Cingulata; family Dasypodidae; genus Dasypus; species Dasypus novemcinctus. The sequence goes on from NW_026688628.1 coordinate 1,234,296, forward strand.
CTTGACCCATGTGGAGCTGGCCCATGCACAGTGCTGATGCGCACACAGATTGTTGTGCCATGCAGGGGTGTCCCCGTGTAGGGGAGCCCCAAGCATAAGGAGTGCACCCTGTAAGGAGAGCTGCTCAGTGTGAAAGAAAGTGCAGCCTACTCAGGAATGGCACTGCACACACAGAGAGCTGACACAGCAAGATGATGCAACAAAAAGAAACACAGATTCCAATGCCACTGACAACAGAAGCAGACAAAGAAGAAGCAGCAAAAAGACAGAGAACAGACAACTAGTGTGGGGGGAGGGGAGAGAAATAAATAAATACATCTTTAACAACAAAAACAAAAACAAACAAAAACATTACACTCCTAACAAGGGTGCCTACAAATATGTAAGACAAACACTGGAGAATCTAAGGGAAGGAATTGATGCCTGTACAGTTATAGTGGGGGACTTTAATACACCACTATCACCTTTGGACAGAACATCTCAAAAGAAAATCAATAAAGAAGAAAAGACTTTGAACAATATATTAGAGGAACTGGACCTAATAGACATATACAGAACATTACATCCAAATAAAGCAGGATAAACATTCTTCTCAAGTGCACAAGGATCATTCTCCAAGATAGACAACAGGATAGGTTGCTGAGAAAGTCTCAGTGAATTCAGAAAGTTTGAAATCATACAAAATAATTTCTCTGACTACAGTGGAATGAAGCTGGAAATCTGCAAAGGTCAGAGACCTGGATTTGGCAACAAGATATGAAAGTTAAATAACACACTCTTAGAAAAACAGTGGGTCAAGGAGGAACTCTCAAAAGAAATCAATAACTACCTTGAAACAAATGAAAATGATAATGCACATATCAAAACTTATGGGATGCAGCAAAAGTGGTACTGAGAGGGCAATTTATAGCCATAAATTCACACGTGATAAAAGAAGAGCTAAAATTGAAAAACTAACTTCACAGTTGGAGGATTTAGTAAAAAAAAAAAACGAGGACAAACTAAACTCAAAGGAAAAGGAAAGAAATAACAAAGATCAGAGCAGAACTAAATGAAAAAATAAGAAAGCACTTGAAAAAATAAACAAAACCAAGAGCCAGTTCTTTGACAAGATCTATAAAATTGACAAACCCTTAGCTAGACTAACAAGAAAAAAAAAAAGATGCAAATACAGAAAATAAGAAATGAGAAAGGGGATATCACCACTGACCCCACAGAAAAAAAGACTAACATAAGAAGATACTTTGAAAAACTATATTCCAACAAAAATGAAAATTCAGAGAAAATGGACAAATTCCTGGAAACACATAAGCAACCTATATTAATGAAAGGAAACTGACAATCTCAATAAATCAACCACAAGTAAAGATATAAAATCAGTCATTAAAAGCCTCCCAACTAATAAGAGTTCTGGGCCAGATGGCTTCAGAGGTGAATTCTACCAAACTTTCCATAAAGAACTAATGCCAATCTTGCTGAAACTCTTCCAAAAAATTGAAACAGAAGAACATTGCTTAACTTATACTATGATGCCAATATTGCCCTAATATCAAAGCTGAACAAAGACGCCACGGGAAAGGAAAATTACAGACCAATCTCTCTAATGAACATAGATGTGGAAATCCTCAACAAAATACTTACTAATCATATTCAGCAGCACATTAAACGAATTATACACCATGACCAGGAGGAATTCATTCCTCGTATGCAAGGATTTCAACATAAGAAAATACACTAATGTAAACACCACATAAATAGATTGAAGGAAAGAAATCACGTGATCATATATACAGATGCAGAAAAAGCATTTGACAAAATACAGCACTATTTCTTAATAAAAACTCTGCAAAAGATTGGAGTAGATGGAAACTTTCTGAAGATGATAAAAGATATATATGGAAAACCCCCAGTTAACATCATTTACAATTTTGAAATCTGAAAATCTTTCCCTCTAAGATCAAGAACAAGACAACGATGTCCATTATTACCCCTGCTATTTAATATTGTGTTAGAAGTACTTGCCTGAGCATTGAGGCAAGAACCAGACATAAAAGGCATTCAAATTTGAAAAGAAGAAGTCAAAATTCCACTATTTGCAGATGATATGACCCTATACATAGAAAACCCTGAGAAATCTACAACAAAGCTTCTAGAATTTATAAATGAGTTCAGTAATGTCACAGGTTATGAGATCAATGCACAAAAATCAGTAGCATGTCTGTACAACACTAATGAAAAACCTGAGGAGGAAATCAAGAAAAAATACCATTTGCAATAGTAAATTAAAAAATCAAATACCTAGAAATAAATTTAACCAAAGATGTACAAAATTTATACACAGAAAACTACACAACACTGTTCAAGGAAATCAAAGAAGACTTAAATAAATGGAAGAATACTCCCTGTTCATGGATAAGAAGGCTAAATATTATTAAGATGTCTATCCTACCAAAACTGATCTACACATTCAATGTAATCCCAATGAAAATCAACACAACATTCTTTAGTGAACTAGAAAAACTCACTTTTTTTAATGTAATTAAAAAAATAATAATAATAAATAAATATTAAAAAAAAAAACTCACTAAGAAATTTATTTGGAAAGGAAAGAGGCCCCGAATAGCCAAAGACATATTGAAAAAGAAAAAAACAAAATTGGAGTAATTACACTACCTGACTTCAAAACATAGTACAGTAGTGAAAACAGCATGGTACTGGCACAAGGAGAGACACACTGACCAATGGAACCAATTTGAAAATTGTGATATAGCTCCTCATAGATACAGTCATATGATATTCACAAGACCACCAAACCCACTGAAAGAGGATTACCAACTCACACCTTATAAAAAAATCAACTCAAGATGGATCAAAGACCTGAAAGAAGAGCCAAGACCATAAGACCATAAGGACCTTAGAACGCAATGTAGGGAAACACCTACAGGACCTTGTAATAGGAAATGGCTTCTTGTACTTCACACCAGAAGCACGAGTAGAAGAACAAATAGATACATGAGACTTCTTCAAAATTAAAGCCTTTTGCACCTCAAAGGACTTTGTCAAGAAAATGAAAAGAGAGCCTACCCCATGGGTAAAAATATTTGGTAACCATATATCTGATAGGAGACCAATATCCTTCAAATATAAAGAATTCCTATATCTCAAAAATAAAAAGACATCCCACCCATTTTAAAAAGTGGCAAGACTTAAATAGAAACTCCTCGGTTCCACACATTTAACTTCCATTTTCCCTTCCACCTTGCTGCCTACATTGACAGCCAACCTCCGTTTCCCGAGGAGCCACTTCCAAAGATAGATGGAATAGTGTTCAGGGCCTAACTTGCTCAACTGCCCCAATGCCCTGGGAGCCACCCTTTCTCTCGAGGGGATACAGTTCCCTCTATTTGATGGCATTAGTCCTCCCCAGGATGTGGGTCCACCCCCACTCTCACTACTTGGGTTTCTACCCCATGGTGTCACCCACTCTGGCAGAATGAGCATGTAGACATTCCCCAGGAGCCCGTCCTGCATCAGACCCTCCCCTCCGAGCGTTCTAAACAGGTAACCCTCTTTATTGTATTTTGATATGATTTTCTCCACATTTTACTCTCCACCAACACCTGACCCTCTCCTGTGTTCGTATGCTACTCCTCCCTCCCCCCACTTTTGGGCATTGTTACCCATCCGCCCCTCCCCAGCCACCCTCAAACCCGCAAACCAAGGTAAATGGGGGGTAAGAGAGGAGTTTCGTGAGAGTACACAAGGATGGATATAAAACATGTAATATTACACCATAACATATAGGAGATGACAGACTGATAATGTAAACCATAATGTAAAACATAGGATAACTAAGAATGTAAAAAACTGTGTATCCTAAAGTATGCACCACAATGTAAGCACAGATGTCACCTTGTTAGAAAGCTATTGTCTCAGACTCTGTACATCACGTTAAGTAAATATGATGTGAATAGGGTGTAAGGGTATCGCTGTGGCAGGGAAAAGGTTTTGTGGTGGATGTATGGGAGTGCTGTATATTATATATATGCATTGCTGTGGTCTAGGGCTCCTGTGAAGAGAAGCTCAATAATTAGGGGAAAAAAAAGAAAAAAGAAAAAGATAGGATGTAGAATTTTTTCCAAGTCATCACGTATTCTTTATCTAACCTTTAAAACTATCGCTATATGCCATTTCCTAGTAAGGGACCCTGACATTATATTGGGCTTCAAATTTCAGGGAGTTCTGGATCACAGAGTGGTTCAACAATGGCAATGGAGGGATACTGGTATAGGATACCATTGACGGGTGATATATGGCTGACAGGGAGCTGTACAGAACATATGTCCAGGGTGCATGGTAATGTTTGGATATACTCATAGTGGCAACAATTAAAAACTACAGCAGGGGGGGTACTGGGTTCCTGGCCAGTGGTGCTCTGTTGTGGTCCCTAGGGGAGCAGCGACAGTCTCCCAGGTGCAGCGGTGGGACCGGGAGGGAGTGAGGGCTCAACAGTGAGCCCCTGATGCTAATGACTATGCTTGTGAGCTGATAAGCCTAAAATAAGAACAAGGCCTAGAGTAGCATTGTGCCTGGGAATTTCCTCCTGTCAGCCTTCATGTTACTCAAATGTGGCCAGTCTTGAAGCCAAACTCAGCATGTAAATGCAATGCCTTCCCCCCAGCGTGGGACATGACACCCGGAGATGAGCCTCCCTGGCACCGAGGTACCATTATCAACTGCCAACTGATGATGCAACTGGAAAATGACGTTATATGGAAAGTTCAATGCGGATCAGCAGAATATCCCTGACTACATAAAATAACATGACTTTAAAATGGTGTTTGACTAAAGTAAGGGGGAAATGGAAAGGAGAAATGAGTTTATATGGCTACGAGTCTCTAAAAAAGAGTCTGGAGGCTGGCAGAAGGATTGCCCTTATGCACAACTGAGGAGAGTCTGAGAGACAGATAAAGCATATACAACCCCCAGGTATTGGTTCCTTTGAGGGCTAAAGAGACCCATGGGAGTTATGGTCAAGACCGATGGGCTTAACTACCAGGTCAGATGGCCCCTCTTTGGAAATGGTGTTTACGTGTGATGAATCTGGACTCAGATGGGATCTCTCTTCATAAGACTTTCATGCTAATGTGCTGGAGGTGCAGTTAGTGTTGGGGTTTAAGAGATATTTAGGGGATTTGAATCTCTGGACTGACAATGTGATAGCCAGGTCCTGAGCCTCAACAGACTCCAGAACCTACAATCTGATTCATTGGACTCATCACACTCAGCTAAGATGGAGTTGAAGAAGGACAACCACCACACCATGGAGCCTAGAGTGATTACAACTGAAAGTGGGAGGGTTGCATCCAGCATCCATGTGAATTCTGAGCCTCCTCTTGACATAGAGGTTCAATGGACACAACCAATCCAATGTCCACATAGAAAAGGTGGCATTGGATTGGGAAAAGTGGACATGGTGGCTGATGGGTATGGGGAAAGGCAGGAAGAGATGAGAGGTGGAGGCGTCTTTGGGACATGGATCTGCCCTGGATGGTGCTTCAGGGGCAATCACCAGACATTGTAAATCCTCACAGGGCCCACTGGATGGAATGGGGGAGAGTATGGGCCATGATGTGGACCATTGACCATGAGGTGCAGAGGTGCCCAAAGATGTACTTACCAAATGCAATGGATGTGTCATGATGATGGGAATGAGTGTTGCTGGGGGGGCAGAGGTGGGGTGGGGGTAGTGTGGTTGAATGGGACCTCATATATATATATATATTTTTTAATGTAATATTATTACAAAGTCAATAAAAAATAAATAAATAAATAAAAAATAAAAATAAAAAAATAAATAGAAACTGCTCCAAATAAGAAATGCAAATGACTAAAAAGCACATGAAAAATGCTCAAAATCACTAGATATTAGGGAAATGCATATCAAAACTACAATGAGATACCATTTTACTCCCACGAGACTAGCAGCCATCAAAAACACAGAAGACTACAAGTACTGAAGAGGATGTGGAGGAATGGGTACACTCACTCATGCTGGTGGAAATGCAGAAGGATACAGCCATTCTGAAGAACAGTTTGGTGGTTTGTCAAAAAAAACTAGCTATGGATTTGCCATATGGCCCAGCAAGTCCACTGGTGGGTATTTACCCAGTAGAACTGAAAACAAGGATACAAACTGATATATGCACACCAATGTTCATAGCAGCATTATTTACTATTGCCAAAAGTTGGAATCAATGCAAATGCCCATCAATAGATGAATGGATAAATAAAATGTGGCATATACATACAATGGACTAATACTCAGCTATAAGATGGAATACAGTACAACACATGTGATAACATGGATGAATCTTGAAAACCTTATGTTGAGTGAAGCAACCCAGGCATTGAAGCACAAATATTACATGATAAGTTGTCTCAGAGAGCTACAGACTGGTTGATAGGCTTAAAGAAAGTTTGGAAGAGAGCTAACACCTACATGGGTGAAATCTATGATTAGCTGTATGTAAATATTTGTAGAGGGAAGGGATAAAATGGGGGCATACGGATGCCTTGGGTGGAGCTTTAATGGTTTGAGCGGGGCTAAGGATGGGAGGAAGGGTCAGATGGCCCTAGAAATTGGGGGGAGGGTGGGGAAATATTTGGACATAGTAGATTGTCAGGTATGTGGTTGAAACTGTAATGTTGAGAAAACTTTTTAGAAAATATAATAAGGAAGTTTACATGTTTAAGATGCTTAAGGTGGGACATCTTACACAGGTCAGGCTTCCAGGTAGTGTGTGAATGCTCATTTTGTCATAGTGGGTTATATCACTTGGTGGCGATCCATACAATTAGTGTGAAGTTATACCCACATCCTGAGGACTGATGTTCTCAAACAGGGAAATGTGTCTCTCAAGAATACTGGTGGCTCTCAATGGGTTAGGACAGTCGAGTATGTCAAGCCATCAACACTGTTGCAAGTATCTCTGAATATGGTCCTTCAAGTAATGAAGACTGATTGTCACTGTGGGTGCTATGGGGAGGGGGAGAGGGGTATTGAATAGATGGAATCAGGGTAACTGTAGGGTAATGGAAGTGTTCCACAAGATCATGCAATGATGGATATAGGACATGTTAAATTACACCAAAATTGTATAAAAGTATATAGGTTAAAATGTAAACTATAATGTAAAACATAAGATACCTAAAAATTTAGAAAATTGTATAGTCTAAAATATAGATCATAATGTAAGACAAAATGGAACCTTGGTTGCAATCTATGTTTCAATATCTGTACATCAAGTGCAGCAAACACAATATGAAAATGTAAAAATATCATTGCTAGGGAAGGGGCAAAATGTTTGATATTGGATATGTGGGAATACCCTATATTATATATGTGAATTACTGTGATCTAAACATTTTGTGAAGACAAAACAAATAATTAGAAAAAAAGAAAGGATGTAGACACTGAGGAAGAAATGAAATTGCCTTGCCACTGTACATACGGGGCAACACCTATTGCATTAATGAAAGACAAAACATCAAAAATGAAACATTTTCATTTTTTGATACCCCAATTTATTTTTACTTTATTTAGTTTTTCTAAATTACTATGTATTCTATATCTAACCTTTAAATCCATCACTATCTTCCACTTTATTATTTGAGGAACTTGACAATATATTAGGCTTCATTTTTTAAGATTTTTTTTTTGTGTGTTGAACAAAATTTTAATATTCTAAATTTAATCAACATCCAGCAGGTTATTTTGACTATATATTGTACATTGGAAGGAAGAATCAATTATTTTCAAAATCACATTTACATTTCAAAGAGTAAATATTAAAATAGTCTCAGTATGAACAGAGAGGTTCAACTCTGGCAGGGGAGGAACACTGTGTGGGATGTTATTGATGGGAGCCACATGGTTGGGAGGGAGTTCTCCAGGCATGTATATAGGGTACATAAAAATGTTTGGATATTTTCATAGTGGTTACAATTAAAAACTTCAAATAAGGGAATGTTGAGTTCCTAAACTAGGGAGCTCTATCACATTCCCCAATGGAACAGCATCAATCCCCAAATGCAATGACAAAGACTAATAAGGATGGTCCAACAATGAGCCCTTTATACTGATGACTATGCTTATGAGCCTGTGTGCCTAAAATATGAACTAGGCCTAGAGGTGCAGTTTGCCTGAGTTACCTCCTGAGATCCTCCATGTTGGTCAAATGTGGCCACTCTCTAAGCCAAACTCAGCATGAAAATGCATTACTTTCCCCCAGCATGGGACATGACTCCCAGGGATGAGCTTCTCTGGTGCTGAGGGATTACTACCAAGCACCAGCTGATGATGTAACTAGAAGAAGACTTTGAATAAAAGGGTCAAGTCAGACCAGCAGAATATCTCAACCTTCACGTAATAATGTAATAACAGTTGTTAAAAACTGTTTTTTGACCTTGAATAAAAGGGAGAAATGGAAAGGAGAAATGAGTTTATATGGCTATGAGTTTCCAAAAAAGAGTCAGGGGGTCATCAGAAGGGTCGTGCTTATGCATGCCTCAGCAGGGTCCCAGAGACAGCCAAAGTAGATAGAAGCCCAGGTACTAGTTCTCCTGAAGGCTGCAGAGACCCATGGGTTCTGTGGTCATGGCAGCTGGCTCTGGAGTTCAGTGCCATGTCAGTGGGCCCTACTTTGGAGTTTGTATTCCTGAGTATGATGGAATTTTACTCAGATGTGACCTTTCTGCACATCCCTCATTCATTTTTAATTTTAGTCATTCAACAACCATTTAGTCATCAAACACATCATGGAAGTTACTAAATAATATTTTGTGAATAAAGAGATAAGTAAAATATTCTTCCACATCTTATAGAGATTATGTGCAAGCAAAAATAGTAGTGACTACATGAAATACCCTGAGATGGCACTGACATCCTGGTGAAGTGGATCTAAAAGTTTATGCTCATTCTGTGGAGACAAGTGAAGGCTTCACAAGGGAGATGACTGCACTGACAATGAAAGTAGAGATTGGGGTAACTTCAAGAGGAGAAAGGTGCAGAAGCGCACCAAGAAGAAACAAGAGGGAAACAATCCAATCAAGGAAACCATATGGTGTGGTGAGGTTTTAAAATTAGTTCTTGCTATCTGATGAACAATGAAGGGGTAGGATGTGAAAAGGGGATAAGCAGCCTGAACAGTTTAGCAGTAGCCATAGTATAGAGAGCCTGGTGTTTTGTGCAGAACATGGATATTTATGTTTTAAATTATTGAGAGTCAGGGCAGGTTTAGAGAAGGTGATGGTCGTGAAATTACTTGCCATGATGAAAGCTTACTCTCAGGCAACATGACGATCGCTGTTGCCAAAATCCTACAGAGAGGATGAGGGATGGAAATAGCACAATTGTAGTGGGAAGTGAATCTGTGTGGGCTTGGACTACAAAGAAAAATATTCATTTTTATCCTAAGCACAATGTCAGGCATTTTGTATTCATTATTTCATTTAATTCAATTATTCCATGAAATTGTTTTTCACTATTCTGATTTAATGGAAGAATAATGTGAGGCAGCAATGCTATATTCTTATCCAAGGTATGTAAATGTAATTGTCATGGATTGAACCTTGGAGTTCAAAGTTTCTAGAATTTTGCACTTCACTAATAATTTATTTATTAATAAAATTAATATTTTAAAACTGTGTTAGATTTACAGAAAAGGTGCAAGGATAGTAGAGAGGATTTTCAAGAACTTCTCACATACTTTTCCAATATCTTAACACCTCCAAGCCAGAATAGCAAATTATATTTATTTTCAAAAATTCTTAAGCCATTCAGGCAGTGACAACGTCTCAGATTTTCTCCTCATGTTTTATGACTTGTATACTTTTGAGGAGTGTGGGTCGGGTATTTTGTAAAGTGCCCCTCACTCTGAATTTGCCTGTTATTCTTCTCATGTTTAGACAGGGTTAATGGGATTTTGGAGGAAGATACCAGGATAATGTGTTATTTTCATTGCATCATATCTAGGGTGCATCCTATCAACATGACTTATCACTCTTGATGTTGGACTTGATCAACAGTGTTTGGAGCTTCCCCAGCTTCCCCAATACTCATCAATTCTCTGCATTTCCATATATGGCTTTTGGAATGAAATTAATACATGAAGCCCACATTCAGGAGTGTGATGTTTGTGCCACTGCCTTGAGAGAAAAATATCTCCATATATTATGGAATTCATCTTCACAATAAATATGTATCTTTTAAAAATCAATTATTTATATTAGGATTGCCTCATGACATTTATTTCTTACTTTGTGTTGTGATACAGTACTACTTTATTTTGTTTTTCAGTTTATTCCAGTTTTGACCTTTGGAACCCTTTTGGCTATGTCCTGTGTCTATTTGAAGTTATCCCCAACATTACCAGTTTTATTTTAACACATACTAACTTTTTGATACTAAGAGATACTCCAGACTCTTTTTGTATATTTCTTGACCTAGTCCTGCAGGCAGCTATTTCTCCAAGAAAATTCTTATTGCAAAAATGCTTTTAATATCTAAAGTCTGGACGATATATATACCTTGCTACTGGGCCATCTCCATGGATATTACAAAAACACACATGTGTGTACACAATCCTATGTATATATACATATCTGCAAATATTTCTACAAGCAACCCTGTGTAACTATATTTACCTCCACACGAATTCACACTGATGTGTCTGTCTCTAAATCATTAACAGAACAATCTAACATCCTCCCCTTGCTTATCTGAATCCTTCCACACCATGTTGGGAAGCATATTTCCCATATTCCATTCATTTACTTCATTGCTTAATTCCAGTGTACATGTATAAAAGTAAAATTTGTTAACCCATACCCTGATGGGACCCAATATCAAATAGAGTAGCATACCTGTGTACAGTGCCCATTGATTTCATATTACAGACACTGTTCATATCCAATATTACTAATCCAGCATCTTTTCCTCCCATACCCCTCAGATAGGGCATTTGATGCATTTACAAAACAGTTAGATTATTTTTGAACTTGGATGTTGTCAAGTTCAATGGGTTTTGAAAAATGCATAATGTCATATGCCTGCAATCCCAGTATAATAGAGAATAATTTCACTGTTCTGAAAATTTCTGAGCTTCACCTACTCAATGTACCTCCCTCTGCCTAAGGCCTGGGCAAACAGTGATCATTCTAATATCTCGCTGTTTTGTCTTATCCTATTAGACTGGTTTCTTTTTTAAAAAATATTTTTTTAAAATTATTTTATAGGTACTTAGATTACATAAATGTTACATAAAAAGTGTAGGAATTTCCATATGCCCTGCTCCTCGTAGCCCCCACATTCTCCCACATAAACAACATCTTTCATTAGGGACATACATTCATTGCAATTGATAAACACATTTCAGGATATTGCTACTGAGCATTGATTATAGTTTACATTGTAGTTGACACTCTCTCTCACATAATTTTGTAGGTTATGGGAAGACATATAATGGCCTTTATCTTTCATTGCAAAGCCATTCAGAACAACTCCAAGTCCCCAAAATGCCCCCGTGTTACAACTGTTTTTCCCTCTCCTTGCCCTCAGATCCTCCAGCGGTCACTGCCTCCACACCAATGTTATAATTTCTTCCATTGCTAGAATTACAATAAGTAGCAATAAGTATAGACAATAAGGCTATAGAAGAATACCAGTAAGTCCACTCTAGTCCATAGTTCTTTCCCATTCTTAAGGAATCTGGGATGGTGATGCCCAATCCACCTGTAATTGAGAGGGGAGTTTGATCCCATATATGGATGGGATGCTCTTGCTGGCAGTTGTAGGCTTTCTTATTTCCTTGGTATAGTGGTTGCCCATCCTCACCTCTTTGTTAATTGCCCTGGGTGGGTCCAATGAACTGGAGAGTAGGTGTTGCAACTCCACTGAGGCTCAGGGCACAGCTGGCACATGGGCAGTCCAAAGACTTAAGTTTCTTGGGTGTACACCTACTAACACCATCACCAAGTACAAGTTCAAATAGAAGGGACAGATGAGCTATGTGTAGGGAAGTCATAACTGAGTCCCAACTCTGTCACAATGGGGAGCACAAACCCCAAGGTAGGCCCACTGGGAAGGCACCAAATTCCTGACCTATCTATCATGACCATAGGACCTAGGTGTCTCCAGAGCTCTCAGGAGACTATTTGGGGTAGTATCTATTTTGGCAGTCTATGAGATCCTGCTGAGATGTGCATAAGTGCTACCTCTGAAATGACCTCCCAATTCACTTTGAAGTCTCTCAGCCTTCTGAACTCATTTGTTTTTACATTCCCCCCCTTTTCTTTTACATCTTTTTCCAGTTACCCTGCTATTTGATTGGTGATGGTAATCCCTCAATGTACAGAAGGCTCATCCCTAGGAGTCATGTCCTACTCTGGGGGGAAGACAATGCATTTGTATGCTGAATTTGTCTTAGAAAGAGGCTACATTTGAGCAACAAGGAGGATCTCAGAAGGTAATTTTAGGCACCCTAAACACAAGGCTAAGTTTCAATTTCAAGAGCAAAGGCTCATAAGCATAGTCATCAATATCAAGGGTCCATCAATGGGCCATTTTTCTTCACTAGTCATTGCCCCTGTACTTGGGGGATTGCTGCTGTTCCATTAGAGAATGTAGCAGAGCTCTCCAGCATTAGAATTCAATATTCTCTCAGTTATTGTGTGTCTCTCCACCCACTGTGGCAATGCCACATGAATATGTGAAAACATTTATATACCTTACGTGTATTTCCAGGAGAAATTCCTCCCATGTATCCCTCATTACTGACACTCCACACTAATGATTCTCCCCTTCTCCAATTGTAACTCTTCTGTGATCCAAAGCTTCTTCAAAAATGAAGCCAATAAAATAGCCAAATACAATTATTAGGAAAATCAAATAATAATGATAGGTTAAATATTAAAAATAAAATACAAAAAAAATTAAAATAAAATTTAAAATTTGGGATATTACAAAATAATGAAAACTATTATTTTCTTAAAAACTTTTTTCTTTCATCAGTTTAATATATATTGTACTGTGTGTATACTGACATTTCCTTCCATTTACTCCATTTTGTTTATTCCATTAAACGAAAGTATAAAATTTTGTTTTCAAAGAAGTTTTAGGTCACAGAAAAGTCACACACAGCATATAGGGGACCCGATATACCCAACATCCTCCCCCCTTTTCCCCTTCCCATGTTAATACCGTTTTACATGTGGATGGTACATTTGTTTCAACTGTTATACAAGCAGTAAATCATAGCTACTAACCACGGTCAATGGTTTATATTATGGTTTACATTTTACAGCACATTAATTTATAAATTATTTAATAGATTATTTATTTATTTTTAAAAATTACATTCAAAAAATATGAAGTCCCATTCAACCCCACCACCCCCACCCCCCACTCCCCCCACAGCAACACTCTCTCCCATCATCGTGACTCATCCATTGCACCTGGTAAGTACATCTCTGAGTATCACTGCACCCCTAGTCAGTGGTCCACATCATAGCCCACACTCTCCCACGTTCCATCCAGTGGGCCCTGGGGGGATCTACAATGTCCTGTAATTGTCCATGAAGCACCACCCAGGACTTCTCCTCGTCCTGAAAACGCCTCCACATCTCATCTCTTCCTCCCATTCCCCAAACCCAGCAGCCACCATGGCTACCCTTCCCACACCCATTCCACATTTTCTCTGTGGACATTGGATTGGTTGTGTCCATTGCACATCTATGTCAAGTGAGGGCTTAAATTCCAGATGGAGACTGGATGCCCTCCTCCTGCTTTCAGTTGTAGACACTCTAGGCTCCATGGTGTGGTCATTTATAAATTTTGATGACATTTAACATGACCAGTGTCCATCATTGTAAGATCATGTAGAACACTTCCATTGCCCAATAAATAACCCTCTTTCATATACTCTGTGTGCTCCCTCTGCCTCCCCTTGGGGCCAATATTGATCATCTGGCTTCACTACTTGGATAAGATTCATAGTTACTTGCAACACTGAAGTCCTGACATTCTGGTTTGTCCTCCCCTCTTAGGAATCACCTATGCCCTCAAATGACTCCTGTCCCATTGTTTGAGAAGATATAGGTTCTCCCCAGGATGGGAGTTCAACAGCTTCCCACTCATTATGTGGGTTTCCACACACCGACACAAAACATTATGACAAAATGATCACGCACACTCTCCCTAGAAGCCTGCCCCAGGTGCACCCTGTCCTGAATGCTCCCCATCCAACACCATAAACCAGTAACCCTCCCTTGTCATATTGCCATAGGAGTGTTCTCAACTTTTTACATTCAACCACATACCTGACAATTCCCAGTGTTCACATGGTCCATTGCCCAACCCTCCCCCAGTTCCATGAGCCGTCCAACGTACCCTCACTACCCCACCCCTGTCAAACCAGCAATGCCTAACCCAATAGTATCACCAATGTTTTGTCATAGTCCTTCACTACCCAATGACACACTTTCACCTTATCATAGATTTGGTCCATATGGGCATTGGCTCACAAACTTCTCCCTTTATATTTCCTCTAAATATCTCTTACAGACAATAGCTCTCTGAGTCTGCTTGATTTGCTTAATTTATATCAAAAGTCATGTAATATTTGTCCTTCAATGTCTGACTTGCTTCACTCAACATAAGGACCTCAAGGTTCATCCATGTTATTCCATGAGCTAGTTCCGTATTCTTTCTTTTTACTTATTAAATTGTATGTTTCTTAAAGATACATAGATCACAAAATAAAGTTGTATTAAAAAAATGTAAAAGGTTCTTCCATTTCCGACACACCACCCTCCCACTCCTCCCACATCAAAAACCTTGTTTATCATTGTGGCATATTATTTGCATTTGGTGACTACATTTTGGAGCGTTGCCAGACCGCATGGATTATAATTTACATTGTAGTTTACACTCTCCCCAGTACATTCAGTGGGTTATGGCAGGATATATAATGTCCAGCATCTGTCCCTGCAATATCATTTAGGACAACTCCAAGTAGCAAAAATGTCCCACATCTCAACTCTTCCTTCTCCCTTCCCTCAGCAACTACCATAGCCACTTTCTCCAGATCAATGTTACAGCTGCTTCCCTTACTATTCAAAATAATTTTACAGAAGAATACCAATAAGTTCACACTCTTCCATAATTTATTCCTCCATCCTGTAGACCCTGGGTTGGTGATGTCCATTCCACCTCTATATTGAGAGGGGACTTATATCCAACATGGTTGGTGGATATGATTCTCTTACTTAAAGTTGTAGGCAATCTCAGTTCCCTGGTGTGGTGGTTAGCCATTTTCACTTTCCTGTTAGCTGGCCTGTGCAAGTTCAGCAAACCAGAGAATAGGAGTTCAAATCTGCTGAGGCTTAGAGCCCAGCTGCCACATGGCCAGTCCATAGCTTCAAGTCTTCTTAGGATACACCAACCCCAGTGACAAACTACAAGTTCAATAAAAGTGACAAAAGAGGCATGTGTAGAAAGGTCACATCTGAGTCCAATTCCATCACACTCAGGAGCACAATTTCCATAGTAAGGCCCACTCCAGAGCCATCTGCCATGACCGTAGAATCTGTGTGTCTCCATACCTCTCAGGAGCACCAATACCTGGAGGTGTATCTACTTTGTCTTTCTCTTTTCCCCATTTTTAAAAGGGTTGTTTGTCTTTTGTTTTTAGATATGTTTTCTTTATATATGCTGTATGTTAGGCTCCTATCAGATATATAATTACCAAATATTTTCTTCCATCACACCTTTGAGGTGTAAAAGTTTTAATTTTGAGGAGTTCCCATTTATCTATTTTTTTCTTTCACTGCTTGGGATTTGGATGTGAAGTTCAAGCCAAACTCAGAATGTAAATGCATTACCTTCCCCCCATCATGGGACACAACTCCCAGGGATGAACCTCCCTAGTGCTGAGGAATTACTACCAAGCACCAGCTGGTGATGTAACTAGAAAAAGCCTTTGAATAAAAGGGTCAACTCAGAAGAGCAGACTACCTCAGCCTACATGTAATATTAGGCATTAAAAACTGCTTTATGATCTTGAATAAAAGGAAATGAAAAGAACAAATGAGTTTATATGGCTATGAGTCTCTAAAAGCGAGTCAGGAGGTCATCAGAGAGGTTGTGCTTACACACACCTCAGCAAGGTCCCAGAGACAGCCAAAGTAGATACAACCTCAGGTACTGGTTCTCTTGAGGGCTATAGAGACCCACAGGTTCTATGGTCATGGCAGATGGCTCTGGAGTTCAGTGCCATGTCAGTGGGCCCTACTATGGAGTTTGTGTTCCTGAGTGTGATGGAGTTGGATTCACATATGACCTTTCTACACATGCTTCTTCTGTCACTTTTACTGGACCTGTGGTTAGAGCTGGGGTTGGTGTATATTCAGGAGACCTGAATCTCTGGACTGTCCAAGTGATAGTCAGGCCCTAAGCCTCAGCAGACTTGCAACTTATACTGTCTAGTTTATTGGACTTACCCTCGCCACCTAACAGAGAGGTGAAGAAGGTCAACCACCACACCACAGAGCCAAGAGTGCCTACACCTGCAAGCAGGAAAATTGCATCCTTCATCCATGTGGAACCTAAGCTCCTGCAATATAGAGGTGGAGTGGACATAAACATCCCAGGGTCCACAGGCTGGAGGATTAGAGTATGGATTAGAGTAAACTTACTGATATATTCAACTATGGAACTATTGTGATTAGTAATGGAAGAATTTGTAGCATTGATGTGGAGAAAGTGGCCACAGTACCTGCTGAGGTTAGGGAGAGGGAAGAAGAGATATGATGTGGGGGCATTTTCAGGACTTGGAGTTGTCCTCGGTGGTACTGCAAGGAAAGACACTGTGCAATGTATGTCCTGCCATGGCTCACTAGGTGGAGTGGGAGAGAGTGTAAACTACAATGTAAACCACTATCCATGTGGTGAAGCAGTGCTCCAAATTATATTCACCAAATGCAATGAATATCCCACAATGATGAAAGAAGTTGTTGATGTGGGAGGAGTGTGGTGAGGGGGGTGGGGGTATATGGAGGCCTCATATTTTTTTAATGTAACATTAAAAACAATAAAAAGATGAAAAAATATTCCCTATTACAAGGTCCTGTAAATGCTCCACTAGATTATCTTTCAAGGTCTTTATGCTGTTTGCTCTTACATTTAGATCTTTGATCAATCCTGAGTTGATTTTTGTATATGGTGTGAGATGGTGTTTCTCTCACATTGTTTTGGATATGGATTCCAGTTTTCCAAGCACAATTTGTTGGAGATGGCATTCTCTCCCAGTTGAATGTGTTTGGTGGCCTTTTTGAATATCTGATTCTATATCAGAACTCTCAATTTGGCTCAATTTGTTGGTATGTTTATCCTTGTGTCAATACCATGAAGTTTTGACCACTGTAGCTTTATAGAATGTTTTAAAGTCAAAAAGTGTGATTCCTCCAATTTCATTTTTCTTTTTCAATATATCTTTTGCTATTTGGGGACACTTGCCCTTGCATTTAAATTTCATATTTAGTTTTTCCAATTCAATAAAAAGGATGTGTTGATTTCTATTGAGATTGTTTTAAATGTGTAGATCATTTTCAGTAGGATGGACATCTTAATGAAGTTTGGTCTTCCCATCCATGAAAATGGAATATTCTTCATTTTTTAAAAAGTCTTCTTTGATTTACTTTAACAGGGCTGTGTAGTTTTCTGTGTAGAAATCCTTTACATTTTCAATAAGTTTATTCCTAGGTATTGGATTCTTTTATTTGATCTTGTACATTGGATTTTTGTCATGATTTCCTTCACAGATTGCTCATTACTAGTGTACAGAAATGCTACTGACTTTAGTGCATTAATATTATAACCTGTGACATTACTGAAATCATTTATAAGTTCTACAAGTTTTGGTGTAGATTTCTCACGGCCTTTCATACATTGGATGATGATATCTGCAAATAGTGAAATTTTGACTTCTTCCTTTCAATTTGGATGCATTTTATATCTTTTTCTTGCCTAAGTGCTTGAGTAAGTACTTCTAACACAATGTTAAATAGAAGCAGTGGCAGTGGAGATCCTTGTCTTGTTATTGATCTTAGTGGGAAAGGTTTTAGGATTTCACCATTGTACATGTTGTTAGCTGTGGCTTTTTCATATATACTCTTGTTCAAAAATTTTCCTCCTATTACTATCTCTTTTGCAGGATTTTTATCAGGAAAAGGGTGATGTATTTTGGTGAATGCTTTTCTGCATCTGTAGATATGATCATGTGTTTTTTTATTTCAATCTGTTTATGTGGTGTATTACATTGATTGATTTTCTTTTGTTGGATAATCCTTATATACCTGGGATGAAACTCACTTGGTTATGGTATATAATTCATTTGATGTGTTTTTGAATATGATTAGCAAGTATTGTTTTGAGGATTTTAGCATCTAAGGACATTGCAGAAATTGGTCTGTATTTTTCCTTTCTTGTGGTGTCTTTGTTTGGCTTTGTTTTTAGGGTAATGTTGGCATCATAGAATGAGCTAGGCAACGGTCCTTCTACTTCTGTTTTTTTTTGGAAGAGTTTAAGCAGGATTGGTGTTAGTTCTCTGTGGAATGTTTGGTAGAATTCACCTGTGAAGCTGTCTGATCCTGCACTCTTCTTATTTGGGAGGTTCTGATTCCATATTTACTTGTGATTGGTCTGTTGAGTTCATCAAATTCTTTTGTCAATGTAAGCTGCTTGTGTGTTTCTAAGAAATATTTCATTTCCTTTAAATTATCCTTCTTGTTGGCATATAATTTCTCAAAGTATCCTCTTCTGGTACTCTATTTCTATGGGGTTAATGGTGATATCCCCTTCTTCATTTATTATTTTGTGTATTTACATCTTATCTCCTTTTTTCTTTGTTGGTATAGCTAAGAGTTTTTCAATTTTAATGATCTACTCAAAGAGCCAGGTTTTAGTTTTCTTAATTTTTTCTAGTGATTTCTTATTTTCTATTTCATTTAATTCTACTCTAATCTTTATTTCGTTCTTTCTACTTCATTTGGGGTTAGTTTGTTTTTCTTTATCTAATTCCTACAGGTGTGTTGTTAGGTCTTTGATTTTTGCTCTTTTTTTTTTTTCATTTATATATTTATGTCTATAAATTTCCCTCTCAATACAGCTTTGGCTGAATCCAATAAGTTTTGATATGTATTGCTGTCCTTTTCATTCATAAAAAGGTATTTCCTGATTTCTTTTGTAATTTCCTCCTTGATCCAGTGTTTGTTGTAGAGTGTGTTGTTTAATTTCCATATATTTGTGTCTGACCTAGTTTTCTGGCCGCTGCTAATTTCAAGCTTCATACCATTATAATGAGAGAAATTACTTTGTATAATTTCAATCTTTTTTAATTCTTTGAGTGTTATTCTGTGGCTTAGTATGTGGTGTATATTGGGTAATGGTCCATGTGTACTTGAGAAGAAAGTATATCCCACTGTATTTGGGTGTATTGATCTGTATATGTCAGTTAGGTCGAGATCCTCTAGTGTATTATTCAGAGTCTTTGTTTCTTTATTGATTCTCTGTTGAGATGTTCTGTCTAGTCATAATAATTTTGTATTAAATCCCCCCACTATACTTGTATAAGCATCTATTTCTCCACTTAATTTTCCCAGTGTTTGCCTCATGTATTTTGAGCATCGTGCTTAGGTGCATAAAAGTTTATTTTCATTCTTTCTTCTTGAAAGTACCCCTTTTACTAATATGTGGAACCCATCTTTGGCTCTTAAAATCATTTTGTGAGATGAGAACCTCTGCTCTTGTGTCCTGGACAGTTCTCTCATGTATGTCTGATGGGAAGAAAAGAGGCAGAAGAAGCTATAGGAAAAAGAAAGTGGCTCTGTGGTGGAAAGTCAGAGGCAAAACTACCACTACTAGGGGTCACTGTTGGATAAGAATTGTTCCTCCCTCACACTTGCTGGAGGGCAGGGCACTGAATTCAAAGGCAGGGGGAGAGGGACGGGGCAAGATGGTGATTGAGTGAGAGCACCTGAGTGTCTCTCCTTCATAGAAGCAACTGGGCAGCATTGGAAATTCTTCGGGACCAGGCTGTTTCAGGATTTTGCAGGGCAGGAGGTGTCTGGACATTGATTTGGTGGGAAGGCAATAGAGAAAATTCATGTATAAGATAAAATTGAGTTTCTCTTACACAGTGGTGGGGGCTGTGTGTGGGACATTCCCTGCTGGGGTGGGTGGAGCTGCAGGAGGCCTTCGCAGACTGACTTGGGGAGACAGATGGGAGTTTTGTGTGAGATGGGGAAATTTTTTATTTCTGACATGAATAAGAGTGCTTCCGGCTAGAGCCCCTCCCCCAAGGCTGGCTGCCAATCTGTAGCAGCCTTAAATCACTCACAAAAAAAAGACATCACCAGGAGGTTGGTTCAGGGGCCTGCAGGGTGGGAGATGTCTGGAAGCCAATTAGGGGAATCTTTTGCGAGGCATGGGAATTTCGGGTTAGGACACTGATATCTGCACTTCTGTCTGGAGCCACGCCGGCTGGGCCTGGCTGTTGATCTGCAGCGTCATTAAATTGGCTGCAGTGTAGAGGGACCCAGAGGTGGCTTTTTCGGGTGATTGCAGGGCAGGAGCTGTCCTGAAGTCGAATTAGTGATACAGCCACAGAGGAGACACTAGTGAGAGGGTGAATTGTGGGGTTCTGAAGCATAGGTCAGAGTTTGTGGATGTGATCTCCCCCATACGTCTGGCACTGAGCTGTGGGGATCCCTGAAGGCTGTGTTGCACTGCGGTGCTCCTAGGCTCCCTGTTAACCAGATTTGAGGTTGCCAGGTCTGTGTCCCCTAAACCCTGGTGAACTACACCCCAAGAATCACACCTCTTGAGTCTGCAATATCACAGACTTTCCATCCCTGAATCCACCACGCCCTGAGGTCCATCTGATGTCATTGAATGTCCTAGCCCTCAACATTTGTGTTTTTGTTTTGTTTTGTTTTGTTTTATTTTTTTTATTTTTTATCGCAGTGATTGCTAACATTGCATTATCTCCTAATCTTACCTCCCATTGTATCCCCCAAGGTCTTTTTTTTTTCTTCTTTCTCTCTTGTCACTCATTTTCTTCTTATTTTATCTTACTTATACAATAGGTGCTGGAGGGAACACCTCACATTTGCTAGGTTTCCTCATCCTCCACTGCCTCATTTCTGTGTGTATTGATTTTGGCTACCTACACTATCCCCTTTCCCCCACATCTTGATATCCTCCATCATCTATTGTTTCTCCTATATTCCACCTCCCTTTCTTTGATCCCCAAAATTGTCTAACTGTCAATTACTAATACCTTTGTTTTGTTTTCTGTCTTTTATCCACTCTTGAAACTATTGCCTTTCTTTTCTCTTTCCCTCTCTCACGAAAACACTAGCTTTTTAATTCATACCATATTCCACCCATATTCAGTCAACTACCTCATTATAGGTACTATACCTACTGCTATAACTCTACACAACATACATGAACCTAATATCCATTCTCCCAGAACTCATATTGTTGCTCTGTTAACATTTCTTACCAATACTACTTTATGCATTTTCCTTTCTTACACAATTGCCTTTCCCTGGCCCTAATACTTTCCTCCAAAGTGAACTCATCCAGCAACAAGAAATTAGAATGAGAAGAACAAAGTGACAAAGAGAAGATATAACACTTACACAAAAACAACAGCTAATTAATCCCCAAGACTAGACAAAGAAGCTAAGAAACTGATTAACCCATCAAGATAAAATGATGACCAGACAGCAACAAAAAACTACAAAACAAACCAGTAATCAGGAAAACATGGCTGAATCCAATGAACGAACTAAAAATCAGGAAGGGGAGCAGAACGTCACACAAGTAATTAAAGATCTCAGAACATATATCACAGACAAATTTAATGAAGTAAAGGAAGAGGTTAACAATATGAAGTCAACATTTGGAGGGGAAATTGCAGACATATGCAAAAAGATAACAGATATGATGGGAATGAACACCACGGTTCAAGAAATCAAAAATACACCTGCAGCAAATAGCAGCAGATTAGAAGAGGCAGAGCAGAGAATTAGTGATGTGGAAGACAGTACACCGGAAATCAAAGAGATAGAAAAATTGATTGATAAAAAGATAGAAAATATCCAGCTAGGACTTAGAGACATGAATGACAATGCAAAATGCACAAACATACGTATTATAGGCATCCCAGAAGGAGAAGAGAAGAGAAAGGAGTCAGAAGGAGTGTTGCAGGAAATAATGGCCGAAAACTTCCCAAATCTACTGAAAGAGACAGATGTACATATCCAAGAAGCACAGTGAACCCCAAACATCAAAAACCCCAACAGGCCTACCCCAAGACACATACTTGTCAAATTATCCAACGCTCAAGACAAAGAGAAAATTCTAAAAGCAGCAAGAGAAAAGAAAACCATCACATACAAGGGAAGCTCCATAAAATTAAGTGCTAATTTCTCATCTGAAACCATGGAGGCAAGGCAGTGGTAAGATATAGTCAAAGTACTAAAGGAAAAAATTTCTGACCAAGAATACTCTATCCAGATAAACCAGCATTCAAAAATAATGGAGAGTTCAAAATAATCACAGATAAACAGAAATTGAAAGAGTATGCCAACAAGAAACTTCCCCCTCAAGAAATTCTAAAGGGAGTTCTGCAGGAAGAAAGGACAAAACAGGAGAGGCAGAGTTGAAGGAGAGTGTAAGAGCAACAAAAAAGACAAAAAGAGAAGAAGAAAAAAAACAAACAAAATATGACAAATAGAAGTCCAATCAAAATATGGCTAACATAAATAATATCTTGAAAGTAATAACACTGAATGTCAATGGATTAAAATCACCTATGAGAAGATTCAGACTGGAAGATTGGATAAGAAAATATGACCCATCTATATGTTGTCTACAAGAGACACATCTTAGAGCCAGAGATTCATGGAGGCTGAAAATGAATGGTTGGAAAACAATCTTACAAGCAAACAATAACCAAAAAAAGGCAGGAGTAGCTATATTAATATCAGACAAAGTAGACTTTAAATGCGAAACAATTGTGAGAGACAAAGAAGGATACTACATATTAGTGAAAGGGACAATCTGTCAAGAAGAATGGACAATCATAACTACTTATGCTCCTAACAAGAGTTCCTCTAAATACGTGAGGCAAATGCTGGAAAAACTAAGTGAAAGAATAGACACATCTACAATTATAGTGGGGGATTTTAATACACCACTATCAACTCTGGACAGAACATCTCAAAAGAGAATCACCAAAGAAATGAAATATTTGAACAGTATATTAGAGGAGCTTGTCTAATAGACATATACAGATCATTACACCCAAACACAGCAGGATATACATTTTTCTCAAGTGCACATGGATCATTCTCCAAGATAGACCTATGCTAGGCCACAAAGAAAGGCTTAATGAATTCAGAAAGATCGAAATCATACAAAATAATATCTCTGACCACAGTGGAGTGAAGCTGGAAATCTGCAAGGGCCAGAGGCCCAGATTTCACACCAAAATAATGAAAATAAACAGAACACTCTTAGAAAAACAGTGGGTCAAAGACGAAATCTCAAAAGTAATCAATGACAACCTTGAAACAAATGATTATGATAACACAACATACCAAAATTTATGAGATGCAGCAAAAGCAGTACTGGCAGTGAAATTTATAGCCATAAATTCATACATCAAAAAAGAAGAAAGAGCAAAAATTGAAGAACTAACTGCATATTTGGAGGAATTAGAAAACAAACAACAAAGCAATCCCACAGGAAGAAGAAGGAAGGAAATAACAAAGATAAGAGCAGAACTAAATGAAATAGAAAATAAGAAAGCACTTGAAAAGATAAACAAGACCAAGAGCTGTTTTTTTGAGAACATGAATAAAATTGACAAACCTTTAGCAAGACTAACAAAGAAAAAAGAGAGAAGATGCAAATACACAAAATAAGAAATGAGAAAGGAGATATCACCACTGACCCAACAGAAATAAAGACTATCATAAAAGGATACTTTGAAAAGCTATATTCCAACAAAAATGACAATTCAGAGCAAATTGACAAATTCCTAGAAACACATAAGCAGCCTATATTGATGAAAGAAGAAATTGATGATCTCAACAAACCAATCACAAGTAAAGAGATAGAATTAGTCATTAAAAACCTTGCAGCTAAGAAGAGCCCAGGGCCAAACGGCTTCACAGGTGAATTCTACAAAACATTCCGGAAAAAATTAACACCAATCCTGGTGAAGCTCTTCCAAAAAAATTGAAACAGAGGAACATTACCTAACTCCTTCTTTCTTGCCAACATTACCCTAGGATGAAAGCCAAACAAAGACACCACAAGGAAAATTACAGACCAATTTCTCTAATGAACTTAGACGCAAAAATACTTAACAAAATACTTGCTAATCATATTCAACAACACATTAAACGAATTATACACCACGACCAAGTGGGATTCATTCCAGGTATGCAAGCATGGTTCAACATAAGAAAATCAATCAATGTAATACACCATATAAACAGACTGAAGGAAAAAAATCACATGATTATATCTATAGATACAGAAAAAGTGTTTGACAAAATACAGCACCCTTTCTTGATAAAAACACTCCAAAAGATTGGAATACAAGGAAATTTTTTGAACATGATAAAGAGTATATATGAAAAACTTACAGTCAACATTGATTACAATGGAGAAATCCTAAAATCCTTCCCTCTAAAGTCAGGAACAAGAAAAGGATACCCACTGTCTCCCCTTCTATTAAACATTGTCTTAGAAGTACTTGAAGTACTGAGGCAAGAATTCAAAGGAATTCAAATTAGATATAAAAGGAATTCACATTAGAAAGGAAGAAGTCAAAATTTCATTATTTGCAGATGACATGATCCTATACATAGAAAACCCTGAGAGGTCTACAACAAAGCTTCTAGAACTCATATATGAGTTTAGTAAAGTCACAGGTTAGAAGACCAATGCGCAAAAATCAGTAGCATTTCTGTACACCAGTAATGAGCAAGATCAGGAGGAAATCAAGAAACAAATACCATTCACAATAGTAAATTTAAAAATCAAGTATTTAGGAATAAATTTAACTAAAGGAATAAATTTAACTAAATTATTCACCGAGAACTACAGAAGACTGTTCAAGGAAATCAAAGAAGACCTAAATAAATGGAAGAATATTCCCTGCTCATGGATAGGAAGACTAATTTTATTAAGATGTCTATCCTACCAAAGCTGATCTACACATTCAATGCAATCCCAATAAAAATCAACACAGCCTTCTTTAAGGAACTAGAAAAACTAACTATGAAATTTATTTGGAAAGGAAAGTGGCCCCGAATAGCCAAAGACATATTGAAAAAGAAAAATGAAATTGGAGGAATCACACTACCTGACTTCAAAACATACTACAAAGCTACAGAAGTGAAAACAGCCTTGTATGGGCATAAGGAGAGACACACAGACCAATGAAATTGAATTGAAAGTTCTGATATAGAACCTCATATATATAGCCATATAATATTCGATAAAGACACCAAACCCTCTCAACTGGGAGAGAATGGCCTATTCAACAAATGGTGCCTGGAGAACTGGATATCCATATGTAGAAGAATGAAAGAGGATTACCATCTCACACCTTATACAAAGATCAACTCAAGATGGATCAAAGACCTAAATATAAGAGCCAAAAACATAAAGACCTTGGAAAGCAGTGTCAGGAAACATCTACAAGACCTTGTAATAGGAAATGGGTTCATGAACATCACACCAAAAGCACGAGTAGCAAAAGAACAAATAGTTAAATGGGACTTCCTCAAAATTAAAGCCTTCTACACCTCAAAGGAGTTTGTCAAGGAAGTAAAAAGGGAACCCACACAATGGGAGAAAATATTTGTCAACCATATATCTGATAAGAGATGAATAAGTTGCATATATAAAGAACTCCTATATCTTGAAAATAAAAAGATAAACAACCCATTTAAAATATGGGAGAAAGGTTTAAGCAGACTCTTCTCCAAAGAAGAAATACAAATGGCTAAAAAGGACACGAAAAAATGCTCCAAATCTTTAGCTATCAGGGAAATGCAAATCAAAACTACAATGAGGTACCATCTTACTCCCTTAAGATTGGCAGGTATGAAAATAACAGATGAGTACAAATGCTGGAGAGGATGTGAAGAAATGGGAACACTTATCCACTGCTGGTGGGAATGCAGAAGGATCCAACCATGCTGGAGGACAGTTTGGTGGTTTCTCAAAAAATTAACCATAGATTTGCCATTTGACCCAGCAATACCACTGTGGGTATATACCCAGCAGAACTGAAAACAAGGACAAAAACCGATATATGCCCACGAATGTTCATAGCAGCATTGTTCACTATTGCCAAAAGTTGGAATCAACCCAAATGTCCATTAACAGATGAGGGGATCAATAAAATGTGGTATATATATACAATGGAATACCACTCGGCTTTAAGAACAAATGCACTACAAACACACGTGATAACATGGATGAATCTTGAGAACCTTATATTGAGTGAAGCAACCCAGGCATTGAAGGACAAATACTACATGACCTCAATGATATGAAATAAGCAAGCTGTCTCAGAGAGCTAGAGACTGGAAGATAGGCTTACAGGAAATTGGGGGGTAGAGGAAGGATGTAAGCTGACGTCTGCAGGGGTGGAATCTATGATGATCTGGCGGTAAGTATGAGCACAAAGAAGAGATAAAATGGGGTCAAGGGGTTGCCTTTGGGTGGGGCTTTGCGGGTTTGAGGGGGCCTGGGGATGGGCGGAAGGGTAATATTGTGAAAAAAATTGGGGGAGGGAGGGGCAACATATGAACATATGAGAGTGTCAGGTGTTGGTTGAGAGTAAAATGCAGAGAAAACCGTATCAAAATATAATTAGGAGGGTTACCTGTTTAGGATGCTCGGAGGGAACAGTCTGATGCGGGACAGACTCCTGGGGAATGTCTGAATGCTCATTTTGCCAGGGTGGGTTGTACCATTGGGTAGAGACCCAACTAGTGAGAGTGGGGGTGGACCCACATCTTGGGGAGGACTAATGCCATCAAACAGAGGGAACTGTATCAATCGAGAGAAAGGATGGCTCCCAGGGCATTAGGGCAGTTGAGCAAGTCAGGCCCTGAACACTCTTGCAAGTATATCTGGGCGTGGCTCCTTGGGAAATGGAGATTGGCTGTCGCTGTGGGACCCAAGGGGAGGGGAAAATGGATGTTGAATGGATGGAGCCATGTAAATGTGGGGGCAAGAGAGGAGTTTCGCGAGAGTACACAAGGATGAATATAAAACATGTAATATTAGACCAAAAACATATAGGGGACGACAGACTAATAATGTAAACCATAATGTAAAACATAGGATAACTAAAAAATTTAGAAAACTGTATAGCCTAAAGTATGGACCACAATGTAAGCACAGATGTCACCTTGTTTGAAAGCTATTGTCTCAGATTCTGTACATCAGTTTCAGTAAATATGATATGAATAAGTTGAAAGATTATCGCTGTGGAAGGGAAAAGGTTTTATGGTGGATGTGTGGGAGTACTATACATTGTATATATGAATTACTGTGATCTGGGGCTCCTCTGAAGAGAAGCTGTATAATTAGGAAAAAAGAAATGAAAAAGATAGGATGTAGAATTTTTCCAAATCAATATGCATTCTATATCTAACCTTTAAACTCATCGCTATATTCCATTTTACTAGTAAGGGAACCTGACATTATATTGGGCTTTACTCTTCAGGAAGTTTTGGATCACAGAGTGGTTCAACAATGGCAGTGGAGGAATACTGGTATGGGATGTTATTGACAGGCGATATGTGATTGACAGGGAGTTATACAAGGCATACATCCAGAAGGTATGGAAATGTTTGGATATACTCATAGTGGAAAAAATTAAATACAACCGCTGGGGGGGTACTGAGTTACTGGCCAGTGGGGTTCTGCCATTGTCTGGAGGGGAGCAGCGGTAGTCCCCCAGGTGCAACGGTAAGGATCAGGAAGGAATGAGGGTCCAACAGCGTGCCCCTGATACTAATGACTATGCTTGTGAGCCTATACACCTGAAATAAGAACAAGGCCTAGAGCAGCACTGTGCCTAGGAGTTCCCTCCTGACAGCCTCAGTGTTACTCAAATGTGGCCAGTCTCGAAGCCAAACTCAGCATGTAAATGCAATGCTTTCCCACCAGCGTGGGACATAACATCCGGGGATGAGCCTTCCTGGCACCGAGGGGTCACTTCCCAGTACCAGCTGATGATGTAACTAGAAAATGACCTTGAATTAAAGGTTCAATGCGGACCAGCAGAATATCCCTATCTATATATAATAACAGGAGTTAAAAATGCTGTTTGACCTAAATTAAGGCGGAAATGGAAAGGACAAATGAGTTTATATGGCTATGAGTCTCTAAAAAAGAGTCTGGAGGTTGTCAGAAGGATTGCCCATATGCACACCTGAGCAGAGTCTTAGAGACAGATAAAGTAAATACACCCCCAGGTATTGGTCCTTTTGAGGGCTAAAGAGACCCACAGTTTCTATGGTCATGGCAGATGGGGTTCACTGCCATGTCAGATGGCCCTTCTTTGGAACTAGTGCTTCTGCGTGATGAAGCTGGACTCAGATGGGATCTCTTTTCACAAGCCTTTCATGCTACTTTACTGGAATTGTAGTTGGTGCTGGGGCTTAAGATATATCTTGGGGGTTTGAATTTCTGGACTGACAATATGATAGGCAGGCCCTGCCCTCAACAGACTTCAGCTCCTACACTCTGATTTATTGGACTTACTCCACTCAGCTAACATGGAGTTGAAGAATGTCAACCACCACAACATGGAACCTAGAGTGCCTACAACTGAAAGCAGGAGGATTGTATCCAATATCCTTGTGGAATCTAAACCCCCTCTTGACATAGATGTGGAATGGACACAACCAAGCCAAGGTCCACAGGAAGGAGGAATACAGTAAGGATCAGAGTGGACTTAATAATATTCTATTCATGAGCAATTGTGGTTAATAATCGAGAAAATGTGGCATTGATGAGGAAAAAGTGGCCATGGTGGCTGCTGGGTGCAGGGAAGGGGAGGAAGAGAAGATATGTGGAGGCATTCTCAGGACTTGGAGTTGTCCTGGGTGGTGCCCCAGGGACAATTGCCGGATGTTGTTTGTCCTCCCATGGCCCACCCGATGGAAGGTGGGAAAGTGTGGGCTATGGTGTGGAATACGGGACATGGGGTACAGCGATGCCTGGAGATGTACTCGCCAGACGCAATGGATGTGACATGATGATGGGCGAGAGTTTTACTGTGGGGGGAGTGGTGGGGTGGGGCTGGTGGGGGTGAATGGGGACCTCATATTTTTTTAATGTAATATCTTTTTAAAAAAATGAATAAATTGAGTAGAATTTGAAAAAAAAAGCAACTGCTTTAAAATCATCAAAAGTTGATGATCTTCAGTACGATTGATGAGCAGGGTGGTGTACCAGAGGACCACCTGTTTTATGACCAACTCTGGGAGCTCACCAAGCCCCTCACAGACTTACTGATGGGGGCTGACTCATATCCCCCAAGACAAATTCAAATCCTGGTCCCTAGTGCTGTGGGTGGGAGCTATTTGGAAGAATCTCAAAGATCCTTTTAAGATGAAACCAAATTGAGCCAGGAGGGCCTTCATCCTACAGGACCGGAGACCTCACAAGGAGGGGATCTAGACAGATGTACCCCTGTGCAGAAGTGGAGACCACAGGATTCAGATGGCCATGTGATGAGCAGAGGCTGAGCCAACATCAGGATGCCCCCCTGCAGGACTGTGTGTTGGCTAATCCCTTGATCTGAATGTCTAGCCTCCAAACCCTGAGACACTGAATTCCTGCTGCCTGTGGTATGTGTCAAAGTTTATCAGTCAGACTCAGATACAGACAAGTTTAGCATTCCCCACTGTAAAGATGGGGGAATGTAGGCTCAGAGAGATGACATGACTTACACTAGACCTCAGAGCTAGAAAATGGAGGAGCCAGAATTCTACCCAACGCTGGTGAATGCCAAGCCCCATGCTTTCCTCATGACCTCAGCTGCTTCTCACTTACAGAGTGACAACAGAAAATGCTGGCCACCAGGGCCATCTATCCTTCCTAGGGATTTTTGTCCTCGAGTGAACAAAATTCCATTATTTGCAGTTCAGACCACTGGGGAGAAATTGCACTGCAGTATATCTAGAGTTCAGTTGTGCTAAAATGTAACTTTCCTGATATTTCCTCTTGAAGAAAGTAAATTGCAAGCATTGTTTTAGGTACACTAGAGATAATATCAGGCAGTAGTGGCTTCTGTGGCTATTAGGAAAATATCTGCACATCCCTCTCAGAATACAAATGCAGAAAGCCCATGAACACAAATCCCAGTCACTTAGGGTGGGGGGGATATTTTTAATGTTGTGAAGGTGCCCGCAGTGAATGAACCACCAGCATCACTTAATCTGAAATAGCCTCATGTAAAAATCCATCTGCTGGATGTGCCTACATTCTAAAGGTGTCTGCCAGGTTCTTGACCAGGGCCCCTTAGGGAAGCTGCTTGTCGTTCATTGTCCCCACCACAAGGCCAAATGGGGGAATCTCTGCAATTTTGAGATGTCAGCACAATGAGGATTTAAGGCCCCAGGTGTCCCTCCTCCCCCGTGAAAGGAGATCCTGGGCCTTTGGGGCCTGAGGTGACCCTCAGGCTGGAGAAAAGTACCTAAAGCCGGGAGCCTTGATGCTGGGGATGTCGTTCTTCCTTAGAAGTCAGCCCTCACGTGGTTGGCGCTGCCATGGTGGTGGTTCAGTGGCTTGATGGGCTGGTGGATGTGCTTCCTATAGGTGGAAGCCATCAGCACCTCAACGGGCCATTCATGCTCCTGTGGGGGATCATCAAGATGCTCCCATTAGCAGGGGTCTGCTGCTGTAACTGCCTGAATCCCAACAAGGGGCAGAAGTTAGGAGCTTGGGTTTGTAGAAGTCAAAATGAGATGTCACTGGTTAAGCAAGCATGAGGGCATAGTTCTAACAAGTTCATTTTCTAGTGTCACTTAAAAATCCATCACAATTCTGGAATGAATGAATTAGTGCTGGATGTTCATGATTTTTTTCATTACATGTAGGAAAATTGAAACGTAACTGATTGGGATGCTTTTCATTTCAGGTGAAGAATCATGTCTGGACAGACTGAGTCTAGCACAACTGACACAACTGTACTTATCCTCAGTCCTAGAATATCCTTTCTATAAGGTAAAAACAAAAAGTGTATGGCATTATTTCACTGAGGGTGAACAGTTTTCTTGTGCTCCTTCTGAAAACTAAGTCGCTTCTCTTTTGACCTTTCTCCATAACTTTATTAAAAGGGAAAACTTTCATTTACTTGGAGCTATGTGCAATAGCTGCCCTTTTCTTTGGTAAATTGATCCCATTTCTGTCTTGTCCTATAAGACCAGTTCCTGCTGTATGAGATTTCTAGATGGTTTCAAGTGTTGAAGTTGTATGAGTCTTAGTATTCCTTGATTCACTTCAAGGGTTTTAAAGGGTTTAGCACACACAATAGCCATTTGATTAAAAAGTCTGAATCTCTGAACTCTATAAATCCTAATTATTTCTGAGTGCATTTTTAAACCAAGTCAGATATTTCACTCTTCTCTGGGAGACTTTAGTTTAGGTGGTATCTGAGCTATAAAGATTCACTCTCATAAATTTCACAGCACACCTTTTTTGTGTGATTGGAAATAGTCTCAACAGACTTCAACACCTTTTGCTTTGTCCTTCAAACTTGACTCAGGATCATATTCTGGTAAAAGCTAAATACATGAAAAGTCATTACTCTTTTCTTTTAAAAATTTTTTAACAATGCCAAGGCCTATAAAGATAAACACTAAAATTAGTTAACCCCAACCACCTCAATTCCCTGAAATAACAAATTTGTAACTGTGCTTTCTATGCCAAACGTACACAAATATGGAAACCAATTTTCTTTTCTCTTTGTTATGTCCAGTGTATCATACAATTTACCGTTATGTCCAGTGTACGTAGACCTTCCTCAAGACCAATGTGTGTGGATCAAATAAGTTCTTTTTTGAAGTGGTGTATTTTATGGGACTTACTCACCAGTTCCCCAGCTTATAATCTTTCAGGTTCTTTCCATCTTTAGTCTCTATCCACAATGCTGTAGTAAACATCCTTGCATTTCATTCTACTGGGGCCCATGTTCCTTCAAGCGGCAGACTAGAATGTTAAGAGTGGGACTACTAGTGTAATGTCAGTAGATAGTGATTCTGAATGGTAG
Organism: Dasypus novemcinctus; assembly: GCF_030445035.2. Lineage (NCBI taxonomy): Eukaryota > Metazoa > Chordata > Mammalia > Cingulata > Dasypodidae > Dasypus > Dasypus novemcinctus. The sequence goes on from NW_026688628.1 coordinate 1,266,743, forward strand.
ATGTCACACCTCCCCAGCAGAGAGTGAAGGTGGCTGTGTCACCCCCACCTCCACTGTACAGATTTTTTGTCCTGTTAGCTTTTGCCACTCAATTCAGTGGAAAGGGGTGTCTTGTCATGTATTTAAATTGCATTTGAGTGAGCAATAATGAAGTTGAGCATTTTGTCAAATGTTTATTGGCCATTTCTATTTTCTAGGAATTGCCTTCCTGCTCCCTAACTCATCTTTCTATTGCGTTGTGTTTTTAAGATTTGTGTGACCAAATCTACATGTCATTTAATGGTTCCTGACTTTCCCATCATGCATAAGATTATTTCACTAAATATGTGTTAGTGCAAATATTTCGCTAATTTTTCCCCATTGGATCTTTAATCCACCTGGGATTTATTATATAGGTATACCTCAGAGATTTGGCAGGTTCAGTTCCAGACCACCATAATAAAGTGAGTTACATGCATGTTTTGGTTTCCCAGTGCACATATACTATAGTCTTTTAAGTATGCTATAACATTATTTTTTATTTTTAAATACATATACTTCAATTAAAATGTGACACAGATGAAGCGAGCACATGTTGTTGGAAAACGGGCAAAATAAAATGTGACACTGATGAAGCAAGCACACGTTATTGGAAAACTGGCACTGATAGACTTGCTTGACACAGGATTGCCACAAACCCACAGTCTATTTTAAAAAACAAACAAACACAATATCTGCAAAGTGCAATAAAGCAAAACTCAGTAAAAGGAGATATGCCCATAGTCTGATGTTTGGTAGGAGTTTACCTGTTCTTTTCTAGACAGATAACCAATTTTCCATCACTATTTGTTCCATTGCAATCCTTTATTTATTGAATTGAGATGTCAGTTTTATCATTTCTTCTTGGATTAAAAAATTTAACTGAGTGTCCTTCAGGTCCTTAAAGCAATTCTGAGATTTTCAGAGATGTTTCTTGAACTTGACAGAATTGTCATTTTGTTTATTGTTCTTTTTCCAGTTACTACTTTTAAAACACATTTTAAAGATATTTTGAGCTTCTAGACTTGAACTATAACAAGGATATTTTTCATTGCTGTGTTAAGAAAGGTATCAGTCCTAAGTCCTGGAAAAGCATCATTTACTAAAGGAATTTTGTATCAAACTTTTATACATAGGTAACTCACTACCTTCACTTTATTCTCTGGTTTTCTATCATGTTTATCTCTCTCATGTTTGTATATATAATTTTTAGGGTCCCAAACTTCTTCCTAAATATCAAGTGAAATCATTTCTTATTCCATACCATTCCCTGGAGACCCCTGTGGATTTTCACTTTCATAAATCTTTAGTGATTGGATTGGTTGACCTTTTAGGAGCAAGATCCTACTTTGCTTCCAAAATGTAACACCCTATTGGTATACAAAAGGTAAGTATCAGGGGGTTTGTTTACAGAACCTTAGTGGTTGTTATCTCTTTGGGAGACAGGTGGAGCTTAGTAGCCACAGAATACAAAATGGAATCTTCCCTGCTCCGCATGAGGCTCTAGAGTGTAAATGGTAGAATATAGTATATAGATTATATTTGAATCCAGCTTGCCACAGATCAGCAGAATGTCTTTGCACAGTGTATTTACCCTTCTTAACCTTTTTCTCTTTACTTCCTCATCTGTAAAATGTGAGTAAGAAGAATATTGACCTCAAACACATATGGCAAGAGGGTATAAATGAGGGAATAACACAAGAAGTGCTCATGTCTGTTTAGCTGCTCTTATAGTTTAGGCCTGTGCTGTTCAGTATAGTAGCCACTAGTGCAGATGGCTACTTAAATTTAAATTAAACATAAGTAAAATTTAAAATTCATTTCCCTAGTCATATATCACATTTCAAGTGCTCCAAGGCCTTCCATTGCTGGTGGCTACCACATTAGCACAGATGTAAGCACATGAATCATCCCGGAAATAGCTACTGGACTATGGTGACTTCAAGTCCAAATCCTTCCTTTCATCAATTAAAAAGTCATCTCAAAGAGGACCATCTCTGATAGGCTTCATGTCACATGTTCCACCTCTGCTGCTCTCATGGTCCTTTCTACAGAAGGAATGGCATATACCAGAGGGCTTGGAAGGGAACTCCAGCCACTCCCCTTGGCCACATGTTGCAGTCGTGGGGTGCCGCGGTCATGGGCTGCATTAGTTGCCAGGAGGCATGGAAGAGATGGATGTGTTGAGCTGCTTAGGTGTCTAACTTTGCTGAGCTTAGAAGATTTTCTTCACTGTCTGAATTGAGAGTGTGCCACCATTTGTAAGAAGAAGGAGAAAGTGGGTGGTTCCTACTGCTCCCCTGTTAATTTGAGGACCTACTCCTTGCTTTAGCCCAGGAAGCCTCCCTAATTTCAGGCTGACAGGCTTGTTCTTGAAGCTGAGTGAGTGAACATCCTCACCCTCATTTGGTTGTGGTCATTACTTTGCAGCCTTCTGTCCTATTGGTAAATACAGTTTGGAAGAAATCAAAACAGAACAAAGAAGTAAAGGAAGATAGTGTTTGTGAGGGTATCACATGAAGAATTTTTTCCTTCTCTCACTAGATATTGAAATTAAATTAGATAAAGAAGGATTTGTATTACCTTTTACAGTTGATGAAGATGTACACAAAAGGTAAAGAAACTGTTGTGGTTTTTACGTTACAAGGCCTGTTGAAGTGAATAGGCAAGGATTATTTTCTTAAAAGGGTGAGAAAAATAGATGATTTCAGAAATTAAAACTACTTCTCAGGATATTTCTTTTTGAAATTCCTTATAATATTTTATAAATAGCATCATTAATAAAGGCAAGTACTTTTTCAGTAGACTAAAGAGTAACAGATTTGTGATTGATGTGAAAGTATTGGCCATTAGGAAAAGCCAAATCTTGAGTAAACTTTGGACAAAAAATATTAAGAATGTTTTGGATTATTATAAAAAATATGTTTATTTTTCTATTTTTTTTCAGAGTAGCACTACTCATTAATGGCCCCAAAAGATTTTAACAGCAAACATTTACTAGGAAAAGAGGCTATTAAACAATGGCACTTCCAGTTACTTGATTATCAAGTTGTCCAGGTATGGTTCCATTTCCCCCACCCCCAAGGTAATCCCTAATTCAAACTTGCTTTTTCCAGGGTCCTAAGTAGTCTGCTAGCCCAGTGAACTAAGAATCTCATATCTCTAATTTAATACCCACTTTGTTAATTAGGCTTTTCTGGGTACTGGATATTTTTTATAAATCTTTGGCTTCTGTTTTGTAATATGGAATTTTCTTACCTTCAGTTTTCCAAAAGCAGAACATGCCTATATTCTTCATAAGCTATGCTCAACTCTGTTTTTAGAGTTATTAAATTATTGGAATATCTTTTTTAATTTCCCCCTGATATAAGGGAAAGAATGGACAAGATGACTCACTAAAACCAATATCTTCATCACTCCCTAATGCCTAAGACTTTATTGTTTCCTTTGTAAGTTACTTAATAAGGCATTATGATGATGAGTGACTAGAATGTAGATGAGTTTCCCAAGTTCTCTAAGGTATTGGTGCTAGTCTGCTCCCCGGTTTCCTCTCTAGCTTACTCTTGTCCAGTTCATCTTGCACACCCCAGACTAATCTTCTGAAAACCCTCAGCATGCCAGCCTGTGATCAGAAACCTTGTCTCTTTCCTACTCACAGGATACAGTAGAACCTCCTCTGCTGACTTTTGTGACCCCTGCAGGCTGCACCTTGAAGGACGAGCTGACTTGGTGAGCAGATGCAACAAGGTGACACAGTGAGCTGATGCAACCAGATGATGCAGTGAGTGATGTAACTAAGAGACACAGTGAAGAAACCCAATGAGACATATCAAATGAAGCAGAGGTGGTTTGAGTAATTAGGTGCCTCCCTCCCACATGGGAGGCCCCAGGTTCTGTTCCCAGTGCCTCCTAAAAAGAAGATGAGCAGACAGCAAGTGCAAACAACTGGGGGGGGTCAATTAAAATAAAATCTTAAATATATATGTATTCAGGAGCTTTTCTTTTAAATGTACAATGAAGTAAAGTAAATTTAGGGAGGGTTGTGAGGGGGCAGGTTTGATTGTGGGGGAAATCTTCTAAAATGTAAATCATGAGTGAATTACATTGTATTTAGTGAAATACAGATGCCCATTACGCTCAGGTTAAAGCTTAAGGGGAGAGTGAGACAAGGCAGGCAGGTGTGGAAAGGGCTGCAGAGTTAGGAGACTGGGTTTCTACCTCCGGCTATTTCTGGGACCTTGAACAGGGGAAGTAGCTGCCATTTACTTTTCACCTGCTCTGTGCCGAGCTCCATGCTAAGCACTTGAACACAGGCCTGTATGACTTCCAGGGGCCTTGGACTTGGGCAGTGTTCCCTCTCCAAAGCTCAGAGATGGTCAATGCGTGCCTTGGGTACAGAACCACGGGTGAAGATGAGACTTGAACCTGGTCTGAGCAGCGATGCAGCAGAGGACTGAGAATCTGTGTTCAGGAGTCAGGCACGTGGGGTTGATTTCAACCTCTCTTGCAAATTGTATAACCTTGGGCCTCATTTCCAAATGGCTAATCAGAAAATAAGGATGAAATGAGTTAATACACATAAAAACATTTAGCAAAAGACCCACCACAAAGTAATCACAGGACATATTAGCTAGTAATGTCTGCATTTCTACCAGTATTAGGGTTCTCTGAAGAAACAGCCAATAGGATATGGGGCCATATGTAAATAGGAAGGGATTTGTTAGTAGAATTGGCTTAGTGACCCTGGGGATAGGGAAGTTCAGATTTCCTAGGGCAGGCCATGCATTGGAAACAGCACAGGGGATGACTTCCTCGGGAGAAGCTGGAGAAGTAGAGAAAGGTGTTGTGACTGCTGAGAGAATTGGTGTTGCTTTAAGACCTCCAGCTGCTGGGGTGATGGGACTCCCCTCCTTGCTGAAGGCAGTCACCCTTGTTTGTGGATTTAACCAGCCTTAGATGCAACCAACTGCCTAATAATCTAAAGTTACCGACAGAATGTCCTCACAGTGGAAGGCCAGGGCTTGCATCATCCAATGACTCGGCACCAACTGGATGGTGATTAACCATCACATGTAACTTTTTAGATCTCTTTATCTTTACTTTTTAAAGTTTTTTTAATCTTTAGCATAGGTTATTGAAACTCTATGAGTTCTAGAGCTCTAAGTTCCCTTTAAAATTTTATGCTTCTTTGCAGAGAAGGAATGAGACATATAGAAGCAAATTAAAGATTGACCGGGAGAGAGATACATTCGATTCGGATGTGTTCATATGCCCAAGTGAATTGCCACTCACCTGGGGGCCAGGCTGAAAGGACTCTCACATCTTGGAAACATGTGAAGTGGTCTCATTTACAGTTCTTAGCAGTACTTACTTACAGTTCATGCAGTTCATGGCTTTGGGCCTGAGCCCTGTTCTGGATCATTCTATGCCGCAGAAACCCTTCCACAGTCCCTCTTTGCTACCGAGACCAAACCCAGTGTCACTTCTGCCTTCTGTGAGCTCTCTTGTCCTTCTCTGCCCCACCTTGCAGCCCTCCCCCACCAACCCACAACTCTAGTCCATCCTCCTTGTTTCTCAGCTCACCCTTGGTATGAAAGTAAACCCTGAGTTTAGAGTTTAAAGAGGGGAGACCTGACTACATTTCCATGCACATTGGTAATGTGGTTGTGAATAATGTGAAGGAAACGTGAAGCCTAGAACATTCCTCCACCCTCTCCACTCAGGTCCTCGTCCATCATGGCATTTTCCTGCATTGCTCTTTCAGTTCCCTCCTCCATGGAGCCCTTGCCTCATCTGGCCTCCCCCTGCCCACTTCACACATCTATCATATAAGGGATTCCCACTTGCAGGTGTTGTGCTAAGTGCTCCAGGGTAAAGGAGAAAAGACCCCCTGTGCTTGCCTTAGCAGTTGTGTGGGACAAAGAGATAAGTGAGCCCACATTCCAGTGATGTGCAGCCAGCATTCTGGAAGCATGTGCAAACCTCTGCCGGAGTGCAGGAGACTTCAGGCCAGCCCAGGGAGTGAGAGGAGGCCCTTGGGTGGGTTCCTGAGTTGCAGGCTGCTGTGAATGGGGAGCATCTGAGACATGGCGCAGGCTGCAGCACACTGTGCAAAGCATGAAGCAAAGTCAGGCCACGGGGCTGGCGCTCCCTCTGCAACTGCTTAAAATGCTTCATCCTGCAAGAATGCATGTGCTTGTTATGAAAAATTTAAGCTACTGAGTACATGACTGCTGCATTCACTAACCATCCCACTACAAGGGGAGGGATTTGACAAGTTGTTAGATTTCAAAGTCCAGTCCTTACGACCCGAATCCTCATGTATATCTAATTCTAATGTTTCTACAGACACAAGCCAAATGGGCGATAATGCTAGGGCCATCTGACTTCCTCATATACTCTGCCCACCAACTCTGTAGTGGTGTTAGACAAAACAGGTGACATCTAGTAGCAAGTGAAACCAAGATTCAAACCATTTTAGTATTCACTGCGTAGCACTGGTCTCTGATGATGACCCTGAAGAATTTGAGGTGACATTCACATAAATGGTTAGAGATTAGCAAAACATTTCCCAGTGTCCCTGTTGGAAGTATTGGAGCCATGCATTTGAAGATAATTTTGAACACAGCATCTTCTTTCCATTAGTCTTCAAAATTAAAGCAGAGAAAGGAAAATGATTAAAAAGAGCTGTACTTGTGAGCATCACCTCTTAAGCAATGGAGGTATTCTCCGGTCAGTAGGGGGCAGCAAAACTTAGTAGATTTATTGGCCACCCTTGAAACTCTGGATGGTCCCTGGATCCTGTAATTGCTGGGCAGAGCAGTAGCTGCAGAACGGTACAGTGACAGTTCCGGCTGAGCAAAAGGGGAGCAGTTTCTCTTGCACTGCTTACCTTCCTCCCAGTGAAGAAGCACTTTGCCTGAGCCAGGCCTGGAAGCAGAGGGATGGTGCTGCTGGGAGAGGTGCCTGTGGAGTGTGTGGTCCTAAAGTTGCTGCCTTCCAAGCCTTCGTAGGCTGGTGCATAGGGAACTTGGGGAATGCTTGTCAGATGGAAGCAAGACTAGGGAGGAGCAGAAATCAGTGTAGTTGAGATAGTCCTGGGGAAGAAGAGGAGTCAGTTCCCTCCAAAAATACTCCACACCACAAGGGCTTGGGCCACAAATCCAGAAGGGATTTTGGCTCATTGGTGAACTGAGCACCTCTGGAGGCTGAGATATCCCCAAAATTTCAAACAAGTGTAGTCTAAATATTGTAGGATAGTCAATGAAACATGCCATGGAATTGCTTAGGGCAGCACCTGGCAAACAGTGAAGGGAATGCTTAGTCAATAGCAGGTGCTATCATCGCTTCCCATAGAGGTGCTAGGGTGCTTTCTTTTCCAGTCAAATTTTATTGACACAGCTTTTGGTGAGGGTACATGTAAGGAAGGGTAGGAGAAGCACAGACTGGGTTGCTGGGTCATACTTCTAGGGGTGCCATAATTCTAGGGTTCCCTTCTGCTAGTGTGCTGTACTTCTAGGGGTACCATACTTCTAGGGTCCTCTACTTCTAGGGGTGCCACTGTGAATGTGTGGTTACTGTTTTTGTTAATTAGCATCAAGGACATGGTACTGAAAAATCTCTAAAACCTCTGCCTGAATCAAGGACCTGCAGGCAAGAAGCCCCTTGAGAGGGGTGCTCGTTGGTCCCGGCCTGAGAGCTACCCCTCCCCTGCCTGCCTGTCCACCTGCACTCCTTGCTGCCCTCCCCTTCTCCTCCCTTTCTGCCGCCTGCACATCAATGGGCTTGGCCTCAGGGCCACCACAGATCTCTTTCCTCTGTCTGGAATGACCCACTGTTCCCCAGATTTCACAAGTCTGGCTCCTCATTATCATTTATGTTTCAAGCCGGTCTTCGTAGAGTCGCCCTGGTTAAAGTATTCCCAAGGCCAGTTTTGTTCCCCTTTTCCTTTTTACTGATACACACACACACATTCGAGGCTTTAGAATTAAGTGAATTTTCGACAAAAGGAACACACCTCTTGAACCAGCATTTGACTCAAGAAACAGCAGAGCGCTGCGGAACAGCTCAGTTTTCCCAGATATTACTTGGCTGGATTCGATTCTTGCCGCACCTGCCAGTACCGTGAGCGGTGACCCCTCGTGGTGACCGAGGCGCTGAAAACTGATTCGTTGCACGTTGACACGATGCTGCTGCGGACACAGAGTTAATATACGATGGCAATGAATTCCACCTGTTTCTTCCACTACTGTTCCGCGGCTCCTGGAGGGTTTCAGATGCAGCGCGCGGGTGGCCTGCACTTCTTCCAGACAGCCGGCTTGGGACCCTCCGCGAGCTCAAGGGCAAGGGCAAGGGCAAGCGGGCGCAGGCCGCCAGTCCAGCAGACGCGGCTCCTCGCGTCCCAAGTGGGCGCTCCAGGGACCCGCAGGGAGACGGGAGGGCACGGTCCCATCCCCATCCCGGCTGCGCCCTCGGCCCTGCGCCCCAGCCCTGCGCTCCCCGCCCAGCTTTGTGACGTGAGGCTGCGGTTTCCCGGCAACTGCCAAACGCGGGCGCCGGGCAGCCAGGCAGGCGAACTCGGGAGGGGCCCCCGGCCGGGTTGGACCGACCTGGCCTGGGCGGAGAAGCTGGATGGGCGCGGCCTGGGGGACGAGGAGATCGCCGCCGCCACGCTGCGGGGCAAGCCCTGGCCGCCGCCCACCTCAGCGCTGTCCGCCTTCAGCTACTTCCCGCCGCGGCGCCTGGACCCCAAGGAGCGCAGCGACTTCTCCCGCCAGGCCAGGGTGAGACGGGAGGGGCGGCATCGAGCGGCAGGGGTGAGGCGGGGCTGGGGGCAGGGGTCCCCTGCCAGGGAGGGGCTGGGACGAGGCTGTGCCACCCGGAGCGGGGACTGGACACCCAGCGGCACCGCGTGGAAGGGGTCTGGGAGCCAGGAAGGGCGTGGGGGCGGGGCCCGGGCAGGGTGGGGGATGCTTCTGTGGGGGTGGGAGCAGGACATCATAGTGGGAAAGGGCTACCGGGGAGGTCAAGTGACGGTGGGGGGGTGGGGGGCAAGGAGGGAGTGCTCACCAGGAAGACTCCATGGGGCGCCCAGGGGTGGAGGGGGCAGGGGCTGCTTGGCGGGGTCGCTGGGACGGGCACCTGGACCCGAAAGAGCAGAGCTTCTAGTACTGAGAGACACAGAGGCACCCCTTCCCCCCAGAGCTGGAGGGGCCCCGCGGCAATCCGGGGGTGCTCGAAGAGTCTAGAAAGGGAGCGTGCAGGATGCGTCCCCCTGAGCAGTATGTGCGGTGGTTCCCGGGGCTGTGAATAAGCAGCCAGGCTAATGGACGGTCCTGGGCCACCACGGGAACCCTCGGGCCGCCTTCCCACCCACCAACAACCAGGAATAGGTCTGCACCGTCTGGCCCGGCCCCTCTGGGAAGGTGTGCGTGGTGGGAAGAGCTCTGGGGTCTAAGCAGCCGAAGCACCCAAGAGAGGGTGGAAGGAAGGAAGAGAAGGGTGTTCAGAGTTGTCCAGGTCACCCATTCCTTTCTTTTCAACATTGTTTCTGTCCGTCCCCAGGGCGTTCCTCAGGGCATCTGATTAGATAAAAGCCTTGGTTGGAGACTCTCAGCCTGGAGGACAGCTGGGCACCTGGGCTATCCCTCAGGCCTCCTGGAGGGATGGGACTGCCAGAAGAGGGACACCTCACTTTTCTCAGGCTGCTGTCACAAGTGCCACGAACTAGGTGGCTAAAAACACCAGGAACCGCTCTCTCAGCCCTGCAGACTGAAGCTTCAACTGCATGGGCCGTGCTGGTGGGTCAGTCCTGGCCTCTGGGACACCTGTCCCTTTGCCAGCAAGCCTTGGGTTTTCAGTGCCTCCTCATTCACCCTATGGCCTGCACAGTCTCTCTTCCCATGGCACCCTCCCCTTCTATCTGTGCCCACACCCCCCTTCTAAAGACACCAGCCATCCTGGACTAAAGGTCCACCCACTGCAGTCGGCCTCATTCAGTTTAAATGATTCTGCTTGCAATAATGCTTTTGCAAAAAGTTCATGTTCCCAGGTACCTGGGATTAGGACTTCAAGGTATCTTTTTGGGGTACACAGCTCAACCCATAACGTGGAACACAGATTCCCTTGGAAAGGAAGTTAATGGTGTGTAAAATAATCCCAAAAAATGCCTCCTTCCTCTTCTCCTAGCCACCCAATATCAGTGGTGCCCAGGTGAGTCCCCAGTTCTGGTCAACTCTCACTGGAGCACTAGTGGGAGGCCTCTTGAGTCTCATGAGCTTCACTTCACACATAGAAGCATAGTTTCCAGTTGAAGCAACCATGGCCCTCAGCCTGCCCCCCCAGGATGTCTCTTGAATCCGAGGTACCCCTCTGCCTGGCTTCTAGCATGTGGAAGGACTGGATGGAGGAAGGAAGGAAGGGGACTTCTGGGACCATCTGACAAGGTACCTGTCTCTGCTGGCCATTGAAACAGGAGAGGGGTGGAACGGAAGGGTTCCCGACCTTCTGCCAACACACACTTCATTTATTTTCTTCCTGTAAGCAATAGGTTTTGAACAACTGTAAATAGTTTCACTTATTAAGTGGGGTTTACATTTTGAGTCCACGGTACCTATGATACTGCCAGTGAGTTGATGGCCATCATGTGATAATAGTGAAAAAGCCAGAACTCTTGGTGTCTGAAGTTGTTCAATGCTTCTTTATCGAGAGAATATAAAATTCATCTGGATTTTCAGAATAACAAAGAGAGTTCATGCTACACCGGTTTGTTTGTACCTTTGAGGAGTCCCTTTCCATAGCACCCTAAGGTGGATTGTAGATTGCTCCTTGATAGGGTGTCATGATGGAAAGTACCACTGAGGACTGCACAGTGGGGCTTGTAGCTTCTGAATCTCAAATGTGGTGAAGAGCAGAGCAGAACCCCTGCCCCCTGCGGGCCAGGCCCAAGACGGAGAAGGGCAGAGTGAGCCTGAAGACTCAGTGTCTCCTTTTTGAATTTGCCGGTCTGATAAGCAGTCCCACCTTCCAGGGCTGACTGAACAAGGGCCGGAGAGGGGCCTGGAGGTAGGAAGTGACTGGGGCTCTGCCCCTTGGAAGGAAATCAAGAATGAGCCATAAGCACGCCTTTCTATATGACACTGTCGGCACACTAAACCTGTGGGCCAAATCTGGCCCCCAGCCAGTTTTGATAAAGTTTTATTAGAACATAGCCACACCCATTCATTTCTCTAGCCTCCCTGTGTAGGATGTTGGGGTTGAGTGATAGTGGCAGAGCCCCTGGGACAGGAGAGTTCCCACCTGGCCATTCACAGAGAAAGTCGCTGACTCCTCCTCTAATGCCTTACTGCCGCCTGGAAAATGGGAATTGTCCTTAGAATACATTCATTCAAATGGGATTTTCTGTGTTTAAAGCATTTCATGGCTGTTTTGATTAGCTGGGGTTACAGGCAAATTCAAGTCCTGGGGCTTTGTGCATGCCAAAAGGAAATGATGCAACTGATATAAATATTAATTAAAATCTAAAGAAAAGAACCTTAAAAACAACAAGAACAGCAAAAGGCATTTCAAAGTCCATTTGTACCAATGTTCACACCATGGTACTGGGATTATGGGCACTGGTATCCGATCAACTCCAGGGCTCCAGGAGCAGTTTCTCCGACCTTGGGATCATTGGTCATAAAGAGGGTGAATTATGTACTACAGGTTTGCTGAAGGACCAAACTGCCCCAAAATTCATTGCAGGTACTTTCAGCCCCTAACAAAGCTGATCAAATTACTTCCTAAGTCAATTTCCTTGGAGCACAGTTAACAGTAGTCAGTGTGTTGGTTAGCATCCCAGGCTGAGGAGTCCTGTGTGGAAGTATCAGCTCTACGGTGACTAGCTATGGAGCATTCACAAGTCACAGCCTCTCTGTCTCACTTTGCCATTCTAGAACAGATCAAACAGAACCGACCTCATGGACCACTTATGAGAATGAATGTAATTAGCGTGCATACAGTGGCTCACAGTAAGCCCTGGGTCAGTGGAGCTCTAATTACTGTTTTGTTTTTAATTTTTAATTTTTTAATTATCTTTTTTTAAAGTTAATAGATCACACAAAAAGTTACATTAAAAAACATAAGAGGTTCCCATATACTCCACTCCCCACTCCCATCAATTTTTTAGTTGTATTTTTTAAAGATACATAGATCACAAAAAATGTTACATTAAAAAAATGTAAGAGGTTCCCATATACCCCCACCCCCCTCACCCCACTCCTCCCACATCATCAACCTCTTTCATTAGAGTGGCACATTCATTCGATTTGGTGAATACATTTTGGAACACTGCTGCGCCCCATAGACTAATTGTCTTTGGCTAGTGATGGTCAGAGCCCTTTTGCTAAGGATTGCGTCCACAGGGCCAAGCCTTTCCTTCCTGATCTGATCACTGTCAGAGAGGCATATGATAGAATCTTCAACCTGGGGGCTTAAATAAGAAGTTCTGGGGCATTGTCAGACGAGCCCTGGCAAACTGAGACAGTGGCTAAAAGTAAAGATAGACTTCCCATGCCAAGGGGTGTGTGTGTGTGTGTGTGTGTGTGTATGTGGCAGGGAGGCTCTGCTCAGTCCAGTCTCAGGAACCCAGGTGGAGGGCGGGTCACCAGTCAGGTTGTTGTCCTTTCAGTGTGAAGTCTTTGGAGCTCCTGGCCATAGGTACTTACATGCTTCTGCCTGAAGAGTCACACATGGCTCCTTGGTCACATGCAAGCACCTAGGAGAGGAGCAGGGATGGTTACTCCTGTGGGTGGCCGGGAGTGGAGGAGAATTGGCTATTGGTGCCATCTACCACTCAGCTGATCCTGAAGTGCCCTCCAGGGTTGGGTCTCTGGCTCCATTTCCCACTGCTGGAAAGCCCTTGCTTCTCCTACCAAGTGCCCTTTCTCAGCCAGCAGCTCTATCTGCAGTACCAAGGTCTCCTCCACTGTCACGTCTGTTTCCTACCCCCAGCACCACCAACATCAGCAACCCTCCTTCTGTGTCACCCTGCACTTTGTTCACACCTCAGCTATTTCCTGAGGGAAAACTGATGGTACACAACAAGGGCCAAACCAGTATCAGGAAACACTCAATTTCAACAATACTCAAAACACAAAGGGCCAAATGGATATCAAGAGAGAAAGGTAAATGGAGTTTGTTTTGCTTTGTGTTTTTATTTTTTTTAATTCATTTTTTAAAATATTACATTAAAAAAATATGAGGTCCGCATGTACCCCCCATCCCCCTAACCCCACTACTCCCCCCATAGCAACATTCTCCTCCATCATCATGACACATTCATTGCATTTGGTGAATACATCTCTGAGCATCGCTACACATCATGGTCAATGGTCCACATCATAGCCCACACTCTCCCACGTTCCATCCAGTGGGCCATGGGAAGATCTACAATGTCCAGTAATTATCCCTGCAGCACCACCCAGGACAACTCCAAGTCCCAAAAATGCCTCCGCATCTCATCTCTTCCTCCCATTCCCCACACCCAGCAGCCACCATGGCCACTTTTTCCACACCAATGCCACATTTTCTTTGAATACTAACCACAATAGTTCATGAATAGAATATCAGTAAGTGCACTCTAATCCATATTCTATCCCTCCATCCTGTGGACCTTAGAATGGTTGTGTCCATTCCATATCTATCTCAACAGGGGGCTCAGACTCCACATGGATGCTGGATGCATTCCTCCTGCTTTCAGTTGTAGGCACTCTAGGCTCCATGGTGTGGTGGTTCACCTTCTTCAACTCCATGTTATCTGACTGGGGTAAGTCCAATAAACCAGACTGTAGGAGCTGAAGTCTGTTAAGGCTCAGGGCCTGACTATCACATGGTCAGTCCAGAGATTCAGATGCCCTAGAAATATCTTAAACCCCCACACCAACTACAATTCTGATAAAATAACAGGAAAGGCTTGTGAAAAGAAATCACATCTGAGTCCAGGTCTATCACACAGAAACACAAACTCCAAAGAAGGGCCAACTGACATGGCACTGAACTCCATCTGCCATGACCATAAGACCTGTGGGTCTCTGTAGCCCTCAGAAGAACCAATACCTGGGGTTGTATCTACTTTATCTGTCTCTGAGACTCTGCTCAGGTGTGCATAATGGCAAACCCTCTGATAACCTCCAGGCTCTTTTTTAGAGACTCATAGCCATATAAACTCATTTGTCCTTTCCATTTCCCCCTTAATTTAGGTCAAAAAGCGTTTTTAACTCCTGTTATTATATGTAGACAGAGATATTCTGCTGGTCTGAGTTGAACCATTTATTCAAGGTCATTGTCTATTTACGTCATCAGCTGGTACTCGGTAGTGATCACTCAGCACCAGGGAGGTTCATCCCCAGGAGTCATGTCCCATGCTGGGGGGGGGGGGAGGCAATGCATTTACATGCTGAGTTTGGCTTCGAGACTTGCCATATTTGAGCAACACGGAGGCTCTCAGGAGGTAACTCTTAGGCACACTACGGCTTTAGGCCTTGCTCTTATTTCAGGTGCACAGACTCACAAGCATAGTCATTAGTATCAGGGGCTCATTGTTGGAACTTCATTCCTTTTTTGTCTTTGCCATTGCACTTGGGGGATTGTTGCTGTTCCCTTAGGGACTGTGATAGAGCTCCCTGGTTAGGAATTCAGCACTCCCTCAGTTGTTATTTTTAATTGTTTCCACTAAGAAAATATCCAAACATATATGCCCTGTAGAACTCCCTGTCAACCATATGTCCCTGTCAATAACATACCACACCAGTATTCCTCTGCTGCCATTGTTGAACTACTCTGTGATCCAAAACTTCCTGAAAAGTGAAGCCCAATATATTGCCAGGTTCCCTTAATAGTTAAATGGAATATAGCAATGAGTTTAAAGGTTAGATATAGAGTACATACTAATTTGGAAAAATTCAACATCCTATCTTTTTCTTTTCTTTTTTCTCATTATTAAACTTATCTTCACAAGAGTTTTAGATCACAGTAATTCATATATACAATATACAGTACTCCCACATATCCAACATAAAACCTTTTCCCTTTCACAGCAATAATCTTTTAACATAGTCATACTATATTTACTGAAACTGATGTACAGACATTGAGACAATAGCTTTCAAACAAGGAACATTTGTGTTTACATTGTGGTGTATACTTTAGGCTATAGGATTTTCTAAATTTTTAGTTATCCTATGTTTTACATTATGAGTTACATTTTAGCCTATCAGCCCCTATGTATTTTTGGTGTAATTTTACATGTCTTATATCCATCCTTGTGTACTCTTATGAAACACTTCTATTGCCCTCACAGTTATGTTGGTTCCATCTATTCAATACCTATTTCCCCCTCCCCTTAGGGCCTACAATGACAGTACATCTTCATTTCTTGAAGAGCCATGTTCAGAGATACTTGCAACAGTGTTGAGGGCTTGACATGCTCAACTGCCCTAATGCCCTGGGAGCCACCATTTCTCTTGAGAGATACAGTTCCCTCTATTTGATGGCATCAGTCCTCCCCAGGATGTGGGTATAACTTCACTCACATTATATGGGTCTCTACCCAATGATATAACCCTCTCTGGCAAAATGAGAATTCACATATTCCCTAGGAGTCTGTCCTGCATCAGATTATCCCCTTTAAGGATGTTAAACAGGTAACTTTACTTATTATATTTTTGAAAGGTTTTCTCAGCATTATACTCTCAACCAAATACCTGACAATCTCCTATGTTCGTATGTTGCCCCAACCTCCCCCCAATTTCTTGGAAATATTACCCATTTGCCTATCCCTAGGCCCCCTAAAGCCCACAAAGCCCCACCCAAAGGTAACCCTATGCCCCAATTTTATCCCTTCTGGGTACACATATTTACCTCCAGCTTATCACAGATTTCACCCATGTAGATGTCAGCTTACATCCTTCCTCTACACCACGATTTCCTGTAAGCCTATCATCCAGTCTCTAGCTCTCTAAGGCACCTTGTGTTTACTTATTTCATATCATTAATGTCATGTAGTATTTGTCCTTCAATGCCTGGGTTGCTTCACTCAACATAAGGTTCTCAAGATTCATCCATGTTATCACATGTGTTTGTAGTGTATTTGTTCTTAAAGCCAAGTCGTATTCCATTGTATGTATATACTACATTTTATTGGTCCATTCATCTGTTGATGGGCATTTGGGTTGATTCCAACTTTTGGCAATAGTGAACAATGCTGCTATGAACATTGGTGTGCATCTATCGGTTTGTGTCCTTGTTTTCAGTTCTGCTGTGTATATACCCAGCAGTGGAACTGCTGGGTCATATGGCAAATCTATGGTTAGTTTTGAGCAACAGCCAAAATGTCCTCCAGAATGGTTGGATCCTTCTGCATTCCTACCAGCAGTGGATGAGTGTTCCCATTCCTCCATATCCTCTCCAGCATTTGTATTCTTCTGTTTTTTTCATAGCTGCCAATCTTATGGGAGTAAGATGGTATCTCATTGTAGTTTTGATTTGCATTTCCCTGATAGCTAGAGATTTGGAGCATTTTTTCATGTCCTTTTTAGCCATTTGTATTTCTTCTTTGGAGAAGTGTCTGTTTAAACCTTTCCCCCATTTTTTAAATGGGTTGTTTATCTTTTTATTTTCAAGATATAGGATTTCTTTATATATGCAAGTTATAAGTCTCCTATCCGATATATGGTTACCAAATATTTTCTCCCATTGTGTAGGCTCCCTTTTTACTTTCTTGACAAACTCCTTTGAGGTCCAGAAGGCTTTAATTTTGAGGAAATCCCATTAATCTATTTGTTCTTTTGCTGTGCATGCTTTTGGTGTGAAGTTCATGAATCCATTTCCTATTACTTGACACTTATATTTAGGTCTTTGATCCATCTTGAGTTGATCTTTGTATAAGGTGTGAGATGGTAATCCTCTTTCATTCTTTTACATATGGATATCCAGTTCTCCAGGCACCATTTGTTGAATAGGCCATTCTCTCCCAGTTAAGAGTGTATGGTGGCTTTATCAAATATTATATGGCTATATATATGAGAATCTATGTCAGAACTTTCAATTCGGTTCCATTGGTCTGTGTGTCTCTCCTTATGCCAATACCATGTTGTTTTCACTACTGTAGTTTTGTAGTATGTTTTGAAGTCAGGTAGTGTGATCCCTCCAATTTCATTTTTCTTTTTCAATATGTCTTTGGCTATTCCAGGCCTCTTTCCTTTCCAAATAAATTTCACAGTTAGTTTTTCTGGTTCCTTAAAGAATGCTGTGTTGATTTTTATTAGGATTGCATTGAATGTGTAGATCAGTTTTGGTGGGATAGACATCTTAATAATATTTAGTCTTCCTATCCATGAACAGGGAATATTCTTCCATTTATTTAGGTCTTCTTTGATTTCCTTGAACGATCTTGTGTAGTTCTCTGTGTATAAGTTCTTTACCTCTTTAGTTAAGTTTATTCCTAGGTATTTGATTTTTTTATTGACTATTGTAAATGGTATTTGTTTCTTGATTTCCTCCTGAGCTTGCTCATTATTGGTGTACAGAAATGCTACTGATTTTTACACATTGATATTATAACCTGCGACTTCACTAAACTCATTTATGTGTTCTAGAAGCTTTGTTGTAGACCTCTCGGGGTTTTCTATGTATAGGATCATGTCATCTGCAAATAATGAAATTTTGACTTCTTCATTTCCAATTTGAATGCCTTTTATATCTGGTTCTTGCCTCAGTCCTTGAGCAAGTACTTCTAAGACAATGTTTAATAGAAGATATGATAGTGGACATCCTTGTCTTATTCCTGATCTTAGAGGAAGAATTTTAGGATTTCACCATTGTAAACGATGTTGGCTGTGGGTTTTTCATATATACTCTTTATCATGTTCAAAAAATTTCCTTGTATTCCAATCTTTTGCAGTGTTTTTACCATGAAAGTGTGCTGTATTTTGTCAAATGCTTTTTCTGCATCTATAAATATAATCACGTCATTTTTTTCATTCAATCTGTTTATATGGTGTATTACATTGATGGATTTTCTTATGTTGAACCATCCTTGCATACCTGGAATGAATCCCAATTGGTCATGGTGTATAATTAGTTTAATGTTTTGTTGAATATGGTTAGCAAGTATTTGTTAAGTATTTTTGCGTCTAAGTTCATTAGAGAAATTGGTCTGTAATTTTCCTTTCTTGTGGTGTCTTTGTTTGGCTTTGGTACTAGGAGTTTTGTTGGCATCATAGAATGAGTTTGAAAATATTCCTTCTGTTTCAGTTTTTTGGAAGAGTTTTAGCAAGATTGTTGTTAGTTCTTTCCGGAATGTTTTGTAGAATTCACCTGTGAAGCTGTCTGGCCCTGGGCTCTTCTTAGTTGGGAGGTTTTTAATGACTGATTCTATCTCTTTACTTGTGATTGGTTTGTTGAGATCAGTAATTTCTTCTTTCATCAGTATAGGCTGCTTATGTGTTTCTATGAATTTCTCCATTTCCTCTGAATTGTCATTTTTGTTGGAACATACTTTTTCAAAGTGTCCTCTTATGATAGTCTTTATTTCTGTGGGGTCAGGGGTGATATCTCCTTTCTCATTTCTTATTTTGTGTATTTGCATATTTTCTATTTTTTTCTTTGTTAGTGTAGCTAAGGGTTTGTCATTTTTATTCATCTTCTCAAATAACCAGCTCTTGGTCTTGTTTATCTAGTCAAGTGCTTTCTTATTTTCTATTTCATTTATTCCTGCTCTTATCTTTGTTCTTTCTTTCTTTCTTCTTCCTATGGGGTTACTTTGTTGTTTTTTTCCTAATTCCTCCAAATGTGCAGTTAGTTCTTTAATTATTGCTCTTTCTTCTTTTTTGATGTATGAATTTATGGCTATAAATTTCCCTGTCAGTACTGCTTTTGCTGCATCCCTTAAATTTTGGTATGTTTTGTTATCATTATCATTAGTTTCAAGGTAGATATTAATTTCTTTTGAGATTTCCTCTTTAACCCACTGTTTTTCTAAGTGTGCTGTTTAATTTCCATATCTTGGTGTGAAATCTGGGCCTCTGGCCCTTGAAGATTTCCAGCTTCACTCCACTGTGGTCAGAGATATTATTTTGTATGATTTCAATCTTTCTGAATTCATTAAGCCTTTCTTTGTGGCCTAGCGTATGGGCTGTCTTGGAGAATGATCCATTTGCCCTTGAGAAAAATGTATATCCTGCTGTATTCTGGTGTAATGATCTGTATATATCTATTAGATCCAGCTCCTCTAATATACTGTTCAAATATTTTGTTTCTTTAGTGATTCTGTTTTGAAATGTTCTGTCCAAAGTTGATAGTGGTGTATTAAAATCTCCCATTATAGTCGTAGAGGCATCTATTCTTTCTCTTAGTTTTTCCAGTGTTTGCCTCACATATTTGGAGGCGCCCTTCTTAGGAGCATAAATATTTATGATTGTTCGTTCTTCTTGAGACATTGTCCCTTTCACTAATATGTAGTATCCTTCTTTGTCTCTCACAATTGTTTTGCAATTAAAGTCCATTTTGTCTGATAAAATATAGCTACTGCTGCCTTTTTTTTTTTTTTTTTTGGTTATTGTTTGCTTGTAAGATTGTTTTCCAACTATTCACTTTCAGCCTCCATGAATCCCTGGGTCTAAGATGTATTTCTTGTAGACAGCATATAGATGGGTCGTATTTCCTTATCCAATGTCTCAGTCTGAATCTTTTGATAGGTGAGCTTAATCCATTGACATTCAGTGTTATTACTTTCAAGGAATTATTTATGTTAGCCATATTTTGATTGGACTTGTGTTTGTCATATTTTGTTTGTTTTTTCCTTCTGTTTTTGTCTTTTTTGTTGCTCTTACACTCTCCTCAAACTCTGTCTCTCCTGTTTTTCCCTTTCTTCCTGCAGCGCTCCCTTTAGTTTTTCTTGAAGGGGAGGTTTCTTGTTGGCATACTCTTTCAATTTCTGTTTATCTGTGAATATTTTGGACTCTCCATCATTTTTGAATGCTAGTTTAGCTTGGTAGAGTATTCTGGGTTGGAATTGTTTCTTTCAGTACGTTGACTATAGAATACCACTGCCTTCTTGTCTCCATGGTTTCAGATGAGAAATCAGCACTTAATCTTATGGACCCTCCTTGTATGTCATCGTTTTCTTTTCTCTTACTGCTTTTAGAATTTTCTCTTTGTCTTGAGCATTGGATAATATGACAAGTATATGTCCTGGGGTGGGCCTGTTGGGATTTATGATGTTTGGGGTGCATTGTGCTTCCTGGACATCTGTCTCATATAGATTTGTGAAATTTTCAGTCATTATTTCCTGCAACACCCCTTCTGACCCCTCCCCCTTCTCTACTCCTTCTGGGATGCCTATAATACGTATGTTTGTGCATTCTGCATTGTCATTCAGGTCCCTAAGTCCTAGCTGGATTTTTTCTATCTTTTTATCAATGAATTCTAATACCTGTTTGATTTCCGATGTACTGCCTTCCATGTTGCTAATTCTCTCCTCTGCCTCTTCTAATCTGCTGCTATTTGCTGCAAGTGTATTTTTGATTTCTTGAACTGTGGTGTTCATTCCCATCATATCTGTTATCTTTTTGTGTATGTCTGCGATTTCCTCTCCAAGTGCTTTCTTCGTATTTTTAAACTCTTCCTTTACTTCATTAAGTTGGTCTCTAATATATGTTCTGAGATCTTTAATATCTTTAATTACTTGTCCAATGTTCTGCCCCTTCCTGCTTTTTAGTTTGTTCATTGGATTCAGCATGTTTTCCTGATTATTCTTTTGGTTTGTAGCTTTTTTTCGCTGTCTGGCCATCGTTTTATCTTCATGAGTTTAATCATCCTTAGTTTCTTTGTCTAGTCTAGGGGATTAATTAGTTGATGTTCTTGCATAAGGGTCATATCTTCTCTTTGTAACTTTGTTCTTCTTATTCTAATTTCTTGTTGCTGGATGAGTTCACTTTGAAGGAAAATATTAGGGCCAGGGAAAGGAAATTGTGTAAGAGAAGAAAATGTTTAAAGTAGTATTGGTAATAAATGTTAACAGAGCAACAATATGAGATCTGGGAGAATGGATATTAGATTCATGTAAGTTGTGTAGAGTTATAACAGTAATTAAAGTACCTATAATGAGACAGTCAACTGATTATGGGGGGAATATAGTATGAATTAAAAGGCCAGTGTTTTCATGGGAGAGGGAAAGAGAAAAGAAAGACAATAGTATCAAGAGTGGATAAAAGACAGAAAACAGAACAAAGGTATTAGAAAATAAAAGTTAGACAATTTGGGGACCAAAGAAATGGAGGTGGAATGTAAGAGAAACAGTAGATGGTGGAGGATAGAAAGATGTGGGGGAAAGGGGTTAGTGTAGGTGGCCAAAATCAATTCACACAGAACTGAGTAAATGGAGGATGAGGAAACACAGCAAATGTGAGGCGCTCCCTGTAGCACCTATTGTGTAAATAAAATAATATAAAATAGGAAGGAAAAGAGAGAAAAGAAAAAAAGAGAAGGAAAAAAAGGAGGGTGGGCAAAGAAAAGAGAGGGAAACAAGCAAGAAAAAGAAAAGAAGAAAGAAAAAAAACCCAATAAACAAAAAAGGACCTTGGAGGATACAATGGGAGAAAAGACCAGGAGATAATGCAATATTAGCAACCAAGATAATTAAAAAAAAGAAAAAAGGGAAAAAAGGAAAAAAAAAATACCCACAAACGCTGAGGGCTAGGACAGTCAAGGACCTCTGATGGCCCTCAGGGTATGGAGGATTCAGGGATAGGAAGTCTGTGATATTGCAGACTCAAGAGGTGTGAGTCTCTGGGGTGTGAGCCACCAGGGTTTAGGGGGCACAGACCTGGGAACCACGAATCCAGTTAACAGGGAGCCTGGGAGCACCACAGTGCAACACAGCCTTCAGGGATCCCTGCAGCTGGGCACCAGCCCTATAGGGAGGGGTCACACCCACAAACTCTGACCTCCTGTCAGAAACCCAAAATTCCCCCTCTCACAAGAGTCTCTTCTGTCACTGTCTCACCAAGTTGACTTCAGGATACCTCCTGCCATGCAAGCCCCTGAAACAGCCTGCTGGGGATGCCACTGTACTATAGACAATTCAGGGACTGCCGCAGATGGGCCACCAGCCCTACAAGAAGGGGCTCTAGCCGGAAGCTCTGAGCTCCATGTCAGAAATCCAAAATTCCACATCTTGCAAAAATCTCCATCTTTGTCTAATTGGCCTCCAGACACCTCCCACCCTGCAAGCCCCTGAAACAGCCTGCTGGGGGCACCGCTGTACTACAAGCAGTTTGGGGATGCCGCAGATGGGCTGTCTACTCTAGTGGGAGGGGCTCTAGCTGGAAGCTCTGATCTCTGTGTCAGAAACCCAAAATTCCATGTCTCGCAAGAATGCCTCCATCTCTGTCTCACCAAATTGACTTCCAGACACCTCCCACCCTGCAAGCCCCCGAATAGCCCTCTCAGGTCTTGGGAATTCCCTGGTGCAGCAAAGTCTCCAGGACTGCCCACCCCAGGGGGAATCTTCGTGCGAGCAACCCCAATCTCCATGAAAGAGACCCAAAATTCTACATTATACACGAATCTTCTTTTTCACCGTGCCACCAATTTGATATCCAGACACCTCCTGCCCTGCAAATGCCTGAAACAGCCCGGTCCAGCAAAATTCCAACGCTATTCAGCTGCTTCTTTGCAGGAGAGGTTATAAGGTGTACTCACTCAGACGCCGTCTTGCCTGAGTATAGCCTTGCTTTGTGTTTTAAAAGCAACATCCTGTGTGAAACAAGAACTCCCTTGAGAAATGGTAATAATGAAATACCAATAAACCCAAAAGCTCCGTTTTGTGGTAGCATCTAAATCTGGATCAGTTTTACTAGTGACATTCTGCTTCAATCCATAAAGTAGTGAAAGAAAAAAAAAAGAGGAAAGAAGAAAAATTGATGACACAAATCAAGGAAAAGCAGATTTTTCAGTTTGATTAGTTGTTGGAAATGGATAGCCATGTTATTAACTGAGGTTGACTGGTGATGAATATTATTTTCTTTATTTTTCTGTGATAAAAAAATTTCACTTTGTTCTGCAAAAGTTCTGAAGACATGAAATCCCTACAAAGAAGAGCTGTCTAAGATTCTGATAACATCCACCAGCATTGTTAAGGAAGGTTATTCTGAGCTATGATAGGCTCCTGGTAACTAATCCAGGGTTTGGGAGGCAGGCATTGCTGCTTTCTTATCATTCTTACATTAAAGAGAGTTTTAGAACTAATTAGAAGGAGAAGAAATGGGCATTTTTCTGTCGTGTTGCATATCATACTCTATTATGCTGGTTTTCTCCAGCTTAGGGAACAAAATAAAGTGCCATTTGCTCTCACATTCAGTTTAGGGTGATTGCATGTTCTTTTCTTGAGTCCCTTCTTCCCCTTTAGGATCTCCCTCTCAGAATAAGAACCCTAGGGGCTTACTCAGCCCAGAAGGATCAGAGGAAAGCACAAGCCCAGCCTCTTCCATGAGGATCTTCCCTTTCCCTGTTCCCCTGCTGTTAGTGCTGCCCCCAGCTGGCTGACCTGCTGCCCTATCCACTTTGGCACCAGGCTTTCACGTGTGAGAGAGGAAGGTGCCTCCCACCTCTCCACCAGTTGTCTAGAGGCCTGGTCTATGTGTTCTCCAGCCACATATGTTTTCCACTGGTGGGCTGGCCAGGAGTGACTTAAGCCACAAAATGACCAGGAGCCCAGCTCCCTTCTAAGTCCTTAATTTATTGGGCATATGGAAGTGGTGTGAGTGATGGAGAGCATGTTATCTTTCTTTCTTGCCAGCTGGCCTCAAGTGGGCTGGGCAGTAACTCTGAACCTCTGGATTCCAGAACTTTGCCTGACAGGAGACCAAGTTCCTTCTTTGGAGAATTGACCTTCCATCATCCCAGGAGTGTGGGTGGGGTGCTTGGGCTTCCTTGGGTTCCTGAAGGGCCTTCTGGTCTAGGGGCTTACCTACAAAATTTCATTCTAGAGAACATATCACTGCTAGCTAGAGGTGACTCTCAGCCAATCAACATCCTACGTTATGTATGTTAAAGATAATGTGATCTCTCCATGGTGCATTACCTTTTTAAACTGTTGGATTTTATTTGATTTAATTCAAATATCTTTAATATTTATATAGTGTAGCCATTTGATATTGTTTATGAATTCCAAACATAGATATTGGATTATGTTTGTAAACTGGTCTGTTCCTCTGGACATGATAGATTGTATTAACTTCATAGGTTTCATTTTTACGTATTAAATTATGATCAGGGGTTTGAATGGCCCATGTCAGTAGGACATTGAGTCTTCACCCCCTTGTTGGGCAGGGACTCAGCAAGAAAAAGACATGGCAAGGGAAGTAGTTGGAGTTTTGATGCTGGAAACTGGGGAAGTAAACACACAGGAGTAGAACACAGAGAAATAGAATGGCTCCATAGACATGGCAGAGGCCTGGGAAGAGAGATAACCTGAGGGTCTACAGCTGACCTTGTGGAGAGACCAGAGAAGCCAAGCCCATAAAGTAACAAGTGCCAGACAGAGAGACAAGCCTTATGCCAGCCTACATCTGAGACCGGAAGAAGCTGGGACCATGGAGTCTGAAGAAGAAGCCTGAATCCTCACAAAGACCAGCAGCCATCTTGCTCCAACATGTGGCAACAGACTTTGGTAAGGGAAGTAACTTACACTTTATGATCATGTGACTGTAAGCTTCTACCCAAAATAAACCCTCTTTGTAAATACCAACAGCTTTCTGGTACTTTGCATCAGTACACCTTTTGTTGACTAATACATATAGTCAAAGTGGTTGATATTTTTTTGTGATTTCTCCCCATTGTTTTGATGATTAGAAGACCCTTACAGCTGTTTTTTCACCTTTTAAAATCCAACCAGAATTTTCTTTTGTCTACAATGAAGTGGGAAGATACAAGTTTATTTTTAACCTAAAGAGCTATCCAACTTTCACAGTACCAAACACTGAAAACTTTATCACTGGCCATTGTTTGGGCTTCTTGTTAACCTAGGAGTATAGAAGCCATACTGGAGGTGATGCTTTCCACAGAGGTGAAGGCCACAGTGGACCAGGGCACCCTGTGACCATGCCAGAAGTGGACAAGCTTGAAGGCAGCAGTGGGAGGAAGCTCGGGTATGGCGGGCTGGTTCTGGCTAGCCGTGGTGTGGGAGCAGGAGCCCTGAGCCCATGCTGTGGGTTTTCTGTCTTTCCCATCCTGTAAAGTGACTTGGAGCACAGGCACACCAGGATTTCCAGCAGTCATGGGACAAGTTCCTTTAGTATGGCACCCCTGGAATTCTCAAGAACTTTAAGACAATACTAAGGATTGCCTTGTTGCCCTTAGCAGGTGGCTGTGGACAACAACCAGGCTGACTTATCTTCACACCTCTCCCAGAATGACCAGGTGTCTTGCACAGGATGGAAGGTGTGTGAAGGGTTTGTAGAGGCTCATTTGAAGCTGCTTTCACCCAGTCTGAGTTCCTGGAGTCAGTGAGCATGGGGGTTACTGGGTTTTCCAACATATTCTGCATATGTGCTGCATTCTGTTCACTGTACTTTCTGCCTTGTGCCTTGCAGTTGGTAGAAATGCTTCCTAGCGTTACTACCCAGAGGAAAAAAGTAATGCAAAAACAAACTTAGGCAACCTGGCATTAGGTTTGAGACCTGATACTTCCCAAATCCAGCAAGAACAAGTGTCTGAGGTCACTGTTGGGAGTATCTAAGCAACCAGAGTGATATACATGGCTAACCAGGAGAGGATTAAAGAACAGCTAGCATGTGCATTTCTTCATCTTTTATTAGATAATGAGGCAGATGTACTTTCCCTTTAAGGAAAAGCTGGGGTGAACAAATGGAGATATTAAAAGATGATAGCTGATGGGTGGGGCAATATGGCATCTGAGTGAATGCACTTCATGATTGCGCCCTCAGAAGAGTGGCTGAGTAGGGTTGGAATCTTGCTGCAGTGGGCTGTTTTGGAAACTTGCAAGGCAGGAGGTGTTTGGACATTGATTTGGAGAGACAGAAATCATGCTTGCTAAGGTAGAATTGTAGGTTTCTAGCACCGAGGTCGGAAGTTGTGGAGAGGTGGGACTCTTCCCCCTTAGGCATTCCCTGTACTGTCAGTAGTGTGGTGGCTTCTGTGTTCCCCAGAAGCATGGTCTCCAGGTCCATGACCCCTAAGCCACCACAGCGGATGTTCCACAGGCCTACATACCCTAAGTCTGCAATATCCCAGACTTCCCACTCCCAAATCCAGAGCTCCCTGCAGTAAAAGAATACACTAGCCCTTCAGTTTTGGACTGACTCTGTGAGTTGGAGGGTTTGGGTGGGAGGTGCAGAGGGGCAAAATGAGTGTGGGTTCAATTTTCAGGTCCTGCCCCCCCCTTTTTTTTTTTTGAACTTGGAGGAGCATACCAGCTGGCTTAGGGAAAGCTGGGGAAGAAAGGAGAGGACAATCTGCCGAGAAAGCCCTATTTACCTAAAAATGCTGGGTTAGGAAACTTGGTCTGGAAGAAGGTGGAGTCAGAAAATCAACTAGCCCTCCTGTAGCACACCTAAGGGAGATAGACTCTAAGATGTGTTTTGAAAACTTCCATTAGCATATTTGTGGTTCCTGCTGAGGTGGGTGCACACTCTCTTTGGAAATTAAGACACTTTGTTTTCTCTGGTGATTTGGTACACCAAGGACCCACTTGAATCTCCTACTGGACACCTCACACAGCTTCCCTGCTGCCCTAGGAGAGAGGGAAGGGAGAAAGGGAGAAAGGGGGAATGTCAGACTCCTAAGCATTTTATTTAAATGCATAAAGGATTCCTTGCTTGAAATTTTGGTATTTTTTATTGGTTTATTTTTTCCTTCCTCTTTATACCCCCACAGCCCTTTCCCCCTCCTCCTCCTCCTCTTCGTCTTCTTTTTCTTCATCTTTCTGTTTTTCTAGCTTGCATTTACACCCCCGCTTTCCTCCCTTCCCCCCCTTTTTTCCTTTCTCTTCTTTTTTTATATTAGGTGTGGCAGGAATTGATTCACATTTGCTTTGTTTCCTCATCCTTGATTTCCTCTTTTCTGTGTGTACTGATTTTGGCTACCAATGCTAACCCCTTTCCTCTACATCTTTTTATCCTCCATCATTTAGTGTTTCTCTTACATTCCACTGCTCTTAATTTAGCCGTCAATTTTCATTTCTAAAACCTTTGTGTGGTTTTGTCTTTTATTCACTCTCTATATTATTGTCTTTTCCTTTGTCTTTCCCACGTTCCTGACCACACTGGTCTTTTAATTCATACCATATTCCTCCCCATATTCAGTTTACTGTCTCATTATAGATACTCCATTTTTCTTATTGTTCTAACTCTACACAGCTTACATGAGTCTAATACCCATTCTCCTAGATCTCACATGGTTCTTCTGCTAACATTTACTATCAATACTACTATTCTACTTTTTTCTTTTCTTACTTGTTTTGTTTTCACTTGCCCTAATATTTTCCTTCAAGTGAACTTAGCCAACAGCAAGGAAATAGAATAAGAAGAACAAAGTGGCAAAGAGAAGACTTAACACACACGCAAAAACAACTAGTTATCCCTGAGACTAGACAAAGAAGTTAATCAAACCAACAAGATAAAATGATGACCAGACAGCAACAAGAAACTACAAACCAAACCAATAATCAGGAAAACATGACCCAATCCAGTGAACAAATTAAAATTAGGAAGAAGAGCAGAACATCAAACAAGTAATTAAACCTCTCAAAACACTTAATAGGGGCCAATTTAATGAGGTGAAGTAAGAGATAAGAATATGAAGAAAACACTTGGAGAGCATGCAGAAGAAATTGCAATCATGAAAAAAAAAAAAAGGACAACGGATATGATGGGAAGGAACAGTATAATCCAAGAAATAAAAAATACACTCTCAGCAAATAACAGCACATTTGAAGAGGGAGATGAACTAGTGATGTGGAAGACAGTACATCTGAAATCAAAGTTAGTAGAATTGATAGATAAAAAGAGAAAAAAAATTCAACAGGGACTTTGGGACTTGAATGACAATGCAAAATGTGAAAACATTTGCATTATAGGTATCCCAGAAAAAGAAGAGAAGGGAAAGGGAACAGAAGGAAATAATGGATAAAAACTTCCCAAACCTAGTGAGGGAGATGAACATCCACATCCACGAAGCACAATGCACCCTAAATAGCATAAATCCCAACAGGCCTACCCAAAGACATATACTTGTCAAATTATCCAATGCTCAAGACGAAGAGAAAATTCTAAAAGCAGCAAGAGAAAAAAAACACACATACAAAGGAGGCTTCATAAGATTGAATGCTGATTTCTCATCTGAAACCATAGAGGCAAGAAGGCAGTGGTATGACATAGTCAAGGTACTAAATGAAAAAAAATTTCCAAAAAAGAATACTCTTTCCAGCTAAACTAACAATCAAATATGATAGAGAGTTCAAATATTCACAGATAAACAGAAATTAATAAAGTATGCCAACAAGAATCCTGCCCTTCAAGAAATACTAAAGGAAATTCTATAGGAGGAAAGAAAAAAACAGGAGAGACAGAGTTGGAGGAGAGTGTAAGAACAATTAAAAAGACAAAAAAAAAAACCAAACAAACAAAATATAACAAACACAAATCCAAAGAAAAAATGTCTAATATAAATAATTCCTTGAAAGTGATAACACTGAATGTCAATGAATTAAACACACCTGTCCAGAGACTCGGACTGGAAAATTGGATAAGAAAGTATGATCCATCTATATGTTGTCTACATGAAAAACATCTTAGACCCAGGGATTCAAGGAGGTTCAAAATGAATGGCTGGAAAAGAATCTTACAAGCAAATAATAACCAAAAATGGGCAGGAGTAACTATGTTAATATCAGACAAAACAGACTTTAAAGGCGAAACAATTGTGAAAGACAAATATGGACACTACATATTAGTGAAAAGGATAATCATTCACAAAGAAAGAACAGTTATAAACATTTATGCTCCTAACAAGGGTACCTCCAAATATCTGAGGCAAACACTGGAGAAACTAAGGGTAGGAATAGATGTCTCTACAATTATAGTGGGGGACTTTAATACACCACTATCAAGCTGAAAATTTGCAAGGGACAGAGGCCCAGATTTCACACCAAGATATGGAAATTAAACAGCACACTCTTTGAAATACAGTGGGTCAAAGAGGAAATCTCAAAAGAAATTAATAACTACCTTGAAACTAATGAAAATTATAACACAACATACCAAAACTTATGGGATGCAGCAAAAGCAGTACTGAGAGGGAAACTTATAACCATAAATTCATACATCAAAAAAGAAGAAAGAGGGAAAATTGAGGAACGAACTGCACATTTGGAGGAATTAGAAAAAAACAACAACAAAGTAACCCCACCGGAAGAAGAAAGAAGGACATAACAAAGGTAAGAGCAGAACTAAGTGAAATAGAAAATAAGAAAGCACTTGAAAAGATAAACAAAACCAAGAGATGGGTCTTTGAGAAGATCAATAAAATTGACCAACCCTTAGCTAGACTAACAAAGAAAAAAAGAGAGAAGATACAAATACACACAATAAGAAATAACAAAGGTGATATCACCACTGGCCCCACAGAAATAAAGACTATCATAAGAGGATACTTTGAAAAACTATATTCTAACAAAAATGACAATTCAGAGGAAATGGATAAATTTCTAGAAATACATAACCAGCCTATATTGATGAAAGAAGAAATTGATGATCTCAACAAACTAATCACAAGTAAAGAGATAGAATCAGTCATTAAAAACCTCCCAACTAAGAGCCCTGGGCCAAATGGCTTCACAGGTGAATTCTACCAAACTTTCCATAAAGAACTAACACGAATCTTGCTGAAAATCTTCCAAAAATTTGAAACAGAAGAACATTGCATAACTCGTACTATGATGCCAAAATTACCCTAATATGAAAACCAAACAAAGACACCACAGGAAAGGAAAATTACAGACCAATCTCTCTAATGAACATAGATGTGGAAATCCTCAACAAAATACTTACTAATCATATTCAACAGCAGCATAAATCAATTATACTCCATGACCAGGTGGAATTCATTCCTGGTGTGCAAGGATTGGTCACCATAAGAAAATACATTAATGTAAAAACCACATAAACAGATTGAAGGAAAAAAATCACATGATTATATCTATAGATGCAGAAAAGCATTTGACAAAATACAGCACTATTTCTTAATAAAAACACTGCAAAAGATTGGAGTAGAGGGAAACTTTCTGAACATAATTAAAGATATATATGAAAAACCTCCAGTTAACATCATTTACAATTTTGAAATCTGAAAATCTTTCCCTCTAAGATCAGGAACAAGGCAAGGAACCCATTATCACCCCTTCTATTTAATATTTGTTAGAAGTACTTGGGTGAGCATTGAAGCAAGAATCAGACATAAAAGGCATTCAAATTGGAAAGGAAGAAGTCAAAATTTACTATTTGCAGATGATATGATCCTATACATAGAAAACCTTGAGAAGTCTACAACGAAACTTCTAGAACTTATAAATGAGTTCAGTAATGTTGAAGGCTATAAAATCAATGCGCAAAAATCAGTAGCATGTCTGTACACCAATAATGAAAAAAGTGAGGAGGCAATCAAGAAAAAAATACCATTTATAATAGTAAATAAAAAAATCAAATACCTAGGAGTAAATTTATCTAAAGATGTAAAAAATTTATACACAGAAAACTACACAACACTATTCAACGAAACCAAAGAAAACTTAAACAAAAGGAAGAATACACCCCGTTCATGGATAGGAAGGCTAAATATTCGTATGATGTCTATCCTACCAAAACTGATCTACACATTCAATACAATCCCAATAAAAATCAACACAGCATTCTTTAAGAACTAGAAAAACTAGCTATGAAATTTATTTGGAAAGGAAAGAGGCCACGAATATCCAAAGATATATTGAAAAAAAAATGAAATTGGAGGAATCACACTACCTGACTTCAAAACATAGTACACTAGTGAAAACAGCATGGTATTGGCACAATGAGAGGCACACTGATCAATGGAACCAATTTGAAAATTCTGACATAGATCCTCATAGATACAGACACATGATATTCCGAGGCCACCAAACACACTGAAAGGGAATTACCAACTCACACCTTATACAAAAACCAACTCAAGGTGAATCAAAGACCTAAATATAAGAGCCAAGACTATAAGGACCTTAGAAAGCAATGTAGGGAAACATCTACAGGACCTTGTAATAGGAAATGGCTTCATGAATTTCACACACAAAACAAGAGCAGCAAAAGAACAAATAGATAAATGAGACTTCTTCAAAATTAGAGCCTTTTGCACCTCAAAGGACTTTGTCAAGAAAATGAAAAGAGAGCCTACCCAATGGGAAAAAATATTTGGTAACCATGTATATGATAGGAGATTACTATCCTTCAAATATAAAGAACTTCTATATCTCAAAAAATAAAAAGACAACCTACCCATCTTAAAAAGTGGCAAGACTTAAACAGACACTTCTCCAAATAAAAAATACAAACGGCTAAAAAGCACATGAAAAATACTCAAAATCACTAGATGTTAGGGAAACGCAAATCAAAATTACAATGAGATATCATCTTACTCCCATGAGACTGGCAGCTATCAAAAACACAGAGGACTACAAGTGCTGGAGAGGATGTGGAGGAATGGGAACACTCAGCCATTGCTGGTGGAAATGCAGAAGGATCCAGCCATTCCTGAGGACAGTTTGGCAGTTTCTCAAAAAACTAGCTATAGATTTGCCATATGACCCAGCAATTCCACTGCTGGGTATATACCCAGTAGAACTGAAAACAAGGACACAAACCGATATATGCACACCAATGTTCATAGCAGCATTGTTCACTATTGCCAAAAGTTGGAATCAACCCAAATGCCCACCAACAGATGAATGGATAAATAAATAAATAAAATGTGGTATATCCATACAATGGAATACTACTCAGCTTTAAGAATGAATACACTACAAACACAAGTGATAACATGGATGAATCTTGAGACCCTTATACTGAGTGAAACAACCCAAGCATTGAAGGACAAATGCTACATGATCTCAATGATATAAGTAAACCAAGCTGCCTCAGAGAGCTAGAGACTGGATGATAGGTTTAAAGAATATTGGGGGGTAGAGGAAAGATGTAAGCTGACACCTACATGGGAGAAATCTATATAAGCTGAAGATATTTGCACAAGGAAGGGGTAAAATGGGACATAGGGCTAAATTTGGGTAGGGCTTTGTGGGCTTGAGGGGGGCTAGCAATGGGAGGATGGGTAATATTGCCCAAGAAATTAGGAGGACGGTGGGGCAACATAGGAACATAGGAGATTGTCAGGTATTTGGTTGAGAATAAAATGCTGAGAAAACTTTTTCAAAAATATAATAAGGAAAGTTACCTATTTAAGATGCTCAAAGGTGATAATCTGATGCAGAACAGGCTTCTAGGGAGTCTGTGAGTGCTCATTTTGCCATAGTGGGTTATATCATTGGATAGAGGCCCATATAATGAGAGCAAAGTTATACCCATTTCCTGGGGAGGACTGATGTTCTCAAATAGAAGAAATTGTATCTCTTGAGAGAAATGGTGGCACCCAATGCATTAGGGCAGTTGACCATGTCAAGCCCTCAACACTGTTGCAAGTATCTCCGTACATGGCCCTTCAAGCAGTGAAGTTTGACTGTCGCTGTGGGTCCTGATGGGAGGGGAAAAGAAGTATTGAATAGATGGAACCAATATAACTGTGTGGGCAATAGAAGTGTTCCACAAGATTATACAAGGATGGATATAAGACATGTTAAATTACACCAAAAATGTATAGGGGCTGATAGGCTAAAATGTAAATCATAATGTAAAACATAAGATAACTAAAAATTTAGAAAATTGTATAGTCTAAAATATAAACCACAATGTAAACCCAAATGTTACCTTGTTTGAAAGCATTGTGTCAATATCTGTACATCAGTTTCAGTAAATATAGTATGAATATGTAAAAAAATTATTGCTGTGAAAGGGAAAAGGGTTTAATGTCGGATATGTGAGAGTACTGTATATTGTATATGTGAATTACTGTGCGCTAAAGCTTTTGTGAAGGTAAGCTTAATAATTAGGAAATAAAAGAAAAAGAAAGGACACGGACAGTGAAGAAAAGATGGAAGAAGTTGCCTTGCCAATTTGCATACAGGGCAACACTTATTGCAGTGATGGAAAACAGAGCATCAAAAACAAAGCTTTGAATTTTTTAATTTTTTGATTCCCCAATTTATTTGTACGTTATTTTTTCTAAATTAATATGTATTCTATATCTAACCTTTACACTCATCACTATGTTCCTTTTTACTATTAATGGACCTGGCAATATATTGGACTTCATTTTTGAAGAAGTTTTGGATCACAGAGAAGCTCAACAATGGCAGGGTAGGAATACTGGTGTGGGATGTTATGGACAGGTGATGCACATTTGGGAGGGAGTTTTCTAGGGCATATATCCGGGGTACATAAAAATGTTTGGATATTTTCATACTGGTTACAATTAAAAACAACTAAGGGAGTGCTGAGTTCCTAGCCAGGGGAGCTCTATCACAGTCCTGAAAGGAACAGCAGCAATCCCCCAAGTGCAATGGCAAAGACCAAAACAGAAGGAAGGTCCAACAATGAGCCCTTGATACTAATGACTATGCTCTTAAGCCTGTGCACCTGAAATAAAAACAAGGCCTAGAGCTGCAGGGGGCCTAAGAGTTACCTCCTGAGAGCCTCCGTGTTGCTAAAATGTGGCCAGTCTCAAAGCCAAACTCAGCACGTAAATGTGTTGCCTTCCCCCCAGTGTGGGAAATGACTCCTGGGGATGAGCCTTCCTGGCACCGAGGGATTACTACCAAGTACCAGCTGATGATGTAACTAGAAAATGACCTTGAATAAAAGGGTCAACTCAGACCAGCAGAATATATCAGTCTACATAAAATACCAGGAGTTAAAATGTTTTTTGACCTGAATAAAAGGGGGAAATGGAAAGGACAAATGAGTTTATATGACTATGAGGCTCCAAAGTAGCTGAGAGCTTATTAGAGCGGTTGCCCTTACGCACACCTCAGCAGAGTCCCAGAGACAGATAAAGTAGATACAACCCCAGGTATTGGTTCTTCTGAGGGCTACAGAGACCCACAGGTTTTATGAAAATGGCAGATGGAGTTCAGTGCCATGTCAGATGGCCCTACTTTGGAGTTTGTGTTTCTGTGTGATGGAGCTGACCTCAGATGTGTTCTTTGTCCACAAGCCTCTCCTGTTGCTTTTACTGGATCTGTAGTTGGTGCTAGGGTTTAGTGTATACCCAGAGGACCTGAATCTCTGGACTGACCATCTGATAGCCAGGCACTGAGCCCCAACAGACTTGCAACCCCTGTACTCTGGTTTATTGGACTTACCCCACTCAGCTAACATGAAGGTCAAGAAGGTCAACCACCACACCAGGAAGCCAAGAGAGCCTACAACTGAAAGCAGAAGTGCATCTGGCATCTATGTGGAATCTAAGCCCCCTCTTGATATGGATGTGGAGTGGACACAACCGTTCTAAGGTTCACAGGATGGAGGAATAGAGTATGGATTAGAGTGAACTTACTGATATTCTGTTCATGAACTATTGTGATTAGTAATCGAAGAAAATATGGCATTGGTGTGGAGAAAGTGGCCATGGTGGCTTCTGGTGGTAGGAAGTGGGAGGAGATGAGATGTGGGGGCGATTTTTGGACTTGGAGTTGTCCTAGATGGTGCTGCAGGGACAGTTACCAGACATTGTATGTCCTCCCATGGCCCACTGGGTGGAATGTGGGAGTGTGCGCTATGGTGTGGGCCACTGACCATGAGGTGCAGTGGTGCTCAGAGATGTATTCATCAAATGCAATGAATGCCTCATGATGATGGAGGAGATTGTTGTTATGGGGGGAGGAGTGTGGTGAGGGTGTGGGGGGTATATGGGGACCTCATATAGAGGGGATATATGAGGAACTCATATAAAGAAAACAAAAATGAAAATTTTTATAATTTTTTTTTAAGGTTTTGCCTTTCATCACTCTAATAGGTGTTGTCTTGTATATATAGTGGCAAGGCAATCTCTTCCATTTCTTCCTCAGTGTCTTGCCTCTTTTATTTTTCATTATATCTTCAAAAAAGTTTAAGGTCACAGTAAAGTCATGCACAGAATATAGGTATCTCCCATATACCCAACATCCTCCCTCTTCCTCACCATTGATGTTTTTACATGTGGATGTTACATTTGCTACAACCGATGTACAAATATTGGATAGCTACCAAACATGCTCAGTAGTACACAATATGGTTTACAATTTAGACCATACACTTTTATAAATTTTTGTTGAAATTTATCATGGCCTGTATCCATCATTGCAAGATCATACAGAACACTTCCATTTACCCCCAGTTACCCCCTCTTCCATCTATTTTCTCTCTCTCTCCCTCTCCTTGGGGACCACATTGGCAACCAAGCTTCATTGCTTGAAGGACAAGATTCATAGATACTTGCAACAGTGCTGAGGGCTTGACAAACTGGTCTATCCTCTCCCATTAGGAGCCAGCCTTGCTCTTGAGAGATACTCTCTCCTCTATTTGAGAACATCTATGTGTCCTCTCCTCCTCTCCATTATCGGTGTACAACAATTCTTGCTCATTGTATTGCTCTACACCCATGAATATAATACACTGGGTCAGATGGTCCATGGAATTGTGGGTATGTTCGGGGTGGAAAGGTGAACACGCAGGATTGCTGTGTGCGTGGTGGATATTATAATGTTGAGAAAACACTTTTTTTTTTACTATAATCCTGATTCTGCATCTTTATTATATTTTCACTTTTTTTGGTCTTTATTCATTTTTTTAATATTACATTCAAAAAATAAGAGGTCCCCATATACCCCCTACCCCCCTCACCCCACTACTCCCGCCATAGCAACATTCTCCTCCATCATCATGACACGTTCATTGCATTTGGTGAATACATCTCTGAGCATCGCTGAACCTCATGGTGAATGGTCCACATCATAGCCCACACTCTCCCTGTTCCATCCAGTGGGCCATGGGAGGGCCTACAATGTCTGCTAATTGTCCCTGCAGCACCACCCAGGACAACTCCAAGTCCCCAAAATGCCTCTACATCTCATCTCTTCTTTCCATTCCCCACACCCAGCAGCCACCATGGCCAATTTCTCCACAACAATGCCACATTTTCTTCGATTACTAATCCCAATAGTTCATGAATAGAATATCAGTAAGTCCACTCTAATCCATATTCTATTCCTACATCCTGTGAACCTTGGATTGGTTGTGTCCATTCCACATCTATGTCAACAGGGGGCTTAGATTCCACATGGATGCTGGATGCAATTCTCCTGCTTTCAGTTGTAGGCACTCTTGACTCCATGGTGTGGTCGTTGACCTTTTCAACTCCATGTTATCTGACTGGGGTAAGTCCAATAAACCAGAGTGTAGGAGCTGAAGTCTGTTGAGGCTCAGGGCCTGGCTATCATATGGTCAGTCCAGAGATTCAGATCCCCTGGGTATATATTAACCCCCAGCATCAACTACAATTCTGGTAAAGTAACAGGAAAGGCTTGTGAAAAGAGATCACATCTGAGTCCAGCTCCATCACACAGAAACACAAACTCCAAACAAGGGCCAACTGACATGGCACTGAACTCCATCTGCCATTACCATAAAACCTGTGGGTCTCTGTAGCCCTCAGAAGAACCAATACTTGGGGTTCTATCTACTTTATCTGTCTCTAAGACTCTGCTGAGTTGTGCATAAGGGCAACCCCTCTGATAAACTCCCAGCTCTTTTTTGGACTCATAGACATATAAACTCATTTGCCCTTCCATTTGCCCCTTGATTTAGGTCAAAAAGCAGTTTTAACTCCTGTCATTATATGTAGACAGAGATATTCTGCTGGTCCGAGTTGAACCTTTTATTCAAGGTCATTTTCTAGTTACATCATCAGCTGGTACTTGGTATTAATCCCTTGGCACCAGGGAGGCTTATCCCTGGGATTCATGTCCCACACTGGGGGGAAGGCAACAAATTTACATGCTGAGTTTGGCTTCAAGACCGGCCATATTTGCGTAACACCGAGGCTCTCAGGAGGTAACTCTTAGGCACATTGCTGCTCTAGGCCTTGTTCTTATTTCAGGTTCACAGGCTCACAAGCATAGTGATTAGTAGCAGGGGCTCATTGTTGGACCTTCATTCTTATTTGTCTTTGTTGTTGCACTTGGGGGATTGTTGCTGTTCCTTTAGGGACTGTGATAGAGCTCCCCTGGCTAGGAACTCAGCACTCCCTCAGTTGTTTTTAATTGTTTCCACTATGAAAATATCCAAACATTTTTATGTACCTTGGATATATGCCCTGTAGAATTCCCTATCAACCATGTGTCCCCTGTCAATAACATCCCACAGCAGTATTCCTCCCCTGCCATTGTTGAACCTCTCTGTGATACAAAACTTCCTAAAAAGTGAAGCCCAATATAGTGCCAGGTTCCCTTAATAGTAAAATGGAATATAATGATCAGTTTAAAGGTTAGATATAGAGTACATATTAATTTGGAAAAATTCAACATCCTATCTTTTCCTTTTCTTTTTTCTAATTATTAAGCTTATCTTCACAAGAGTTTTAGATCACAGTAATTCATATATACAATATACAGTAATTCCACATATCCAACATAATATCTTTTCCCTTCCACAGCAGTAATCTTTTAACATATTCATACCATATTTACTAAAACTGATGTACAGATATGAGACAATAGCTTTCAAATAAGGTAACATTTGTGTTTACATTGTGGTTTATATTTTAGACTATACAATTTTCTATATTTTTAGTTATCTTATGTATTACATTATGATTTATATTTAGCCTATCAGCCCCTATATATATTTTTGTGTAATTTTAAATGTCTTATATCCATCCTTGAGAAAACAATGTAGATGATATAGTAAGGAAGGGTTACTGTTTTAGGGTATTGGATGGTGGTCATCTGGCACAAGGTGCACCAGGGGCAGGCTTCTAAGGATTGTGTGAGTGCTCATTTCTTGGCTTTTTAAAATTGTGAACAGTTTGTTAGGAAACACAGTACCTTTGTCTTCTCTTCATTCCCAGAATGTACTTTAGGATTTACCATACAGTATTGCTGAATAAATATTGTTGAATGACTGAGAAACCAGATGGTTGTGTGGGTTGAACAGATATTGCTAATTGTGGGGGAGAAAGGAGAAGCAGTGAGACA
Organism: Dasypus novemcinctus; assembly: GCF_030445035.2. Taxonomy (NCBI): domain Eukaryota; kingdom Metazoa; phylum Chordata; class Mammalia; order Cingulata; family Dasypodidae; genus Dasypus; species Dasypus novemcinctus. The sequence continues at coordinate 1,305,186 of NW_026688628.1, forward strand.
AGAGGAAATTCACTTGTGAGTGGGTGTCTCCATTCATGACAGCCAACTCCAGAGGAGAAAAATTGGGAAATAAGATAGTTTAGTGTATTCAGAATCTTTCTCCAGAAGCAACAAGAGGGAAATCAGTATGGGAAACCTGACAAGACTAGAGCCCACACCTTAATAAGGGTGACCTCCTCCTGGGAGGTAGGTGTCCACAGGGATAAGAGATGAACATGGAGCTCCAAAGCGGTCACAAGGGACTAAACTGGTGCAAATTTGCATTGTGTTTTCTTTTCTTATCTCCAGAGAAATAATTATCTCAGGGAGATTGAGACAAAAGAATACTTCATTAATGTGGTTCATGGGAATGGAATCCCTAATTGCTCAGATAATCTATGTGCTTCTCCATCACTATATCAAAGAAAACACAATGTGTCTTCTACAGACCTTATGACTCGTTCCATCTCACCTCACTTCTTGGGAACAGAGCTTCCAACTTCTTTCATCATTCAAGGAAGAACCTGCATTGGTGAACTTAGACCCTGCCTTGATAATTTCAGAGCGACTTACAGAATCTTCACAGGTACTGGGGGAATATATTTTTGACTCCATGAACACCTTTTATTGGTAGAAGCTTTAAGGAAATCAGCAGATTATGACCACAGAGAAAGCTTAAAACACAAAGTTCTGTCTTATTAAAAAGCCTGAGTGAAAATAGCAGATAAACTAAAAGAGATTTTTTTCCCAATCTGTTTCCTCTGATCTCTTACTCTTGGGTCTTCCCTCTCTCAGAAGCATTGTTTCCTTGTTTCACTGATTCTTCTTTCTCTAGACTTGTAGAAATTATCTGTTTACCTGTGTTTATCATTTTTTTTTCTTTTAGTCATTCAATATATGTGGCTCTGGAATTCTGCTGAAGTGGATCAAAAATTACAGACTCATCCTGGGGAGGTTAGTAAAGGCATCACAAGGGAGATTTTAATTGTAATAAGGCTTGAAGGAGGATTTAGAGTAATTTCAGAAGGAGAAAAGGATAGAAGTACATGAAGAAGAGATGACATGGACACAAATATGGAGTCAATAATGTGGTGAGGTTTTAAAAATAGTTCTCTTTAAAAAAGAAATCAACTTTATTGATACATATTAAAAAGCAAACAATTCCCATGACATGTAAAATTTGTTGTATTTGCCATAATGACATAATTGTGCATTTATTACTTCAGTCATTATTAGAGTATGTTCACTGAGAGGTAAAGATTTTTCTTGTTTGTTTTTATAAATTCGCTATGAGATTTCTTTAGCAAAAATTATTATGGTCTTCTTTTTTTAAGATACATAGATCACACTAAATTTTACATTTTAAAATATGACATCCCATATACCCCACTCCCTAAATTCCCCATCCTCCCACATTAATAACCTTTCATCAGTGTGGCACATTCCTTTTATTTAATGAATACCTTTTGGATCATTGCTACAAAGCTTGGATTATTGTTTACATGTTAGTTTACACTCTCTTCCAGTCCATTCAGTGTGATATGGTAGGATACATAATATCCTGCATCTGTCCATGTGATATATTTCAGGACAACTCCAAGTCCCCAAAAAAGCCACCATATCACACCCTCTTCTTCCCTCTCCCTGCACTCAACAACTCCAGGGGTCACTGTCTCTATGACAGTGACACAATTTCTTCCATTGCTAGAGTCACAATAAGTCTATAGTAGAATACCATTAAGTTCACTCTAATTCTTATTTTGTTCCTCTATCTTGAGGATCTTGGGATGGTGATGGCCACTCCACCTCTAAATCAAGAGGGGCCTTAGATCCCACATGTCTGATGAATGGAATTCTGCTTGCAGTTGTGGACTTTCTCTGTTCCCTGTTGTGGTGGTTGACCAACATTTTGTTTGCTTTCAGATTTGGAGCTTACAAATATAGCTGCTGTAAACGTTCATGTGTGGACTTTTGTATGGACTCTAATTTTCATATCATATATATATACCTAAAAGCAAAACTGCTGGATTGTATGGTAAGACAATGGTTAGTTTTAAAAGAAACTGTCTTCTGGCTGAACCATTTTGTGTTCTCACTAACAGTGAATGAGAGATGTATTGCTCCATAGTTCCATATACTCAACAGCAATTGGTATTCTCAGTTTTTAGGTTTTTATCTCTTCTAACAAGCATGTGGTCATATATTATCGTGTTCATAGTCTGCCAATTCCCTAATGACAGATGATGTTTAATTTTTAAAAGTTTTTAAATGAGTTTATTTATTCATTTATTTATTTAAATTTTTTAAATTTTAAAGTAGGTTTTTATTACATAAATGTTACATAAAATATAGAGGGAACCCATATGTCCCACCCCTTCACCCTCCCACTCTTTCCCATAGTAACAACATCTTTCATTAGTATAGTACATTTGCTACAATTGATGAATGCATATAGAAACAATGCTGCTAACCATGAATTATAGTTTATATTATAGTTAAGAGCCTGTCCTGCACAATTTTAGGTAATGACAAACATATAATGGCCTGTATCCATCATTGCAATATCATGCAGAACAATCCCAATGTCCTGAAAATGCCCTGATATTACACCTATTCTGCCTGCTCCCTCCTCTCAGAATCTCTGGTGTCCATGGCCTTTATATCAATGATAAACATTCTTCCATTGCTAGAATAATAAGTCTATAATATAAAAATAATGTCTACTTTAGTCCATTGTTCATTCCCCAATCTTCAGGATTTTGTGATGGTGATGCCCACTGTTTCTAATTGAGAGGGGGCTTAGATCCCTTGGGATATATGGGTGGAACTAGCTTGCTTAGAGGTGCAGCCATTCTTTGCTCCTTGGGATAGGTGTTGTCCATTAGCATCTCCTTATTAGTTGTTCTACATAGGTCCAATGAACTGGAGAGTAAGTGTTGAAACTGCTTAGATTAAGGGTTCAACTGGCACATGAACAGACCAAAAACATAATGCTCTGGCTCATGTATTTAACAAGGATAGTGCCAACACATGGCTTTATGTAAATAACATGTAGAGAAGAGCCACATGTTGGGTCCCTTGTCTTTTTGTCTTTTTTGTTGCTCTTACACTCTCCTCGAACTCTGCCTGTCCTGTTTTTTCCTTTCTTCCTGCAGAATTCTCTTTAGAATTTCTTGAAGGGAGGGTTTCTTGTTCTAGATATGTGCATGTACACATCTTAGTATATAAACATATATTTCCTTACACTCTCTGCAGAGAGGCCCTCAAGGCTGCAGTAACAATGAGCAGAGATAATGCCCAGACTTCAGGTTTTAAAACCATTCTCCAATAAATGCTTTCTTAGAGAAATTTTTCTTTCTAGAAAACAAATATGCAAGAAGGATCTGGAATATTTTGTAGTACCAAAAAGTAAATAGATGTAAAATAAACCCCTCAATGATAGGGTTATAGTAAAGAGCAATAGGATGCACTGCAAAGATCTACCATGGCTAAAAAGTAGAACAAATTGAAAATCAACAACAAAAGTAGTATCGTACCACACCCCAAAGTTTGAAATAAATGTCAGGAGTCAATCCTGTCAGAATTGAGCCAACTTCCCTCGAGAGTCTGTAGGACTTGGGTGGTCTTTGCCATGTTTACTACCTTTTGGCTCCCAGCTCTGAACCCTTCAACTAAGGCCCAATGGAAAGTTTCTAATCAGTTGGGCCTGGTCATGTCATTGGGATCCCATCGGGGGTCCTTACCTGGGAACTTAGTGTGGGCATATTGATCCCTGTCCAGGCTTCCCCCAGATGGGTGCTCCTTGAGCCAGGTGAAAACTCCTTTTGTGACTCACATTCTCTCCTTGAGTTGAGTAAGGTCATAAGGAGCTGCTTACAGGCAGTCAGCCCAGGTGGGTTTGCAGGTTTGAATGATGGACTGGAAGAGGTCCATCATGACCTGAGGCTTCTCCAGGTATGTGGGGTGTGACTTTTCCAGATAAAGAGATCAGTAGTAGTGAAGTGTCCTCCTTATATATGGTCATCAGCATCATAATAAATTGGAGCCCAGGCTTCAGAGCGAGGTAGTTGTAAGGTGGCCCTTCTCCCTGCTCCACCTGTCCCTGGGGCTCCTTGTGGTCTGAGTTGTCATCTTTCAGGGGCTCCTTCCTGAGTGATGGCCAGCACTATGCTGCCAGTGGTCAAGATTGGTGGAAACAGCCATTGCAGAGGTGCAGAGGCTGCATTGTTTGGAGAAAGCGGCTGTGGGAGCGGCTGCGGGAGTGGCTGGGCCATGTTGCTTGGAAAAATTGCCTGCAGAACCTCCTGTGGGAGCAGCTGCGGCAGCAGCTGTGCTGTGTTGCTTGGAGAAAGCAGCTGCGAAACCGGCTGTGGAAACAGCTGCAGGAGCAGCTGGCTCCTGTTTCTTAGAGAAAGCGGCCGTAGAACTGAACCGGCTGTGGAAAGGACTGTGGGAGAGGCTGTAGGAACAGCTGGGCTGTGTTCCTTGGAGAAAGCAGCTGGAGAATCGGCTGTGGGAATGACAGTGGAAGTTGCTGCAGGAATGGCTGCAAGGAAGTGCTGCTCAGGGAGGATGGTGGTTGAGGGGCCAGTGAGGTCATGCTGTTCAGGAAGGATGGCAGTGGAGACAGCTGTCAGGGTAGCAAGGTCATACTGCTCAGGGAGGACGGCAGTGGAGATGGCCATCAGGGCAGCGAGGTTGCATTGCTTGGGAAAATTGGCTCATCCCCACTCCTCGGCACTGGCACTGTAGGAACAATCTAATAAGGTGGTGGCCCCTCTAGAATGGGTGGGTTGTCAATAGATTTGGGGCTGACTTTCTCTGGACCCTTTGCAAGGCACCTGTTTGGCCTGGTTCCTGAGAGAGCACCTGTGGGCTTTTGTATCAGGCAAATCCTGGCTTCCTTACTCGTACATTTCCTTAACTAGGGCGGACTTTGACTCGCAGTGTCCTGCCAGGCATCAATGATTTCTTTTTTTTTTAAATTACTGCAATTTTTTTATTGACTTTGTAATAATATTACATTAAAATATATATATATATGAGGTCCCATTCAACCCCACCACCCCCAACCCACCTCTCCCCCCCAGCAACACTCATTCCAATCATCATGACACATCCATTGCATTTGGTAAGTACATCTTTGGGCACCTCTGCACCTCATGTTCAATGATCCCCATCATGGCCCATACTCTCCCCCATTCCATCTAGTGGGCCCTGTGAGGATTTACAATGTCCGGTGATTGCCCCTGAAGAACCATCCAGGTCAGCTCCATGTCCCAAAGACGCCTCCACCTCTCATCTCTTCCTGCCTTTCCCCATACCCATCAGCCACCATGTCCACTTTTCCCAATCCAATGCCACCTTTTCTATGTGGACATTGGGTTGGTTGTGTCCATTGCACCTCTATGTCAAGAGGAGGCTCAGATTCCACATGGATGCTGGATGCAATCCTCCCACTTTCCGTTGTAATCACTCTAGGCTCCATGGTGTGGTGGTTGTCCTTCTTCAACTCCATCTTAGCTGAGTGTGGTGAGTCCAATAAATCAGATTGTAGATGCTGGAGTCTATTGAGGCTCAGGACCTGGCTATCACATTGTCAGTCCAGAGATTCAAATCCCCTAAATATATCTTAAACCCCAACACTAACTGCAACTCCAGCACATTAGCATGAAAGTCTTATGAAGAGAGATCCCATCTGAGTCCAGATTCATCACACATAAACACCATTTCCAAAGAGGGGCCATCTGACCTGGTAGTTAACCCCATCGGCCATGACCATAACTCCCATGTGTCTCTTTAACCCTCAAAGGAACCAATACCTGGGGGTTGTATCTATTTTATCTGTCTCTCAGACTCTGCTCAGTTGTGCATAAGGGCAATCCTTCTGACAGCCTCCAGACTCTTTTTTAGAGACTTGTAGCCATATAAACTCTTTTCTCCTTTCCATTTCCCCCTTACATTAGGTCAAACAGCGTTTTAAAGTCATGTTATTTTATGTAGACAGGGATATTCTGCTGATCTGCATTGAACCTTCCGTATAAGGTCATTTTCCAGTTGCATCATCAGTTGGTAGTTGATAGTGGTCCCTCGTTGCCAGGGAGGCTCATCCCCGGGTGTCATGTTCCCATGCTGGGGGGAAGGCATTGCATTTAGATGCTGAGTTAGGCTTCGAGACTGGCCACATTTGAGTAACATGAAGGCTGACAGGAGGAAATTCCCAGGCACAATGCTGCTCTAGGCCTTGTTCTTATTTTAGGCTTATCAGCTCACAAGCATAGTCATTAGTGTCAGGGGCTCACTGTTGAACCCTCACTCCCTCCTGGTCCCCATGCCAGGCATCAATGTAGGGGAACTGGCCAGGGCACTCTGGTTTTCTCGTTAACATCTCATGGACTTTACAGATGATCCGGGGTCAAAGGTGCCCTCCTGGGGCCAGCCCATGCCAAAAGCCAGCCATTGTAGTTCACAAAGCATTCTAACATTTCCTGGCTAGAACTTTATGCCACATCTTCGCGGAAAACTCAGGGAAAGTTTTTCTTCTTATAACTTAATGGGGTCCTACTTTGTGTGCTTCCCACATTTCCTCTGTGTGTTGACACTGCACAACACTCACTCGGCCTTTTGTTTCATCCATCCCAAGCTGTGTCCCTTGTGGGAACACAAGGCGCCTCTTAGCCTAAGCAAGTCAGTATAAGCTCGGGACTCGGAAGAGGGTTTTTTTTCAGGGAGGTGCCCCAGACTGCCCTTGACCAGAGTGGTTACCACAGAACTGTGGATCTTTTCATGTGCTTTTTGGCCATTTGTATTTCTTCCTTAGAGATATATACAAAGAATACTCAAAACTCAACCATATATATTCTCCTGTTTCTAGCCTTGATGGAGAATTAACAATGAATCATAACACATGAATTTATTTTCCTGGTTAATCATAAGCATGTCTAACCTAGTACAGCTCATGATTAAATGTCTCATTGTGTGTTTGCAGCAGGCTATGTTCTGAATGTCACAGTTGTTTTCAGTGGGGAGAAAAATGAAGGAAGGAAGCTTCTTCTTTGACCATTAGAAAAAACCTCAACCATAAGAATACAAACATTCTAATTTTAGAAATACCTAAGTGATCCTAATGGTACCTTTTAAAAAAATACATAGGTAGGAAAAAATATATGAAAAAAAGTTCTACATATTAGCCATGAGGGAAATGCAAATTAGAACCTCCTAAGACACCACTACCACTACTTTGAAAAAAATGAGAATATCAAATAGTGGCATGAATGCAAAACAATAGGAACTCATATTTTTTACTCATATGAATACCAAACAAAACAAAACTGCCACTTTGGAATATAATATCAGTTTCTTCTAAAGTAAATCATACACTTAACAAATAGTCCTTTAGCCCCACTTGTACATATTTACTCAAGAGAATGGAAAATATTTCCACATACAATCTTGTACACAAATCTTTATGCAGCTGTTTTCTTGGTCACAAGAACTCAAAAAAAAATAAAAATGATCATTAACAGGGTGAAAAATAGGGGAATGAGGAGAAAGGGCAGCCTGGTAAGTGTAATTGGGGGTGTGAGTGGCCCCTCTCATCCCAGAAAGAAAAGAGACAGAGGTAATTGACTCCTAACACTAAAGACTCTGAGGCCCTCCTCTATTTACCTACAAAAGGAGAGACACAGTTCTCTGCAGAGCTGGCTGATAGACAAGGCAGATTCCCACCAACAATTCATAAGGCCATGTTTTTACATAAAAAGATGGAGATGATGGTATGGACAGAAATTTTCTTTGAGCCTTGTGATAGAAGATAACCTGAGTATATCTCCAGCCTTGGGGAGGCCCCTTTGACACAGTCATGGAACATTTTTTGTGAGGAAATCCCTCTGCCCATGTTACCAGGCAGTCTGGATCAACCAAGGCTCCTACTGCCAGCAAGTCTTGGGCCAGGTGAGCTATCAGCAGGAGGGAGGGTCACACATCAGTCACAGATCAAACCCAGGCACCCACTCTACATGGGTCCACACACCCCTTTACAGAAGTGTCCCTGCCTCCTCCTCCTGTATAAAAAAGCCCAGTCCCCTGCCCCTTGAGGAACTGTGACTATTGGAGCAATTCTTATCCAAGAGCAGTGACTAGTAGTCACTTCTATTGGTCTTACTTCCCGTAGTATTGTTATTGATGTTTTAACACCTTGCCTGGAATAAACAGAAACCCTGACCATTGCATACATAAGATCACAGATGGTTCCCATTTGACCGTCCCCAAGATCTGGGGATCAGCAGTCTCTGTGTTCTCAGGTCAAGGGTGGCATCAGCTCCATATAGTGGCCACTGGCTGGCCATCCTATGGTCTTCTCCTACCAACCTCCTTCCACAGGCCTCCCCAGGATTTTCTCAGCCAAAGCCAGATCCCAAAGCAGAGATATATGAAGGGCAATCCCAGGATAAAGGTCTCATCCCCAAATGGGTCACCACTATGAGGACTTTGCCTAAAACACTTGTTGAATTTCAGCTTAAGAATGAACTTACCTTTAGAGACCAGTCCTCACACTGTTATTCCACAGGAAGCTTCTGAGCTTAGATGGAAGGATGTCACCTGTCACAGGAATTTAGTGCAGGTTCCCAAATGTGGCATTAATGAAGTTCTTTTAGTTATCTGAGAATAATTTCCTATAGATGGCTTCAGGCTTGTTGATCATTTAAGATGCAACTCTAAGGAAGCAGCTGTGTCTCAAGCAATTGAGCTCCCATTTACCATATTTAGGACTCAGGTTCAATTCCTGGAACCTCCTGTTAAAAAATAAAGGCATCCCAGACCTGTGCAGTGAGGTGCAGCCCCTGCCCCTACATGCAAAATGAAGGACCAAAAAGAGGATGGTGCAATCAGATAGAAAAAAAAGATACATTCCCTTACCTTTGCTTCCAAACCTATAGCAGATTTCAATCACTTCTTTCAAATGCAGACATTCTGAAAACTAGAAGCATCAGTGTAAACGGAGTATGGGTATACCCACAGGCTTTTTTCAACTACTCCCCCCGCCCCTGCAGGTCACAGGTTGAAAATTAGAGGGCCTCTGGGAAACCCCCAGTCTGGGGCAAATCCCATTCCTCACTTTTCCTAGCCCTCTTAGAGAATCACTTGCATGGAGGCAGACATTTAGCTTCTACCCAGATGAACTTTCTAGATCTCTGTGGACATTTCCTAAAAGGACACAGCAGAGAGTTGATGGGCATAAGAGAGGGAGGGCTCTGAGAGGGTGGGGACTCCATGGAGGGAGCCAAGCACCTGGGGGGAGGAGGGTAATGTGAAGTGGTGCCCCACTGTAACATCACATATGTCTGATCAAGATGTCCCCGGTGCTACAATCGAAGCCTCGGTGTGACAGCTGGAGCTGGAATAAAATATAGAGAGAAGAGTCTGGGTGAAGGGAGGATGCTCTCTGGCACCTGTTCCTCCTTCTTGACTCCCCATGACATGTTTCCCACTTGGGACATACTCCTGTCCAAATCTGGGGCCAGGATCTAGGTATCTGCTCCCCTTCCACAGCTCCCCTCTCTACCTTGAGGCAGCTAAAAAAAAGCAGTGGAACACCAGGTCAAGCCCCTTTTTGGGTCGGAAAGGAAATTCCACAATTCACATGCTCAGGAAACACAGGAAGCACTTTAGCAAGATGTGCAACTGTGGGGAATTTAAATGGAGGATTTTGTTGTTGACCCAGAAGACATAGATTTGCAGTGACAATCTATTCATCGGGCATGGTGTTGACTGTTTTGTAGGATGTACCCCTACAAAAAAGCTTCCAAAGGCTACAGGTGGGAAGGAGTCCCCGAAGGGGAAGCAGGGCAAGGCATGCCAAGGCAGCTTGGGACCATATAAACATCCCTGCTTACCTACAAATTGAGAGCCTATGTTGGGCTAATTTCCTGGGGTATGCAAAACCAGTTAATGCTAAATGCCTAAAAAATGTTTATTGGGCTAATTTTAAGACAATTACAAGTGTAATTATTTGAGTTTAGCTGCACCCCAATAATCTCAAAATAAGTTTATTTCTTCACAGGTATTTTCTCAAGAGGATTTTCTGCAAAAGTGACAGCGAGGCAAGCCAGTCATGAGAGTTTTAAAGCTATTATATCTGAAATGACTCATCAGTATTCCCAACACTACTAAGCCCCTCCCACAAATGATTTGATCCTGACCCTGTGCTGAGGGCTTTCAATGTGGAGGGATTCCTAGGGAAGCCTCCTCCTAGGGATGCATCCCCAAGGGCTGCTGCACAGGATGACAATCATCATAAGAGTCAAACACACCATTTGGAAGGTCTTTCATTTCTTGGTAGTGTAAGGGTAAGGCCACATTGTTGCTGCACGGCTAATGAAGCTCTCAATTGGAACTTTATTCAAAGTCTGAGTCTGGTCAGTATCACTAATCTATAACAGTAGATAGATGTTTGTTTATTAAGAGACAATTCTAGGCCAAGTAATGCCATGTAAAATGGCTTCCTGATTCTTTTTTTAAAGTCAACTGACTTTCTTAAAGTAAAGCCTCGTGGGGACTCCTAAATCAAGGCAAAGTCCCACCTGGGTCTCTTATGACCACTTTCTGTCCTGGTCTACAGACCACAACCCTGTTTCCTACTTCAGGCAGTTGCCTAAATAAGGCTGACTATAGGCCCTGGGCCCAGTGAGGGCCAAACTAACTGTGGCTATATTTACATACAGACACATTCACAACAGTTTTAATGTCTACCTATTTATATATGTCTATGCATATTAACTTAAAAGTACACAATATACCCTCTCTATCACTCTGTTTACAGGTGCTTTGACACAATTGTACATGATTTTTATTTGCATGGAAACATGACAATTTAAGACAACTCCTTTCCCCCTCCCTGTCCTTTTTATATATTCCCTAGCCCTCCCAACCCTCCCTAAGCTCAGGACAAATGCTATTTTTGGTCGGCAGAATCCTGCTCATTCTCTGTCTTTCCCCACCAGCCATCCCCTGAGTAGTCACCTACTCTGAGTCCTATTCCTCCTGGGTCCAAGACCCACAGATACACAGTCCCCCTTTCACAGCTCTGATCCTGTGGGCAGAAGATGCAGATTAATGCCATGTGGTGGTCCAGGGTCATGGTGGGCCTAGGCATCCCTGTTAGTCCTGATGATGATTTCAAAATAGAAATCTTAACTACATACAGATGCTTTTAGTTCTTGGCATGTATTTTATTTAAAGGAATTCTATGAACAGGAGAGCCAGTTGGAGAGTTTGGTATATAAATGAAATAACAAACTGGTGTTATATTATTGATGGAAAAATAAAACAATAGAGGAATTTCTGTGACTGGATCTGCCAGGTAAGGGGCTTTGAATGTTTGTGATGTGGTGGGTTTTTTTGAGTTTCCAGGGCCAGGGATTGAACCTGGGACCTTTAAAGTGAGAAACCATCACGTAACCACTGAGTTCATTTTTTTTTCATTTGTTTACTTGGTGTTTCTTTTTTGTTGTGTTTTTTATTCATTTTTTTATTGATTTTGTAAAAATATTACATTAAAAAAATATGAGGTCCCATTCGACCCCACCACCCCCACTGCACCCCTCCCCCCCCCCAGCAACACTCACTCCCATCATCATGACACATCCATTGCATTTGGTAAGTACATTTCTGGGTATCTCTGCACCTCATGGTCATTGGTCCACATCATGGCCCACACTCTCCCCCATTCTGTCCAGTGAGCCCTGGGAGGACTTACAATGTCCGTGATTGCCCCTGAAGCACCATCCAGGGCAGCTCCAAGTCCCAAAGGCGCCTCCACATCTCATCTCTTCCTGCCATTCCCCATACCCATCAGCCAACATGTCCACTTTTCCCACTCCATTGCCACCTTTTCTCTGAGGTCCTTGGATTGGTTGTGTCTGTTGCACCTCTATGTCAAGAGGAGGCTCAGATTCCACATGGTTACAGGATGCAATCCTCCTGCTTTCAGTTGTAGGTACTCTAGGCTCCATGGTGTGGTGGTTGTCCTTCTTCAACTCCATCTTAGCTGAGTGAGGTGAGTCCAATAATTCAGATTGTAGGAGCTGGAGTCTGTTGAGGCTCAGGGCCTGGCTATCATATTGTCAGTAAAAAGATTCAATCCCCTAAATATATCTTAAACCCCAATACCAACTACAATTCCAGTAAAGTAGCATGATAGTCTTATGAAAAGAGATCCCCTCTGGGTCCAGTTTCATCATGCAGAAACACCAGCTCCAAAGAAGGGCCATCTGACATGGCAGTGAACCCTATCTGCCATGACCGTAGAACCCGTGGGTCCCTTTAGCCCTCAAAGGAACCAATACCTGGGGATTGTATCTACTTTATCTGTCTCTTAGACTCTGCTCAGTTGTGCATAAGGGAAATCCTTCTGACAGCCTCCAGACTCTTTTTTTTTAGAGACTCATAGCCATATAAACTCATTTCTCCTTTCTATTTCCCCCTTACATTAGATCAAACATCATTTTAAAGTCATATTATTCTATGTAGACAGGGATATTCTACTGATCTGCATTAAACCTTCAATTCAAGGTCATTTTCCAGTTGCATTATCAGTTGTTAGTTGATAGTGATCCCTCAGTGCCAGGGAGGCTCATCCCCGGGTGTCATGTCCCATGCTGGGGGGAAGGCATTGCATTTAGACGCTGAGTTAGGCTTCGAGACTGGCCACATTTGAGTAACATTAAGGCTGTCAGGAGGAAATTCCCAGGCACAGTGCTGCTCTAGGAAGGCTCCAGGAACCAAACCCAGTATCTCCCATGTGGGGGGCAGGCACTCAATACATGAGCCACAGCCAGTCTCCTAAACTGTTTTTACATAACAATAACTCCCTGATTCTTTTAATTGTTCTTAGTAATTGGGAAAATAATAAAAGAACAAAAAATCCCTTACTCTGTTAATATCTTATTCATGCCCAGTCATTTTAGGATTTCAGTTAGGGGTCAAGAGTCAAAACAGTTTTGAAATAATTTTTAAACAAAGAAATATTGTTTTCCTTTTCATAATAACCATTTCCAAAGATGATCATGAATTTAATTCTAGACATAGTTTGCATATCCTGGCTTATTCATGGATAGATAAGGTAAAAGAGAGTGAATCAACAAAAGCTCCCTCAGGCTCTATTCCAATTCTACAATTGACATGTGTGTCCTAGGCCCTCATTTAGGGATGGGGACACTGAAGCCATGTGAAGGAAAGGGACAGACCAAGACCCATAAACCTGAAGAGGCAAGGAAGAGCCAGGGTCAGCACGGTGCTCTCTTTCACATTCAGGACCCCTACTCTGGTTGACATTTTTTGCTTTGACTGTAGGGAATGGGGTGGGTTCCCTCTCTCTGAAGCTATGTGTGATAGTCTGAAGATGTTGCTTGCAGACCAAGGTGGGGTGCAGAGAGGAATGGGGTGACCCTGAATTTCTGAGGTCCAGACCTCAACATGTGTTCTTTACCCTTAAACATGGCTACTGCTTACTGTGGTCTCATCAGCCCTGGCCCCACTGCTCAATGTCTGGTGGCCTTGGTCAGACCCAAGGGAGGAGAAGCAGATTTCCTGTTTGCTATGCAACCAGAAAATGACTCAAATTCAGAAAGCAAAGGCTGGGGGTCTTCAATGAAAAGAGCCACTTTTCATCTGGCCTGTGGGTTCTGGCTCCAGGCAAAAATGAGGGATTCCCAGTAGAAAGCTGTGCCCTACAGACTTAGATGGTATGTGGGGGAAAAGGATAGATATCATTCCCAGCTTTCTGCTTTTAAAATATTTGAATAAACTGAGAAAATTGATCTTGTGAAAAGTACTTGAAATCATTATGTAAACTGTGATATGATAAAATTCTGTAAGCAATTGCAGTTCATTCACCAACAAGGTGACAAATCCTATCAAATAGCAGTGACATGTCCTTCACCCTGTCTACCTGCTGGGTCTGGCATTCCTGCACAAAGGTCCTTCCACACAGACCCATCCCTTCCTTCACCAGCACTCTTCCCACCTTCTCTTCCTTCCTATAGTAACTTATTTTCTTCTGAAATTAACAAAGCCTTTGTATAAAGAATTCAATCAAGAAAACAAAAAATGGAGAGGGGCAAGATGGTGACAGATTAAGTGCACCTACATCATCTCTCCTAAATAAAACAACTGAGTGCAGCAAAATCCTTCCTGATTGAGCTGTTTTGGGAACCCAAAAAGCAGGAGGCTTAAGGGCATCCATCTGCAGAGAGCATAACAAAAAGCGTGATTGTGCAAGGTCAAACCATGAGTTTCTGATGCTTCAGGCAGGAGCTATTGGACAGCTGAGCCCCTCCCTCAGGGCAGGAAGCCACAGCATTCCCTGACCCTTGCCAGTCAGTCAGCTACAAGAGACAAATTCTGAGAGTGGGAGGGTTCTGGTGAAAGGTGGAGAGGAATCCTCTGAGTGTGGGTTCTATGATCAGGACCCCCCTTTTTTTTCCTTTCAGAAGCATACCAGCTGGCCTCTGGAGAAATCAGGAAGAAGGGAGAGGTAAATCTGCTGAGGCAGTCTGATTTACCAAGCCTCCCTGTGATAGGGAAAATTGGTCTGGGAGAAGGTGGAGCCAGGCAATTAACTAGCCCTGTGCATCTCATCTAAGGGAGGGGGACAGTAGGAAATGCTTAATAAGCTTCCATGAGCATATTTAGGGATCCCAGGAAGGTGTGGGTGCTCTCTTTCAAAGAGACTGAGAGTCATTTTTTTTTTTCCTGTGGTGAGATAAGTCAACAGGGTCCCATTTGAATTTCAGAAGGGAACTCTCACACAGGCTTTTGCTTAATGCTGCCTGGGAAAGAAAGTAGTTAGAAAAAATAAGTTGGACAAGGACAGATTCCTAATTTGCAATTTATCCAATTCCAAAGAGTCAATCCTTCCCCAATATTGAAGAGCTAATCAGCCCAGCAGGAAAGTTTGTCTCCATGGAGGAGTTTCAGGCTTGAATATACAAGGTCTATATTTCAATTCCTGGCTCCTCTTAGAGTAGCGACTCAATGGGATATGAAATATCTAGCTGATACTTTAGGACAGGGAAAGCATGGAAAGTACCCTTGTATTAGCTTCCCTTGGGTCTCTTATTTTTCCTAAAAGAAGTTACTTTTGTTATATAATTTAATTTAGTATACTCACTAAACTCACTTCAAAATATGCAGTGAGAAAACTGCAGAGTAATTGTAGCCTGACAAGCTCCACAGAGGCTTAAGAGGGAAGTCTGTTTGTTCTTAGTGTTTCCTTGTGGGCTTGTCTGTTTTGTTTTTTTTTCCTTACCTTTCCTTTTTTTCCCTTGCCTTTTAAAATTCAATGATGCTAGCTTGTTTCTTGATTGCTGTGTTTCCACTTCCTTGATTTTCTCATTTCTGTGTGTACTTATTTTGGCAATCAATGCTGTCTCTTTTCCCTCCTGCATCTTTCTAACTTCCCCCTTCTGTTGTTCTTATATTCCAATTACCTTTGTTTAGTCCCCAATTTTTCTGACTTTTTATTTTTAACCGTTCTTTTTCTATCCTTTATTAACTTTCTATTTTTATCCTTTCTTTTCTCTTTCCCTCTCTCTTCATCACACTGAACTGTTAATTCACACTATATTCTTTTTGATATTTAGTTTTCCATTTCCTTGTAGGTGCACCACTTTTTTATTCCTGTATTTCTACACTGTTACATGAGTTTAATATCCAATCCCTTAGGTCTTATATGATTCTTCTGCTAACATTTACTATCAATATTACTATTAAAATCTTTTCTTTTTTTACTGCTTTTGCTTCCCCTGGATGTAATCTTTTTCAATCAAGGAAACTTAGAAAACAACAAGGAAATAGAATACGAAGAACAAAGTGTAAAATAGAAAACTTAATACACACACAAAAACAGCAACTAAATAAAACCTGAAACTACATGGAGGAGATAACCAACTGAAGAAACCCATCAAGGTAAAATGAAGAGCAGAGAGCAGCAAAAAATTACAAAACATGCCAATAATCAGGATGACATGGCCCACACCAATGAAAAAACTTAAAACCATGAAGAGAAGCAGAACATTGAACAAATAATCAAAGATGTCAAAACTAATATCATGGATCAGTGTAATGAAGTGAAAGAAGAGATTAAGGATATTAAGAAAACACTTGCAGAGCATACTGAAGAAATTGTAAACATATGGAAAAAGATAACAGATTTGTTGGTAATGAATGGCAAAATCCAAGAATTTAAAAAAAACTTACACTGTAAGCAAATAACAGCAGAATTGAATAGGCAGAGGAAAGAATTACTGAGGTGGAAAACAGTACATCTGAAATCAAAGAAAGAGTAGAATTATTAGATAAAAAGACAGAAGAAATCCAATAGAGACTTAGGGATCTGAATGACAACACAAAATACACAAACATCCCAGAAGGAGAAGATAAGGGAAAGGGGACAGATTTGAAGGAAGTAATGGCTGAAAACTTCCCAAAACTACTGAGGGAGATGGATGTACATGCCCAGGAATCACAGCACAACCCAAACAGTATAAATCCCAAAAGTCCTAGGCCAAAACATACTTGTGAAATTATCTAATGCTCAAGACAAGAGAAAATATTGAAAACAGCAAGAGAATAGAGAACTATTGAACACAAGGGAAGTGCAATAAGATTAAGTACTGATTTCTCATCTGAAACCATGGAGGGAAGAAGACAGTGATATGTCATAGTCAAGATACTAAAAGAAAAAATTTTCCAGCCAAGAATACTCTGTTGAGTAGAACTGGCATTCAAAATTGATGGAGAGCTCAAAATATTCACAGATAAACAGAAACACGCAGAGTATGTCAATAATAAACATGCTCTTCAAGAAATACTAAGGGGAAATCTGTAGCTTGAAAGAAAAAAACAGAAGTTGGAGTTGGAGGACAGTTTAAGACCAACAAAAAAGAAAAAAAAGAAATAAAAACAACATGTGACACACACAAATTCAAAGAAAATATGGCTAATGTAAGAAATTTCTTGTGAGTAATAACACTGAATGTCAATGGATTAAAATCACCTGTCAAGAGACACAGATTAGCAGAATGGATAAGGAAATGTGACCCATCTCTATGCTGTCTATATGAAATTCACCATAGACCCAGAGATTCAAGAAGGATGAAAGTGAATAGCTGAAAAATAATTTTACAAGCAAATAATAACCAAAAAAGGCGAAAGTAGCTATACTAATATCAGACAAAACAGACTTTAAAAACAAAACTATTGTGAGAGACAAAAATGGGCACTACATATTAGTAAAAGTGGTAATCTATCAAGAAAGAACAATCATTATGTTATTTTTATGCACCTAATCAGAGTGCCTCAAAATACATGAGGCAACCACTGGATAAACTAAATGGAGGAATGGATGACTCCACAATTATAGTGGGAGACTTTAATATACCATTATCATCACTAGACAGAACATCTTGACAGAGAATCAATAAAGAAACAAAGATTTGAATAATATATTAGAGGATCTGAACTAATAGACATATGCAGAACACTACAACAAAATACAGCATATATACATTCTTCTCAAGTTCATATGGATCATTCTCCAAGATAGACCACAGGCTAGGCCACAGAGAAAATCTCAATGAACTCAGAAAGATTGGAATTATACAAAATAATTTATCTGATCACAGTGGGATGAAACTGAAAGTCTGCAAGGGCTGGAGAACCAGATTAGGCACAAGGATATAGAAGTCAAGCAACACACTCTTAGACAAACAGTGGGCCCAGGAGGAAATCTCAAAAGAAATCAGCAACTACTTTGAAATAAGTGAAAATGATAACACAACATATTAAAACATGGGATGCAGCAAAAGCTGTACTGAGAGGGAAATTCATAACCATAAATTCATATATCAAAAGAGAAAAAATAGCTAAAATCAAACAAATAACTGCATATTTAGAGGAATTATTGAAAGAACAAATAACCCCAAAGGAAGAATAAAGAAAGAAATAACAAAGATCAGAGCAGAACTAAATGAAAAAGAAAATAAGAAAGCACTAGAAAAAATAAATGAAACAAAGAGCTAGTTCTTTGAGAAAACCAATAAAATTGACAAACCCTTAGCTTTTTCTGTGTTTTTTTAACACAGAAAAAAGAGCAAAGATGCAAATAGACAAAATAAGAAATGAGAAAGGGTATATCACCACTGAACCCACAGAAATAAAAAGAATCATAGGAGGATATTTTGAAAAACTATATACCAACAAGAACACATAAGCAATTGACATTCACAAAAGAAGAAATTGATGATCTCAGCAAACCAATCACAAGTAAAGAGAAAGAATCTGTCATTAAATCCTCCCAACTATGAAGAGCCCTGGGTCAGACAACCTCACAGGTGACTTCCACCAAACATCTGGAAGGAAGTAACTCCAATTCTGCTTAAACTCTTACAAAAAATTGAAATAAAAGAAACATTGTGTAACTCATTCTAGGATGTCGACATTACCATAATACCAAAGGCAAACAAAGACACGACAAGAAAGGAAATTAACAGACCAAACTCTCCAATGAACCTAGATACTAAAATCCTTAACAAAATACTTGCTAATTATATTCAGCACCACATCAAATGAATTATACACCATGACCAAGTGGATTTCATCCCTGTTATGCAAGGAAATCTAAACATAAGAAAATCCATCAGAGTAATACACCATATAATCAGGTCAAATAAAAATCAGATGATCATATCTATAAATGTAGAAAAAGCATTTCACAAAATACCCACCCTTTCCTAATAAAAATACTGCAAAAGACAAGAATAGAAGGAAACATTCTGAACAGGATAAAGGATATCTATGAAAAACACACAATTAACATTATATACATGCTGAAATTATAAAATCTTTCCCTCTAAGATTAAGAACAAGACAAGAATACCCACCATCACCCCTCCTATTTAAAATTGTGTTAAAAATACCTTGTCAGGCATGAGGCAAGAAACAGGTATATAAGGCATCCAAATTGGAAAGGAAGAGATAAAATTTCACTATTTGCAGATGACATGATTCTCTACATAGAAAGTCATGAGAAATCTAAAACAAAGCTTCTAGAACTTATAAATGTGTTCAGTAAAGTCACAGGGTATAATATCAATGCATAAAAATCAGTAGGATTTCTCTACACCCATATTAAGCAATCTGAAGAGGAAATCAAGAAAAAAAATACCATTTGCAATACCAATTAAAAAATCAAATACCCAGGAATAAATTTAACTGAACATGTAAAGGACTTATATTACAGAAAACTACACAACATTGTTAAAGGAAATCAACACTTAAATAAATGGAAGAATAATCCCTGTTCATGAATAGGAAGAATAAACATCATTAAGATGACTATCCTATCCAAACTCATCTACACATTTAATGCAAACCCAATAAAAATCAACACAGCATTTTTTAATGAACTGGAAAGTCTAACTATGAAATTTATTTGAAGGGGAAAGAGGCCCCAAACAGTCAAAGACATTTGAAAAAGAAAAATGAAATGTGAGGAACCATATTACCTGATGTTAAATCATACAATAAAGCTACAGTGGTCAAAACAGCATCATATTGGCAGAAGGATAGACACACTGACCAATGAAACTGAATTGAGAGTTCAGACATACATCCTCACATATACAGTCATCTGATATTCAAGGAAGTACAAAGCCCACTAAACTGGGAAGAATGGCCTCTTAAACAAATGGTCCTTGGAGAACTGGATATCCATATGCAAAAGAACGAGAGGATTACCAACTCACACCTTATACAAAAATCAACTCAAATAGATCAGAGATCTAAATATCAGAGCCAAGACCATAAAGACCTTGGAAGACAATGTAGGGAAGCATCTACAGGAACTTGTAGTAGGAAATTGCTACATGAACTTCACACCCAAAACACAAAAAGAAAAGGAAAAAATAGATAAATGGGACCTCCTCAAAATTAAAGCATTTTGCACCTCAAAGGAGATTATCAAGAAATTAAAAAGACAGCTTACCCAATGGAAGAAAATATTTAGTAACCATATATCTGATAGGAGCCTAATATCCAGCGTATATAAAAAATCCTATTTCTCAAAAATAAAAAGACAAACAACCCATTCAAAATGTAGGCAAGAGATTTGAGCAGATGCTTCTCCAAAGAAGAAATACAAATTGATAAAAGACACTTGAAAAGATGCTCAACGTCACTACCTTTTAGGGAAATACATGGCAAAGCTACAATGAGATACCATCTTATAGCAATTAGACGTGAGGCTATTAAAGAAATAGAGAACTACAAGTGTTGGAGAGCATGCAGATGAAGGGGAACCCTCATCCACCATTGGTGGAAATGTAGAAGAATCCAGCGATTCTGGAGGACAGTTTGGCAGTTCCTCAAAAAACTAGCTATAGATTTGCCATATGACTGGCAATTTTACTGCTGGATATATCCCCAGAAGAACTGAAAACCAGGACATGAACTGATATGTGCACACCAATGTTCATAGCAGCATTATTCACTTTTGCCAAAAGTTGGAATCAACCCGAATGCCCATCAGAAGATGAATGGATAAACAAAATGTAGTATATACATAAAACGGAGTACTACTCAACTGTAAGAAAGAATACAGTACTAAAACATGGGATAACATGGATGAACCTTGAGGACCTTATGTGGAGTGAAGTAACCCAGACATTGAAGGACAAATATTACATATCCTCTCTGACATGAATTAAGCAAATCAGACTATCTCAGAGAGCTAGAGACTGGACGATATGCTTACAGGAAATGCGGGGGAGAGTAAGTTTGTGAGCTGATGCCTACATGAGAGAAATCTATGATAAAATGTGGGTAAGTATTGTGGAGTGAAGGGATAAGATGAGAGCATAGATATACTATTGGGTGGGGCTTTGAAGGCTTGGGGGGTTAGGGTTGGGAGGGTGGGTAAACTGGTCCATGTAGTTGAGGAGAAGGATTGGGGGAGGGGGAGAACATGGGAGATTGTCAGGTATGTCATTAAAACTACAAAGTTGAGAAAACTCTTTAGAAAATATAATAAAAGGATACTTGTTTAAGGTGTTTTATGGGGAACATCTGGCAGAGGATGTACCTGGGACAGAATTGTAGGGAGCGTGTGAGGATTCATCTTGTCATATTGTGTTTTATTAATGGGTGGAGATACATACAATGAGTGGGAAGGTATTGTACCCTCATCCTGGGGAGGCCTGATATTCTCAAACAGAGGAGAGGGTGTCTCTCAAGAGCATGGGTGGCTCCCAAAGGGGAAGGACAGGCTAGAGTGTTAAGCCCTCTGCATTGTTGTAAGTATCTATGAATCTTGTCCTCCAAGCAGTAAAGCTTGGTTGTCACTGTGGGCCCTGAGGGGAGTGGGAGAGAGGAATAGAACAGATGGAAGTGGGGGTTACTGGAGAGCAATGGAAGTGTTCCACAAGATCTTACAAAAGTGGATGCAAGCCCTGTTAAATTTCACCAAAAATATATAAAAGTGAATAGTCAAAAATGTAAAACATAATGTAAACCATACTGTAACCAAAAAGTATACAGTCTAAAATATAAGCCATAATGTAAGCCATAATGGAATCATGGTTAGTAGCTATATTTTAATATCTGTACATCAGCTGTAGCAAATGCAACATCCACATGTGAAAAGATCATTGCTGAGGAAGGGGGAAAAGGGTTTGATATTGGGTATATGGGAGTCCCCTATATTGTATAGGTGATTTGACTGTGATCTAAAACTTTAAAAGATAAAATTTAAAAAAATTTTTAAATGATGTAGAAGGAATGAAAGAGATTGCCTTGCCACTGTACTTGCAGGGCAACACCTATTACTATGATGAAACACAAAACATCAGAACAAAGTTTTATATTTTTCATTTTTTCATACCCCAATTTATTTCTTTATTTTAGTTTTTCTAAATTATTATAAATTCTATTTCTAACCTGTAAGCATGTCAATACTGCTTCATTATCCTACTAATTGGATTTGGCAATATATTAGGCTTAATTTTTGAAGAAGTTTTGGATCACAGAGGGGATCAACTATGACAGGGGAAGAGTACTAGTGGGGGGTGTCATTGAAACGGAATACATGGGTGGGAGGGAGTTCTCCAGGGTATGCAAATAGGATATATAGATATGTTCAGATGTTCATTGGATATTGTCATAGTGAATATAGTTACACATGTCAACTGAGGGAGTGCTGAGTTCCCATTCTGAGGAGCTCTGTTGCATCCCCCAATGGAAGAGCATAATCCCCCAGGTGCAACGGAAAAGACCCATGAAGAAGGATGGTCCAATGATGGGTCCTTTGTACTGAAGACTATGCTTATGAGCTTCTGTGCTTGATATTTAAACTAGGCCTTGAGCTGCAGGGTGCCTAAGAGTTACCTCCTGAGAGCCTCCACATTGCTCAAATGTGGCCATTCTCTAAGCCAAACTCAGCATGTAAATGCATGATCTTCCCCCCAGTGTGGGACATGACACTCTGGGATGAGTCTCCCTAGTGCTGATGGATTGCTATGAATCACCTGTTGGTGATGCAACTAGAAAAAGATCTTAAATCAAAGGGGGAAATGGTAAAGACAAATTAATTTATGTTTCTAAGAGATTTCAAAATGAGTTGGAAGGTCATCAGAGGGGTCGCGCTTATGTACATTTCAGTAGGATCTGAAAGACAGCCAAAGTAGATACAACCCCAGATACTGGTGCTCCTGAGGGCTATGGAGACACACAGGTCCTATAGTCATGACAGATGGCTCTGGAATTCCTTGCCTTGCAGTGGGTCTTACTTTGGAATTTGTGCTCCTGACTGTGATGGAGTTGGACTCAGATGTGACCTCTCTACACATGCCTCTTCTGTCATTTTTACTGAATCTGTGACTGATGCTGCAGTTTGTGTATGCTCAGAAGACTTAAATCTCTGGATGGTCCATGTGTCAGCTGGGCTCTGAACCTCAACAGAGTTGTAACACCTACTCTCTGGTTCATTGGACTTACCCACATCAGCTGACGGGGAGGTATAATCGTCAACCACCACACCAGGCATCCAAGAGTGTCTACAACTGCAAGCAGGAGATTGCATCCATCAGTCATGTGGGATCTAAGCCTCCTCTTGATTTAGAGAGGGAGTGGACATCTCCATCCCAGGTTACACAGGATGGAAGAATATATTACAGATTTTAGTGGGCTTTCTGGTAATCTACTATAGAACTACTGTGACTCTAGCAATGGAAGAAATTATGTCATTGATGTGGAGATGGTGGTCATGGAAGCTACTCAGGGCAGGGGGAGGGAGTAAGAGGTGTGATATGGGGAATTTTGTGGACATGGAGTTGTCTTGAATGATATTGCAGGGACAAATGAAGGACATTTTATATCCTGCCATAACCCACTAGGTGGACTGGGGTAGTGTAATCCACACCATAAACTATCATTCATGCTGTGTAGCAGTGTTCCAAAATGTATTCAACAAATACAATGAATGCACTACACTAATGAAAGAAGTTGTTGATGAAGGAAAAGTGGGGGATGTGGGAAGTGGGCCATATGGGAACCTCCCAAAATTTTTAATATAACATTTTGTGCAATCTATGTATCTTTTAAAATATATATATATTTAAAATATATTATATAATATATTTATATATATTATATATAATAAAATATATTAGAGGAACCAGCAAGATGGCGGCAGAGTAAAGAGCTCCTAGAGTCAGCTACTGCTACAGGGCAGTTAGTAAACACAAAGAGGTCTCTGGAGCTAGCTGAAGCACCTGTTTCGTTGCTCCAGGAAGCCAGAAGAGCATCCTACAATGTCCTTGAAGGAGAAGAAGATTCATCTGAAGATGAATCTTCAGAGAATACTCATAAGTAGAGTGTTCCATGCCATGGAGGTTGGTGCTTATCTTCCACGGGAGGCACAAGCCACCTTGGGAGCTGTTCTATAGCTGGAATTGAAAGCTCCACTTCCCCAAAATGGAGGAGGAAGAGTCAATTGGGCACCAATTTCACCTACTGATGAGTAAATTCAGTGTGCTATGGTATAATCCTGAGAACAGCTAAAGTTTGAGGCTGTCCAAGTCAGAAAGAGGTGGGGAGCCACCATCTTAACTCTGCACCTGGCACGAGGGGAAGTGGGGTAGACTGAGGATCCCAGTGCTGGTGGGGACGGGCTTCTTCCCACCCAGATCATATTACAGCTCAAGCCTAGGCCCCAGTGCCACATCCAGCAAGGAGGAAGCTGCAGAGACCTGCATCAGCCTCTCTGGGAAATTACCAGTCAAGCCATGGTGGCTGGTGACTATCCTACTCTGGCTGCAGCAGCCTCCCCAGAGTCTATTCTGTGGCTGGAATTGGAAGCTCCACTTCCCAAAAATGGGGAAGGAGGAGACAGTTGGCTGCCAATGGCTAAGATATAACACTGGGAACAGCTGGGGTGTGAAACAGCCCAAGTCAGAAAGAGGCCAGTAGCCACCATTCTGACTTCACCTCCAGCCTGAGGGGAAGCCAGGCTGTCTGAAACTCTCAGTGTTGGCAGGAACCAATTTCTTTCATGCAGATCAGCCTGTAGCCCACCTAGCCTTCAGTTCTGCCTATGGCAGGGAGCCCTGCACCAGCCTATACAGGTAACTGCAGGTAACTTTGACTGTAAAAGACTGAAATTCAGAAGTCTACCAGGGCAAATGCAGTCATCTTGGACCTGCACTGCATAGATTGCTGCCCACACCTGCAGTTCCATCCCTGCCCCAGGCAGGGGAGAAAATGATTTGAAGCCTCATCAGTCTCTCTGGGCAACTACAGTCTAGGCCTTCACTTGGGTTATTCTACATAGCTGTGACTCTGTCCCTACCCCTGGCAAAGGAGAAAATTGGAGGAAGCTTCATTAGCCCCTGGCACAATGAGAGCAGCTTGAGCCTCCACAGCTTACAGCACCAAGTACATGCTTGGCTCCTACTGTTCAACCAGCAAGGGAGAAATGATAGGAAGCCCTAAACTAAAGAGAAGAACTGCACCCAGAATAAATACTCTAGTAAGCCAGATGCCAAGACACCAACAAAAAAATTACAATCCACACCAAGAAACAGGAAGCTATGGCCCAGTTAAAGGAACAAGATAAGCCTCCAGATGATATAAAGGAGTTGAGACAACTAATTACAGATGTTCAAACAAATCTTCTTAATAAATTCAATGAGCTGACCAAATAGATTAAGAATATTAAGAAGACACTGGAGGCGTTTTTGGACTTGGAGTTGTCCTGGGTGATGCTGCAGGGACAGTTACCAGACATTGTATGTCCTCCCGTGGCCCACTGGATGGAACGTGGGAGAGTGTGGGATAAAATGTGGACCATTGACCATGAGGTGCAGTGGTGCTCAGAGATGTGTTCAACAAATGCAAGGAATGTCTCATGATGATGGAGGAGATTTTTGCTTTGGGGGGAGGAGGGGGGGAGTGGGGAGTATATGGGGACCTCATATTTTTTGAATGTAATATTAAAATATAAAAATGAAGACAAAAAATAAAAAATAGAAAAAGAAGACACTGGATGAGCACAAAGAAGAATTTGAAAGCATACATAGAAAAATAGCAGATCTTATGGGAATGAAAGGTGCAATCAATGAAATTAAAGAAAACATTGGAATCATATAATAGCAGATTTGAGGAAGCAGAAGAAACGATTGGTGAACTTGAAGAAATGGCCTCTGAAAGTGAACATACAAAAGAACAGATGAAGACAAGAATGGAAAAAATTGAACAAGGTCTTGGGGAGAGAAATCAAAGCAAAAGACATGCAAACATGCATGTCATGGGTGTTCCAGAAGGAGAAATGGAGGGAAAAGGGGCAAAAGAAATATTTGAAACAAAAATGGTAGAAAATTTCCCAACCTTATTGATGGACATATGCCTGTCCAAGAAGCACAATGTACTTTCATCCAAAAAAAATCCAAATAGACCAACCCCGAGACACATACTCATCAAAATGTCAAGGGCCAGAGACAAAGAGAATTCTGAGAGCAACAAGAGAAAAGAAACACATAACATATAAGGGATATCCAATAATAGTATGTGCTGATTTCTTAACAGAAATCATGGAGGCAAGAAGACAGTGGTCTGATATATTTAAGATACTACAAGAGAAAAACTTCCTGCCAAGAATCTTATATCCAGCAAGTCTGTCTTTCAAAAATGAGGGTGAGATTAGAATATTCACAGATGAACAGAAACTGAGAGAATTTCTAAGTAAGAGACCAGATTTTTAGGAAATACTAAAGCATGTGCTAGAGCCTGAAAACAAAACACAGAAGAGAGGGGCCATGAAGAAAGTCTAGAAATGAAGATTATATCAATAAAAGTAACTAAATAGTGTCAAAAGAGTGGTGAAAATACAATATAACAGATAAAACTCAATAGTCAGGAATAAAGCTAACCAATGTTGCAAAGCACTTGTATTCAGAAAACTGCAACTCAGTGTCAAAACAATTCAAAAATGGCCTAAATAACTGGAAGAACATTCCATGCTCATGGATTGGAAGACTAAATATCATCAAGATGTCAATTCTACTCAAGTTGATATACAAACTTAATGCAATACTAATAAAAATTCCACCAGCATTAAAGAAATAATTGAAAACACAATCATTAAATTTATTTGGAATGGTAAGGAGTCCTGAATAGCCAGAAACAACATAAAAAGGAAAAGCAAACCCTCATCTCCAGACTTTAAATCATAATACCTACATATAGTGGTAAAAATAGCATGGTTCTAGCCTAAAGACAGACACAATAGACCAATGGAACCAAATTTATAGTTCAGAACAGACTCTCACATATATGGTCAAGTGATTTTTGACTAGCATTTCAAAGTCACACAGCTTGGGCAGAACAATCCGCTCAACAAAAGGCACTGAAAAAATTGCACATCCATAGCTGACAGAAGGAAAGAGGAACCCTATCTCACACCTTATCCAAAAATTAACTCAAAATTTATCACAAACTGAAAATAAAAGCAAGAACCATAAAACTTATAGCAGAAGTTTTAAGAAAATATCTTCAATACCTGGGGGGGGGGTGGATTCTTAAAGGAGATAAGAGAAGACTGAGTGGACTACTGATGTTTAATGTATGTAGAAGTTTTAATTAGCTTTATTGTAAAGGTATGGAAATGTATAGAGTGGATGGTAACACACAGTAACAGCTAGTTTATAAATGGGGATGTGGCTGAAAATGGTAGTCTAGTTATGTAAATGCCAATTGACAGAATGCGAGGAAATAATCTAGGAACTGAGTAGCATAGTAAACTAAGAGGTGGGTGAGAATTGTGATTGATGGTACAGATGCAAGAGTGTCCTTTGTTAGGTAAAACAAATGTAGATCACTACTGCGGGGTGTTGGGAATGAGGAGAAGCATGGGAAAAATACAGCTGGAGTCACCTATGAACTGTGGTTATATTAATAATGTAATATTCTTGCATCTGTGTGAAAGATGTACTGTGTTGATACGGAGGCAGTACAGAAAAAGTGAGCCAAATGTACACTATGGACACGGTAACAATCAGGTGATACTATTTCATCTGTAGCAAATGATGCACCACATTGTGGTGTGTTGATGGAGGGGTGTTGTTCAGGAATTCTGCACAGGTGCATGATTTTTTATAAGTTATAACTTCTGTCATAGAAAACATTTAAAAATATTAAGGAGGCTTGGGGAAAACACAACAAATTTAACATAAGGACTATGATTAAGAGTAAGATTTTGAGAATATTCTTTCATAATTTGTAACAAATGTCTCATGACAGTGCAAGGTGTTGGTGGAGGGTTGATGTATGGGACCCCTGTATGATGTTATGCAGGTTTGCTTTGTAAGTTCACAACTTTTACTATACACTTAATTGTTTATGTATGCTCATATATGAATGATATAAAGATAATAATAGGATTGGTTAGGGGAAAATTGTTTAGCAGTAATATTTTGACAATGCTCTTTATTAGTTAAAAAGTTTTAAAAATAATACAAGTTATTGCTGGTAGGGTGAGATATTATATGTGTTTGTTTGATGTTATATATGTTTTGTAAGTTTACAACTATTATACACTTACTTTTATGTATGTTTGGTATGAGTGATATATTTCAATAAATTTAAAAATACATTAGAGGCAATAAAAGCAGATTTGTAATGTTCAATGACAGAATTAGTGATTTCAAAGACAGAACACCTGAACTGGAAAAGACAGGAGAGAAAAAGAGAAGAGAATGGAAAAAGTGAAACAAGTGTTCAATAAATCAAAAAACAATGCAAAGTGCACAAATTTACACTATTGGTTTTCCAGAAGAAGAGAATGGAAAAGGGGCAGAAAGAATATTTGAGGGAATAGTGAATGGAAACTTCCTAACCCTTATGAAGGATATAAATATCAAAATCCAAGAAGGACAATGCACCAGAAGTAGAGTAAATCCAAATAGACCTATTCTGAGACACCTACTATTCAGAATGACAAACATAAGAGATAAAAAGAATTCTGAAAGCAGGAAAAGAAAAGCATCACATACAATAGAACCTCAGTGAGATTAAATGCTGACATCACACCTGAAATCATGGAGGAGAGAAGAAAGTGGTATGAAGTACTTAATGTACTTAAAAAGAAAAACCATCAGCCAAGAATTCTGTATCTGGCAAAGCTGAACTTCAAAAATAAGGGTGAGTACAAAGTTTTCACATGAAAAAACAAAAAACAAACCTTAATAGAATATGTTACCAAAAGACTTACAAGAGATACAAAAGGGACTACTGCATCCTGAAAGGGAAAAAAAAAGAGAGACTTGGAGAATAGTGTTGAAATGAAGATAATTACAAAGGGTAAAATAAATGGTAAAAATATAGAAAATAGTATGATATTGTTGTAGAATTTGAGAGAGGTTCAATTATTTGTGTATAGTGGGGCCAGGACTCAGGAACGATTTTGAGAAAGAAAAATGGTTTATTGACGGCCGACTCGGGAGCTTTCTGTTTCAATCCTGAGCCCTGAACAAGATTTTTGGATCATTTTATACAGAGAGGAAACGTTAAATGGTCCCTTTGTTTCAGTTCTCAATAGGCTTGAATTAGCATATATCTTCCACATCTTAGGTAATCTATTAGCATGGACTTCATACATTCTAGATAAGCTTTTAGCATATTTTGTTTGCATTTCCCCTAAATACTTAAAGTTTACAGACCTTGCATTGTTAAACTGTTTCCTGGCACTGGAGTCGTTGCCATTGTCACCAAGGGCAGGACTGCAGGCTCTTACCATTTCACACCCACATGTCAGACAGTTTAAGTATCTCTGAAGAGACAAAGAGCCTCCCACCCATTGCCCACATCATTTCCCCCCTTTGCCAAAGTTTAACTTGCTAAGCTTTGACATAATTGTTGCTGGAGCTATGAGGTGAATGGCTGTTTGCTCTTTTGATTGATTATTTATCAATCTTCAGTGTAGCATCCAGGACTGTTTTTAGGACGTTAGAAGTTTTTATTCTGGACAGCAGAATCCTGGGGCAGGGGCCCCCTGTAGTCGTCCTAGGGCCACCAGTGCTCACATGGATTTCCAGTCAGGTTCCAGATCCATCTATTGATTTTATTTTACCCTTAAAGAGTTTACACCTTTAATCTAAAATGGGTGCTGAAGGGAGATGATCTGTTTTCAGTAACTGCTTCCTGCTGGCCATGGGCTGTAGTCATTGCCTAACAATGTTTAAAACTCTTATTTTATTTTAACTGGAGGAAGATGGATCTGGCATTCTGTACGAAGTTGGATGAAGTTTTCATATGGTTAATAAGATGTTCATTCTGAAAGAAACAAACTTAATTAAAAATTTGGAATACCCATTTTTAAAAGAGGACATTGGATTACAGAGGTAGACAAGGTTAGGTGCTTATAAAGATGGCAGTCCTTCTTAAAAAACTGATGGGAATAGTATATATATATATATACTTTTAAAAGTTATTTATCTTTAGAAAGAAATTGCAACAGACACATAGCTTTGTCTGAAGACACATTCTAAGCTGTTCAATGATTGTCACTCATTCACTCTGTCAGATGCTCCTGGTGAACTGGCACTCCCTGGGCAACTGGCTTCATTCAGGATTACAACACCAAGTTAGAAATTCCCTTAGTTTTCAGCTGTGGTAGTGATCAGAACTACAGAGCAAAGGTGTTCTACACCTTGGTTTTAATTGTACAATTTCTAGTAATTTTGACTTGTGAAATAGGTAACTCACCATCAGCAAGCAAGCCTCACTCTTGCTACACAGTAGAGTACAGTAGAATATAGTAAGTTGACTGAGCCTGGCTGAGACTGACACCCCATTCTACAGACATGTTTATTAACTGTTTACAAAATGAATTCACTAGGAATTTAACATGTCCAATATACTCTTGCATTTGATCCAAAATAGAAAAGATAATGTCATAATTTTTAGGCATATATTTAGTACAGGATAAGAGTACAGCACTTAATATTAATTAATGTATTATTACTTAATGCAAAGGATTTAGAGTTGCAATTAATAGTTTTAAGTTTCAGGTTTGTAATACTTTACATGTTATCTCTCCATGAGAGCAGGCCATAATTCCAATTGTGTTTAAGTTTTACTTACAGTATCCTGGTATCATGGCTCCACTTAGCATGTTCTCCAGGCAGTAAGGAAGTCACAGCATCCTTGATCTTAGAGAGATTTTCTAGTATTCTACTAGCCTGGTGCATAGTGCTCTCTAGCACTATGGAACAGTGCCAGTCTGGAGGTGATGTCCATTGTACACTTGGCTATAACGAGTCATTATTGGCTACTGCAGGAGCTTGAAACTGCAACGTAGTTTCCATTGACTTCAGGAGCAGAACCAGAGGCTGATATAGCAAATATTTTTAATTGAGGGCTCAGTGACCAGCCTAGCCAATAACTCACATTGAGAGGCAACATGCAATGTATTCAAGGCCTGGTTTGAATGCACAAAAGAGTTTGACAATATTAAAGTTTATTCCTTGTTTTTATATATATTTTAAACAATTTAACGCAACACATATATCAAATGACTGTTTACTTACAAAATCTTACTATGAAGATAGCAATAGGTACTTTACTTCAGTGATAGAGGAAAAAATTATTTTTCATTGTTAAAATGAAAACAGAAGATTTCCAATAGAATCAAGATAACTTTTTATTATCAGTTACTTAAATATGTACCTTGTGGTGGCCTTCAGACAGGTTTTATTATCACGAAGTTATTTTTGCAACCAATATCAATCTAAGTTTTTAGTTAACAATGACTTTTAGAACTAGAACTATTTAAACATTTTCAGTTTGAAAGATGTTTTACAAACTCTTTATACTTGACTATAACTACATTGACTAGCCACCTCATGTTTAAATAAACTTATTAAATTATAATTACCAACTAAAGAAATTTACTTTATTTTTTAAGACAGCATGTGTACAATCTTTTTCCTTTAGCCTAATTTCACCAATGTGAACTTACAATTTTTATTACTCTAAAGATTTCGTACATATAATGTTAATTTAGTTTATAAATTGACTAAGGGTGATTATACTCAAACTAAATAAAATTGAAACCATTATAGTTTATGCAAGGAATGTTCTCTTTTTCCCTTACAGGAAGCTAAAAAGTTCTTTTCTTTGTTTAAGTTATGAAAATGAATAATTTAAAAGCATACTGACTACCAGGTTCTAAAACACATTACACAATTATTTAATTTGTTTAATCATAATCCAGGAAAGACCTTTCCATAGTCTTTATGGACTTGACTTATTGAAATTTGTTAATAGAGCCACTAGTTACCTTTATTTTGTTGGAAAGAAATCTTCTGGAAGAAAATAAGGCTTACCAGATTGTGGAGAAGAAAAGAATTTATTCTCAATTTTGCAAGAAGGGGCGCAGAACCAGATATGGGGGGCACCCTGAACAGAGAAAAACGATACGATTTATACCCTTAAGCCTAGCACACAAGCTCTTCCTCTGTTTCTCTATAGATTGGATACTTCAGAAGTTACAGTTTATTCGAGAAGATCTAACCTTTCTGCTCAAAAGTTTGTGATTTAACTGCTTCCTCTATCACATTCTAACCATTTTAGTTTTTACCTCCTCTCCTTTGTCAGATAAGGAATAGAATTTAGTGCTGAAATGGAACCGACCTAGCTCCTTTTTGTGCATCCTTCCACTGCCCATAGGACTGGCCTAAGCTGGTCTCCTCCACTGCTGCCCAACCCAGGAGTGAGAGACTGAGGCAGCAGGACACCAGGTTACACTAATCAACATTTTTTCCCCTTGTGTGAAAACTAACTAATCTTTGGTTTTATTTTTGTTTTTTTACATTTTAAGGCTACTAAAAGATTTAAACTGGGAAATTACAGGGCAAACTGATTCTTAATTCCCTAGCCTAGTAGATAGGTTTAATCTGCCACACCTAGTCTTTCCTTTAAAGCTCTTGCAAAGAGGAGGCCCTTTCCCAATTGTTTCTATAATCAGATTTCTCCATGACTTTTTCTTCCTGCTTAGTTTAATTTGGGCTTTAAGAATATTTATTTACATATAACTTCATATTTAATTTTTAACAATTGAATAGAGCTCTTTTAAGAATTTTCATTTGTTAATTTGATATTATTATCCTGATGTATGAAAACATACACTGAGCAAATGGGCAGACACAGAGGTAGACACAGAAACACAACTCATTGATGTTACTTATAATTTGCATTATTTTATATATTGTTTAACTTAATTTGGGGTCCAGAAATATATATTACTTATATAACTGCATATTTAACCTCAACAATTTGAGCAAATAGGCAGACATGAATAGTTTGACACAAAAACATAACTTTAGGTACTTTAAACTTCTAATCTTTAGAAAACAAGTGTGACTGCAAAACACTTCGAAGAATCCTGAAACTTTTCTTAATTTGCACTATGTGCAGTTTTATACGAGAATTTTCTTTCTTATTTAATGTATTGTAACCAAAATATTCTCAATGCTTTAGTCTATTTTTTGTTTCAGAACTTTATATTTTACATTGAATTTAGCAGAATTTTGGATAAGCAACAAGATTAATTTTATATATATTTACTGAGGCTATTTGAAGCCTCAGGGAGACAGACTGGTTTCTCTCATGAATTGCCACTCTTAGGAACACTGACTGTCAGGGCAGGAGACTTCTCCCCTTCCACCCCCTTTTATTTTTAATTTTGGAGATAATAAAACTCCAGTGGTCATTTAACTTTATTCCATTAGGCAGCAATTTATTTAGTTTACACTTGAATTCATGAGAGAAAGGGTTACTAATACCAGAACAGGAGACAGTGATGTCCCAGCTCTTCTTTGGCTTGTAGGGGCAGAAGCTATTATGAAATTACCATAGGCAAAGGCAGGGGGTGAGGTTAGGCTTGAAGTAACCATAAACAAAGGAAAGATTAGATTAGAATTTAAATAATAGTTTCAGGCTAAATTCACCCAGCTATAATTTCAATTATTATCTTTCTGCTGTTTTATAATATAAATGCATTTATAAATGATTTTAACTCTTAGTTACAGTTTTTATTAATTTTTTAAAACCTGTTAATTTATAACACCTTTTATTTTACTTATATCATATTAAATGAACTTACATATTACTTTAATTTTTCTTTTAAGTAAAAGAATAAATCTCTTGCAGTTAGTTTGAAATAAAAAGCTACTTTTCAGGATTTGATTTCTAGAACATAATGTACTTTTAAAAGAGATAAGACCCTTTCTTCTTCAAACACTGAGGAAATGATGAAGCACAAGAAGCTATTTTGAAAATAGATTTTCTGTGTATATTGTTCTTACTCAATTTTAATCATGAAAATTTTCTTTCCACAAACCTACACTTTCAGTATTCATTCAGGTTTTGTCCCACACTCTTTCCAATAATCAATCATTTTATCTTAGGACAAAATCATTTTCTGTTTCTTTAACAATAAAAACATATTCTATATATCCCACATACTAAGTCACCAGGCAAACTTCTTACAATATATAATTGCCATTAATACTAAACAAGCTTGTTAAAATAATGAACTTTTCTTCACTTTAAATACTTAGTAGCATGTAATACCAGAAACAGTTTTTTGGAAGCAAGTTGACAGGGGAGGCTGGCTGCCAAAGA